>NC_049913.1:5809783-7009783 GCF_001411555.2 Juglans regia
CTGCGAGTTGATACTCCCCTCTAGGCTCTAAGCACATGTATACAGCCTTCTCTGTTAAGATTAAGGTTAGATTCGGGTAGTGAGTTGAGTTGAGTTGAGATGGGATGAGTTGAGATGAAAGTTAAAAATTGAATAAAATATTGTTAGAATATTATTTTTTAATATAATTATTATTTTAGAATTTGAAAAAGTTAAATTGTTTATTGTATTTTATGTAAAAATTTGTAAAAATTGTAATAATAAGATGAAATGAGTTTAAATTAACTCTCAATTCAAACCGAGCTAATTAGTTTGCAGTTTTGCGCAATGTGCACGAATGACTAATAATTTATTATATAGAAAAATACTAGCAATTCTCTTCAACTTTCACACATCATATTTAAAAAAATTAATTAATTTTTAATATTAAAAAAAATTGAGTTTATTCTTTTTAAACTAATTTAATTATTCTGTTCGTTATTCATATATTAAATATTTGATAAAAAAAAAATTAAAAAAAGTATTGTGTGAAAATTGTGTGCATGGTAAAAAGTTGTGTAGATTTTTTCATTGAGGAAAGGAAATCTGGTTGAGCACCTTGATTTTTTCAAAGTTGGTAAGAGGAGAAGTCTCACAAACTCTTGCTTGAGTTAAGAAAACTAAATACCCAACCAAGCTGTAATAATTACACATTTCGAGTTGAGAAGATGCGACCGAAGTTTTCTACACCGATGCAACATAACACGAAAACCCTACGATCCCGATTTGACGGGTCACGCTAAAGAGAGAGAGACGTATGGTAATTATGATTGCTTGATGCCCAAAGACAATCATGTCTAGTGAATGTATCTGTGCATAGAACAAGCGGCAATTTTGGTAAATCCTACCTCGGAAAATACTTTCGAGTCCCCCAATTTTCATTTTTATTATGTTAAAAGGCAACTGTCGAAACATTTGCAGCAGCAAGAGGAGGAAAATGACACTCCTCAAGGTAGGAATCTTTTCATGACATTTTTATGCACAGAACTAATGAAACCAAACTGCTTTTCAGGGTGATTTTCTTAAAAGTTCTATTTCCATAGGTCCATCCTGCGAGTTTTTCCCCCATCTGCACCTCCTGATCTCTGCTTTACTAGCATACTTATCTCTTTTATCTCCTCAAGTTTTCTAAATGGAAATGTCACAATAAAACAATGAAGAAGACCGGGAGATGGCAATCTGTATAGTTATTGCCGGCATAAGACAATGAAGCAGAAAGGGAGATGACAATCTGTGTAGTTATTGCCGGCATACTTGTGAATCAATCAGTCTTTATGTCATTATGGGCCATTTACAACGGTACCTAGAGGAGACCAGAAATACCATTTCCTAACTTTCTCTTTGGAGTTATCACCATAATCTTTGGCTAGACTATTTGTCTAGCCAGTTGCAGCAGAATAAGAAAACGGGGGCAGAAGGGTTCATAATGGCTGCAACTAAAAGGATAAAAGTTCTGTTTGGCATCACCATTCTATACTGCACCTTGTATAATTGTGATGCTACTTGGAATAATTTCCTTCCGGTTGAGGCTCTCAATTATAACTTCGATTATCAAGTTTTCTGAATGCTTTAGCTTTCTGAGATACTCATCCCCCAATCTTAACTTGCATTGCAGGACCACTCTTACAAGATGGGGGAGCAAGGCTTTACATAAAATTGCCTATATGTCATTACTCATTTGGATTCAGAGATGAGATGAGTTGAGATAGATTTGTGAATAGTAGTGAGATTTGTGAGTTGAAATTTGTGAATAGTAGTGAGATGTCTCAATTCATCTCCCAATCCAAACCGGCTTATTTCAATATCTCCCCCCTCCGATTTCAGATATATTGTCCCAATAGTTGGGCACAATAGTCAAGAGTCAACTACACTAATCATGTTCTATCACTCAGCACTCTAAGATCCATATCCGCCCTGAATCATGAGCCAAAATTCATTTAAAGCCTGTCCCCGTTGATGTAGCAAGTGCAAGTTCAATCATATCATTCATTCTGGCTGTTCAACCTTCATATTTGATGTAACGCGAAGAAAACATCCTAGTTAACACCTCCATCCATCAAATTGTATATCATCGTCTTTAATATTGTCCTCCCAAGCTTGGGTAACACACCAACTAAGGCTTATGCTCTCATGCAGTTCTCTAATATGATATGGGATGGAAAGAGCTAAAGAGAATCTTAATCTAATAGCAACAAATAAGAATCTAACCAGGGTTCTTTCCTATGCATTCTTCTAAGACAGTATGGATTCTTCATTTTAATATCTTCGTTTCTTTAAACACGACATGCTTAATCTACCTTACATTTCGTTTCAAAGGTAGATTTAGGAATATATCTGCTCAAACATAGCCGCAACAAATAGATATATAAGGTTCATCGGGGTGAAAGTATATTGATCAAAAGTAAGACTAGAAAGGACAATTTTTTTTTTCTCTCTTGCAGCCAAGCAGAGCATTAAGGAGTCATTAGAGTTTCATCTTCGAAACGTACACGAGAAAAAAATTGAACTAAAATTAAAATCCAGCAAATCTTTTTCAAAACCCACAACTACAACATAGAGAGATTGAGAGAGATGATCAGATGAGCTTGAAAGGGAGGGGCCAAGGAGTCGACCTGGGGACCTCGACCTTGTCCTTGATTCGCTCAATCTTCTTCTCCTTCTTCGGCCTGGAGTTCCCGTACGACCCCTTGAATCTCTTCCCCTTCTTGGTCTTCTTGTCCCCACGTCCACACAGAATTGGCGCCGCCACCCCTCCTCCCGCTGATGTTAGCGCAGGTCTGTGGGTTATCATCACCCGCCTCGCTACCGCGCCGCACCACTGCATCATCGCCATTGCCTCTTGCTCTTTTCGCTGCACATCACTTGATTCGAAGCCGCACTGTCTGCTCTCTCAACTCTCCAAGTATGGGCCAAGCTTGCTTTGTTGCGAAGTGCAATACTAATGGGCCGGGTCTGATGTCACAAGTTCTATCAGACTCACTGTTCATCCCCCCTCACAAGTAAGGCGACAACAAAATCTTCACAATTTATCTCTTCTTATTTCATCTTATTTTATTTTATCTCAATATCTAAATACTATAAATACAAACACTTTTTAATTTCAAATATTTAACTGTAATTTCTCAAACTTCCAAACAAAATATAAAAAACAATTCAACTTTTTCAAATAAATAAAAATTATATTAAAAAATAATATTTTAATTTTATAATATTCTTATTCAATTATTTCTCTCTCATTTCTCAAAATCTTATAAAATATATTAAATCAAATCATTTCACTATTATTCACAGATTATATTATCTCATCTTAATATAAAAAACAAGCCTAAATATTTTTTTATCACTTCTTCTAGGTACAGTCTCTGAATGTAAATGACGAGTAAACGGCTGACGTGGGATAATGTCACGTCAGCTAATTTTTTTAAAAAAATAAAAAATAGCAGAAAAACATAACAAAACTCTAGTTTTGGATTTCCGTTTTGGTGCTCGACCTCGATCTTATCTTCGACTGGTGTTTTTCCTTTAGATCATAAGCTTGCGTGGTCTTCGGCATGGGTGATCTTCGTTGTGTGGGTCTTTATCGCACATCTTCTTCATATTTATGGGTTTACTCTTACATTTTTGTATTGTTTGATTGCAGGAGTTAGGGAGATCTAACAGTCTTTTGCTTCAAATCAGTAAGACGCCAACACAACATCTTCGACTCCGATTTCGTGGTCTTCAAATCTTCAAGTGGAGTTGTGAGCTGAACTGGTCCAGCGCGGTGGATATCAACTGGTCAAACTAAGGATATTGTGTCTTGGAATGCCACGATGGCTAGGTTTTTGCACTTCTCTTTTGCAAACGTGCCCAAATTTTGGTATCAAATGATTTGTGAAGGTATGAAGCCTGATAGCTTCACATTTTCCAGTGTTCTTACCAGGTTAGCTGCCCTTTCTGACTTTAAATTAGGATTGCATGTTCATGCTTAGCTTGTCAAATATGGTTATGGTGTTGAGATTTGTGTGGGGAACTCTTTGGCATATATGTATATAAAAAATCAGAAGTTGGTTGAAGGGCTTAAAGCTTTTGATGCGATGCTAGTGAGATATGTGTGCTCGTGGACTCATATAGCTGCAGGATGCCTACAGTGTGGAGAACCAAGCAAAACTGAATTGGTCGAGGAAGGGAGGCCGTGCTTCATCCCAACGAGTCGAGAAAGAGAGCTTCGTCCTGAAAAAACACAGAGAGAGAGAATTGCAGAGGAAAATACGAAAATGTGAGCTGAATGATAAAGAGAGAATAAATGATTTTCCATTTTGAATGAAATGAATCGTTTTGTTTTTTTTACGTCAGACCCATTTGTACGCCATTTGCACCAAACACTTGCAACAAGGGTTTTTTATTTTTTATTTCTCAAAAATCAATATGTCCTTGCGGCGATTCAGAACTTGACATCATCACGTCGGGTTGCCGTTGCAAAATCTTATCTATAATGACAGATATCCTTTAAATTAGTTCTTCTATTTATATTCATAAGCCGTATAGAAAACACGTCATCCACACTAATTACGTGGCAATACCTGGATTCTTAAAAATTCTGTTAAAAATTATATCATGTCAAGTCAACGGCGAGAAGACTATACCCTCCACACCGAATTGAAATAGAATTTCTCAAAATCCATACCTCTCATGTATACTAAAAGGAAAATAATAGAAATATAATTATTTTTATAATTTTTATAAAACTATATTTTAAATGAATAATATTTTATAATATAACTTATAAAAATAATATAATTTTACATAAATATTATAATTTTAAAACATATTTACGTAAAGAATTATAAAAAAAATTATACAGGTATGAAATGCCAATTTCATTAAGGCCTCATTTGTTTTGGAAAAACATCTCATATAATCATTACAACTTTCTTAATTTTCAATATAAAATAAAATAAACAATTCAATTTTTTCAAATCCCAAAATAAAAATAATATTATAAAATATACTCTAACAATATTTTATTCAACTTTTTAACTTTAATCTCATCTCATCTCATCTCCAAAAACAAACGAGGCATTTTAACCAAATATGTCATATTAGACACAGTCCAAACTCGTATAGTTTGAGTATAAAGATATTTTAATAATATATATATATTATTTATTATTATTCATTACTATTTAATATCCTATTATTAATTTTACGTTACTTTTCTCGCTACTTTTGTCCTAGCGTGCACAGAACTAGGCCTGTGCAAAAACTCAAAAAATCCAACCCACCCGATAAAACCGATCCGATCAACCCGCATAAAATCGGATTAAAATTAAATGCGGGTTGGATGATGTCCAACCCGCTTTTAAGCGGATTAAACCGATAAAACCGCAGCCCCCCTCCTCTCTTCTTTTTATTCAGCACAAACCCTAGCCTCTATCTCTCTCGCTCTCTCGCACAAACCCTAGCGCCGCTCTCTCTCTCTCTCTCTCTCTCTCTCTCTCTCTCTCTCTCTCTCTCTCTCTCTCTCTCTCTCTCTCTATGCAGCAAAAAACGCTACGGACGAAATCCCTCCCTGCGAACTGCAGTTCGCTTAATAAGATATGAGAGTCTCGAAGCAGTTCAGCCCATCCAAGTCCTGTGCGAACCGCGGTGACCTCGGCTGCTGCGACTGCTTCTCCTTCTTAACATGCATCGCTGGTGGTGGCTGTTTCTTGTTCACATTGATGCTGGTGGCGATGGTATCGTTGCAGCCCTTGGCGACGGAAGGGAAGGAAGCCCTCACATTTTGGCCATTGGCGATGGTTTTTCCTCTCTCTCTCTCTCTCTCTCTCTATTTGTTTCCCAAGATGCAGAAGATGCTACTCAAGTAGCTGCCCTTGTAGTTCATCTTATGCTTTGGCCCCGCATGACTGTGCCATGGCCGTGGGGGTTTGCATTACTTGCTTTAACGTTTGGATCTGAATTAATGGGCTTCATACGTTTTGTTTTTACGAGTAGAAGAAAGTATGGAGATGAAGATTTCCCCAAATCCAGAAACATTTCTTGATTCGTGGCAGATTTATATTTTGTTGGTTTCGAACCCCATCAATTCATACTAGAATGTATAGTCAAAATAACTGCACTTTTCATTTTTCATCTTTTGGGATGTTGATCTGAGATTGATAAATTGATATTGTGATCAGATCATACAGATGATAGAAATAGTTTGTACATCGATGCGGAAGTGAAAGTGCAGATTTTTTTTTTCTTTTTTGGCCCTCTTTGGTGAATGTCGGGTCATACGGGTTCGACCCGATCTCTGTTGGTTCGGGTCGAGTCGGGTCGGTTTGGCGCCTTGGATGGGAACAATCGAGTCGGTTCGGGTACAAACCCGGTTGTTTCTGGTCGGGTTGCAGCCCTACACAGAACAACTCGAACGTTTAGGGTCGAAACAAGCAATCCGACGGCCGGTGTCAACAATAGATGGATATGAGATTTTTGATTGCTGTGGCTCTTTACCAGACACATAAATGAAACATTTACAAGCTTTATTTTATTTTATTTTATCGAATTCGGAATTCGCTTTCACGTCCAACAAGAAAGCACATTGGCTTATCAGACTTTTCGAGTACTAGAAGAGCTTCGAAGTACCAAATTCATCGTCATCAATGGAGCTCTTCGGAGCCACTGCTTTCTCGTGGACCCACTCCATCTCTTCCTCGATTCACGTCACTCGCTCATTCTATGTGAGAGCCCTTATTTGCATTTCTTTATTTTCTTCGTCATTGGCTCTTCCTTACTATTTACTCACGCAAACAATCCCCCTCCTTTTATTTGAAGGTTAAGACGTGTGAGACTAGGAGGTTCAGGGTTTGGTGCAGTTCTGATCAAGCCCAGAAGGTATGCTTTTTAATTCCGGTTTTTTCATGTTAAAAAAGAAATTTGTTACTTTAAGAACCTAAGGGTTGTAATTTGTAATATGGTGCACCGTACTACTTGTTACTTTTGTGGGATAGTAAATGCATCGTGGATTGGACTTGTTTTTCTTCAATGGCACTTGTAGTTTTAGCAAATCTGAACTACCATTTTCATAGTGGATGGTTTATGACTATACAGTTACCTTCTCCAATTCTACTTTGTAAGTTGGTTTTGGATTGATGGGCTTTACAGCTTAAATTTATTGAGAACAATCGAACCTTTGGCATGGCCCTTCTTTTGTGGCGTGGTCAAAATTCTTTGAACTAAACAATTATATATTTGACATTGTTATTATCTTGGTTGTCTCTGGTTCCATGGCGATATCATTTACGCTTTACAAGTTGTTGTAGGCAAATCAGATGACTGTATCAGTGACTGGAGCTACAGGTTTTATAGGTAGAAGATTGGTGCAAAGGCTGCATGCAGGTGAAACATCTTTCTGAAGTGTTTGTAATGCTACAGCTATTCTGCAAATATAGGTGCATTGACATTGGCTGATTGTGTTTTTTCATTAAATCCTTTTCTTTGGCCCATGGTTACTCATGATGCTATGGAGATTTCTACTTCCGGTCATGGACATATTCAATTAAGTATTCGTGCATTGTCCGTCTCAAGGGACTTTTAACATTTCATACTCTAGATTATCTGATGTTTCCTTTGTTTTGGTAGCTGATTCGTGAAATTACACTTTGAATGCTATATAAATTCTGTACCTGAATTTTCAAACCCCGATATTGTTTACTATGCACATGGTATATAGTATCGCTAATAATCTAAATTTCCTCATTTCTTTTTGGGTCTGTGAGTTCTCATTTTGTGAACTACAAGTGAACAAGGTGCATTTAGACTACAAGCCAAATCAAATTTGTGTTTGGATTGCTTGTAATTGGTTCTTGGTTCCACCAAGTAGGTTACATTGCCTCCTTATACTTTGATGTCTACAAAATTGAAGCATAGATGATTAATCTGGTCAATTTTTCTTTCAACTAATATCATTTAGACTATGAGCCTCTACGTGACATATATGAAGTTTGGCTATCTTTAATCTTCCCTTTAAATTTTAATCCACTTTTTTCATGCAGATAATCACCACATTCGTGTCTTGACACGCTCTAAATCTAAGGCTGAGTTAATTTTTCCGGGTAAGAAGGTAATGAATAATTAAATTCATTTGATTGGTGCTTTATTGAAAATATAGTACTCATTATGGATGGTTACTTTTTTGAAAACTTATTCAACTGAGAAGCTCTTTCTCAAGAGAAATGTTTTCAGTTAATTGCAGATATTATTCAGTTTCAAAAGAATATAAGCTGTACATTTTTTCCTTTTTAGTGTAGTATATTTACTTTCTAGAATATTTTGGCTTAATTCTTGAACATGTCCTGGCGTTTCTAGTCAAGGACTTTCCAGGAATAGTGATTGCAGAGGAGCCAGGGTGGAAAGACTGCATTCAAGGTTCCAATGGTGTTGTGAACTTGGCTGGATTGCCCATTAGTACACGATGGTCTTCTGAGGTCAGTGTCACTTGCTCATGCAACATCCTATTTTCACATGATTCAACCCATTGCCTTTTTAGTCGCGGTTAAGAGTTAGCTACATGTAGTGAAGCTGCATACTACATTAAAATTTCCATTGCTTTCAAGTTATCTTTACATCTTTCTTTCTGGGTTTAAATTGTATGGTCTGCTACCAATATCTGTTTTGCTTATCCCCTTGCATTTGAAACGTAGAGTGCATCTCCTTTGTTAAGAAGTTGTATAGTGATGCCAAGCAATGCCTGCTTGATGTGTTGGGATTTCCATAGTCATTAGACAAGTCAACATCCATCTTTTGCTTTACTGAATATTGCTTACTATGGCCATAGTTTTGTTGTCATTGTGTTTCTTTGTGTAAATGGTGTGATGCAATTTATACGATTTTGACGTGTCAGTCTGCAATGATGCTGTAAAATAGTAGTATCATATGTCACAATGATATCAAATTGAGTGAACACCATGCATCCTAATAATTTGAAGCCAGTGACACGTTTTACCATGTTTTTGTGCTCCAGATCAAGAAAGAGATTAAGCAAAGCCGGATTAGAGTCACCTCAAAGGTCAGCAGTCATTGGCCAATGCCAGTCTGTCCACATATACAAAGTCAATAAATTTCCTCCCTTCCCTCTCTCTCTCTCTCTGTTAATACAAAAACCGATGAGCATTTACAGTTACTCATTTCTGGCTCTGTATCTGACTGTTTCAACTGACCGTGAAGGTTGTAGATTTAATAAATGATGCACCAGATGCAGTTCGGCCTACAGTTTTAGTCAGTGCAACAGCTGTTGGTTACTACGGTTTGCATCTAGAACCAACTTTTCTAGTTATTTCATACTTCATTATTTTCCTTCAACTTGTTTTGAATATATATGTTTGGTGATTAAGACATGTCTGGGATTGCTGTGGCGTTTCAACTGCAGAGCATATTGCAATATTCACCTGAAACTTATTTTCCCACTGATCCAATTTTATTCTATTGTCTGTTGTTTTGGATGATGTTGCAATAACTACACCTTATGAAACATTTAATGTGGAAATATTGATGCTTTCAAAGAATTTTTAGTATCGTTCTATAATAAATCTCGTAGTTGCTTTAGAACCATATTGATGGGATTGAAGCAAAGCTTTATATACCTCTCTCTCTCTCTGTGGCTATAATATCTGGTGGTCTCACATGCCATATCTGGGTTTAACTTGTGGCCTTTGTAATCTATAATGGTATGCTTTACCCTTTTCTTCTTCTTTTCTATTTTCATATTCCCAGGCAGTAGTGAAACACAAGTATTTGACGAACAGAGTCCATCGGGAAATGATTACTTGGCTGAGGTAAACAAGTTGCTTTCAGTTTTCTATTGTTATGTTATGGAATTCCATTCAGTTAAAATATCCTAGTCTATCACAATGAAAGGTATGATCAGATAACTTTGTCTTTGCATTGTATTTTACAGTGTATTGTTTTCATGATTGATAAACCATCTGTGAAGATTATCATAGTTACAGCCTCGACATATTTGTATTTAATATCTCATCAATGTTTTAATTTTAACCGACACTTAAAATATTTTCAGGTGTGTAGAGAATGGGAAGCTACAGCCCTCAGAGTAAATAAGGACGTTAGATTAGCACTTATACGCATTGGCGTTGTTCTTGGTAAAGATGGCGGTGCTTTAGGTATGACTAATCTTTAAACACTTGCCTCATATCCTTATGGACTCTATTTCTCACTAAAACGCTTGCCCTCAGAGTAAATAAGAGTGTTAGATTAGCATTTTTCACATTGGCGTTGCTTTTGGTGTTCCCATTTAAAACATCAACCTGAAGAGTACACATTAACCAGTGTGGTTTTTTTAGTAGAATCGAGAGTTTCTCAGAATTATTACTAGCATTCAAGCTTGTTTTTTTATTTTTTATTTTTTATTTTATTTTATTTTTTATTTTTTATTTTTTATTTATTTATTTTTATTTATTTATTTATTTATTATTTATTATTTATTTATTTATTTTATTATTTATTTTATTTTTATTTTTAATTTAATTTAATTTAATTTAATTTTTTATTTTTTATTTTTTTTATTCTTAACTAGGCTTCTTGTATTTGTGCTCAAGAAATTATGTAAACACAAAAATGTTCTCTCTCCTAAAATTTTTCTCTCCGTACACTTTTTGCACTTTGTGTGCTTCTGATTCTGGTGTTGGGTCGTCAATGTTGGTAGTTCCTTGTGGTGATTAGCATGTAGTCCAGTTGGTGTTAAGTTCAGAATGGTATTGATGGATGTTCTAGCATGTTAAGTTCAGTTGTGGTGATTAGAATGTAGTTCAGTTGGGTGTTAAGTTCATACGGGTTTTGTGGGGTTTTGTATTGTGGGGTTTTAGCTTGCTTTAGTTTGTGGGAGGTTCAAGAACTAAGGTTAATACAGAAGCTTTGTCTGTATTTTACTAATGTCCTCCATGCGAAGTTTAGCAATAGAATCGAAGGTGTTTGAGATATGGGCGGAGGGGCATGAAGTGCTTATCACGGAGAGGGGTTGGAAAGGATCACAAACCTTGAGGTTGGGTTAGGACACAGCACGCTGGGTCTCAAGGTCATTGGAGGAATGTTCTAAACTTAGAAGTAAGGTATACTACTCTGCTTATAGGGACGGTAACAGGGGATATATTGTGCAAAAGGGATCCAACCCCCGTGGTAGTTTTCTGGCCCTAGTGGAGTACAGTGGTGGTGGGCGCCGGAGCTTCATCTTTATCCCTGGGGAAAGGGACAGAATGGGGTGGAGGAAGCTTGCAGTGGTCGTGAGGGAGGTGGGCAACAAAGGTGCTCAAGGGAGAGGTCCACCATCTTCGTCGACAGAGGCTCGGTCATACAAGGAGGTTGTGCAGACACCTCGAGTAGTGAGCAATCTTGCTTCGGTAGAGCTGAATAGAGTAGGTGAAGTGACTGGTTTGGTAGAGGCACAGAGACGAGAGGGTGATGGCAGAGGTGTGTCTGGGCAGAATGACTTGAGTATGTTGAGTGATTTGCGGGATATGCAGATTGCCTTGGAAGAGATGGCCGTTAAAGTCAAAGGTTTGATACGGTGCGTTTTGGGTAAAGAAATTATGGGGTCGAACTCGGGTCTGGGGGAGTGGGCCGGAGTCTGATCTCGTGAAGCAAGGGACTGAGGCCTTGGGTGTAGGACAGGAAAGGAGGCCGAAAGGGAAGGGCCAGTCCACACAGGGTATCCGACCCGAGTCCAACCAACCGAAAGGTTTGACGTGGAGGAAGAAGTCGCAGGTCGGGGTGGACTCAGAGACGGGTGGGCCAGTGCCACCGTGGCCGGCGAAGCCTCAGACGGCGACGTCGAAGGTCATCGAAGCTTTGACGGAAGAACAGCCGCAGGTAGCAGGGTCCGTGAAGCATGGAGAGGTGAACCCAGGGAGTTCTGTGGCAAGATCAGAAACAAATGCCTTGGATTCTGTACAGACTTGGTCGACGGCAGTAGACACGGAGATTCCGACGTCAATCACGAGGAGTAGAGGTGATTCTGATAGGAACAAAGGCAAAACAGTTTCGGTTCAGTCCCGAGACACTGTTACGGAGCCGATATTAGTTCAGACTCTTCCAGCAATGTCACAGAAAGAGTCGATAGGCTCACTGGAAGCCTCAGATGGGCTTATGTTGGGGAGTTATAGTGATTGCATAGGAAAGATGATTTCGGCTCAGACCCGAGATAGTGTTGTGGAGCCGCAGCTGATTCCACCACTGGCACAGATAGAGTTGGAAGCTTCGGGTGAGCTGATGTTGATCAACCATGTTATGGATAGGGAGGCAGGGGAAATTATTGAGGCTGATGAGGGACATAACGAGGTTCTGACATCTATGGTGGAGGGGGGAAATTGTTTGGTTTCGGAACCAGAGCTCGTAGTAGCTGTTTATGAGGAGGAGATGGATAGTTCGTCTCCGTTACAGATGACTCCTCTTCAGATGGTGTCTGAGGAATCCTCAGATTGGGTTTTTAAACAAGTGGAGAAAATCCAAAGCTGTGTGGGTCTCTTTTATGATGGCTATGAAGAACAATTGAGGGCCCTTCTAGTTGCTATTGAAGCTGGTCGATCCACGGTTGAGCAGTCATCTGTGAAAAAGAAGCGGGAGTTGAGAAGATTGCATTGTTCTATTAATTATGACAATAAGGAGGGTACTTCTGGGAGGAGCAGATCTAAGGGGAGGGAAGTTATTTTTGTTAATGAAGCCTAAAATTATGTCTTGGAATGTAAGGGGGATCAATAATGTCAATAAACGCCTTCGCATTAGGTCCATTATTCATAGTTGGAAGATTGATATTGTATGCCTCCAAGAAACAAAATTGGAAGTGTTGACAGGAATGTTATTAGTAGCTTGTGGAGAGGCTCGTTTGTAGGCTGGACTTATTTAGCCTCTTCGGGGGCCTCTGGTGGTGTACTTGTCATGTGGGACAGTAGAGTTGTCGAGATGGTAGAAGAGTGCATTGGAAATTACTTGGTGGCATGTGTATTAAGGAACGTGGAAGATGGGTGGTTGTGGGCATTAGCAAGTGTCTACGGTCCCAATAGGAATCGGGATAGGAATTTGCTATGGGATGAAGTTTCTGGGTTGTACTACTTGTGGGATCTTCCTTGGTGTCTATGTGGGGATTTCAATATAATCCGATTCCCAAGTGAGCGGATGGGTCTCTCTTCAATAACTACAGCTATGGAGGTTTTCTCACAGCTGATTTTTGACTTGGAATTGCTGGATTTGCCGTTGGTGGGGGGTGAGTATACGTGGTCCAATTCTAGAGGCAGTTCTAGATTGGACAGATTTCTTGTATCATCGTCGTGGGAAGCTCATTATCCGAAGTTATGCCAAAAACGTTTTCCAAGGATAGGTTCGGACCACTTCCCCATTATTCTTGAGTGTGGGGGCATACACGAGGGCAAACGGTACTTTAAGTTCGAGAATATGTGGCTAGAAGTAGAGGGCTTCATTGATAAGGTAAAAAGTTGGTGGCTGTCATATCAGTTTGTGGGGACTCCTAGTTTTGTTTTGGCTAGTAAACTCAAAGCCTTAAAAACTAATTTGAAGGTTTGGAATAAGGAGGTTTTTGGGAATGTTGAGCAGCAGAAAAAAGCCCTTTGGGAAGAGCTTCAATCCTTGGAAGCTGATGGGGATAGCGAGGAGAGCTCATCTAGGATGAACGAAGTCAAAATAGAACTTGAGAGGGTTCTTTTAAGGGAAGAAATATCATGGAGGCAAAAGTCGAGAGTTCTTTGGCTTAAAGAGGGGGATAAGTGTACTAGCTTCTTCCACAAAATGGCTAATTCCCATAGGCGTAACAATGCCATTGAGATGTTAAGAACTGAAAATAATCTACTTTCCATTCCCGCTGAGATCCAAGAGCATGCTGTGCAGTATTTTAGTTCCCTCCTCAGTGAGACGGAAGATTGGAGACCTAAGATAGATGGATTGAGCTTTGCAACAGTGGATGATTCTTCATCAAGTTGGCTGGAAAGGCCGTTTGAAGAGCTTGAGGTGCATCGGGTGGTGTGTGGAATGAGGAGAGACAAAGCTCCCGGGCCGGATGGCTTCTCTGTGGCTTTTTTTCAGGATTGTTGGGAGATAGTGCGGGGGGATGTGATGAAGGTTTTTCATGAATTTTATGAGCTCCAAAAGTTTGAGAAGAGCTTGAATGCCACTTTTATAGCCTTGATTCCTAAGAGAGCGGGTGCTTTGGAGTTGAAGGAGTTCCGCCCAATTAGCTTGGTAAGTAGTGTCTATAAGATTATCTCAAAGGTGTTAGCAAATAGAATGAGCAAAGTGATGGGGAAGATCATTTCTAAATCCCAAAATGCATTTGTTAAAGGAAGACAAATCATAGATTCGGTGCTGATTGCAAATGAATGTGTTGATAGTCGCATGCGGGAAGGGGCTCCGGGAGTTCTTTGTAAGTTGGATATGGAAAAAGCATACGATCATGTAAACTGGAATTTTCTGTTGTATATGCTTAGAAGATGCGGTTTCGGAGAAAAGTGGTGTGGCTGGATAAGTCATTGCATTTCAACTATACGCTTTTCTGTATTGGTTAATGGGCAGCCTTGTGGGTATTTTCCAAGCTCTAGAGGCTTGAGGCAGGGGGATCCCTTATCCCCCTTCCTATTTGATATTGTTATGGAAGCCTTAAGTCGCATGGTGGAAGCAGTGGTGGGTGCAGGTTTTATCTCGGGTTTTTCAGTGGGAACTAACTCTAGTGGCATCTCTACAATATCACACTTGCTCTTTGCGGATGATACCCTCATCTTTTGTGAGGCCGTTGGGGAACAGATTCAAATTTTGAGGGCTGTCCTGCTATGTTTTCAAGCCATCTCGGGATTAAAAGTGAACTTAAGTAAATCGGAGTTGGTACCGGTGGGAGATGTCCATAATATTCATCACTTGGCTGAATTCCTGGGGTGTAAAGTTGCATTTCTGCCCATAAAATATTTGGGACTACCACTAGGTGCTCCTTTTAAGGCCAAACACGTGTGGGATGGGGTGATCGAGAAGATAGCAAGGAAGTTGGCAGCTTGGAAAAGGACTTACTTATCAAAAGGGGGTAGGATTACTCTTATAAAGAGTACTCTCTCTAATATCCCTACCTACTTTCTTTCTCTATTCCCCTTACCTGTTGGTGTCGCCAACCGTATCGAAAAATTGTATAGAGATTTTTTATGGGGAGGCCTGGGAGAGGAGACTAAAATTCCTTTAGTGAGTTGGAAAAAAATTTGCCGCCCACTTGCTAACGGAGGGCTGGGTATTCATAGGTTATGTAGCTTTAATAAGGCGTTGTTGGGGAAGTGGTTATGGAGATACCATGGGGAAGAGGGAGCTTTGTGGAAAGGGGTGATCGATTGCAAGTATGGTAGTGATTGGGGAGGATGGTGTTCCAAGGAGAGCAGGGCGTCATATGGAGTGAGTCTATGGAAGTTTATTAGGAAAGGTTGGGGTCGTTTCTGGAAACAAGTTAACTTCTCGGTTGGTGATGGTTCAAAAATCAGGTTCTGGTCTGATGTTTGGTGTGGGGACATTGAATTGTCTCGAGCATTTCTGGTTGTATTCAGATTGGCGACTAATAAGCAAGCTGCAGTTTCCGAGGTGATGGGTTTTTCCAATGGAGAGGTGCTTTGGGATGTAGGCTTATCCAGATCTGCCCAGGATTGGGAAGTAGAGGAGGTTACTGACTTCTTTAGACAGTTGTACTCAATGGAGATAAGAAGACAGGGTAGGGACCAACTATGTTGGAGACAAACAGCCTCTAAAAAATTTACAGTGCGGTCATTTTATAAGGTGATACTAAATCAGCACCATACTGGTTTTCCTTGGAGGAGGATTTGGAAGGTCCATGTTCCATCAAAGGTGGCTTTTTTTGTATGGACAGCAGCAATAAGGAATATTCAGACTATAGATAATCTGAGGAAGCGCGGAATGATTGTTTTGGATTGGTGCTTTATGTGCAAGAAAGAAGCGGAATCAGTGAACCATTTATTACTCCATTGTGAAATGGCTAAAGTGCTGTGGGATGGTGTGTTTGGAAGGGTTGGGCTGTGTTGGGTTATGCCAGAAGCAGTGGCTGATTGTCTAGCAAGCTGGACCAACTTTCAACTGCATACTTGCTCTCAAGTGGCAGCTGCATGGAAATTGATGCCTTTGTGTATTATGTGGTGCATTTGGTTAGAGAGAAATGAGAGGTGTTTTAATGATCGGGAACGCAATAGGGATGCATTTTGGAAGTTTTTTATGAGTACTTTACTTAGCTGGTTCTCTGCTATTGTACTCAAGGGTGGGGCTGTAAACGTGTTCCTGTCTTCGTTATTTTAAAGCTTTAGCATGTTATTAGGTGTTTCTTTTGTATACTTCCTGTGTACTCGGGCTTCGCCTATTACATTGTGCCTAATATAATTCTAACTTATCAAAAAAAAAAAATATGTGTATAGAGCTTTACCATATCAACTGTTGCTTCTGCCAACTTATAAAAATGCTTCTGCCAATGTACGAGTACTTATATCTTTGATCCTCTGCAGCTAAAATGATCCCTCTCTTCATGATGTTTGCTGGTGGTCCTTTGGGAACTGGGAAACAATGGTATTGTACTCATTTGATTTTTGATGCATAAATACCTTCTTTTTTTATCAAAGCAAAAGTATTTTTCAACAGTCATCATAATACGCTACTACATATAATGGGTTTTCACTTTAGATATATATCAATCTACTGAATGGGCCAAAACTTGTGTTGAGATTGATTAACCAATGGTCCCTGTATTTATCTCTTCTTCTTGACAACATGAACATTGACTGCTCGTCATTGTGTAGGTTTTCTTGGATTCATCTGGATGACATAGTGAACCTAATATATGAAGCTCTTTCCAATCCATCTTATAAAGGTAGATATAAAAGATACTTATTTGTGTATATTTACTTGTACATTTCATGGGATTCTTTAAGCATGCTACCAGAAATAAAATATTTGACTGAAATTAATGCACTCTTCATCCCACACTGCCTTCTATTTGTATCTTAAGCTTGCAGGCCTGTGCAAATAACTACAACAATAATATCTTCTGAATTTTTGTCATTGATTTTTATGTTACAAAAGAAGCGTTGGTCATTCCCAACCCAACTTATTATGGAAATCTATTTTAACATTTCTATGAAGTGTGATGCTTTATTAGTAATATTCATATGTGATACTTTAGAATTAAACTAGGAGTTCTTCGCCCAATAGTATCCCTTTCACTTTCATTGCAGTTGCTTTTTTAGCTTCTCAAATCTGTTGTTGATTTGGCTTCCAGATATTTCTCCCAGAGCTTATAAACCATTAAGCTCCTAAGCTTATGATTTTTTTCCAAGCATCATGTAATGCTATTGTAGGCATCAACCCTAGTTTTTGCGACTTTATACTAGTTGTGCCTACTTTCTGAAACCTAAATGGCAGGCGTTATCAATGGAACTGCACCAAACCCTGTTAGATTGACTGAAATGTGTGAACAATTGGGAAATGTCATGGGCCGGCCCTCATGGCTTCCTGTACCTGACCTTGCGCTCAAAGCAGTCCTTGGAGAAGGTGCTTCAGTGGTAAGGATTAATCAATTTATCAATTTTCCCATTCCCTCTGGTAATCTGAACGTGCTGAAACACATCAGTTGAGAACATTGCAGGTTCTGGAAGGGCAACGGGTGCTCCCCGCTCGAGCCAAGGAATTGGGTTTCCCATTCAAGTACTCCTATGTGAAAGATGCACTTAAAGCCATTCTTTCATAGGAAAGTTGGCGCATTATGTGACATAAGATAAACGGGTATTCTTTATTCTTTGGGTCAAAGGCGTTAAGGCTCCAGCAAACATCAACAAATTGTGCATTCAGAATTTATTCACTCTGCATGGAAACCGTGGCCTCGTTTTTCTCGTCTTCGAACAGTTCTATGCAAAACTATCTTAGCATGCACATCATATTGTGTTGGGATTTCTTCATCGTAGGTTATTACAATGTTTCTGATGTAGATTGTAGTAATGGATACAACTAGATGCGTTTCTTCTGTTGATCCCGTAATGTACTCTCATTTAGAAATTATGCTGTACATCTCCCACTCCAATGCTTGCGCATAGGTCTCCGCGGGGGAACTTGGTAATCAGATGAAGAATCAGTAGAGAGGCTGGAATTCAATTCGAAAAAAGACCAATACAAGGAAACGACTATAGCCTTGTTTGGTTTCACGGATGGTATAAATTCATCTCGTCTCATCTCAACATCTAAATATTATTCAAATATAAATATTTTTCAATTTTAACTTTTTAACTTTTTTATTTAATCATTACAATTTTGCCAAGCTTCTAAATAAAATATAAAAAATAATTTAATTTTTTTAAAATTTTAAAATAATAAAAAATTATATTCTAACAATATTTTAACTTTATTATATTTTTATTTAACTTTTTCACTCATTTCTCAAAATGTCATAAAACATTTTAACTCGGATCATTTTACTATTATTGATAAATTATTTCACTATTATTCATAGATTTCTTATAACATCTCATCTTTATAACCGAATGAGCTGTGTTACATATGCAACTAGCGACGATTCATAATAATTAATTATGATAATTTAGGATTATGTGCTAGGATTTTATATTATCTATCATTTGAATAAGGGAATAAATAAATAGTAAGAGTAAATTTAATATTATATAAAACTTTTTTATAAGCCTTAGAGCACTAGTAACGGTCTCTTTAAAGTTTGGCCAAATTTTGATCAGGAAATTTAATTTTATAAATTTAGCTAGTCCACTTTTCAACAACACCAAATAACAAACTCTCAAAATCTATTACTATTATATTAAAATATTGATTCATTATTAAAAAAATACACATTAATTCTTTAACATTCATATTATTTCAATGAATATAATTTTTTAACGGCTTTTTTGAAGAATCGGAGAATTTTGCAAATGGGAAAAAGGCATTTTAGATTTTTTTTTTTTTTCCTACTGTGAAACTGAAATTCTAAACTCTAGAATCGCCAAATGTATATACTGTATACGACTTTCCTTTATTCTGGAATAGCCAAACTAAGTTCGTTTCTCCCACAAGATTGAAAGATTATTTTAAGGTCAAAAAATAATTGCTAACAATTTGGACCAGCTAAATCGAAGATGATGGACAAATTTACTGTAGATTTAGCTAGTTTGGTGTAGATGTTTTTTAAGCAAACTAGCTAAAGTTTGGCTAAAATTCGACTATGCCTAATTCACTACTAGTGCGCTTAATCGTCTCTGTTAATAATAAAGGCATCGAATGTGGAATCAATTTTGTTAACAAATTTAATTTATTAATTAAGAGACCTAGAATCCTTCGAAGTGCCCTACAAAAAATATCCGAGATTTCTGAAATTATCTAAAGTTATCCCGTTAGGTGTTCGATTAAGCACGTACGTAACACCATGCCAAGCTTTAGGGTATTGATGATGGCAGGTGAAATGAAACCATTGGCCTTGTAGGTGGGTGCTTGTAGTTGCAGACAATAGGACTCCAAATGCGTATTGATGGCTATCACTCGCATAGCTTTGTCTCACATGACAATTATTGACCGGTCATTCCCCTTCATATGCGAGGGTGTCAAATCATGTTAACGGATTATATTCATGTCATATCAAGACATATATATTATACTATATAGATCAATCCGAACACGACCCGTTAAGTTTATCGTGTCAAAATCTCAAACTCTAACACAACCCATTACCATAACGAGTTGACACGACACGGTCCGTTTGTGAATGCTAATAAATAAGTTAACACAACACGACCCGTTTATGTAAATGAGTTAAACATACCTGAAATTAACCCGTTTGACTTAATTAAGTTTAGCATAAGTTTATATAAATGTTAAAATCACAATATCTATAAAAAAAAAATATAAAACTAACTACAAGTCTAAAATTACAATCTAAATAATAAAAATATCAAAATTAAAATCCAAATAATTTTACTTTTAAATATAAATGTATAACTATAGTTTTTAACTTTCTTAACGGGTCAAAACTGATTGACCCGTTAAACAATCGTGTCTTAATGGGACAATTCATTTTGACCCAAATCCGTTAAGACTAAATTACTATTATCATGTTGTGTCCATATTAGATTAACGGATCGTGTCACGAATTACCACCACTATTCATATGCAACCAAATACCAAACTCAACACGGGAGTCTGGAGCATTTTTGGTACACGTGAAAACCGTGAACTGAGTTTTGCCATAATGGCCTTTTCTATAAAGATAAGCTAATAAAGCGGACCCCCATTTTCACCATCCAACCAAAACTCCTAAAATAAGGCATATTCCTACGCACAGTAGTCGGCCTACTTCCAAGATTTAATAGATAATGAGGTTATTCTTTTCATTTCTTCATTTGACATGTGAACCTACTGTTTCATCCTTTTGATAACACAACATCCCAGACGAACACATAATTCTGTTGTATTTCCGGGTCCATATAGGTACAGGTGATGGAGAACAAAACAAGTCAAGAGCAGTTGATTGTTTAAAAGTTCATCAACCCCGCAACGAGTACTTTTTCCCAGAGAATGGCTGAAACTTCGGCTCTTCTGTCTTCGGGGGCTGCTCTTGTTTACTCTCTTTTCCAGCTTCCTTCTGCGTTAGTGAAAACACATAGTTCAGAGGCTTTTTGGTTAGCGTTTTTATTGGTCCCCCCTTTAAAGAAGACAAATGATGAAACATCAGTAGTACCTTTGGTGTTTCTTTGGAAGTAGTGCGGTTTACATTTGATCCAAACACAAGCTTTCCCTGAGTCTGACGAGTGTTGCTTTGTGAACTAGATCCCGCAGAAGGCTGAGCATTACTGGTGGCAGCATCAAGTCGCTTGTCTTTGGCCCCTGAGGGAGAAATTGGTTGAGGCTGATGCATCAGAGTTTTCCCATCCAAGCGTCTCCCTACTCCAGTGAAAGGGCTGAATTTTGGTTCAGCTTCAGCTGAAGCATCTTCAACTGCAAGAACAAAAGAGGTCATTTCCTTAAAGACGTGATGATAAGCATTTACAGGATTCGATAAACAATACCCTCGATTAAATTGATACTAATTTCCTATTCAATAACAGATAAAAGAAAGCACACCCATGATATTAAAAAGGATTGCAACTATGATACGACATCAAGTGATTCTATCATACTACGAAACTTTAAGCACCAAAATATGAAAATATTGAATCAAGATAATTTTCTGTCCCCTATAAATAGGTCATATGCCCTTCTTCCAAAATACATGGTACAGGAGAGAAACCACAAAGCACATTCACTCCCCATTACGAGTAAGAGTAAAAGCAGCAGCCACATCAACTGGAGAAATAAATTGAGACAAACAACACGTAACAAAGCAGAAAGAAGACATGTGCACCTTGGGTAGCCTTGCTTGGAAGAACAGGTGCAATGGGTCTTTCAGGTTCCTTGTAATCCAGGGGAGGTGCAAAGTCCACCTCACAATCTGTCTCGATGATACTTATTGCATTAGCAGGCTTTGTTTCTATAATATCTATGTAATACTTCTTGTTGTTATATGCCACCATAATACTGTCCCCGGTGGTTAAACACGAAAAATTCCTTAATGTTGTCTCTAAGCTGCATGACAAAAGCATGTAAAATCATTTACAGATCTACCACTACCTAGGCAATACCCAACAGGCACAGCAAGATGAATAATAATTTCACATGTTAGAGAAACCATAAAATTCTAAGGGAATGACTAGTTGACTGGAGGACTTAGAACAGGGAGTCAGCACTACATGGATAGACCACGTACATATCACACTGTGGAACAAGGGTTGGGCATGACAAGGAGAGAACAATAAAGTAGCATGTATTATTATTTTAATAAGTTGTTTATATTTTTCTTCTAGCTTATAAGGGCCCCTCATTTTAACTCCGTTCTTTTTTTTATAAGTAAATTTTAACTCCGTTCTTCCATAGAGAGTCGGCAGTGGGCCTTTTAGTTCAGAGTAGTAATTGAGCTATCAGAATACGGAATATCATAAATGTGTCAAAACCAGGACAAGGCATGATGGATGCATACATTCATAATCAATCAGATCAACTGCATGAATCCCTTTCTTTGCCCAAAAAAAAGTACAGCGGACTCAAAATACCAAATATGCACTAACTAATATCATATAACGAAAAACTCAGCAACTCACATAGCTTTTGGGTTAGAGATATCCAAAAAGTCCTTTGTGTGGGGTTGCAACTTGACATAGGTTCCCTTCGGAAGAGTCATGTTTTTTACACGAACAATGTCCCCCTCTTGTAAGAGCATGTTCTCCATCATCTATATAGAAATAATACAAACATAAAAGGAATAAAGAAATGACAGAAAACATCTCTAATAGTAAATTTACCAAGCAAATAACAGAAAACGATTATGAATCCCCACCCAATAAGGCATATAGATCATGCCTTCTTCTGCAATGAACTCAAGAACCCCACAATGAGAAATCCGCTCAGCAGCATCATTCCGAAGTTCAAACAACATTGGATAATCAATATGTAAAGATGCTGCAAGTTTTTTATCCACATTTAGCATTGTTGATATCTTGAGTACAAACTACATTAAGCACAAGTATAAGACTGCATATTAGAGGTTAAATTAGACGAACTAACCTAGGCGGTCCAGAGCTGAAGGGGGCATTATAACTGAAACAAATATTTTTACAAATATATATCAAGAATAAGACACATAAAACTGAAATCCAATCATAGCAAATGGGATGAATTTGAAAAACTTACTTTTATCACCGCTTTCAATTTGCGGCTGCAGAAAATATCACAAAAATAATTAGGATTATAAACAACAGAAAAATTGAGAAAAAGAAGAATCTCAGCTTCCAAAATGAGAGAGAGAGAGCGAGCGTGTCCTTGGGGCCAAAATATAAATGACCAAATTGATCCTCTAACTAAAAATGAAAAGGCTAAAAAAGCCTGAAACCTAGAATTAGCTGTGCTACTGATGAAAGTTATCAACCTTGAACACAAATGATCTAATGGTGCAGACCAAGTGCATATAATTCACTACTGTAAAGATTGAAAACCTCCTGATGAAAAAGTCAAGCAAGCCTTTCGAGATCATCAAAGGACGACTTTAGCATGAATTTATTTGCTCTATAATGAATTACTATGACACTGAAGAGTTTCAACAAAGCTCAACCATTTTGTAAGTTATCTCAAAAGCATATTAGTAGTCCGAATTGATACAAGATGAAGACATTCCAACCTTCTCAATAAAGGATGCAGGGAAACATCGGTATGTCTGCTCAAACGATGTCCCATGATACCCATATCCATCAAAAAACTGCAATTTCACAACCAGAGAATAAAATATAACGATGAAATCATCCAACATAAACCGGAATTCAATGACAGTAGGACATAATTAAAATTATACGAGATAGTTAATCAATTATAAACCATCAATTCTTGTCCCAAATCTTTTTCCCCATCAAGGTTCACTGAGCACTTCACATTTGACCGTAATAGAGTGACAAAATGCACGCTTCTCAATTGCAAATAAACTAGCCACAACATGCATTGTCCTCAAGTGATTACGCACTAAAGAACTCGGTAAATAAACGTACCATTTCAACGGCGTCGAGTATAAGACCAGATAATCGAACCTTCCCAAGCTCCCTTTAAGAACAAGAAAACCCAATGTTCAAATATAGTAAACCTATCAAAGAATCTCAGCATGAAAATGACTACACAGGGGGGCTCGAAATAAGTTTATTAGAGTTTTGTTAAAGACCATTGTAGCCCAAAAAAAAAAAAAAGGTTCCAAAATGATACTTTCTGGAACTCAATTTCTCTTAAGGTTTGTAAAGAAAATAGGGGTTTTCGTCCGTCCTCAGGTTTATCACCCAAAAATGATAAATAAAATGTAAAGATTAATTAATAGCAACGTTAACGAAGCATAAATCAAAAGACTCCAAAACTTGAACAGATGGCATTAAATTTAGGGACGAGAATGATAATTGGGCAAAAAACCCTAGAGCCCCCGTTCGGTTACAAAAGTACCACAGGAAAATTTCAAACTTCAACTTCTGAATTTCAATCATATAAACCTAAACTGGAGCTGATAAAATCATAAAACTGTAAAACCTAGTACTTTTCTTAATCGTATTTCTACATTTTACCAAAAATAGACGACGCATGACGAAGGAGATTACATATTTAATTCTTTTTTCCTTGGATCGCATTAACTTTCTCGGCAAGCAAACTAACATAAGTTGGAATGGAATGTAGAAAATAAAAGAAACTGTTAGATCTAAAACCAAATTTAGATAAGCAAGAAAGAAAAAGAGCATCGAATTGAAATTTAGGCGAATTGAAATTACCAAAGAGAAGGAGAGACAGAGAGAAAAGCTCTGGTATTTTGATCTGCGAACACAAGAAAGGCTGGGAATTGAAGACTGGGGAACTGTGGAAGAAAGATAATTGATTGCGTAGGGTGGCTAAGATGCGCTCGTGAGCGTATTGTGCACGCTACGTCGTTGTCTGCCACGTGTACTACAACTTTCTCCGGCATGGGCCTCCAGGCCAGCTTATGTGGTCCATTGGGGGTCTCTAATTGTAGCGTGAGATGGGCCTAAATTGACCCAAATAGAAATGTAGCAAGCCATTCTTTTTTCTCACTATGAATGAGAGGATAGCATTTTCATCGAAGAAAACACACACACACACATGACAGCACTATTTAGTTGTCAAGCTCTGCACATCCAAAATCTCCAAGTTTATAAACATCATTCTTTACGTAAATATTATTAGGTTTGACATGTATACTGATTCTCAACATGGTTATGAAATAAAAGATTTTATCAAATCAATCTTTTATGAAAACAGATATTTGCAAGTGTTTACCTATGAACATTTCTCTTACCAGATGAAACCAGTATTCCAAAATCATACAAACATTTGAGGATGCTCGTTGGAAAATTTTCATTTCTTTAGACGGATTTGATTGTGTGTGAAAGTGGTGGTCAATCGATAACATGTTTGAGAGAAAGTTTAGCAAGATGTTTTTTTATGGTTCTTCCTATGCATAGTTGACGTGATATCCAGTCCATCATCAAATACATTTCCTTTAGTTCTTGAAAGTCATATTCTTTTGATTTTTCTTTATCAGTTAAGTCATATTTTTCTGGTTTTCCTTCCACATCTATCGTGAATCTATATTGGTAGTTAGTACCATGTATCTGAATGACCATCTGATTAAACTGATGTGATTTTATCTTATATTTAAACTTAAAAAAGTTTACATGTTTTGTGTGATATGAGGTGCATGACATAATATGTACATAATTAAAACTACTGAATTTGGACATGATGCGAAATGACATAATTGTATGTTATACTAGATAACATGTTTGCATATATTATGACATGCGTGGTATATAAAAAGTGGCGGTCAAAGAACTTACTTTAATAATAATTTATATAAGCTGACATGATGATTCTAATTCATGATCAAAAGGGAGGGCATTGTGAAGACGAAAATCAAGGGGTTGGGTGTTCGGGTAGAGTTTTAGTTATATGGGAAACAAGGGGTTGGGGTCGGATCTGGTGTATTTTAGGTTATTTTTTCACAGGCTTTTTGGGCAAGGTGTTTTCTTGTATATATTCAGTGTACTTGGTTTCTCCTTTTAATATATATAATTTGTTACTTATAAAAAAAAAAATCATAATCAAATTACTTACCTCGATGCGCTGCTTCCTGAATCTAATTTCTTAGTTTATCACCTGCAAGAAGTATTAAACGCCACTAAATATGTCTAGGAAAATATGTCCTAATATCACACGTAATTAAATTCATACTATAGAAAATAATCAAATAAATATTTTGTTTAATATGAAAAATTAATGAATATTGATATTTTAAATTATTTAAATACTAACAACCTATTCTCACTTCTAAATTATAATTAAGTAAAGTATTTAATCCTTATACAAATCCATTAAAACAAGTCGTAAATCTCAATTCATAAAACGTCTAAATTTTCTTATGAATAACATAAATATTCAATTTTATAAGAAATTTAATAAATAATAATGTCGTTTAATTATGTTGAACGCACTTTTTTATTTTCTAATTATAACTATAATAAAATAATTTTATCGAAGCTAGCAAAATAACAAAGAAAAGTCTTTTTGATAATTGACTTAATTATATTTAAAATTCAAATCCTAGCAAAACTATTAATATAATCTACTAATAATTTAAGACTAATATCATATTACAATTTAGTAGGAAATTATATCTTATTTAAATCTATTAAATAATACTGGAAATTATTTTAATAAAATATACCTAACCAGACCGAACGTGCTAAAAATAAAAGTAGACTCTTATTATTTACTACTAAACTTTGTTGTAAAATTAATACTTAATAACATAATTAAAATCCGTAAATAGTTTTTATAAAATAAAGTTTATGGACTAATAACTTTTAAATAAAACAAAAGTCCATGTGAAGTTAAATAAGCCGAACTAAAACAAGCAAAACAACTAAAGTAAGAGATGCAAGCTGATTTAATAAGCCCTATTAAAAACATAGTCCAACTTATAATTCAAGCCCATTAAAACTCAAGTTGAAATTAGGATAAGCCCAACTACAACAAAAGTCAACACTTTCATCTTATTTTAATCATATTAAATAATATATGACACATTCATCACCATTAGATTACAAATAAACATATAATAAATGATCATTTAATGGCAATAAATATGTCACATCTTATTTAGTGGGATGAAAGTGAAATGGTAGTATGGTGTATAAAATTTTCCTTTCACTTTTCTTTCCTTTCAATGGCAATCTTTGTAATTATACTAACACACGTATCTACTTTCAAAAGTTTGAAGACCTAAAACTAATTTAATGTGAGCAATGCTAATCATCATCTTAATTTTCATAATCTTCTCATCATCTCATAATATGACATTAGATGATTGAAAACTATTTATTATATTTTACTTATAAACCTCTAATCTAATGACACATCATGAAATGATGAGATGATGACGAGAATTGAGATAATGAGTAGATTCTGTATAGAATGGAGATAACGGCAGTGCAAAGAGAACTCATCTCCATTCCCATTCTTTTTTGTAAGTGTTGAAGAAAATTACTTTGGGCCCTTGGGGTTTTGTTTTTGTTGTTATTTTATTTTATTGTCTGATGGGTTTTTGGGCTTGTTAGCTTCCTTTCTTCTTGATAGAGCTTTATGTTGATCATATGGGATACATTTGACAGACAATGCGTCTCGTGAAAGCTTTTGCCTCATTTAGTTTGCTTGCTATATGTCTGGTTTGTTATCAAAAATTTATTCGCTAATGCACTTCCAAGTGTCTTTTTGAGTCTGAAAGCAAGCATATGTCGTGATTTTGGATAGGGGAGAGAGAGAGCACAAAGAGAAGTTGCAGACAATTACTGTTCATGAAGAGATATATATATATATATATATATTACATTTTTATTTCACTTTTATCATATTGTATTGGGGTGACATTATTCATTAACAATTAATACGCTTTATTCTTAAAATAAATTCAAAAGTTGATAAATATACCGCATCAAAATAGTGATACAAACGTCTACATATCCCAGTCCTATCTATCATGTCCATGAAAACTTGAACCTAAACTTCGAGCAAGAAGGGCAAACACAAACCGTTAGGCCCCATGTGGCGACGAACGTGGAAGTTATGGGCCGTAGACTCGAAATTTTAAAACCATGCATGGTGATGATCAAAAGGTTTATTTGTCCGCAGAATTGAGTTGATTCACTTGAGCGCTTGAGATATTGTATCAAGGGAAAGGTCGCTTTGTAATGGACAAGTACTCAATGTTTTAAATATCGTATTGGTGGTCATCGTTTCGGTCAAAACATTGAAACGAGATATTTCAATATCGGTACTGTTTCAAATACTATTTCAAAATAGTCTATATATAAATGAATTATATATAAAAATATATAAAAATTATATTATAAAATAATAATATATATATATGAATAAATTTTATAGAAATATATATATTATAAATAATCTAGTCTAAATTAAAAGTAAAAAAATGAGCTTACAATTTAAAAAAAAATTATATCCTTCTCTATACCGACTATACTACAAAAATGAAATATTTCAATCGTACCAATTGGTATAGTAAGAAATTCAAAACTTTACAAGTAATTTTTCACCTGACATTGTGTTGTGAAAAGAACATATATCGTTCGTGATTCGCATATATAATAGCGTACTGAAAAGCAACATGAGGCATCGCAAATAAAGTTCAATTGAGTATCAATAATATCTGCCACTGCCAGAATCTTCTTCCTAGCTGCTAGAATATGCCCATCTTAAGTATGAAAACATGGACATAGAAAGCAATTGGTCTAATCTTTAGATGTGACGATCTTTTATAAAAAAAAAAGGTAAATTATTGGAACTATTTTTGTTATTCCTAACTTTTTCATATTCAAAAAAGAAAGTGCCGCTAGCATATTCCAAAAATATCAGAGGAAACAGAAAAATTCCAATTCACTTTGATGGCCATATGAGTTATTCATCCGAATATATAAATTATAATAAATCCATTATCCGGTGTTCAGTCAACCCTCCACATATCATTTCAATATTTAGTCGGATATTAAGTGCGAAGATCTCAATAATAGTAAAGAAAGTAAAACCATTATTATTATTATTATTATTATTATTGTTTCCGAAATATTCGAAGGCTTATTTTGACGAAAAATAATATTTATAATTATAGAATGTATAAATACCATACACTCATTTAAAAAAAAATTTAATAAATATTATATTTACATAAAAAAAATTAATAATAAATTTGACTCTTTTTTAAAATAATGCATGACTTTTTCATTTTCACAATGTATTGGATTCTCCATAATCTCTTTTTCTCTATAATTTGAAGAAAAATTTAAGAAATGCTCTCAAAACTTCTCTCCATCCGTATTCCTATTTTAGGAAAAAGATTTAGGGAATGAATAGTGGTTCTCCATATTTGAAAAATTACTATTCATTCCCTAAATCACTTTTATCAATATTTTATTTATTTCAATTAAATTAATTATTCTTTCAATCGTCTACACTTTCTCTCATACTCATATTTGTTATAGTCTTAAACAATGATTTAAATAACTACGAAAATATAAAATAATAATAATTTTAAAAATATTTAAAATAATTTAAATATTTATTTAAAATATTCACTAAAGTAACAGTTCAAAATATAAGAAAAAAATATTGAATAGTTAAATTTATAAATGAAAGTGAGAAAAAAAAATAATAAAGAAATAATAGATAAATATTATTTTAATAAAATAAAAAATGGATAGAAAATGAGATGTATAAAACTTTTAAAAAATAAATTAAATTTAAGAAAAAATTTGAAAAATATATTTTTTAACTAAATTATAAAATTTTTTATGAAAAATCTAATTTGAATGCTTTAAGCATTGTTCCCTTCCACAAAAGTTGGGAGCCCGCATATTCTACGATCTAAGCCAAAATCCAAAACAGATCGATGACAGGACATGATTAGCAGCTTGATGCCTTGGTATACATGAACATGGAGGGCAGCGTGAAAGTCAGAACTGCAATTGAAATCTGCATAATTTCAGCGTATTTGCGTGATAATTCAGAAAGTGGCCAGGGAATCTTGACTTTATTCCACTTACTGATTAACACATTCCAAGATGAGTAACGATGACCAAAATACATTTTACAATATATTTTATTATATATATTTTAAAATAAAAAATTATTTTATAAAAAGTGATGTATATTTATTATTTTTCTTCTTATATTAGTTCAAACAAAGTAACTGCGAGACAAGACACATGATCCATAATATCAAGAACAAAAATGACATCAACATCATTGAATTGTTTCATTGGCATGCATCGACCACTTTCCTCCAAAACTACTAAAATAAAACGATTTTCAAATTTTCTTTTTTCTAAGTTTCGTGTCATGAGATCGAGAGCAGGACTCTCAAATTGATAGTACTTGTCCTCGTGCATGCTTCATTAATTTGATTTCCCTTTGAATTTGAATTTGGAGTAGCAAATTTTGAAACTTCTATCGCCACATTAATTTGTGTGTTTCACAAGTCACAGCCACAGGTCCCTACATCTTTTATCCCATCTGGTTTTAATATTGCATGCATCCAATATTGACCACAAAGATTTCTGGAGGCCATCTACCCACAAACCTACAAATTTTTATTTTTTATTTTTTTATATCTATGATCTGCAAACTCTCGAACAGTTGAAAAACAAAACAAGTCCATCCATGCGTCGCGACTTCCGCCCTAGTACGATGCATGAAACCATTGAAAAGACAATCACGGGTTTTTTTTTTTGTTACTCCTAAATGAAACCATTAATATTTTCATAATTTCATCGACTCAAATATAAATATTTTTTAATTTCAAATTTTTAATTTAATCATTACAACTTTAAACTTCTAAACAAAACATAAAAAATAATATAATATTTTAAAATTTTAAAACAAAAATGATTCTAACAATATTTTAACTTTATAATTTTTTATTTGATTTTTCTCTATCATTTTTCAAAATTCAATAAAACATCTTAACTTAAATTATTTTACTATTATTCACATATCATTTTATTATTATTCATAAAATTTCAATCTCATCTCATTACACAATCATTCCTTAATTATTTTTAGGAAAAAGGAATAATAATAAAAGGGAATCTCATTAGTATAGTAACACATCCCACTGTCATTGAAAGAATTTGTTATTCTGTCGGCAAAAAGTAAAGGCCACAGAATCTCCAACAATTGTTTAATGAAAAATATTATTTGCACTTATAATTTTACTTGCATAAGTATATGTGATGATAGGCGTGCAACCGGCCTAGCCTGACCTGGTGAACAGACAGGTTGAAATTGATTCGATCCGACCTGACCCGACCTGATATATTCGGATCGGGTTAAACATTATCGGTTTAAAGAAAGAAATATCCTCTTCAATTTCTTTCTGCTTGTTTTGCAAAGAAAAGATCATAGATTCAGCAAACACTAATATTGTAGCCACCAAGCTCTCATTACACTAAAAAACTTCATCAACATCACAATCAACATCAACATAATATTAATTTGATGAAATTAATATGCAGTTTACACTATAATTTCCAAACCCAATTGAATATGCGCAAGAATCACTAAAATTACCAAAAAAGAACAAAAAAAAAATGACATTTTACCATTGGGCAAACAAACAGTGCCTAATAAAACAAGAAAAATGACATCGAGCATGGAATCAATGAGCTCTATGCCTTCTGTGAAATCGTCCGACCTGAAGATCTGGCCATAGGGACCGGTCCTGATGTTGTCCATGGTACCAAGCTCCAGATCCATGAGAACAACGCGAGGGACATACTTGCCACAGCTAGCCTTGAACCGCCTCCAGATCCATAACTAGTGTGAGATCGAGATGTAGAGGTAATCGGAGCTTCGAGGGTTGGCATTTGAAGAGAGTTTGGGGGTTTCGTGGCCGTTGGATGAGGAATCAAAGAAGGTGAAGATGGCTTCGGCATATGATGGCGGGTCAAGGAATGCGTTTAAAGAAGAGTTAGGGTTATGATGATCAATGAACAAAGACGATGAGAAAGAGAGCAGCGGGTCATGGTGATCGGGTACTGTGCTACTAGCTCGTCAAGAACTAGAGACTCCATTTCTTCCTGGGATTCGTGCAGGTCGTCAACTTCTTCGTTGCCCATCATTTCTTAACACGAATTTTTTGAAAATCTTAACTGTTTGACTGAGAAACAAACAGGAGAAGAAGAAGAAAACGATGGATATGAGACATATGAGAGAGAGGCTATGGTTTGATGAGAATAGATGCGCGCTAGTTTTTTCCTCGGGATGATAAGTTTCGACCGATATTAAATAAAATGAATCTGGTATTGGGTTTAACCCATTGAACCTGACTTTAGTCGGATGGGCCCATGTCTGGCCTTTCGGTTTGATCGGGCCAAACCTTTTTTTGCACAGGCCTATGTGTTGATGTGTCAATTATTAAAAATGATGAAAATTTTAAAATTTGAAATATAAAATTTAAATTAAAAAATACTGATATAATTGTGATACAAATGTATTGTATATAAAATTATACGTATATTAGCATTACTCTTGTTTAATTAGAACCTCAACGATGTTAACATGTCACCCAGAAAGAAAAATAAAATCATAATAGAATATAAACAAAATGTTGCGGTGTTTTAAGACTCAGACGTTGGGTCAAAGTAGACGTGCAAGGTCACCGTTCAATGTTTTGGTTGTTCGCCAGAGAGACAAACTATAAAACAAGAAGACCCCACAAAACATGGTTGCAGAATCCCATACTGTCCGACACTAATCACAAGAGACTGATCCCATTTCCCATTTCGTTCTGGAAAAAGCACGTAAGTCCAAACACGACCGTAACACCCAAGAAAGGCGTATGCCCTACACAGGATCACAAGTGAATGAAGAATAAAAAGCAAATTAAGAAAGCCAGCCAACTATGACAATCTCAGTGCCCAGTGGGGCCTTGCACTGCTTGAAACTTTCAAAACATGGAGTGAGTGAAGTTGAACAGGTGCAATTTTCTTGTCAAGCATAAGAACCGCCTAATTATCAAAATACCTGTTAAACTAGTAAAGCAGTGAATTTTTTTTACAAAAGAGGGTGGATTCGGCTCTCATCCCCCTCCTCCCTCTCTTCACCACTACAGCCAAAGGAGCTTTCCTCTAATCCTTTGCTCTTTCATGGAATTAAAAAGAAACATTAAAGAAATTTAAAATAGACAACGACGACCTAGTGCACATCCAACCAACGACTCGAAGGTGATAGATAGCACTAGCAAAAGACTTGAGACAGAATCTCAAGCAACACAATAAGACCACTGCTCGTCCTCAGCGGCAGCAGAATCAGCAGCAACAGCATTGTATTCATCCTCACTGCAATAGTAAAAGCCGCCGTTATTGATAGCAGTCAAGCTGCAAGAAGAAGAGGCTCCAACCACCAGATAAGGCATGTTGTGGAATGAACGGTCCAGGCTGCTAGCCAGAGCAGCATTGGCGGCAATGCTGCTGCCATCAATGCACTCCTCTGCGCGGTGTTTGAGCGTCTCGAACATGAGTTCCGGCTCGTGCTGCATTATCCTGAGGACGTCGCCACACGATGGACCCGGCACGGCGCGTGTTACTACGAAGCTGTGCGGGCCGTCGCTCTGAGATACCCGGACAACGCTCGGCCCACCAAATAGGTTATGGAGCCCACCGATGGCCTCCTCATAAGCCCCTCCCAAGAACATTCCCAAGTAGTACCGCCCATCGCCTTCCAGCTCATGAAGCGGCAAACTCCACTCGCCCCCTATGAACTTGTCAATCTTACCATCGCTGTCACAAGTTAAGTCCGACAGAATCCCCCTCACAGACGGCCTTTGATCTAGACGATGAATGGGGACTATTGGAAAAAGCTGGCCAATGCCCCAAAAATCAGGGATTGAGGTGAAAACAGATAGATTCACATGGTAGGTACGGACTGGATCGACTGCCCCTATTGCCTTCGATACCACATCACAAACCCCATCAACGGCTGCCAGTTGCTCCATCCCCAAAGATCCTTCCTTGAACTGATTGACGCAGCGTTGCTTCAACTGATCAGCATAGAGCAAACATGTCTCATACTCGCCCTTGATTGCTGCATCTGACAAATTCCCATAATCAGCACGAGCTTCATCCGGAAGCCCCTCAATGAAATTCTCCAACCCAAAAGAAGTTATCGATGGAGACTCATATGCACTGGCTGAAACCGCTTCAAAGATCAGCACGGAGTGATGGGATACAATAGCTCGGCCGCTTTCGCTGCATATAATCGGGTGCTTGATACACCTGCGGTCGCAAACAAGCCGAACTGCTTGAACTACAGCTACAGCATAATCTTCGAGACTATAACCAACTGATATATCGGACTCGCTGGATTTGGAACCATCGTAATCGATACCTAGTCCGCCTCCAATGTCGATGACCTGCATGTGGGCGCCAAGGCGGACTAATTCGCAGTAGATCTGTGCGGCTTCGCTCACACCATCGGTTAGTAAAGAGGTCGAAGGTATCTGAGAGCCTATATGGAAATGCAGCAATTGCAGGGAATCGAGCATGTCCACCTCTTTAAGCTTCCTCACCACGCGCAAAATCTGAGTCGTTGTTAGCCCGAATTTGCCTTTCTCGCCCGAGGTCGATCCGAAATGGCCCGAATGCTTCGTCCTCAGCTTTGCCCTCACGCCAATCACAGGTCGAACAGAAAACTTCTTGCTAAGATTAATCACCAAATCAAGCTCCTCTTCTTGCTCAAGTACAATCACAGTATTTAGAGAGAGCTTTCTAGCGAACAAAGCTAGCGAAATGTACTCCGCGTCCTTGAAACCATTGCAAATCAGAAAAGCCTCCGGGCTACCTTTGCACAAACAGCTCATCGCCAAAAGGAGCTCAGGTTTCGACCCAGCCTCCAACCCAAACCGAAAAGGGGACCCGAACCTCACTATGTCTTCCACAACAAACCGGTCCTGATTGCATTTTACCGGGTAGACGCCCTGGTAATGAGTCTTGTACCCTTGGGACTGTACCGCGAGATCAAAAGCTGACTGGAGGGACTCAAGCCGGCTCTTGAGCACGTCGGGCAAGCGAACAATCAGGGGCATCTGCAATCCAAGCCCACCGGACGACTTCGGATCAGAGACCTTCCTCACAATTTTCAGTAAATCGATCTCCTGGTGCGCCAGAGTGGCCGCTCCGAATGGACGCACCGAGACGTTCCCGGCTGCGTTCACCGAGAAGTAAGGTGCGCCCCAGCCATCGATCTTATATATTGCGGCCGAGAGGGAAGGTGACCAATGGGATACCTCCAAGTTGTTGGTTGCTGGAGGTACGCCGGAAAGTGGTACCGGCGCAGGAAGAGGATTACCCGCCACCGGAATGGCAACAGCGTAGCCGGGAGAAAATCTAGCTGCAGCAGCGTCCACACAATACGCCATGGCCGGCATCTCTTACCACGAAGATCTCAGCAGTTAATAATTGAGAACCAAAAAATGAAGGAAAAAAAAAGTTATTGTTAGGGTTTCGGTTGAAATAATTGTTGTTCTGGTTGGTTTGTGAAGGTGGGGGCTTTAAACCCCGCCGAGGCCGAGGCCCCGGCTACCCCCTCAAAAGAAGGCAGTGAGAACCTATTGAAAAAGAGAAACGCCCTCTTCTATTACCCTACAATCCCAAATCCCCACGCCTAAACCTCAGAAGAAGAGGGATTCGATGTTTTAAATGGATCAGCTCCTAGTGACTGGGAAACATGCAAATCAACGGTTTAAGCTCCGAAAACGGACAAACATGCAGATCATTGGAAGAGTGAGGGAGAAAGAAAATGGGAAATTTTCTGGGAAAGTGAGGGGAAAACGGACGGGAGAGGGCAGGGAATTATAGATTATGGAGTTTGTTCCAAAGACGTATAACGAGGAATGAATGGGCGATAATTTTTTTTGATAACATGAATGGGCGAGAATTGCATGGAAGATGAAGCGGCAATTTATAGGGGAGGATCGGGTTAATTAATTTTAATAGTTATAATATTTTGAGAAATGATAAATACTGTATAAATGTCGTATAATTAATTAAAAAAAAATTAATACAAGATTTATATATAAAAAAAAAATTTAATAAAAATTTTTATTTATTTTTTAAATAATTATACAGTATTTATACTTTCTAAATAGTTTGTTTTATGTTCTGAGATTCCATCCAAACAACTAATCGGCGTCGAGTTGCCGCGTGGGCAGTGTGTTGCGGGGCGAGAGCCTTTCCTCACACACAGTTCACAATGCTTTCTCTCTCCCGAGACTCCTTTCTCTCTCTACTCTCTGGTCTCAAGTGCCAACTTGCGTGGCGATCACTCGCGGAGGAGAAGTTCAAACTTCAAACGTAACGTATGATTCGGAACGAACGATTTTTCCTTTCTTTCAAGTAGGAAACCAGCACGAAGTTTCTTTCTCTGTATCCAAAGGGATCCTATAAAATAATTTCAATTTATTTTATTTTATTATTATAATTTTTTAATTTTAAATTGAATATAATAAATAATTTCATTTTTTAAAATTTAAAATAAAAATAATATTTAAAATTATTTTAATAATATTTTATTCAACTTTTAATTTTTATTTTCATTCATTTTACCACAACTCACTATTTAAACATCTCCTAACTGCCTTGATCTGGCCACGTTTACATTGTCTTGCCGCCGATACCTGGGTGGCTCTTTGTTGGATTTTTTTCTTTTTCAGGACAGGTGTTTATTTTTCCCTTAAAATACAAGGAAAAAAATTATGTAAAAATAAAAAGAAAGATGCTACTACATTTCATTTTATCATTTTATTTTGACTATTTATGTATTTAATTTATTTTATAATTTTTTATGTATTGATTAAGAAAATAATTATTAATATTTTAATATTTTTTATATTTAAAAAATTATAAATAAAATAAATGAAATTTTACCTAATCGCACGCCTGGCTAGAAGCCGCACCCTAGCAGCTAAAAAAAACAAAACAAAACAAAAGTTTCTACAAAGGTCACAGGTCGCCTTGGCTGCGGGGCCCCAGCCCCTGGTGGGGTGGGAACTGGGAAAACCCTTATCTAGTGGATCGGCTGGACTTCCGCAAGACACTATTTCAAAAAAAAAAAATAAAAAAAAAGAAGTAATAATAGTAAATACAGGGAAGTTAAAATAATAATAATAAATCTCTTTTTTTTTTTTTCTTTTTTATTCAAAAAAAGTAAATAGTAAATACCTTTTTCACCTTTATAATGTTTTGAGTTGGCACTTGCCTTTAAAAGGGTGTTACCGTGTTATTGAATGAAAAAATGATAAATTTATAACTATTTTATATGTAATTATAAAAAAAAGTTTAGCTATATCATTAACTTATTGAATAATTTATTACTTGGAGGACCCAATTCCCTGCATCAACTTTGTTAATGGGTGCCTTTAAAAACATTCAATGATTTTAATTAATGTTGGGTTTTTTTTCTTTATGTCATTTATTGTTTTCATTATATGTCAAGCTCGAATAAGAGCTTAAATTGATTTTTTTTTTCTCTTCTATTTTGATACTTTTTTTGTTTTTGTTTTTACCTTTCATTTAATTTCTTATTTCACATTCAAGTAATAAGTGCAAGAAAAAGTTAACATTTGAATTTTCTTTAAACATTTTCTATTTCCAAGAAAAAATCAATTAATCGCATAATAAATTTGTAAATGTAATGATATTCCAACTACTCTTTTTCTATTTATTTTATAATTAACTAATGTAATTTATCAAATCATTAAAAGAAATTCAATTTTAAATGACTGCCCTTTAATTTGAGATGAAGTTGTAAAACAATTACAAATCGGTTATAAATTTATCATTTTTCATTGTAAATAGGGATCTTTCATTTACTTACTTTTTTTAAAAGAAAAAAACTGAATCATTAGTTTTTTATTAAATTGTTGAGATTTTATCAAGTTTTCTTTCTTTTTTTAAAATAATATATTAGTATATAGAAAATAATTTATACAATTCTAATATGTATAAATTCCGCACACTTTCTTATAAAAAGATTAATAAATTTGAAACTTTTATGAATAAAAATGGAAAAATTCTACTCATTATATTTACATACAAAATTTTTTTTTCTCTTATCAAATATGTGGTGTATGGATGATGAGTAGAAGAATATAATTAGTTTAAAAATAATAATAAAAAAAATATAGTATGTGAGAATCATGACTAACAAAACTCAAAAAAATATACATGCTCCAACTTTTTTAAAAAATAGTACACGAACTTGCATATCAATAATTATTTCTAATCTTAATATTTTAGAGAAATGATAGTTATAGTCGTGAGTGTTCAAGTACCGCATAATCACTTTAAAACAAGTAAATAAATACGAGACTCATATTAAAAAAAAAATTAATTAATTTTTTAATTATATATCTTACTCTTTTTCAAAACGACTACACAATATTTACACTACATATATCATTACTCAAGATTATATTTAGATTGTGATGTATTCTCAATAATTAGTCATATTCTATCCGTTAGGTGAAAACCGAAAATCAGCGTGTAACACGAAGGACTTTTATAGAACAGCGACCTAATACTTTCCTACATCGACTAAAGCAGGTTTGAATCTGTCTCGCATTATAATTCTAACGCCATCATATTGTTGTTTGGTGCTGCTCCAATTGTGACTTGCGTTTGAACGTTACCATGGTACTGTTATTTATTTATCGCTTTTATTGCCGGATAAAGCAAATCTTGGTTTGTGATCGATGGACCGACCTCGTAATAATGCACCTCATTTCAACCTGGATGAAAAGGGCATTTGACTCTATCTGATTAATTGAGGACAGAGGTTGTGCTGGGAATATGACTTGGGTTAAAATTGATTAATACGTTGGAAAACATAACTCGTATGAACCTTAAAGTTAGTGTGAAACAACTTATATACTTGGTGTTACGATATAAAATAAATATTTTAGTTGTTGGGTCACCTATTAAGAGAGAATCTGACTTACACGAGTAAGAATATTAAAATATAAAATAAACAATAAAATTTATTTATTCTTATCTATTTAAATTTTTTGGATAAGATGTATCAAAGAAACTGCTGGATGTGGAGGAATACAAATTGAATTTAGAACCCTGTAATCCCTTGTCCGGATTGCAGTCAATCTGGCCGACACCTCTTCGCTTAGTGAACGGGATAGGCTGATAGCTATTCATCTGCCGGAAGGTTGTGGACCCTCTTGCACTTTCAAATTGGGCAGAGGGTTGCAATGAACCCTAGTCTATACAAATTCACTGGTATTACTATTATTGATTTAATTCCAATAACTAGCATTTCTTATTTGTTTAAAAAAATTATTGTGGAATGTGAAGCTTTGGGCTTAAAATTATGGAATCAATTGGACCTACGTATAACTTTTTAATTTTTAAATCGATCGGTTATAATTCAACTATAAATAGATTATATAAAAATAAATCTACGAAGTAGATATAAAATTAATTTTATAATAAAATAGATATAACAATCAAATGAAGTCAAATTAATTTATGAGTTTATTTGTATATATTTTCTTTGTGTTTGTAATATTTTTCTTAAATAAAAAAACATGGCAAAAAAAAAAAGTAAAACAGCCATGCATAATTATTGCGAGATTAGGACTATATAATTATTTGATGGAAGACTATGAAGTCAAAACCACGTAATTGATTTTTGTAATGGTGACTGATATATAATATGGTGGGTGCAGAATGAAGTTATACAAAGGGAATATTCAATATTCACAAAATCAATACATTGATTAATTGCCTAACATTATTGACACCAGTGTGAATGGTTGACGGGAGCCGTTCAAAAGCAGCATTGAATCCGTCTTCCTCACTCCACAGCCAACCTTATCCCCGAGAGAATCTGCAAACTGACGTTTAAATTTTGATAACGCCTCTGACGTGACGGGTTCCACCACTTTTATTGACGCGCGTCACGCACGTCAAAACGTTCTGATTGAATTGGTCAAATACAAATTTAAATTTTAGTTAATATCACGTGATTTTATATTTATCTATTTTATTTAAATCTAATTTTTATATTAAATTATCTATATAATAATAAAATTTATTATTTTGATCAGTTATTATTTATTATTTTACATCTTATATCCTATTAAAAAAATTATTAATAGGAAACAACTCCAATTTATCACCACAAAACAACTCCTCGCACAGCACAGAAACTTAATATAGATCTAACAAAAACGAATCACACCAACATAAAATATAATTCATACGTAAATTGAGAAGATGTGGAAAAATAATAATTTTGGCTACATATAAATCGGCGAGTACTATAGTTTTAACTTTTAAGGCATCTAAATCACACATTATTTATATGATATAATTTAATTTAAAAGATATATTTTAAAATTTAAATTTTATAAATTAAATTTTATTATTTAAATAATATAAATAATGTGTTATATAGATCGACTTAAAAATATAACAACTCATATATGACGTGTAAACAAACTTTATTAAGGATGGTGCTGCTCATATAGGGAGGCTACAGAAGGAGTCACTGAATAATAAAAAAATAGGTAAAAAATATTTTTGCCTTTTGTTTTTCTTATTCAAATATTTTTAAAATTTATTAATTTTTTTTTAAAAAAATTAAAAGTCATAAATTTATTAAAAAATATTTACTTAACTATTAAATAAAATAAAAATAAAAAAACTGGATCGGTGGCCTGACCACCATCTGTGGGATAAACATTTCTCCTTTATTAGTTGAATCGTTACAATTTAAAAAAAAAAAAAATATCAATAATTTTAGGATGATTGATATAAAAGACTTTCACATTAAAGATGTGAAATGTGGGTTGATTGTGTCGAACTACTTTGTAGACGTGGATTTTGGTGGGGATCAGTCTGAAACAAAGTCGGTACGGAAGAATCTTGTAAGAATCCTATGTCTAACTACTTGTAGACGTGGATTCATTGCCTTTTTTCATTACTCAAAAGTCTAAACGTTATAATTGTTTAGAATCTCTATCACACTCTTTGAAGGTTGAAATGATTGAGACTCACGGGTGTGGCGTACGTGGGCTAGCTTTATTGGTCATCGCAGCCGCATGGTTCGTAAAAAGCGCACACCACGTCCACGCCATGGCTTGCGTGTTTGTAAGGTGATTTATATATATTTTTTTAAGAGCAATGCTAGGTTTAGTTTCTACTTGGAGATTATATTTGCAGGTTTAGACTATTTTAACTTTAAAATTTTATAAAATTACAAAATTATCCATCCTAAAATAATGTTTTCTCTCATTTAAGTATGTGCCTGCACATGTAGTCCCCACTTCAAGACTGTAAATAGAATTTCTCTTTTTTTAAAGCCAGCTTAATTCATAATAAACCAGAAAAATATACAATAGTAATTTGTTGTTGGTTTGGAATGTGAGATTGCTTGCACTACTAACTAGCTTTGAATGATGATTTTTTTTCATTATCTTTTTGAGAAATTCTATTTGCAGTTCCCACTTGGAGACTGCATGTGCAGACCCTTCATTAAATGAAAAAAAACATCATTTCAGGATGGATAGTTTTGTAATTTTAAAAAAATAAAATTAAAGATAAAATTATCTAGACTTGTATTGCAGTCCCTAAATGAAGACTGTATCTAACATTGCTCTATTTTTTTCTACCTCCTCTTGATGCCGATGCTTTCCCAATATTAGGATTAGTGCTGTGACTGAAACTTGTTTTCACAAAAAGTGGGCTGTTATGGTGCTTCCATGATTTCTGACTATATACCACATCAAATGATAACAAATAGAAGAAGCCTTCTGGTGGTAACTGAGATTTGTAAGGTGATTTGTTTAAATAAAAATAATATTTATCATCTTTCTTTTTTTGACACACTCGAAATTCTCAAGGGTCATGGACTGGCCTGTTAAATATTTCAGACGGCTACATGTTTGAATTATTCGCCAAACCACGTTAGACATTAAACTTGTGAATTATGGCAAGCCAAGTTTTCCCAACACAACAACCCAATGCTCAAGGGAATTTCCTCCAATTAGATTTTAAGGTGTTTCCTTTAAAGGCTTGGCCGGTTGTTTTATGGCTATTTGTTTTCAATTGCAACTCTCAAACTGCCATCTTTTGCTCAAAATTTTATCATCTTTTTAACTATTATTCTCACATCATCTTCTAAATTGAAATCATATAAGTAAAATGATAGAGCTATCAAGAGTTGGGTCCCGACATTTTTTTTTACTTAATAATTAATTATGTATTTTTTAATGATGTAATGACTTTTTTAAATGTTTAAAGATATATATATATAAAAAAAAAGATTTGACCTTCTTGAGACCCATACCCAGCTACACACTCGGTGGGTGTAGCACTACTCCTCAAATAATTACTAAAATACTTATAATTTTTTATTTATTTTCAATGATCAAATGAGGATAATAATTATATAAGTGTTACAGATACAAAGTGATTTTACAAAAGAGTGATGCTAGTGTGCTGCCCACTTTGACTGCTGGGCATGTCCACTAGTACAAATTCAATATTTTTTTTTCTTTTTTTAAACATCTTTAAACATTTTTAAAACATAAAAAATATATCAATACACTAAAAGTCACTTCCTTGACCATTAAGCAAAAACATTTTTTTTTTTAATATATGAACGGTCAAAATGAGGGGAAAAACTCATAGGACATATTTGATACTACCATTTTTATTTTTAAAAGTAAGCTCACAAACTGATGTGATATCATGTGATACGTTATATATACTTTATAATCAAGTCATTCTAATCTGTAAATTTATTTTTGTGAAGTCTTTTTGTGACTAAAATATGTTTTTAATAAGTATGATACAATACATAGTATTTTTCTTTATTCAATACACTCGAGATTCACATGGATCATGGACCTGCTAAATATTCAATATTCTGGGTGGCTAGCTATATGTATGAATTATTCACAGGAAAACATTGAAGTTGTGAATCATGGCAAGCCAAGTTTTCCAAACACAACAGCTCAAGGGAATTTTCTCCGATTTGATCAAAAAGGTGTTTCCTTCGGAGGGTCTGCCGGTTGTTTTATGGCTATTTGTTTTCAATTTCAAACTCTCAAACTCCCTTCTCCGGCTCCTTGCCGTCACCAAGTGACCAAGATCATGAAGCGGGACGAAGTCAACATTAGCTCCGAATCAAAGTCCGAACTGTCTGTCTGACTTTAGTCAATCTAGTGGCCAAATAGCTCATAGCTGATGTAATTGATCAGGCTTAAACACAATAAGCACCTTTTTATTAAGGAAAACGGTGACGCGCAAAGGCAAGCTGGCTGCTGGACGAAGTAGACCCTCTTGCACCATGCATGTTCAAAGACTCATCTTTGACACGCAACTCCTTGTTATTTTGACCTTGAACTTGAAGCCCTAACCATTGCACACGCCACCATTTGGCATTTCCTTCGCCTTTTCTTTCATTTTCTTTCTTTAATTTTATTTTTTTCCTTGGTTGACGTTGATTTATTGCGACCCAAATCCAAGGTAATTTTCAACACACGTTATGATTGTCCACTAATATACTAAACTCGCAATTTTAACAAATGCTAGATATGACGATTAGAGAATTATTATTCAAAACAAAAATTGTTTAGTGTAACTTCAAAATAACTATTTATTCTGTATGTATAGTACATTATCCACATCACTTAAATTATATGATTTTATTTGCAATATTTAAATTTTATCTTCTAAATTAAATTATGTCATATAAGTATTGAAATATATCAATATCATTTTAGCAATAACATATTTCATAATAAATTTTGCAGTAACTGCATATATTTTGCTTTTCATGATGAGAAATGCTAAATGGCTCCATCATTTTGCTCTTTCATTTTGATCGCTCATTTATTTTATTATTATTATTATTTTAATAATTAAGGAAGTGACTACAAGTAAATTTATATATATATTTTAGATATTTAAAGATATTTAAAAAATATTTAAAAAAAAAAAGAAAAAAAAAGAGTCGGGCTACTCTGCAGCCCACTCATTTTGACCGATAGTGCTTTTTTAATTTTTTTTTTTAATTTTTCTATTCAAAATTTTTTAATATATTTAAATATTTAAAAAAAAACTTTAATACGCTTAAAATCACTTCCTTAATCACTAATTTAAAAAAAAATAGTCAAGCGGTCAATTTGAACGGTCAAATTAAGAGGTAAAGTCGTTTTTTTTTTTAAAAAAAAAGGTGCAACTATATCGGTTTTTCCTTTTCAATTATTATATCGGTTTTTTAACAAGAGCTCTGCGTACACGGCGAGGAAGTTTGATGAGGCGCCGAATGATCTGCTACAGAGCAAAAACGGTTTGGCTATTTCGGTCCCTTTCGCACGAACCGTGAGTCTCTACTAAGCGAACTGATGCCGTGCGTAGGGGAGGGGGTTGAATTTATAGGACTAGGAGGCAGGAATCTAACGATCCCCGTTAGTTTCTGATATGATCTAAGCGGTCCACAGCTAGTAGAGCCCACAAGAACCCGACAAATAATATTTGCAACTACATCCAATTTGTATAGGTAAATGAAGCTATCATTCTCAAATATATTCATCAAATATACTCACTCATATATATATATATATATATATATATTCTAATAATTAAAGAAATGACTATCAATAAATTTATATATATTTTTTATTTTTTTCTTAATAGTTAAAAATGTTTAAAAAATACTCAAAAAAAAAAGAAATCATTTACAATAGTGTGCTATTTAGAGTGCACATTTAATGTGCACCCTAGTATTGTCCATTGTATATTGAATAATTCTGTTTGAAATTTGAAAGCTTTTACATCACTTTCCATCTACAAACGTAGTATAGTTTTATTTAAAAGATAAATTTAAACATTTAAATTTTATAAATCAAATTATACTAGGTAGATGATATGTAATGTAAAGATCTTCAAATTACGAAGGATTTATCAAACATCATATAAACTCCAATCAATTTTCGTTTAATTGATTATGTGGGGTTATGTTACTTGAAATTTTATCCCACTAATGTTGAATAACGAAATTTATATATTGTATCAAATTTTCAATAAAATTTTATAAAATTGAATTTATTTTTTATTAAATTGCACGTTAGTAGATTATGCAAAAATGTCATTTTGTGAGATTTTTAATCTAGATTCAAATAACAAAAAAAAAAAAAAACTGAATAGTAAAACAATAGTAATTTAAGCAGTAGTAAAAGAAATGTAAGGATATATTATCTATTTTATAATACGGTCTCAACCACTCCCATCCATTTTTTATTTTAAAGAAAATGATTTATACACAATATTTTTTTACAACATTTTACATAATTATGTTTTAAATGAGAGATATTTTTAAAAAATATCTTATAAAAATAACATAATTTTATAAAAATATCTTTATTTTATAACATTATTATTTTATATATTGTATGCACATCATTACTTGAGAATAAAAGAACAAACATCGTGAAATTAATTAAGATTAGTCCATGATGATTTTAACATGGATAGGACTACGTACGTACCTTTTTGACTCTCTAGAAAAGATGGATGAACCACGAAAATGCTATGCATTAACAGTAACCTACCCTTTAAAAGTTGCGGGAAGAAAATAAATACAATGGCATAAATATAATTAAGTTCTACAAACAATTGTAATTACTATATGTCATCTATTAGCACTGTTGCAATGGTATTATTGCTACAAGGGTTAAATGCTACATCTTTTTTTCTAGTATTTAGGTATGTTGATCTATTCCAAAAGGTAATTTTTTTTTTTTTCGAGAAATTTAAATTGGATGACCTATTTTTTCAGTTTCTTAGATGTGTAAGTACTATTGTAGAAACTCTTAGCTCGATTTTATTTTTAAACAATAGGATCAAGCTATATTTTTTTAAAATACCATCTCTTTTAAAATCCTGAGAGAAATAATTTAATGGCCACGTACTAATTAGGCTCTAAGGAGTTTTCCGTAAGTTCATCTAACTTAGGAATCATCGTCTAGTATCGAGTTGTCAATAGATTACCTAATGTTCCAAGTATTTTGTTTAGCCAAATGAGGCTATAGAAATTGTTTTATTTGGTGAGAAATTTTATTCGTAACATCCTAACTATAATATATATTCACGTAACACTTTATATATATATATATAATTGATCATGTGATAGACATGTCACGTATCAATATTAGTGATGCCAATAATGTCACGCTAATAATACACTCGGAATGTTACGAGTAACATTAATACTCTTCTCATATAACACAAGCGTCCAATCTCTGAATCACACACAAAAAGAAGTTCACTATAAACACATTGGCCAACCAAAGGTCGATCGACGTGGTGGACGTCATGTGTGATGTATCTAATAAACTTCATTGAATTCGAGCCTTAAAGGCATTCACTTTTCACACAAAACAAAAAGAAATCATGTTTAAGATAGAAAGCAAGAAAGGGAACCATGCATCGATCATCGCCTTCGATCCAAAGTAAGGCATGATAGACAAACGACAAACACATATATAATGCATCGTCACCGAGTAATAATGCACTATTGCGTAGGATTATCTCTACAAATCCGTGTTAACGCAATGAAATCTCTCACCACATCCTTTTGGTTTCGATTTAGCCAACGTACGTACGTAGTTTCCGTCTCAAATGTAACCAAATATACTAAAATATAATCCTTTTGGATTGAGGCAGCTTGTGTGCACGAATTCGATTTGACCATTTGTATCCATAACATTCACGATTGGAGTGACCCACAAGAGAAAAAAAGTGACCAACTATAAATTCTTTTCTATTTTTTTTTTTTTTTAAAAGTTGTTGGAAATGATGCACATGAAAAGCGAATAACATATATATCCAAACAAGCCCGTGTTTAAAGATGAAATAATTGGTAGCCAACAGATGTTATCATCCGTGGCCATCAAAGATAGGAAAAGTAAGGCAAAGCATGTGAACGAGAAAGATGCTGAGCCATCATGATCAGCCAAGTAATGAAAATGTGCGTTCCATGTGCCAAAGGGATGGAAATGGAAGCAAGATAAGGAAGGAAGGAAGGATTGTGGGTTCCAATATCCAACAATATCGTTTAGGTTATTGAGCCATGACCTAATTTTTCAGGTTTTGAATCACCACCAACTTTCAACACCATCATCACATGGATATATATATAATGTCACCCACTTGCATGTGATGATAAAAGGTATATACTACTAGTACTACTACTGGTGCATTTCCATGTCTTTTACTTGCATCTTTATTTTTATTTTTTTTTATGCATGGAAAAAGAAAAGTGAATCCCCAATTGTTTGTTGCTTTTTTTTTCTAAAATATATATAGATCATATATTACCGGTAATTTTTTTTCTAGAATATAGTCGAGTGCTTTGTTAAAAAAGTAATAATAAAGTTGCGAAATTAGCATGTCGAAGTGAGTAATTCTAGGCCTCCAATTGCTTTTCCATAAGAATTGTTTATATGTAAATTAACTTAGCCTCAAGTCTTTAATCCTAATTATTTGGGACTTTTCAAAGGCGGGTGAAGATGCGGAATGTAAGCATGGCTCTCGTTTGGTTACGCAGTTATGTATTTATTATATTTTGTGTGAAATTTGAAGAAATTTATAATGATTATATAAGATGAAATAGTTTAATTTTGTATAACCAAACCAACCCTTAACTAGTAGTCATTGAAAACTTGAAGAACTAGAAACATGTTATGTTAGTTAGTTGGACACCAACTCTGGCTATAAAAGAAGACTGGCCTGCTTTTCGGAATAGCAATTGTTTGTTGATATTTATTCAAAATAATAATATATTATATACCTACATATATTATTAATACATATACTTAATATGATAGTATATATCTATTTTAGATATGGTTCTCACATTCTAGTATATGAAATTATTAAATTTTTATCGACTAATTATTATACAAATTATAAAATATACCTATAAAGTATATTAATTATATAGATATAAGTAATTAGATTACATAATATTATATATTTAATTATAAAAGTGATATACTTATATTATTAATTAATACATGGGTGTATGTATATATTTATCAATATATGAACGAGTTTTAATCGAGTAGAGCTAATGAGTCGACTCGAGCATAAATGAGCAAGTCTTAACGAGCCTTAACAGAATCAAGTGAAATTTTGTTAGATATGTGTCATTTACAAATCGAACGGATATATACTTTCATGAACGAGCTTTTTTTTTTCTTCCACAAGTCGAGTTCAATTCGAATTTAACCGAGCGAACTAACAAGTAAACTGGTTCATTTCCAATCCTAACAACAACACAACACACATAACAGAGTAGAATGCCAATCGAGAGTCTACCCCCTTCTTGATATGAAGGGAAGATCTCCTTGGTAATAAAATAACATCCACTTACTGGTACCTAAAGAAATGTCAATTCAATTGCGCACAATATAGTTAAATAAACTGCTTCCAACATTATGTATGGAAGCATTCCCATTCAAGCCATCCCAAGACACCTCATTGATCCAAATTTTATTTTCAACCCCCATAATCAGTTTTGTAATCCCCTGTTGATTGTAAAACTATTCATAGAAGGAAAAAATAAAAATAAAAGAGAGTCTATCCCTACTATACCAGCCAAGGCCATACAAAACTTGGAGCATCCCTTCAATACAAGTCGAAGCCAACGTGACCAAACAGAACTTCGTATCACTTGAATTTCAGAATTGCACGGTGGGGTTTCACTCAGCAAAGTATCGCTTGAATTTGGGAAATGAACCCACAAAACCTCTCTTTACGTCTCTCTATTTTGTTGGTTTTAATCAGAAGAAACCAATCCCACTGCCCTTATCATGGGGAAGCTTATTACATGTTACCTTTGACAACCAAACTCATTGAACTAGCTGTATAAGGCCATTCCATGATAAAAGTGGGATATTGACTCGGATGTACCAACATTTGATAGGGATAACAAAACCATACATGCACGCACCAGTCCATGACCATAAATTCTATAACAGTTCTAAGTTCTTATGGAAAAATACAACAATAGATGAAACCAAACGAGAGTACAGCTTCGCAAGCTTTTATTAGCCACAGAAACTCAATCCTACTTCTACAAGCACAGTACCACCAAACTTTAAGCAGAACACCTACTTCAAATAATTCATTCTTCCAGAGCTGCCCAGGTGCTACCTGGCAATTACTAACCTCTCTCACAATTCATATCCCCCCTCAGAATAAAACTAATAAGTAGTAACAAGAATCTGCGGCAACATGGCAACATTCTTATTCTGCTCTGGATTGTCCAGCTCGTGAAGACAAGATAATGCCAACAATAAGACCATATAGGGCAAGCGCTTCAGCGAAGATGAGAATGAGAATCATTCCAACAAAAAGTTTTGGCTGCTGTGCATTAGCTCTGCAAAACACACTCATCTACTCAAGAAGTAGCACAAATTAATAGAAACTATTGTGAAACTGGCAAAGAGTGTTGATGTCGACTTCACTCGTTTGTTTTGAGAAAACATCTCATCTCATTTCATCATTACAACTTTCCCAACTTCCAATACAAAATAAAATAAACAATTCAACCTTTTCAAATCCCAAAACAAAAATAATATTAAAAAATATATTCTAACAATATTTTATTCAACTTTTTAATTTTAATCTCAACTCATCTTATCTCATCTCCAAAAACAAACAGAGCCCAAATCAGAGAAAAAGAAACGGAAAAGGCATCCTCATTGTGAAGTATGGAATTCTAGAAATAAGTTCAGATATTACTTCAGCATAAAAGTCGAAATGCATTACTAATCCAAAAAGTTAAAAAATACTGCTGAGGTTTGCAATACATGAGCTATTTTGAAAAATTTTGTTTCTCCATACAAGTAAATTAGAATACCTGCTCGTTTCAAGCATCAAGTTTCCAACTTAACCTGAGTTTTGTTTCTCTTCATGTTTTGACTGACATTAAACCTCAAGTTTGCAAAATCATAATCAACATACACTATAATCAACAGACGTATGGGTAAAGATAAAGTTCCAGGCCCAGATGGCTTCTCAATTGGCTTTTTCCAATCTTGTTGGGAGGTGGTGAAAGTGGACATTATGAATGTGTTTCAGGAAGTATCATTGGTTGGCAAGTTTGAGAAATGCCTAAATGCTACTTTTATTACGTTGATCCCGAAGAAGATTAGAGCGTCGGAGGTTAAGGATTTTCAACCCATTAGCCTTGTGAATTGGGTGTATAAAATTATTTCCAAGGTTCTTGCTAACAGATTGGGGGTGGTTTTGGGCAAGATCATTTCGAAGCCACAAAATGCATTTGTTAGGGGGTGAAAAATTTTGGATTCAGTCCTTATAGCAAATAAGGGACTGGATAGCAGATTAAAGGTCGACTCTACAAGGATTATTTGCAAGTTAGATATGGAGAAGACATATGATCACGTAAATTGGGATTTCCTCTTGTATTTGATAGGGAGATGCAGCTTTGGGGCTAGGTGGTGTTCTTAGATTAGTTGGTGCATCTCTACAGCCAGATTCTCAATATTGATTAATGGCCACCCTACCGGCTTTTTCAACAGCTCTCGAGGTCTAAGGTAAGGAGATCCTTTGTCCTCAATTCTCTTTGTTTTCATTATGAAGGCCTTGAGTAGAATGATATCGGCGGTAGTTACACATGGGTTTGTGGCTGGATTTCCGATTGGTGATCCCAACAGGGGCATTATTACTCTCTCATTTACTTTTTGCAGATGACACGCTCCTATCTTGTGAGACAGATCGAAACCAGTTGAGGGCATTTAAGGCTTTGTTATTATGCTTCGAAGCAGAGTCCGGCCTGAAAGTTAATTTTGATAAGTCAGAATTAGTGCCAGTGTGGAATGTGAGTAACACTAGGTAGCTAGCTAGTATTCTTGGGTACAAGGTAGCTTCTCTTCCCATTACCTACTTGGGATTGCCGTTGGGGGCTGCCGCACGGGCCTCATCCATATGGGATTCAGTCATAAAGAAGATAGGAAGGAAATTGTCAGGGTGGAAGAGATTGTATTTATCGAAAGGTGACCGGTTGACTCTTATCAAGAGTACCCTTTCTAACTTACCTACGTACTTCTTATCTTTGTTCCGATTGCCTGCCAGGGTAGCAGCTCAGATTGATAAATTGTATCGTGATTTCTTATGGGGTGGGATAGGGGATGAATTCAAATTTCACCTGGTTAGCTGGGATAAGGTGTGTAGACCAATCTCGTCAAGTGGTTTGGGTGTAAAAAATTTGAGAACATTCAATTGGATCCTACTTGGGAAGTGGCTATGGAGGTATAACAATGAGACAGAAGCTCTATGGAAACTGGTGCTGGTTGTTAATATGGAAGCATGTGAGGGGTTGGTGCACTGAAGAGGTATACGAGGCCAGCGGTGTGGGAGTTTGGAAACACATTAGGAAGGGGTGGGGGGATTTTAGTAGTCATTCTAAATTGGTGTTGGGGAGGGGTTCTCGCATTAAGTTTTGGAGTGGACATATGGTGTGGAAATGAGGCTCTAAAGGATGCATTTCCAGCTATTTTCTGAGTGGCATGTAACCAGGAAGCTTCAATAGAGGACCTTATGCTCCTATCAGGAGACCAAGTGCAGTGGAACGTTATGTTTAGTAGAGCGGCGCAGGATTGAGAAGTGGACATTGATGCTTTTTTCAACCTTCTTTATTCTGTGAAGCCGAATAAACAGCAAGTTGATAGGATGTGGTGGACTCCCGCAGGTAAGGGCATTTTCTCAGTTCGATCTTTTTATAAGTCCATTTCCCAAGCTACTAATATTCCATTCCCATGGAGGAGAATTTGGAGAAATAAGGCGCCTCCGAAAGCGGTCTTTTTTACATGAACAATAGCGTTGGAGAAAATTTTGACTACCGACAATCTAAGGAAGCGCCGAATAGTTATACTAGACTGGTGTTGCATGTGCAAGAGATCTGGCGAGACAGTGGAACACCTACTGCTACATTGAGAGACAACTAGAGCCTAGTGGGTGGAAGTCTTTAGCTGGATAGAGTTATCCTTTGTTATGCCTGCATCTATGGTAGATCTATTGGCCAGCTGGACACTTGCAAGAGGAGTTCAACAAATCAAGGCGGTATGAAAAATTATCCCGATCTATATTATGTGGTGTATATGGCAAGAGCGCAATGATCGGACTTTCGAAAAAAAGGAGCGGTCTCTAGAGGAACTTAGAACTCTATTTTTCAGTACATTATTTCTATGGGCCATTGCTTTAGATTTTAACGGCCTGAATTTTCATGACTTTTTAGTTTCCCTTACTTCGACCTAGATAAGTCTTATCTCTTGTATACCATCTTGTGTACTTGGGCTTTGCCTATCTCTATTAATATATTATTGATTACTTATAAAAAAAAAATAATCACCAAAATGTTTTTGGCTAGTTTGATTCATTATTATTAACAAAAGATATTGCATGTGACAAATGGTCTCCTCTGTTCATGAAGTAGGGGATATCAAAAGTGAGGTTAGACTTACAAAGATCCAAAGAGAAGTCTGAGCAAGCATCACAAACTAAATAAAATGCATTACTTTTTTTTTTTTTTTTTATGACTCACCCATGGAACCTAAACCCCAGGGGAGACTAGCACAGAAACCCACTGCCATGACCTCCCACTTAAATCGCAATTTGATCCCAAGGGGAATTGAACTTGTGACATGGGGCTCATGCACACAAGTTCGCCCTTATCACTTGGGCTACTCACGAGTTGTTAAATGCATTACTTATTAAAAAGAATTATTTAAAAAAAAACTAAATGAAAATGCAAGAGATTGAAAAGGGAAATGTATTTACAAATATAGGCTATAAACAAAAGAAATTGTGAATAAGGAACCGATATTAATTATTGGAAAATCCATTCAAATATCCATCCTGTGAAAGGCCAATGAATCTTGTGTAAATCAGGCTATCAAGTATGTGGCATGCAGCACACTGTCAGTTACAACCAACCGGGCTGTTGCCACCGCTTACTAAGTGCTGGTTCTATCCCGGCCAAGCAATCAAAGCCAAGGACCTAGGTGGGAATAGTGAAATAGAGAAGGGGAAGAAGCAGGGTAGAGGAATTGGTCAAATCACAGGCCCATGGTCTGAAGACGCCTGGTTTCACCCTCGGGTGTTTCAAAACAGTACTTCCATAAGGTCGATGTACTTCAGACCACAATATAGTGTATCCAATGAATGAAAAAAAAAAAAGCCTATTCTATTGGTGCACACAGCTAAGAAGAATCAATTTCATGACCAACCCCCAAGTCCCAGAACCGTCCAAAAGATAAATCCACAATTTAGTACACAGCAATTGATGATAACAATAACTGAACACATGTATCAGAATCATATAAGAGATCAGAAATATACCTAACACCAGCATCACCAACAATACCAATTGCCATACCAGCAGAGAGCCCAGCAAGACCACAGGCAAGTCCAGAAGAGAGGTGTGCATAACCATCAAACAGGTAATATGACTTGGCCTTTGGGTTAATCCCAGTACTGATGATAACAGCAATAATAAGGCCATAGATACCCAAAACTCCAGCCATAACAACTGGAACAATGGACTTCATCACCAGTTCAGGCCTCATTACACCCATAGAAGCCACACCAACGCCACTCTTTGCTGTCCCATAGGCAGCTCCCATACCTGAATAGCCAAATATTAACCAAAAAGCAGTAAAAATAACATTGTAAATATGAAAAAAAAAGGAAGAAAAAAACTCTTATTGTTTCTCCTAGAATCTTACTTTTATGTAGTTCTATCAGCCTACATTGAGTAATGGGATCTCCAATTGGAGTTTTGGATGTTGAATAATTATCGATCGAAAACCGAACCAAGAAACCAAACTTAAATTTCCAATAATCATATTTAATCCGATCTACACTAAACATGCTCAATTGAACACTTTATAATCGGGATTTTATGTATAATTTGAACCCGATCTACATCAACCACACTCAATTAAGCGCTTCACATAATTCGAGCTAAGTCTAACAATTGAATCCAATTAAATCGATATCAGCTAACATTTCCGTACAAAAACCAATGAAAAAGGGGAAAAAGAAAAAAATGAGTATTATATGTTTGGTAGCGGTTAATATGAAGAATGGCCTAAAAAACAATAAATTTATACTAGGAAGTGATTACAAGCCTTATCAGCCAAACCAATACTCGATAATTTACTTACATACTTGGTAATTCGGTAATCGGATACCAGATTTATTTCGCTATAAATTATTTTCTCAGAAACCAAACAGATAACAAAGGCGAAACGATATCGATCTAGATGCGATAGAATGAATTGGTGGAAAAAAATGCAGGTTAGGGTTAGGGTTCAGTTACAGGAGAAAACAAGGGCCGCTGCTGCGCCGAGGAAGCCGAAGAACGGTGCCGTTTCATCGCCGCTGAAATTAGACATTCTCGATCGTGGATCAGCAACGACGTCGTTCGGGGATCTGAAAATCTCGTGGTTAGTTTCAGAGAGTTTGGAGCTTCGGATTTCCCCTTCCTCTCTGCGTCTAATTTCCAAGAAAGGCGTGGAAAAGGATGATACACGTGCTTTCTAAGGACTGGTCGGGAAAGTCCGACGCCGTTGTAACGTGATGAGCTTGGGCTGACTTGAAAGAGTTAGGACACCGTTGGGCTTGGGCTAAAGCTTTGGTTTAATAAGGATATTGAAATCTTATATGAGAATTTTGAAGTGGCCTAAACTTTATATGCCGATCGTGTATTTTTGCGGTTCTCTCTCTCTCTCTAGACAATCTCCTCTTATATTCTCCCTAATTTGGAGTTATATTCCTACTTAATTGTAAAGCATAGAAAATAGGAGTTGATGGAGATGTTTAGATTCGCAAGTCATCTCAGTTCATCTCAACTCATTTTAACTCATCTCACTACTATTCATTACTATTCAACAATTTTAACTCACAAATCTCACAACTATTCATAACTCATCTTATTACTACTCACAGTCCATCTCAGCTCATCTCAAGTTATCTCAAGTCATCTTCGAATCCAAACGTCTCATAATCTCAATCTACTTTATATATTTTAATTTAAAGTATTAAACTTATTTTAAATTTAAAAATTAAATTTATTTTAATAAAATTTATAAAATATTATTATTCATAATTTAACTAAATGCAGTGGCGTTGAAGCCAGGCCCAGAAACAAAATCTCCATCCAGCCAGGCCTATAACGGGGTAGTAGTGGGTCAGGGCCACTTTAGTAAAAACGTAATGCAATGGTCTTTCTTTTGACTAGATCCGGTTTTATCAGCACAAACGAGAGTGGCTGGCTAGCAAATACATAGCAATATCAACCAACAACAGCCGAACTAGTTCATCTGATTGTCAGCACTAGCAGTCCGAGGAACTTCTTCTTGAGCTGCGTTTCAGCCATTAAAAAGAAAAGCTGAGACGGGAGGGAGAGTCTAGCGTTTTAGAGGAAAATGGCTGTAACTCTCAACAACGGGTTCAAGATGCCGATAGTGGGTCTTGGCGTTTGGCGTATCGAAGACAAAGATATGAGGGACCTCGTCATCAATGCAATCAAGATTGGCTATCGCCATTTCGATTGTGCCGGTACCCTCTCTGTCTCTCTCTCAATAGGAACTTACACTTTTTGACATTTTATGTGGTGGGTCGATTTTGCAAATCATTGAAGAATCCCGTGGACACCCTACACTTCTACCGTCATACTTTCTTAACTATATTTTCAGTTAAAAGTTTCTATAGCTACGGGCTTAATGTATTCATGCTATATTTTGACCTAAAATTAGATCGAAATTCAGAAGATAATTAATGTTGTTGGGAGAGAGAGAGAAAGAGAGAGATTTAAATGTAGGAGTTTTGATCTTTGTGAATGTTTCCAATTATGGTAGTCGTGGCATGTATGCCGATTTGGGGTGTGTATGAGGCATATGAATTTTGACAAGTCAACTTTGCTTGCAGCTGATTACAAGAATGAAGCAGAAGTCGGTGAGGCACTTGCAGAAGCATTTCGAACTGGACTTGTGAAGAGGGAGGATCTTTTTATTACCACAAAGGCAAGTTATAACTGTGAACTCTATAACTTTTCTTTGATTAGTAGCATCACTTATTTCTGGTTGTCCCCCTAATACAAATTTCTTTTTATTAATGGCACATTGATTGCAGCTTTGGAATTCAGACCATGGGCATGTCGTTGAAGCCTGTAAGGACAGCCTGAAGAAGCTTCAGCTAGATTATCTGGATCTGTACCTTGTTCACTTTCCAGTAGCCACAAGGCATCTTGGTACAACCTGTCTGCCTCTTTCATCATTTTAGCACTAGGCATACTGGCACTTACTTTCAGAACAACCTGTCTGTCTGTGTCATCTCTTTCTCTCTTCTTGGCAGCCTCTTTGTTATTGTTATCTGCATATTGTATTATTTTATATGTGGGTGAGGTCTACAGTATGTGGGCTGTGTAGCTTAAATTCAACTTCGTATGAGATGAAAATATAATGGCTTCAGATATCATGTTGTTTACTGCACCAAGGTTTTGATGAACATGCTGGCTGTGACATTAATGGGGAATCGGAATGTTAGTACTAGCGAAAGTAGATCAAGTTCATGGAAGGATCAAAACATCATGCAATTTCCAGTCTCTTACAAGTGTTGTATGGCTCTATCCCACCTATAAAACTGGGAGGCCTGAATTTGAGGGAAGGTCGGTTAATTGAATAAAATGAGTCAATAGAACTTGCAAATTTGAACTTACAGACCAAGATGAGTCCCACTTTCATTTCTCCACATGCCTCGTATCCTGTGCAGGACTGGTTGACAAAATCTGTACTGTAGCTTGTGATATTGTTGTTTAGTTCATGTCATTGCGTTGTAGCTATTTAAAGGAATTTATAAACCTATGCACTTTCCAATGATTGAATTTTCTGAAAATTTTCCATACATACATGCAGGGGTGGGTAACACTGGTAGTGCTTTAGGTGAGGATGGTGTGCTGGACATAGATACAACCATATCTCTGGAAACCACCTGGCATGCCATGGAAGATCTGGTTTCTATGGGTTTGGTTCACAGCATTGGGATCAGGTGCTCTAATTTTAAAGATTATAAAAAAATTCCTGGGAGTAGTCTGAAACTTTATATGCTGATCATGTATTTCTGCTGTGCTCTTTTATTTTCTCCTTTTTTTTCTCAATTAAACAATCTCCCTCTTATCTTCTGTAGTTTGAAGTTATATTCCTACATAGTTTTAAAGCTTAGAAAAGTGGAGGTGAATGTTTTCTTTTTTGATTGGCATCTGGTGTCCGGGAATGTAGTTCTAATTAATCTCGGGGGTGCACTGCTCCTCGGCAAGGAGTTTCCCACAAGTGCACATCGGGTAATTGAAGGAAAAATTTTCCTAGTCCGGTGGCTCCTAAAAATTGTTTGCATCCAAGGATTCGAACCATAGACTCGGAGGGTACCACAAAGAGTCAGACCAAGGCCCTTACCACTTGAGTCAACCCCTAAGGGTTGTGGAGTTAAATGCTTATCATATGTAATCAACTATTGGCTAGGGATGCAAATAAAACTGCGGCGATTTCATAATGTAAAATGTAAGTTATGGTGAGCATTCATATTTGCTTTAATTATGAAGATTAAAGATATTGGATAGCAAAAGTGTTTACTTGGTTGAACCCGAAGTCTATGTGTATAGCATAGTTGATGAAAGAAACATTTCACTAATAAGTACCATGATAGTTAGAAGTGCCCAAAGCCTCAAACTCTAGCCCTCAATACATGCTAAAGACCCCTAGGGGTGGTATGCTCCCTCCAAGGTCCAAGACTTGAATCCCACTGGGTGCAAACAATCTCTAGGGGCCATCGGATTGGGAGATTTTTCCCTTGAATTATCCGAGGTACACTTGCAGGAAACTTCTTGAGGAGAGCCCGTGCACCCCCAGGATTAGTCAGGATGCTGTTCCCGGACACCCGCTGCCAATAACAAAAAAAATACATGCTAAAGATTCACTCTACTGTATGAAGCCTCGAGTACAAAGGTGCTACACCACTAAGCCAATTTGCATTTTTAGCAGTTACACACCCCAGCGAAGAGAAAACCAAGAAGCTTAGTTGACAAAGCCGCTCTTAACAAGAGTCACCCGTTGTATAACTTTCATCCTTTTAGAATTTACACAAATGCATACACATGTGCGTAGTTGCATGAAAAATAGAATTTCTGTAGGACATGGTCAGATCTAGCTGCCTTTGGGCCTAATATACATGTGTGAAACACAAGGGATGGGACTTTTCTTGCCTCATTTTATTTTGGAAAGGTTTAGTGCATAAATAAATCCAGAAGTCCCCCTTTTTTTGTGGGCTGTTGGAGTTTGATTTGACAGGATGAACCAGTTAGAAATCATTGGTAACATAGGGATGCGAATGTGTACTAGAAACTAATTGTGCTGAAGCCATCATTTGAAATTTTATGTTTGGAAAGATGTCTTCGATTGACCATCCCTGTGTGTCCTGGCTCGAATTTGTGAGAAAAGTTGCATCGCTTTTCTTTCAGACCTTATGAAATTGCATTCTGATAAAAAATCTGCATGCAGTAACTACGACATCTTTCTAACTAGAGATTGCTTAGCTTACTCCAAAGTGAAGCCTGCTGTGAATCAAATTGAAACGCACCCCTATTTTCAACGTGATTGCCTCGTCAAATTCTGTCAGAAGCATGGTATTTGTGTTACAGCTCACACCCCTCTAGGAGGTGCTGCGGCAAACACTGAATGGTTTGGTTCAGTTTCATGTTTGGATGACCCAGTTTTCAAAGTAAGTTAATCCTTAAATGGATAATTTCTTCGTCTGTTGTCATTACCAACTGAATACAAAATTTCCTTATGTGGCTCTGGTTTATCACTAGTTTTATTATCTTTTTCTCATGTGACAGGGACTGGCTGCCAAATACAAAAGAACGGTGGCCCAGATTGTTCTTCGATGGGGCATCCAACGTGACACAGTTGTCATTCCAAAGTCATCAAAACCTGAGAGATTGGAAGAGAATTTTCAAGTTTTCGACTTTGAGCTGACCAAGGAGGACATGGACCTGATTAAAAGTTTGGACAAGAAATATCGAACAAATCAGCCTGCGAAGTTTTGGGGCATAGATCTGTATGCCTAATTGCATTCATGATCTGAATTCTACAAGAATAAGAGTACTGGAGGTCCTGGACATCCAATTGATATGTACTCGGATTGTAAACATTTGAACTGATATTATAGTTCCTTCTCATAGTTCTTTAGACCTTTTTACTGTGAGCTATCCTGAGAGGATTATTAGACTTATCAACACCAAGTTCTGTTAGGTGACGGGTTCATTCATGAATCCTTTAGTTTAGTAGGGGAATTATGTGGAACCCGAAAATGCGAGGTCTTTGAAGAAAAAAGGGCTCAAGAATCTATTCTTCAAACAATTTCCCGGTATTCTTTTGAGACCCAGCGCCTTTTAGAGTGGAGAATGCTCAAAACTTCCACTAGTGCCATGTGAATTGCAAAACTTGTTTCCGTTCACAATAAAATAACATTTTAAAAGTCGACGATAGTTCAAGAATTTTTTAGCCAAGACTGATTGAATGATGTATCAGATCAGTGAAACTTGTGTCAGATTATGACACCTCGATAAGGTTGTTGTATGGAGTTTTTTTTCCCCCAAACGGTCTACAAGCAAAACCCACCTATAAAGTAATCGGTAGAGGCGAATGAGACTCACCGCCTTAACACCACCTCAATGACAAATTACCCTCGGAAACATGCCCAGGCAAGTGGACGAGAAATATAGAGAACCCGTGACCTCATGATAATAGATATGGAGAGATTTGACAGAAAACGCCTGACAAAGTAAAGTGAGTCAGGAAGTCATGCCGCATTAATGACGTCGCCCCAAAAACCACGCCGCATTAAAGAATTCTAACAAATGAACAGTGAAAAGGACATAAGTTCTTCAAAGTCAGGACAGACTGTCCTCACCTGAAAGCTAGTATAAAAATCGATTCTTTAAGTACGAAGAACTCTCTCTTATCTATAAGCTTACGCACAAACTATTAAAGAGATACACTGACTTTAGCATCGGAAACTCTCCGGCCACCAGAGCCCCCCATTCTCAATGTTTGCTTAAAGTGTGCAGATGACAGCCCGAAGACCCGAGTTTCTAGAACCCAGCTCAAAGGAAACACGACATTAACAGCTGTGGCAACTTATTTTTATTTAGCCTCATACCCAATATCCTCAAACATTTTCCTTTTACCGCATTTGTCCTTGCATATATATATATATATATATATATATATATATATAACACTATCCACTACCACAATCTATTCGCGTAGAAGCTGATTATACATTATATCGTGATATCCCAAACTCCACCAAGGTCTTTCACTCAAGCAACTAATGCTATTTACACAAACCCAAATATTGTTATCTTGAGAATCTCAGTGTCACAGTATCAGTAAATAAATGGAATGATAACAAGCCGGTTGCTTGGGTAATTGTCAAATTTACGAAGATACCACCTATGTGTTTCTGCTGCTGCAAACACCAAATTTGCCACCTGTTAACGAAAGGGAACAACTGTATTTAGATGAGATCAAAGTGAAGCACAAAGGAAAAGAAAAGAAACAAAAATTTATGGAAAAACTCTATAAGAAAGGAAACTGTACCACGAATGCAAAAAGTAACCAGATAGTGAGATCTGCTCCTCCACTAACAACCACAAGACTAGCATAGACAACCTTCAAATTAAGGCCAGAACAGCAATGAAAATGCTAATACTTTGCAAGTTATTGGCTGGTTCAGAATAATAGGATGTTCCCTAGTGTCATGGAAATACTAGGGCCTTGATGACAAATGAAGGCAGAGAGAGAGAGAGAGAGAGAGAGAGAGAGAGAGTACAATCTCAGCCAGATAGTGTGGAGACGAAACAATTTCAAACCAATCACCGTGGGGGATTACATACTCGTCAACTTGTTCCATGTGGTCACGTAGTGAGCCCTGACAAGAAATTTGCATTGCCAATCATCAGTAGGATAATTGTGAAGATACCAGGGGCTGTCAGGCAAACTACCATTTTCATTCCTCCCATATACAACACAAAATAACTGGGCATGGGTGTCAATTACAATTATGAAAGTGATCATTCCATATGGTTGCCTATCTTGTTTGAGAGAACACCAACAGCCAATTCACCACTTCACTTACTACTTACTCAGTACTGGCTTGACCAAGGAAAGTAGCACTACATAGGTAAATAAAGAGTACAAGACAGAACTATATAGATGTAGAGATTGGTATTTATATCCAAAGCAACAAAAATTTATCGTGTGCGGGACAATGGGCAGCAAGCAGTATAAGTTCGTACACATATACAATATTATGCTCCAATATTGCTTCAAACTGCCATCATCTACAAGGGACATCTGTTTTACAAAATAATTAGAAGCATGACAAAAGCTTCCAATAACAATGAACTGCATATCTAAGAAATTGATATCTAAATTAACAAGGTCATCACTAAGTAGCGAGACTTACGAGAATTGCATGACAACGTTGCTGGTGAACCCATCCCCAAAAAAATATAGCAGCACCAATCCACTGGCGCCATCCAAGCTTCACCAGAGGATTCACAAATTCCCACCAATCAAATTCAACGGCTGGCATTTGACTCTTGCCTCTAACAATGAATTCGGCCACTCCATTCACCGCAAACTCATACACCTCTGGTATGCAATTGCAACAAAGTGACAGTGGTGCTGCCATGTAGAAACTACTCCAAATTCCAGAATATGACAGTTACATCCAATTCTTACACATACAATGCTAACAACAAAGAGAACTAAAAAGATCTGAAAGTAGTTGGTAATTAATCCATTGATAGTATTATTGTTGTGGAGCTCAAAGATTAAATAAAGATCTTATGCTTTGTAGTTTTCATTTTGGCAAGGAATATGATTTGAATAGATGCAAGCAGGGTCGTTTTCTAGGGAAGATTATTTACCAGCATGAAGATAGTATTTCTCATTCTAAGACAGATACTTCCACAGGGCTACTTTCACTGGAGAGGAATGTTCATATCACAAGTTGATTCAGTTCAGTATCTTGTGTTTGTTACAGTCATGGTATGTTTAAGTTATCAATGATCAACAGTTTATTATATGCGCACATTCATCACTTACTGGTTGCAATGATAAGCCTTGGGCTGTAAAGCATAAATATGTGGGTGTGAGTTTTGAGAGTGGTCACTCCATGCAAAAAGAAAGGTGAAATACTTATTTTCATACTTTAACCTTAGGAGTTAAGATCGGAGACATATATTATGGTGTTAGACTTGGCTCTACAATCAGAAGAGACTATACTTTATGAAATCTGGGATCTTCCACTGAACAAAACTAGAACTACACGTGGGAGACAGCCAATGCAAGGGAGATAGAAGTAAAAGGATTTCCAAGAAACTTACAACAGGCCAATCAGATAGCCAAAGATATGCATTCGAGCAGAGGGGCTATAGTTGAACACATATATTGTCTCAAAGAGGCGTCTCAAAACCTGAACTTCCATCAACAAAAGAAGAAAAACAGATCGCCAAACCATATATATTTGCTTTATTGATGTTGAACGCGATTTGTGCCAAGATAAAATATGCGAACCTCCAGTCAAGTAGCTGGCAATACTAGAATAAAGAAACGGCTCTGAAACCATTGGAGCTGTGGTATATGCATACATCCAAGTTGTAACAAGCAGAAGTGTTGTCCACACAACAGCCACCCAATAAAAATGGCAAAAGAACCTTTGAGGAATGGTGAATCTCTGCAATCCACCAAGCACAGAGTAAATTAAATTATGTTTTCGTTTCCTCTCTCTCTCTCTCTCCCCCCCTCTTCGAGGAATGGTAAATTAAAGTAGGTCTTTCTTTCTCTGAGGTGAAACCGAACTCAATACATCTAGACGATTGCAATGATAACGCATTACAATATGGCGAAGTTTGCAAATGAAAAAAATACGCAATTCTGAGAAACGAACACCCTAAAAGAAGATTAACCCACAGAGAACATAAAGTTTCCCACGATTCTTAAAACGTATGCAGGAGGGCCAAAACCCATCTAAGCTAAATGGGATAACAAATATAATGAGGCTTCTCAAATTTACCAAAATACGTTGGAGAGCAAAAATCAGCAAACCTACAGATGTGAAGCAGAGAAACCCGAAATTCAAAATATGAGATATTGAAATGAAAAGGACTCAACCGCCTATTCTAACTTAGCCCGATGCAACTATTAATTTTAGCCGACTTATTATAATCCAAAACTCAATACAGAGACGAAATCATAAAACTCTCATTTCTTTCACCTCTCCTGTTCCCTCCAATTTCTCTGCAACCAAAGAGACCCAACGAAGGAAACACAATAACGTTCGTATTGAACAAAACTATCGCTCACCTGTGACAAAGACTGCATGGTCTTCCCTCGCTTTGCGAAGCCGGAGAGAGCATCACGAAACCAACTCAGCCTAGAATATGGCAACGAAGCTATCAATATAGGCAGAGTCCCAGCAATCCACGCCGCTCTCAGCAGCCCAACAAGCCCCACTTCCATTTTCAGAAGAACCCAGATGAAAAGAAAGTTCAATGAGTTGTTCTAAAGACTAAACCATTAGTTTTGCTGAAACGGAAGGTGCGGTAACTGCGGTTCAACTCGGTTTCGAATAAATGCCGTTGGCGCAGAGAAATGGTACATGGATGATGGAAGGCCCATAAAAGTACGGGATTGGGGTATATTTCATCAGGATCGCGAGGAGCGCGAGTCGTTAAGTGCAAGAAATTCGAGGCGTGCAGTGTTGGATTGCGGGAAATGGTGCTTCAAGCTTGTGTTTGCTTGCGGTGGCGAGCAGGGTGTTGCGTACGGAGGCTAAAGGATATATTCGGATGACTTGATTTCGAAAACCAGAGAGAAAAATGCTTCGTATCCGCCGGTCTGCCGACGCACACTTTGCACACCATACGTGGAAGACCGGGTTTACTAAGGGTGAGTTTGATTATCAAACTCATCTCAACTCATCATTATAATTTTTTTAAATTTTAATATAAAATATAATAAATAATTCAACTTTTTCAAATCTTAAAATAATAATAATATTAAAAAATAATATTTTAACAATATTTTATCATCTCAACTCAATTCATTTTAACATCCAAACACAATCTAAGTGAACCGGTTCCTAGCCTCGAAGCTCCTCAAAGCACTTCCATTGGATTAACTAAAATTAAAAGATATTTTTTATGAATGTAAGAGAAATTTAATTTTTAACTCTTTCATTTATATAAATCTCTACATTGAAATATCTATTTTTTTATTATATAATAATAAAATAATATAAGATAAATTTGATTTTAATTATTCATATCAAATCTTCATATTAGATTATATATTTATTTATTATATAATAATGAATAACTAATAATTTTAAAAATATTTAATTTTTTTAATTATTAATATATTTTATTTTATCACATTTTACTATTCTACATATTATATATTAATTAATAATCATATTCTTATTAAATTAATATATCACTAACTCAAATTAATATATCAATTTTAAAATTTTTTAAAATTTTTAATTATAAAATTATTTTATTTTATCATATTTTACTATTTATAATATTATATATTAATTAGTAATTATATTCTAATTAAATTATAGATTAAAAATAGAAATTAAAAAAATATTAATAGAGATCTCGAGAGAGACAAACGATATAATATGAATTTGATAAATAAATAATATTTTTTAAATTTAAAAATAACTTTAAAAATTATTGTAGCTATATTCTAAATATTTAAAATATAATTATTTTAATATGATATATTTTATGATTTAATAGTTAAATTTTCGTTAAATTTTCGTTGAATTTAACTTTTAGTTAATGCATGAATCTCCTTCATCTTATATATTAGGCATGCATCGCCCGTTCCCTCCCGAAGCCCTCTCGTTCAAGTGCAATGCATGAATCTCCTTCATCTCCCCCCTCCCTTCATCCTCATCGGTTCTTCATCTCCCCCCTCCTTCATCCTCATGAAGTTTGCACCCTCAAAGTGACCTGCAAGCCCTCAGACCCGTGATTTGCGGCGAAACAGGTAATGTATCGACAAACCCATTAATGTTCTTCAAATTTATCTTTGGATACCTCATTTTTTCTTTGTGATTCTAGGGTTACACCGTACAGTTTTGCTTCTCTGCGATTTCGACGCCGATAAGCCCTCATTCTTCTTCTCTGTTATGGTTTCACTCACACACTCAGATTCTCACCAGCGACGCGCACACACTTCAATTTGGCACTAAACCTTTTCCACAGAAAGTAATTCCTCCAGTCGACTTCCTCTGTCATTTCTTCTATGTGATGATCTGCGATTTCAACTATCTAGGGTTAGTATATAGATTGGTATTTATTATTTGATGTACTAAAAGTGCAATCTAATGATTATAAATTTTCATATATAAGCAAGTGAATCAGATTCAAGCATGCTAGAGTCTAAATTATAACCCAAAAAATAGCTGTTTTTCACAGTAATCCTGCAGTTTGTTTTGAATCTCCTGCTAGCTTTCAGGCTCATAAATCTCACAAATTATTTTCCACATTTAAAGACTAAATTCACAAACTTTGGTGTGAATCTTTTTTTTTTTTAAAGAATAACTTTGGTTTGAGTGTAGACCACTTAGTTGATTGTAGACTGCTCTTCTCGTTGATTTAGTCCCACATCTGCACTGAAGCTCTTCTGGCGTATTGATGCGCTTACTATATGTTAGATAATTGGCTCATAGCACGTTTTATCGATGTACTTCCAGTGGCTTGGCTTGGATAGTGTTTAATTAATGTACTTCCAGTGGCTTGGATACTTCTTTTCAGGCTTTTTGATGTTTTAAACCAGAACCTTGATGGTTTTTTTGTTGTACATGATCACTGTATACATGGTTTGTGTTGTATGTAGAGGGTTCTACTATGAGATCATGATATTATCTTCATTCTTTCACCTAACGAGAAAAAAGTGTCTGCATTCTTGTAGGTTTCTCTACGTGTTGATTTTTCATTCATATAATGTCAAATTTGGAAGAGGGTAATTCCTAGAAGTCATTGTTTAATTTTTCTAATTACTGTAAGAAATGCAAGAGAAAAATCATAACCTTCATCTTCTTGATTTCCATATTTTCCCCAGATCTTTACTTTCCAAAAAAACATTTTCACATTATTTTTGACAATTTATCATACACCTTGTGCCAAGGCCACATATTTTGATATGAAATATTTGCAATTGCTTAGGTGTTTCTCTTGTATACAACCCATGTACATGGGCTATGCCTATTGCTATTGATAAAATTTCTTGCCTACCTATCAAAAATAGCTTTGCAATTGATCTTGAATTGCATCTTCTTCTTTTTTGTAATTTTGTGTGCAGTTTTTCCTAGTATAGACAAGGGACTATGAGTGTTGGCATTTGATATGCAATTTAAAACTACATATTATTATTTTTTAGATTCCACTCTAGCATCATCTTCTAAAATGGATTTTTTTTTTTTTTTTTGTCTTATGATCTTGAAAATTGCATGCTGAGGGCTTTCAGTTTACAAAAGTTGGTTGTATTATCAATTCAAGATATCCTAAGGATATGTTATACTTCAGAATCAGTTGCTGGTGAATTTCAATTATCAATTTAACCAATCTGTGAATATGTATTTTTGACAAATATGCATCCTAAGATAGGACCTTCACCTTCCTTTGTCTAGATCAAAGTAGATTTTGACATTTCATCTTAAAAGAACTCAATTAATTGTTACCCAAACGCCCAAGTCAACAAAATACTTAATACACTTGGGTTCATCTATAAAGGAATGCAATTACATGGTTTACTAGCTGGGAAGTATATGCTAATCATGTTTTAGATCTTGCTGATATTGTTGTTGTCACTATGTGTTTATATCCATATCTGTACAACAAATTTCCTTTCTTTTCCCCTTCTTATTTTTAAGCCATGAGAAGAGACTAGATCAACCAATCCAAAGCAGTGTAAGTACTCTGTAAGCCGCCCAACAATACAGGTCATTATATTTCAACAAGCACACAAATGGAGAATGAAAGTACCAACTTAAAACTAATCACAAGTCCAAATGAACTTGCAACCACCATGAAACGAAGGTCTCCAATTCAATTCCATTGTTTGACACAATTTTAAAGCTATTTACAGGGCCTTTAAATTTGTAAAATGACACGCAACATCACTTCAATTTTCACAAAAGGAGAGAACCGACACAACAGTCATGCCATAAGTTTTCCCCAACCCACCAAATTAAAAGAGAAGGAGAACACTATTCGGTTTGTCAAAATCAAATGAATTCAAAGATGCATTTATATCTCTCCTATATAAAGGAAATATACCATAAACTACAACATGCAATTGGTAGAGAGCACTCAGACAAGATAGTTGTTTAGGATTTCTAGTTGCACCGCCAATATCAAGTACTCGACCAATTGTTACCCAAACACTCAAGTCAACAACAACTTACAAAATAATGTGCTAACCAAGACTTCAAACCAACAAAGATCATCACTAGCAACCATTAACTTCAAGAACGTATTTTCTGCAACTCACTAACATTTTCATCAATACTCATAAATGGAGTTCTATATCTCCATGCCCTAAGCTCAATACCCATCTTCAAAAGATCAAATATGCCACAAACTTTACATCTCTCAGTACAAATAACTTAATAATGTACACTTACCTCTTGTTGCTAAGTAGATGGGCGGCGAAACAGAGGTAGGAGTCGCAGGTGCTGGGCGACGAGAAGGACAACGACGACTCGAGGTGCGTCACGCGGTGGCGCTGGTGGAGGGAGGGCATCGCAGGATCTGGGCGACGAGTGGTCCACGTGAACTCCTCCCTCTTGTTCAAAATGGATTGTGGGGAAAAAAAGGTTGGGCTGCGATGGGCAGAGGCAGGCCGACGACAAGGACGACGACGCTCGAGGGTGCTAGGTGACGGGAGGGGAACGCGAGAGTGGGATGGGTTCAATACAGAAATATGGTTCAAAATTCAAATGCTAGTTTCAGTAGGAAAGAGAGAAAAAATATATATATATATCCACGTAAGGTATGCAACGGCTGATGCACTACAGTGGCTGCTCTATAGTATTTCTCATCCCGATTCCCAACTGGGAATCACAGCTTCTTCTTTTTTAACTGTTATTTATATTCAAAAAATTTATAAAATACTATTATTTATATATCAATTCAAATTATCCCAAATCAACTCAACATCAATGCAGCCGTAGCGAATAGATGTTTTTTATGGCTTTAGCAATTAGCCTATAGTTCAAGGAGATAAACATTGTCGTTCTTCCGAATACCTAATCACTATTGGGCCTAGCATATAGCCCATCATCATTGGATCGGGCTGGGACTTGTATTTCTGGCTCGACAAGACTTAAAATATAGTTAAGAATAAACCGCAAGTTGGGCTTGGTCGAGACCAATCCTAATGATAAGGGGGCGAAATGTTGTTCACAAAGATTTTAAAAAGATATAATATCCTCTTATCTCACTTTAATTATAGTAGCACTGTTCATCCGGGTCGGATTTTTTCTTGGCCCAGTCTAGATAATCAAGTTTCGGCCCGGATTAAATCCGGGTCGGTACCCACATGACTAAACTCGGGTCCACCCCGATTTGAAACCTGGAACCCAGATTTTTTTTAAAAAAAAAAAAATTGGACTATCAAAACGACACCCAGTGATAGCATTTTAAAAAAAATCCTTTCTAGGTTTCTCCTCTGGACTTCGTCACTTCAAGTATCTCCCTTGCGTCGTAGCTCTCAACTCTCTCTCTCTCTCTCTCTCTCTCTCTGGCACAACAGTACAGCAATACCGAGAGGTCTATGGTCTGTAACGTCGTCCAAAACCGCATGTAAGACTTTCTTGAATTCTTTCGCCAATTGCTTCTATTTTCGTTAATTATATAAGGTGGAATTGTCGGTCCTTGGCTGAAATAGCTTGATTTTGTTCAAGATTTTTAGGTTTGGCTTTGCTTGTTTGGTTCAGTGATTTGACTGCATGTTGGGATAAAATGAGTATGCATGTTTGAACAAGGTACTTAAGTTTTCCATTTGGCTAGATCTGCTCTTTTTCTTTGTGTTCTATTCCGTTTAGGTATGTTTTCTTTCTTCTCTCTGTTTGTTTTGTTCTCTCTTCGTTGATTTTGAGTTTGTTTTGATGATAATGTTTGAATGTTTGAGGATTATTTTTGTCGGTTAGATCTGTTTAGTTGAACAAAAGAAAACAAATAAACATTTTTCTAAGCACTTGAAGATTGGGTTTGAGGATTATTTTTATGGGTTATATATGTTTAGTCGTGGGTATCGAATCCAAGAAGTTTTAAGATCATTGAGAGGTTGGTTGGCTTCTGAACTTGTTGAATGGGATTTTTCTTGTGTTATCTCTCATGGAAGTAAGCGATGGGAGGGCAACGAACATAGAAGAATAATGTTATATTATATGTTTAGAGTATACAGATCTTGTTTATATACTTGTACATTCTAAATCTCTACAGATCTTTTTTATATAATCCTCTGCTTTGCATTATTTGCTAGGAAAGTTTGTGTGCATCTTAGTTTGCTTCTTTGAAAATGTTGTTTAATTTTCTAAATTATACGACCTGCATATATAATTCATTGGCGTTTGCTCAATTTGTTTCACATTTATCCTAATTCTTAATAAAGCTGCAGGTACATCTTCTCATATGAAACTTGGCATTATATAGTTAGGAGTCATTCTTAGTATAGTGACGCTCCTCTGCTCTGCATCATTTACTTTTGAGTGAAACCCATTTTTTGAAATCGCAAAAGCTCTCCTGAATTGCATCTGGTTTGTTTTCTGTGTTTGACTTAATTTTGCTTCCAAGTCTGGTTGTTTCAATTTTTTCTGGTTATTTTAATTGCGCATAGGTGATGTGCTTTGTGTATTTTGTATGCGACATTCAGGCTGCATTTATATCATAACATGAAAGAAGATTGTGTTGCAACACGTTTGTTCAAAACTTTTGTTTTTTGCATGCTCTCTTTCAATCAGATCCCTTGAAGTTACTACTTGGTCTAAGATTAAATCATTGACAAAAGACCATGCTAATGATTTTGTAATTCATATCTTGTAATTTTATATTTTGTAATGTAATGTGTAAATAACAAAATAATGTAATATGTAGTGGATTGCATGCATTTTAATTTTTTATTTTTATTATTCTGGAAAATGTTAGTATTATGCTTTTTAATGATGACTCATACAAGGTTTTCATAAATTATAGGCTTTTATAAAAAAAAAATTATGATTTTCAACACTTTTTTAATAAATATAGAAGAATTATGCTTTTCAACTTTTTAAATGCAATATAGGCTTTTATCAAAAAAAAAAAATTATGCTTCTAAACTCTTTATATGGACTTAAAAAAAAAAAAAAAAGGTACAACCCGGAACCCAAAATCCGGATTCACCCGAGTTCTGACCCAAGTCTAATCCGGGCCAACCTAATTTGGGTTCCGGCCCGGATTGGAACCCAGATGAACAATCTTAAATCATATTGTCTTAATATGTAATATTATCTAAAAATTATTGGATCAGCTAATATTTGAATAAAAATATCAAAAGGTGATAGATGATACCAAATCATACAATAAGATAAATAACATATGACATTTTCATATTTTTAGATATTTTAATTATAATTATCTTTTTATTTGATATGACATGAAATGATTAAAAAACTATTTGATATCTTTATTTAATGTAAATCACTTGGTTTCACATTAATAAATGAAAAATGATTATTCTATTCTCAAGTCTGTGTATAAAGTATATGTAATAAAACAAGGGGCGCCCTTAGTGGACGTGCCCCTACCACTTCCCTTTTTGGGATGTTAGGCATAATGCCTGGCATTATTTTGTCCTCCATGCCTAGCAAAGTCACCTTGGTATCTGAGAGTCTCTATATTCTTAAAAAATACTTAGGTTGTGGGCATATTAAGTGTATCTCTAGATTTATCTACATAACACACTCACACACCGGGTGAAGGCGAAATCAAAGGTTTGAATAATGGATTCACTTGTGAAAAAACTATACAAATTATCCTTGAGGTATTGCTTCCATTGTGTATACTTACAAAAAAAAAAAATCTAACATTAGTATCCGAGCATCGTTAGTTGTTCCTAGTTATAGATATATCTATGTTTTTTTTGTTCATGTAACACTAATATATTTCTTTTCTTACGTTCTATGAATTTGATCATGTGTATATATAATGTGATGAGTCTCTGTTTATAAAACATATTTGAGACTCTTAGAAATGCCAAGATCTCTTACCGTAAGTTTTTATTTATCTCTGCTTACATGAACATCGCACCATTGCTAGATGTGTTTGACAGTATAAATTATTTTGTATGTATTCATCTGTTGATTTGTATATATATTGTATTGTATTTTTTAGAATACAATATATGTTGAGATTCACCAAGCGTTGCGCACCGTGACGATGTGCATGGTGTTATTACTCACCAAGTGTTGCGTGCACTGTGGTGGTGCGCGCACCGCACGGTTGCTACGCACCACGTGGGGCCTTGTGCACCGCATGGGGCAGCTGCGCACATGGCGTGGTGTTTGCGTGCACCACAATTGTTGTAGGCATCGCAGTGGTGCAACATGCATCACTGGCGCAGCCTACCACGGTTGCTGCATGTCGTGACGTTCAAAGTACATCAATGAGTGCTTTTCCATCCCAGAGTAACTCTATGAAGCGACAGCTCACTATAGAGGTGGCAAGAGACTGCTATGTTTTTGTGATACTGTTCACATGAACAGTGCCAAATCCAAGGTTGAATAAGACTTGTTTTATATGAAGTGCGTGGGCCATTTTTTTTAAGCCAATTTTTTTTATAAAACGTGTTTTATGCTTGCATCTTCAATTCAGTTTAAAAAAAATGAAAGGGATGGGTCTTAGGCTTATTTTCCAACCCAGCCCGAGAACTTTTTTAAGTTTGGCACAAGCTTGAAGTTTTGTTTTTGGCTTATGACCCATTTTCTTGCCCAACCGGTGAGATTTATTGTGTTAAAATGAAAAAACAATTGTTTTCATGTGTTTTGAACCCGTGACCTAGAGGGATTCAAGGCGTAGGCGCACAACTGGGCTACTACTTCCTTTGGTAATAGGTGGGGTTCTTATTTTATTTATAAACTAAGGGTGAGTTTGGTTACCAAATTCATCTCAACTCATCTCAACTCATTTCAACTCATCATTACAACTTTTTCAAATCCCATTACAAAATATAATAAACAATTCAACTTTTTCAAATTTTAAAATAATAATAATATTAAAAAATAAAATTCTAACAATATTTTATTATCTCAACTCAACTCACTTCAACATCCAAACATAACCTAAATGTGCCGAGAAAAAAAATTATGTTTTATTTTTTATTTATTTTGGCATAATGAAAACATCAAAATCTTTGATAATGTGTTACGTCATTTGGAACTTGAGGCTAAACGTTTAGAGGTTATTAAGCCTAAACATTCATCCTATGTGGCTGAATATGGCTCGCGTAAGATAGTTAGGCCTAATCGTAATAATAACAAGCTTGGGATAACTAATAGACATGTGCAAAATGAGTCAGGAACTTTCAAGCGCAGCAAGAGAGGCAAGCGCAGGAAGAACAAGTCCAAACATGATTGTTTTAACTGTGGAAAGAAATGACACTTCGCTCATGACTGTACTGAGCCGAACAAGGTACAATTTAACTATTCTCTTTCTTTTTATGTAACTAGTCACTCTATCATATGTGGACTGTTGATTCAGGAGCAATTGAGCATATAGCAAGAGACAGAGTCATATTTGTGGAGTATCGTCAAATTCCTGTTGGGAGTCGTGATATCAAGGTGAGGAATAGAGCTAGTGTGGAGATGCTGGGAGTTGATACCTACAAGCTAGTCTTGCGAGGTGGTTGCATTTTATTATTCCATCATGTGTTATACGCTCCCAGAATACGACGGAATTTACTTTTCGTAGTTACTTTAATAAGACTTGGTTTCTGCATTTTATTTGAAAACAATAGTGGTTTCATATTCTTAGGCAATGTCTTTTATAGTTATATTTTTCTTTCAGACAGTTTTATGATAATTTGAGTTACTCGAATGTGAATGAATCTACTATTTTTTTCACTGAATCAGATCATTTAGATTTGAATAAATAGCATGATAGGCTTGTCATATTGGGCAAAAGAGGATGACATGGTTAGCAAGAGAAAGTCTAATAGGCAATCTCGCTAAAGTCACGTTGTCCACATGCGAACATTATTTGATGAAAAAATAAAAAATAAAATCGTTAAGAAAGGCACCAAGAACATCTTCTCTATTACAATTAATCCACTTAGATATTTGTAGTCTAATGAGTATGAGGGCAAGACATGAGGCTGTATATTTCATCATATTCATACACGATTTTTCGCGATATGGTTATGTTTATTTGATCTCTCATAAGTCTGAAGCATTGGATTGCTTTAGACAATACATGGCTTTGGTAGAGAATCAATTAGGCAAGAGTATAAAAGATTTAAGAACTGACCATGGACGTGAATATTTGTCTAAACAATTTAAAAGGTTTTGTGATAAAAAAAATGAATTAAAAGGTAGTTGACGATGCCATATACACCACAACAAAATGGGGTGGTGGAAATGAGAAATCAGACACTGTTTGAGATGGTTAGATCGATGATGGCACAAGCAAACCTACCAATATCATATTAGGAGATGCACTTTTGACTGCAACCTATATCCTTAACCGAGTGCCTTCCAAATCAATGTTGTCTACTCCGTATGAACTTTGGACCGGTAAGAAACCCAACTTGAACAACTTGCAGCCATGGAGTTCAACGGACTTCGTTCACGATTCTTTTCATAAATATGGAAAACTGGGTCCTAGAGGGAATAAATATATTTTTATAAGATACCTTGATCACCCTAAGAGATATGTATTAATTGGTGAACAAATTGATCGAATGGTATTTGAAATTGAGTAAGGATATGTGAATTTCATCGAAGATGAATTTTCAATTAGAGGCAAGGTTGATAGAAGTTTGGAACTTTAAGAAATTGTGGATCAAGAAAAAGACACTCCAAGTATCCTAGCTGAGAATGATAAAATTTCTCAAGCTCCTAGGAATAGTGGGAGTGATTTAGCTCCAAGTAACAATATATCACTTGTTGATTATCCACAACAATTTCAACCACGTAGGAGCTCATGTGGAAATGTTCCCCGTTGTCGATTTGGAATTGAAAGGGAAATTTTCATGGTGGGGCTACAAGATGATGATGAGCCTGGAACTATCAAAGAGGCTATCTCATCTTCTACTAAAAATTAGTGGATGAAAGCACTAAAAGATGAGATGGATTCTATGATGACTAATTAGGTATGGGATCTGGCAGACCTACTGCTAGGGCAAAAGGCTATTGGGAACAAATGGGTTCTAAAGGTTAAACGTAAAGCGGACCAGTCAATAGAAAGATATAAAACTCGTCTCGTGGTGAAATGATATCCCAACAGAGGGTGTAGACTATGGGAAAATCTTATAGCCATTGTAGCACATTTAGATTTGGGGCTCTATCAGATGGACTTTATAAAGATTTTTCTCAATGGAGAACTAAATGAAGAAATCTATATGGATCAACCCACGAGTTTTGTGGTCAAAAGGTCAAGAATGCAAAGTGTGCAAACTCAAATGATCTATATATATAGCCTAAAGCAATCATCTAGACAATGGTATCTTCGATTCTATCGAACCATTCTTTCAAATGAGTTTACGATGATTGTAGAAGATCACTGTCCAAAATGAGTTTTGCATTGTTATCATTATACGTTGATGACATTTTGATGATTGAAAATGATAAGGAGATGATTGTCGCCACTAAGGAGTGGTTGTCCCTCAATTTTGAGATGAAGAACATAGGTGAGGTAGAATATATTTTGGGAGTTAAGATCTATAAAAATCGTTTAAAGAGACTTATGTGTTTATCTCAACAGACTTATATAAAGAAGGTTCTTGAGCGCTTCCAAATGAGTAATTGTAAACTCATTAACAACCTCATTGCTAAAAGCGAGACCTTATGCCAAGAAATGTGTCCTAAGACTCCAAGAGATATAGAAAATATGACTTGTGCTCCCTATGCTAACGTTATTGGTAGTTTAATGTACACAATGATGTGTATTTGACCAGATATACGCTATGCAGTTGGCTTGGTCAGTAGATTCCAATCTAATCCTAAACTATCTCATTAGAAAGCGGTCAAAATGATTTTTAGATATCTCAAGGAAAGTGCAGAGTGTATGTTATGCTATCAGAGTTCAAATTTGCAGCTAAATGGTTACAGTGATGCGTTCAAATTTGCAGTTAAATGGTTACAGTGATGCTGATTGAGGCAGTGACCTAGACAAGTGCAAATTGAAAACTGGATATGTTTTCTAGGTGAACAATGGCGTCATTACTTGAAGTAGTAAGAAACAACCTTATATAGCTTTATCCACCATGGAAACAGAGTACATAGCATGTTCATCAGCTGTTCAGGAGGCTATTATGTTGAGGAGGTTCCTTCAGCACCTAGTTATAGACGCATATTATTATGATCCAGTGATATTTTTTGCGAAGCATAGTTGCTTTCACATATGCTAAGGATCTAAAGTATCATGGAAGAATCAAACACATTGATATCTGATATCACTACATTAGAGATATGATGGCACAAAAAGAAGTTGTCCTTAAACATCTATCTAGAGTCGCATGGTTGCTGATCCCCTGACAAAGCCCATAGCGAAATACCTTTTTATGGCTTATGTTAGAAGTTTAGGACTGCAAAGATTGTGATTATAATTTTATTCAGTTGACATAATAATGTAAACTTTCTTTGGATATATTACTGCAGTGTGATATTTTCTTTCAGCTTTCCTTTATCATATTGCATAAATTGTATACACACACAACGTATGTTAACAAGTTTAGATCGGTTCGCTCACACGAGTTATTGTCTTTGGCGTTGCAAAGAGGTAGCAACAAAGACGAGACATTGTATCACATAATACTTGTCTGGAGAGAGATAAGTATGACACAAAAATATATGTTGCCTTAGTGAGAGCTAAGACGAGATTCATTAGATTTAAGAGAATCGTGCATGAACACCTCACAATTCATGTAGCATGTAGTAAGCCAAATGGGATGACTGATTTTAAATCAATCATTCATAGCTGGCAAAGCCATCTTGATATCTGGGAGTCTCTCTATCCTTGAAAAATATTTAGGTTGTGGGTATATTTAGTGTGTCTCCAGATTTATCTATGTAGCATACTCACACACCGAGTGAAGGCAAAATCAAATGTTTGAATACTGGATTCACTCGTGGAACAACTAACGAGATTATCTTTGTAGTATTTCTTCCGCTGTGTATATTTACAAGAAAAAGTCTAACAACATACAATTTACATTACTTAAATTGTAAAATTTGATTTGTAAAATTTAAATTTTAAAATTTATTTTCAAATCAAAATATGACATTATGTATGCACTTTATTAGCCGTACTTTACACATCAACTTGATAATAGATTTTTTAAGAAGAAATAATAATTTTATTTTGAAACCAATAAATACAACCAAAGGGACACATCTCTCTTTGTATAATTTCTTACTAAATATTATTAAAAACTGCAAGAAAAATAAATATCAATACAAGAAAAATTGTCAGAGTGAACACAATTAGAACTTTAAGAAGTGGTTTAGATAATGAGTTGAGATGAAAGTTAAAAGTTAAAAATAATATTATTATAATATTATTTTTTAATATTATTATTATTTTAAGATTTACAAAAATTGAATTATTTATTATATTTTGTATAAAAATTTAAAAATATTATAATTATTAGATTAATGAGATAAAATAAAATATTTTTTATATCCAAATCAATTTGGGTTTTCTAAAAAAAAAAAATTATAATCAATTTGGGTTCGAATTTATTATGTGCTACCATTGTCTTCTCTGTTCTCTAAAAAGAGAGCAGTCCTTTATCCCAAAAGAGGGAGAGATCAGTCGCAACATTAAAACGCTGCGTTTGGATACATTTAAGAGACGTCGTCGTCTACAATTGGAGAGTGAGAAGGCGAACACACCCACCAATGCCATGGGATTATGTTGAATATCACAAAAATTTCAGGCTAGGCGTTCCCTATCGGAGCCCATGCTGATTTTTCCAATTCCAGTGAGTTTTCTTCATAATCTCATCGCCCCCCATCTCTCTCTCTCTCTCTCTCTATGTGTCTCGCTGAATTTGTCGGTGTTTATATTCGAATACGCATCCCTCCCGGGCTCTCTAGGTTCGTGCTTATCTGTGCCCCTTAATTTGGAATTTTCTCTTTGTTAAAGAAAACCCCTAAATTTGTTTAGTAAACTCATAGTCGTCGGATTGGATCTATTATTTTTTCTCAGGATTGTCATTTTCGTTCGAATTTTCTCCAACGTGGCGTTCTGTAAATAAGTCAAATTTACTGATGTTGAAGTGTTGGTCAAGAAAAGAAACTAGAAGTGAATTTGGTTCTATAGAAATTGCTTCCTTTTACTTCAACTATTTTAGATAAGCGTTTTTGTCTTGTTTTCACTCTTTCCTTTAAGTTTCATACCTTTTCAGAATCATTAGATTTATGTTTCAACTAATTTCTTTTTCGTGTTCTTAACTAGGAGTTACAGGACTTAAACTTACATTAAAGACAAAACCCAGTGACATTCTGGTTCCAATGCTAACTAGCCATAGACCTGACCCGCTATACGCTGGATAATTACCTGACTGTCGTGCATTAATTGTTCATTTTTTTTTTTGATAAGTCAGTAATTGTTCAAAATTTCTGTTACAAAGAATCTAAAACGCAATAATATTTCTATAAGCTTGATGAATGGCAATATATATCTCAACAAACATCAAAATTAATTAGTGAGAATACAAAGAGTCCAAAGTAGACAAGGTTAGAGGTGAGGAAGCCAAATGGGGTAAGTGGCAAAGAGTTAATAGTTACAATAAGATGAAGAGTCTTTTTTTCTTTATTGCAAAAGTAATAATAAAATGATAAGAGTAATTAAGTGGTGAGAAAGCCAAAGGGACAAGTAATGGAAAATCAATAACCATAATAAGATGATTTTTTTTTTATTTTTTATTTTTTTTGTCTCTATTGAATTAGAAATCATAAATAGTAGGAAATGTTGTCTTCAAACCTTTTTTTAAAATCTTAGTGTCAAAATTTATAAGGTAACCTGGATGACATGGCACAATAGGAGAAAATATATTGCTTCAGAAGTTATACATATTTTAGATGACTTCTATGGTATTCGGAAAAGCTAGTATGTTGATCTTTGGATTGGATTTTGATTACAGAGAGGGAATGAGTGTATGTGGAGATTAGGTTGTGAGATATACAACTAAGTCAAGATTATTTGAATTTTGGACTCTGAGATCATAAAAACCAATGGTATTATGGTGGTAATGAAGAGGCCATTTTAGTAAATACATCCCTGGATGAGGGAAGGGGACTTGGGTTGAGTAATTTCCTCTTTGGTATTCTTTTGAATAATTTTTATGTGGCAGGTTTTTCTGGCTGTCTTGATTTTTAATTTTTCTCCCGTCCTTATTCAAAAGTGCTATTCGTCTGGGCCAATTAGAGACTTTTGATTGTTTGCACATCCTACTAATGCTTTACTTTTGCTTGTTTTTACTTGAAAATCAAATGGAAGTAGGAACCAAGCCAATGGCCACCTTCTTCTGGCTTAGTTGCCCCTAGATAGTATTGGAGAATAACTTTTAAAAAAATAGTGCTGGGGAATAAATAGTTTTGTAGATAATTGTTATCAGATCATATATACAAGTCTAGATTACGATAGGACTCATAGATGGTGAAATTTAAGGGTACTGATTATGAAGCTGGCCTTGTATGAAACTGTTTGGTAATGCTCATTGTTGGCAGTAAGAAATGGTGGTAAATAAATGAAGAGGCCTGGGTGTGAGGGGTTTGTATCTTTGAAGCATACGCTTTGAGATACTTGTGATTTTTTGAGCGGTTGCTTTTGACATACTTATGCTGCATAAAACATTGTAAGCTTTCATTATAAGGTTTCATTTTTCTATTTGGCAGTTTGAATGATGCTGTGTGAGTTAGGATACCTTTCAAAACTCTGCAGCTGGTGCATATGACCTTGAGAATAAAAAAGAAATATGTTATATATATATATTATGGGGTGTATATTATACATATGGTAATCTACAGTAATGATAGGCTTTAGAATCTAATAGAAGTCTGTTATGTAGACCATTAACTCTGTTAACTTCCTGGTAATGGTAAGTCTATAGCTGCTTTTTTTATGAGCTTTTTTCAGTTCTTCTCGTATAAGTTTAGCAAACACACAAAACTAAAAGTTCAGCAACATTTGTATGATAATCATGGAGAAATAACTCACTGCATAAAATGGAAGTTTCTGAAAAGAGCATCTCAAGCAGAGAGATAAGTCCTACATATCGTGTTCTTCTGTAGCTTACTGTAATGTACCATTGTGTATTCAACATCATTGTATTCTCCCCATTAACATAGTGTGTCCAACTTATATATCTTTTGCATTCTGACACACTCATGATATTAATATAGTCAAAGCAATTGAGAAAATACCCTTGGGATTATTGGTAGGGAACTGCTATGTCTACACAAGTTTTTTACAAAAGTCAAGTTACATACTAACTTTGCAATGACAATGCCAGTCTTGGCTCAACAAAAAGTGAACTAACAGGCGGACGCATCTGCATGTAAAATCACTTCTATAGGATCCCTGTGTAGACCAAGCAATTCTCCTGTCGTTATGTTCAAGTGTCCATGAAGCCAGCGCTCATTATTTTTCTGTTTGAGCTATATTATTAAAGCCAACTTTCCAATTTGATTAGACTATGAACTTTTGCTGGTAATCTGGGTTGAATTATTAACAAGTACAGTGCAGTTTTAGGTTCACACTCTACTTCTAGGCGATGAATTTTTTTTTTTCGAACATTTGCTTACCTAGTTGATAAGTCTTAATCCAAGACCTTGGAATGCTGTCCTGCCTTCACATGGAGCTGCTGGGGTAGAGAGAGGGGAGAGAGAGAGTACATGGACATGTGAATTACCTGAGGAAAATGCCATCTTTGTGAACTATAATCTACATAATGGCATTATCAAGAGAACTCTTCTTAAACTGCATAGAATATCTTGCACTTGGCTAGATAACTGCTCTTTTTTCCAAAATTGTGGGGCGTTATAATATTATGCATAGAGATGGTGGTAGTGGTTGTCGTGACTGGTTTTTACATAACTGACGAATGTTGTTTTTTGCTGAATTGCGATGCTCTTCTTTTCTTTTGCCACTCTATAGATTCACTTCTTTTCAATATTAAAATTTTCACACCACAGATAAGTGGAGGCATTCTTAGCTTTGTTGCTTGTTATTGTTTGACTTGAAGTTCAAATTTTGGTTTCTCATTTGATAGTGGTTCATGTGTGTATGAGATGGGAAACTAGTTGGTGCATTTTTTTTCCCAAATTGAACTTTGAGAAGCTGCTTGAAACGGATATCTTCCTTCACTACTGATAATCTTGACGTGAGATGGATGATGGGCGGCAACACGAAAATGGGAGGCACAAACTGGATTATTACAGAGGATCACACTCTCCAGTAATAAGAAAACAACAACCTCCATTTTTTATTGATATATTTTTTCTTTTGGCATGCAAAAATTCAAACGTAATCTGAATGGAATCAAAATTAAATGTGCAGTGGAATATGGTTCCCCAGCATCAAGTAAAGGAACCAAATGCCTTAGTCATGAATAAGAAGATTATGTCCATTATTGCTGAGAGGGATTCTGCTATTCGTGAAAGGAATGCAGCGCTATCAGAAAAGAACGAAGCCTTGGCTGCACGGGATGAGGCACTTCGTCAACGAGATGAGGCCTTTGCGCAGCGGGATAGTGCTCTAATGGAACGAGACAATGCTCTTGCAGCCCTTCAGGTCCGGGATAATGCCATGAACTTCCCATTGGGTGGTGGAATACAGCGTGGATCAAAGCGCATGCACCACCTCTCAAACCATTTAGTTACCATGGCTGAAGCTCCTTACAACACCAAGGAAGCACAAATAACTGATGCCTTCCCAATAACTGTTATTGCTTCTGAAGCTGTCAAATCGCATCAGGTCAAGCGAACAAAGGAGAACAAGGCCATTTCATCAAAGCCCTTAAAGTCTCCAAGAAAAGGGAAGAAAGTAGGTGAGGATTTGAATAGGCAGGCTGCTTCTGATGGTACAAAGTATAGATCTGAGTGGGATAGTCAGGATGTGGGATTGAACCTAGTTACTTTCGACGAGTCTAGCATGCCAGTGCCTGTTTGCTCATGCACTGGAGTACCCCGACAATGCTACAAATGGGGGAATGGTGGGTGGCAGTCATCTTGTTGCACCACCAGGCTGTCTATGTATCCTCTGCCTCAGATGCCAAATAAGCGCCACGCACGAGTAGGTGGCCGAAAAATGAGTGGAAGTGTCTTTACAAGATTGCTCAGTCGGCTGGCAGCAGAAGGCCATGATCTATCACTACCACTGGATCTCAAGGACTACTGGGCGAGACACGGAACAAATCGCTACATCACCATCAAATAGCTCATGAAATAGCAATCTTTGGGATGGAGTACGTTTTTCTTTTTGAGCCTCTCTATAATGTATTAAATTTGACCGACTTCTTGGTTAGGAGGTGGAGCATCGATAGAAGGTGTTTCAATGATCCTTGTTGACGTCTTGTAATTAGACTAAAATTCCATTCTGATATAGATGGATTTTTCCTGGGGGCCGGAGTTTGTACTCATCGTACTGTAGGTGGCCAGACTCGAAGGCTCTGCTTGTTTTGCAGCCTCACCACCAATATTCCACCTAGCAATCTTCAGTCCAATAGGAATCTCTCTCTCTCTCTCTCTCTCTCTCTCTCTCTCTCTCTCTCTCTCTCTCTCTCTCTCTCATGATGCTCGTGTAAAGATTTGGTTATCGCCTCCTGATAACCAATCATTATTCATGAAAATGATTTCTGCCAATTACAAATCATTGACCACAAAGGTGCCATAGAAAAATCTGTTGCTGCAGTTACCAAGTTTCTGATCTTGCAAATGGCCAATTAGCCCCAAGTGGAGCTATCAAATTATGTTGTTCATTCCAAAGTCTCTCGGACAGATTTGGAAGTGTAAGAGACAACCAAACACAAACTGAGGTTCAGGAACAAGTCCGAGAGAGATAATCAAAGGTCTGGAGCAAAATGAAACTGTTCGTGATCGTACCTCAGGTTCGACAAACTAGCCCCATAGTCTGAAACGAACTATTTCTTTGCCGCTGTCTCAAAGTTGCACTGCTCACACAACACTAGGCGTACCTTGAGCTAGCTTTCACTTGTGATAAAATTATTTTGGTTGCTTGAAGAAATTTATGTAGTTCTTTCCGGCCTTAGGCTATTGCGGTTTAATGTTCAGGTCTAATATAGCATGACTGAATTGTAATGGGAATAAATAAATAAATAAATAACTATGTGTAGTCACTTTTACGTATTTTTTGCGCATTCCGTTGACGTCATCATTTTTTTTTTTAAATGCTGAATTCTGCCATATTAATAGAGTACGCCAAAGTGATTGTATGTTACAGAATTGATAAAAGATACATTACTTTAATCTCCTGGATACTGCAATGCCCTATTTCAAGGATATTTGTTGGGTTTGGATAGACAGTTCAGATGAGATAAAATTAGATATTTTGAATAGTAATTAAATAAAATATTGTTATATATAAATTTTTTAATATTATTTTTATTTTGACATTTAAAAATATTGAATTATTTATTATATTTTTATATAAGAATTTAAAAAAATTATAACAATAAATGAGATGAGATAACGAGATTTATCTATCCAAATCCAGTTCTGTTCGGGTTTGTACCTTATTTTTTGTATGTCCTGGCAATTTAACAAGCAGTGATATGTCTTTGAACGCCTTGGAGTAGAACACTTATGCCATATATCCTACATTTTTTTCTTTTTTCTTTATTTTTATTATAGTTTGTAAAATTATTTTTCACTAAACCTTTTTCTGAATGATTTATTGCACGGAGAATAAAATTTTGAAAGATGTCATTTGAAAAATTATTTAAGGGTGTAAAATAAAAATAAAATTCACCTTCTAAGATGTTTAGAGTGTAGGGTTTTGACCCATAACCTGTCTAGTTTTAACAAAATGTTTGTCATGTATCAAATGTTAAAAAAAAACTAAATAATTAAAAAAAAAAAAATCAAATTTTAAAAGGATATCTCTATTCGGGGGCAGTGGGAGTGGGAATAGGATCCCCTCATAATTATGAATAATTGATTGGTGATAACAGCCAACAACCCTGGACGGAGCTCACCGCACGGGCCTAACAGTACAGGATTTGATTTTGACCTTCCCAAAGAAACGGCGTCGCTTCATTTATCATCCCTCCATTAAATTCGAATAAATGACAAAACGGTCTCATCTTTCCAATTGTAATGGGCCTCTGTTCCATGGTAAGTGGGCCCACTCTTCTTACTTTTTTCGGTTTTTCCAAAAAAGAAAAAAAAGTGAGCTTCTATATATCTCAGAATCTCAGATCGGATAAGCTTACCTTTTTTTTCCCTCCATTTAGCACCAGCACTTACCACGTGTTTACACCGCTCTTGTCACCACGTGTCCGTTCGGTGAACCCCACATTATTTAAGTCAACCTAAGGATATCATCCATGACACTGTTTCTATCCACGTGTAATCCATCGCGTATTTAACGGGGGCGGGTATCACGAGGCTGCAAATTGAGGGTGACCTAGCGGTCCCACTCCATAATCATCTTAAATTAACGATACTTTCATATCCTTATTCGTACTTTTAATATAAAAAATTTTATTTATAAATCAACATTGATAATGTAAAGTATTAGTAACATATATCAAATAAATAGTTTCAAGCTTTAGAGGACAGGTATGGTAAAATAATTTTTTTGGGTAATGACCACTAATTTGATCAAATGTAATTAAATAAAAATTAATTTTATTTTTTGAGTTAGAAGAGAGAGGATTTAAATTCCAAACCTCCATTTTAAAAATTGAAGATTATGTCAATCAAAACACATATTTTTAATAATAAAAAATATTTATTAACATATTTTAAATAAATTGTTAACAAAAACATTTATAAATATTTAAATTTTTCTATAATTATAATAAATCTTATAAGAAATTGTGTGCTTTTTTACGAGCAGGGTGAATAAATAACGGAAATATTAAAGAGCTATTTTAATTCTTAAAAGCAGCTTAATTAGGCACTGTTTCTAGATCATGTCCGACAACGTTGTCAAGTCAGACTTGGTCGGTAGCTTTTGTACAGTAATTCTCATAATGATGTGTAGTTACTTCACTGCACAGAGTGGTGGATTTCCTAACCACTAAAATCTACAAAATGTGATAAAACTTTAAAAGGTTGTAGGTGAGCATGTAAGAGTCCAATTTAAGGAAGGAATTATATATACATCTGTCCACTCCTTTACTCAAAAAGACACTGTTTATGTATGTATGTATGTATTTGTTTTTAGTTTTCCTAGTTTGTACGTTCTTTTCTCTTCCATATTCATACAGTAGTTGCCGGATAAGGTGACGATGTGGTCCCAACAGTTTTCAATCTATTTCGTAAAAGACGGATATCGTAAATTATAAATTAATATATTAAATTATAAATTTATTTTTATTATAAAATTAATATACCATATTATATAAACTCACATTAATTTATTATTTATTTTTTATGAAATCTGTTTATAACTTTACCGTTTCTCATTTACCACTTCATGCAACAAACTCAATAGTCCTAACATGACAAAATTTGTTGGTTTCTTTCGGCAGATGGCTACAAATTCCTAGGAGGTGCAGGCATGATGTGCGGTTGGTCATGACCGAGAAGATGTCCGGATCTAGCATTTTCCGCGGGTCTTGCGGTTCCAAACTTCGGCCATATTGGTCCTCCAAACTTATTAAGCACTATTTTTCTCCCCCACACCTTCTTCACTCGTATCTAAAAGGCATGAGCGTGCCATCTTGTTAAGTTATTGTCAATTTTCAATAATACATATTATCTCATCTCATATAAACTGCGTAACCAAACAATACCTGCTTTTAATGAATAATAAAATGTTATTCATTTGATTTTCTTTTTAATTTTTTAATATTTATGATTTTGAGATAGATGGTGAATCGGTGATGATCTAACATGATATTATATTAAATAATTATAATCTAAATCTCGATTTCACTTTTTTTTTGGATTAAAAGTATAATTATTGAATGTTAGAAATTTCAAATAGAATGCCCATGGCTTGTATCTCACTTTTCAGTTTTTGTTACTAAATTAGAAAAAAAAAAAAAACAATAGTGATTATATTGTTTCCTTACTACACTTCCTATATGTCATTATTGCTTTCATTGCCATCATTAGTATTCTTATATATCTATATATGTATGTAGAGAGAGAGAGAGAGAGAGAGAGAGAGAGAGTGGTGGGGGGTTAAGGCTGATTTCTAATTAGAAAAGCTGATTGTCCATAAAGTAAAGAGCCAATGCAGCTGAATTATATCACATAACTTTATATGTCTCTTGCCAATTTAATTATTTTTCCAATACCTAACAATTATGAACAATGTCAATGTTCAAAGAACACCCACTTAAAAACCGTCTTCCTTGTGAGACGTGCATGCATTCGTGAATTTTATACATGGAATCTCCAATGGAGTCTCCTCATGCTAGATACATCCATTAACAACGTACAGAGTGAATTTTCTTTTATTTTTAATTATTTTTAAAAAGGATCCACTATAATTATTTAATTAATTAACACGTAGATGAATCTTAAAGGTATGCGCCACCAATATATGAATAATTCCATTCCTCCAAAACACATGATATTATTCTGTCTCTAATGAGGAAGCAAACGTTTAAGAAAATGGAAAGAAAAAAAATTTATCCAATCACCTGTACTTTAAAATCTTAATTACCTTTTAATACAGTCATATATTATACAATTGTCGTATATTTTTTTAAAAAAATAATAAAATCAGTCATTAAAAAATTAAATTTTTTTATATAAATCTTATATTTGTTTTTTATTCTTTTAAAAAATATATTATACTGACAAACTATACGAATGCAAATATCTTTCTATTAGATTATTATAGTAGGAGTGAAGAAATGGCAATCACCAATCCGCAACCAAAAATGGTAAAGTTGTAATTTCATTGCCTACATTTATGGCCAAAAAACTCTTTAGGGATAAAAAAAGAAGTGGGAAAAGATAGATATGGGACAGAAATAAATTTAACTGAATCATCACAACGACTTCTATTTTTTTATTGGTCCACAATGTAATCAATTACCCTTCTAATAATTTGCTTTTTACGTGCCTTCTGTACGGAATGAGTGTTACTAGTGATGCATGGCTCAATCACTGCATGGGATTTAATTGATTGACTTTTCTTTTTTTTGTTAAGACTTTATGTTTTATTGTACGAGTGATAAAAAAAATAAAAATCTGCTAAATTTTAGTACAATTATCTTACGCTCAACTCCACTTAGATACATAATTTTATCTCGTTTTATTTTATTATTATAATTTTTAAAATTTTTTTATATAAAATATAATAAATAATTTAATATTTAAATAATAATATTATAACAAAATTTTATTTAACTGTCATCTAAAACCATCTTATATCATATTACTATCTAAATAGAATCTCAATCAATTTTGTGCACAGAATTACGCACACCACTAACGTGGCAAAATGCATTTTATTAAAAAAAAATTGATGAAAAACACAAGGAAAGAAGAGGGAATCGACGAACGTCCCATTTTTGCACTCTTTGTCCCTCTCCTTCCTCCGCCTACATCACTTGACCACCACAGATGTCTCTCTCTTATGGGTTGGCTTTTGGCTACCCTCCTCCGCCACATGCTTCAAATCTTGATTATTGTCTTCTGCCATGCACTTCTCTCGCTCAAATCCGTAGTCACCTGTTTCCTTTGAATATTGAGTTAGTCGACTTCAACTCCCAACTCCCTATTTACAATCTCTTCATTTCTTTTCCGAAACTGTTCCTCCTTCGTGGCCATTTCAATTTCTATATTCACAAGTTTATTTTCTCTGTCATCATTACTATTTGCTTATTTGAAATACGTGTAATATGATAATTCTTGATTATAAACAAATAAATGAAGAGTATGTAAAATTTTAAATTTTTGCACATAGACATGAAACGCTAGAATAATGACTAAGTGAATGCACATAGGATTGTTCCTCGAATAACGATGAACAATAGAATATGAAGAAACTGACGATGACATTCTAAACATGTCACAAATAATTACAATAACTACATCTAATGACATTAGGTGACTGGTTTCAGGAAAAAATAATCAATGCCATATTATATTACTGAAAGTTCATTTCTGGCAGTTCTATAATTATAAGATGTTAAAACTTCTATTAAGCATGCAACTTTGTAAATGTAAGCAATTTACACACTACTGTGACAATTTATACAGCAAGCAGAAACGAAACATTTGTGTTATGCCAAGGGCTCTATATTTTGAAAAAGTATGAGAGGAAAAAGATATAGATGCTATGTGGACTAACTTACATATTCATATTGAGTTTTGAATTTGAAATTAACAAAATCCTAATATTTGCATGCTGGTGATCATCTCAACTACTGCTACTTCGACCCAATTGAGTCTGTAAGTTAACAACTGGATACAAAATCCTGATTTGCATATAAAAGTATGAGCATCATCTCATTAGATGAAGAAACAAGCAGTAAACGGCTCAACACCAACTGATCAAGAGGAAAGTGCAGGGGCTTATGCTGTAATAACTACTAATTTGCATGCTGTAATAAATATCAAATTAACAATCTATTTTGCATGTTGATACTCATCTCAACAAAATCCTGATATTTGCATGAGTTTGTACTTACATATTCATATTTAAATTGCACACGTAATCCCAGAAACAAACAACAAAAATTTTGCAGTTGTTTTTACACCTAAGACGTTGCAAAAAAATAAGTTGGGCTCGATACTTTCTAATTATTGATTAATATTTAAATTTAAACAACTCAAACCATAGATCCTAAACTACTTTTACAAAAAAAAATCAGTTGGGCTCGATAAATCAATAATGGAATAAAAGCACGAAATTGGGGGGGAAAAAAGAAGAAGAATATGCTTTGCAATTAAAAATTATAAAAATGGGCGTGTAATGTACGCGCTTAAACACGGGTGCGATGAAACCGGCACACTTTCTTAAAAGATATTGTTTAAGAATTAAAAAGGGGGGTTTTGAGAGGAAATAATTGCTAAATAAGCTGCGGAGACTAGGGAAGGTTGAGAGGGAGGCAAATGAGGTCGGAATGAAATTGAAATGCGGAGGAAATGCACATTCCTCTCAAATGAAATTCTTATTAAATTCACGCGTAGTAGTCATGAAATCCGTGTAGTCGTCGTCGTCGTCGTTTTAGAGAGAGAGAGAGAGAGAGAGAGAGATAGAGAGAGACAAAAGAGAGAGCGAGAGCTTTCTTGAGTTCTTCTCCTTCTTCTTCTAGAGAGAGAAAGTGCTTGCCTTTTTTTCTTCTGAGAAATATAGAGAGAGAGAGAGAGAGGGAGGGGCGGAGGCTGTGGCCTTGGCATTTCCGTAGGAGAAAGTTAAATGTGGCGGAAAATCTAGTGCGCACCACCTCTACGTCTGATAACTTGGGTCGGCCGGCAATTTCTTTCCCTTGCTCAGAAGGTATTCCTGTTTTGGAGAATTCCAGCGGTCATGCGTTTGAATATTGTTATTTTTCCCTCTCTCCCCCTTTTTGTTTTGTTTAAACGTTGCTTTACTCATTTTGCAGATTGTTGAAATTTCCTTTGTGGTAAGTGGGTTTTGGTTCAGGCGTTGAATTTAAGCACTAGGAACTCTGTGAAGTGTTAATTTGATCATTCTTTTCGAAGAAGCATTCTACAATCTAAGAGTCACTTCTAAAAAAGTACATTAGTAGGCTTTGGAGCAAAATGGGTGACACTGAAGAAGCCAATAGTGATATGATGCAAAGGCTTCAGTCTTCATTTGGAACTTCTTCATCTTCCATTCTAAAGCAACCTTTATCCATGGAGCAGCTCAATATATCCCAGTTAAGCCCTTCACTAAACCGTGCCCGCCATTTTCAGCAAAATTTTAGTGGAGATAGTACCAAAAGAGTTGGTATACCGCCTTCTCACCCCCATCAGATCCCACCCATTTCTCCGTATTCTCAGATCCCGGTGTCCCGTCCGGTGAACCAGCAGATGGGTTCTCAGAATTTTAGCCCGGGACCCACTCATTCGCGATCCTTATCTCAGCCGTCGTTCTTTTCGCTGGATGCATTGCCCCCCTTGAGCCCGTCTATGTTCCGTGACTCCTCATCCACGTCGATATCTGATGCGGTGTCGGGTGATGTGTCGATGGAGGATCGGAATACGGGTTCGCATTCTTGGTTGCCTCCCTCTCCCTATACGAGGGGTGATGCTGCGCGGGTTGGGGATAGTTTACCCCCGCGAAAAGCGCATAGAAGGTCTAATAGTGATATTCCGTTTGGGTTTTCTAATGTGATGCAATCTTCACCGCCCCTTGTTCCATTGAGGGGTTCGGGTGGTTTAGAGAGGTCGATGTCTAGTCGAGAAAATTTGGGTGTGGCAAAGCCGGCTCAGCTGGTTAAAAAGGAATTGACTTGGGAGAGAGGTGGTGATAACAATGCAGAAGGTATGGGTGAGAGGAAATCAGAAGGGGAAGTTGTGGATGATCTGTTTTCTGCATATATGAATTTGGATAACATCGATGCATTGAATTCTTCGGGCACAGATGAGAAGACTGGTAATGAGAATCGTGAGGACTTGGATAGTAGAGCTAGTGGGACAAAGACTAATGGAGGTGACAGCAGTGATAATGAAGCAGAAAGCAGTGTGAATGAAAGTGGAGCCAGCATGCAGAGGGCGGGACTGGGTTCTTCCGCTGAGAAGAAGGAAGGGATCAAAAGGAGTGCTGGTGGAGATATTGCCCCAACCACCAGACACTACAGAAGTGTTTCTATGGATAGCTTCATGGGGAAGTTGCACTTCGGTGATGAGTCACCTAAACCGCCACCTTCACCTGGAACTCGTCCCGGACAAATGTCACCCAGCAATTCAATTGATGGAAATTCAAATGCCTTTAGTATGGAGTTTGGAAATGGCGAGTTTAGCGGGGCAGAGCTGAAGAAAATTATGGCAAACGAAAAACTTGCTGAGATTGCTTTGACCGATCCAAAGCGAGCAAAAAGGTATTACATACTTCATCCATTATAGCTCACCAAAATAAATAACCAAGAAGCATTTTTTTCTGTATTCTTTTAACCTTTGTGGTTGTTTAATTTAGGATTTTGGCAAATCGTCAATCAGCTGCTCGTTCCAAAGAACGGAAGATGCGGTACATTTCAGAGTTGGAGCATAAGGTTCAGACGCTACAGACTGAAGCTACCACATTGTCTGCACAGCTTACCTTGTTACAGGTGGGAGTTTGAACTGCTGATATTTTGTTTTCTTATGCCTTGGTTTTCTATTTTTAAATTGCTTTGCTTTGTCTTCTTTGCATTGCTTGCAGAGAGACTCTGTTGGTCTAACTAACCAGAATGGTGAATTGAAGTTCCGTCTGCAAGCAATGGAACAACAGGCACAACTCCGAGATGGTACATATGGTTCCTCCTATTTTATTTTTCTCCATTTCATAGATAGGTTCTACAATGAGCCTGCTGACACCTTTAATTATATTTGGGAGGTAATTATGGATAATTGCTTCCTGTGATTGCTCTCCTATATTTTTGGGTATAATTTGCTCTAATTTTGCAGAAATATTTGTACAGTTTTACATTCATTTTGAATCAGTGATGATACTTTGTGCGACCACCTACATGAATCTGCAATGTTTCATTACAAGTAACTTGATAAAATTTAAAACTGGTTACTCAGTGATGATGTGCGGTGCTTCTTTGAGATCCACTATGATTCGAAGAAGAGAACCTCTGAATTAAGCATTGCTTTATTCTGTTGTTTGGTTCATTTCAGCTTGATGTATCAGTTTATCTGTGGCACTGTAGCCATATAACAGTCTGACCATGTCGAATTGTGAGCCATCAGGTCCTCTATTCCTAGAAGCTACCAACTTGATTTAATGTATATGGACTAGAGCTGTGAACCCCTTAGATACTTAAATATAAGGTTCGAGCACCCTCTAAAGTTCAATCAACTGTATTTATAGAGAAACATTTTTTATGTTAACCTAGTCAGTTCTTGTCATATATTCTCTTAACACTTAACTGACAATTACTGATTTTGAAAAATATGTAGATTGTATTGTATTCTCTTAACACGTTCAAATGTGGATGTTGATTGTCTTGGTAAAGCAGTTTTTTAGATCAGTGGCAAATTTCTTCAATTCAATTTCCAGTGTAGATACTTGCAGTTGCAGTTGGAGGAATATATAAGATACTGGGCTAGAAATAACCAAGATACTCATCTCTCATATCAAAAGATAACACTTGTACATTAGTTGTATTCCCTAATATTCTTCTGTCACCTCTTGCATAAACACTTAGGAACACCAAACGATTTTGGAAGGAAATACTAGTTGATCCTTTTTAATTCACAAGTGATTAATACGAAAACATGACTTCACTGGAAAGTGAGATACCAGAATGTCATTTGTTGTTGTCAAAGAACCGCAGAAGTTAATTTGTTATCTAGTAGATAAGAACTATTCATATGTTTGAAAGACGTATGAGTCCATAAAGTGAATGTAGCAAAAGTAAGCATTTAAGTTCACGGAACTAAACAAGACATATACGGAAAAAAATATGAGAGTCATCTTAACCTGTTTAACTCATGAGTAAGAAATCCTGCTGCTGCTGAGAATTGGATAATTTGGCTCAAGGTCATTGTAATCAAATGACAGAGAAAAATAGGTAGAGCATTTGTTGAGGTTGCAGGACAACACGAGGGCTTATTTCTCTTCAAAATAATTTAGATATGACCCTAGATATTCCTACCTCATTATTAATTGAAATAGAAGTGTAGTTGAGTTGGATATGACTCTAGGTAAACTTTGGTAATAAAGGTTCATGTAGCGTGTCCTAGGTCTTTTGGGCAGAGTATATTGTCGTACTTATATAGATTTTTAGAATAATCAGCTTTCTTCTTTTTTGACAGATCTGTTGCTTGGAAACCCCTCACTTGTCATGCTATTGCAAACATCTTAGTGCTTGATGTCGCTGAGGAAAAAATATATTTGCTTTCTATTCCACTATATGCATTTGGCATCTTAGTTTTAAGCTTCCTTTGCTTGATGTATGTTGAAAATGACCAAGCATGCTGAATCGATTGACTTGTCTAGAAAGCAGACGTTGGCATCTTTATCTATTATTTGTTAGTTCTTTTTCCAATGCTCCATTGTCTGTTCTCTTCTAGCTTTGATGTCATTATTTAATTCGTCAGGATGCAATTCACGTTTAACCCAAAAAAATTTATACTTTTATGCTGCATTCGCTACTGATGTAACTTGTTTTGCTTATGGTGTAATGGTTTAGCTTTAAATGAAGCCTTGACTGCGGAGGTCCAACGGTTGAAGCTAGCTACTGCAGAGATGAGTGGGGAAAACCCATCTAAGTGCATGGTTCCACAGCTTTCTGTTAACCCTCAAATGTACCAGTTGCAGCAGCAGCAGCAGTCCCCTACCCAGTTCAACATTCATCAGTTGCAACAGCAGCCACCTCAGTCACAGCAGCAGAATGGTAGCACAACCTCGAAACATGAGTCCCTTCAATAGGATGTGAAATATGGGTTTCTGTGTGTTGGATGGCTCTGTGGTATCAATCATTATAGTTTAAGATTCAGTAATAGTTGCTTAATGCATTCATTCGTTATTATACAATCTTAAATTAAAGTGTGTTAATCATGAATTCAATGTGTGTCCAGCTCGGACTATGGGTATTAAATCATATACAAGTCTCAACATTAATTATGTATCTTTTGCTTAATTCTGGTAGAAAGCACCTCGGAATGTAGACATTACTGGACATAAATTTGTTTCTTATGACATTAGAAGAGTCGAATCTCTTCCGTCTTTGCTTCTTTAGTAAATAATGATATTTATATTTTACTTGCATCTTGTTCTGCTTATTGGGTTAGGCTTACTGGTATGAGAAAAAAATTGAAAATTAAATTTGAAATTTCGAATATTCCCTTCCTTTCTTGTTTAGGATTGGCGTTTCAGCAAAGCTAAGCTATTCTCAAAGCAAAGTGTTGATGTAAGTCCAGTGCTTCTCTCGGTCTTGTTGATTTCTATGTATGGGTTAGCATCAAAGCTCGACGAGAGACCGAATCTGCCAAGAATGCTACCTCGGCCTTCCTTGGGCTCTCTGAAAATTTGCGAAAAATGTACAAAAAAGCCATATTATCACCCCCACAAATGCAAAAGCAATTTGCACGCAATCATCCTTTCCGATTGCAACTTCAAAGTTTAAACTTAGAAATATTATATATATATAAAAGCCATTGTTTATAGCAGCCAGTTTTGCATATATTATGTGTTAAAATCTATACCACACATTTGTTAAATTTAAAATTAGAGATGGATGGGAGAGATGATGAGAGAGAGAGAGAGAGAGAGCAGAGATGAGAGAGAGAGCGATAGCAGAGATGAGAGAGAGAGCGGATATGAGAGAGAGAGAGAGAGAGCAGAGTTGATGAGAGAGAGAGAGAGGGGAGATGAGAGAAGCCGCTGCGTTTGAAGGAAGGGAAAAAAAAAAAAAACAAGTAGATGAGAGGCATTCACGTAGTGTGTGTATTGTGTGCACTACTACAATAGATGCTCTCTAGCACTTCTCTTAAACTTAACCCAACCATAGGACGTAAGACAAATGCAATGATTTCCTGATGCATTTAACAGTTTGAGAAGACCAGGTTTCGAGTTTCAGCTTAAATCATCACCTATGATCAGTTCTCCTTTTTATTATTATCATTATTTGGGAACCCTAATTCAAAATAATGCAAATTTTACGTATTCATTTTAAAAAATTTAGATAAATTTAAGATCTAAATAAAAAAATTTATTTATTTTTTATGGTGGGCTCCACTTTCTCAAAGAGTGTATGCAAGGCTTGCATATCTCAGAATTGTAATTAACATTACACGACCATTTTGACGTCATCACAATTTTTAACAACTAGAACTGAAATTTGTGGTCTTAACTATAATAAACTCATGTCAGTATGCTGCCAAATATGAGTAAATATTTTTCTTCTATTGTAAGTTGAAACTAACAATGATCAACCAAGCGTCTTTGCTTTTTCGTTGTTCCGCTCCTCCGCATTTGGTCTTTCGCCTTCAAACCGGGGTCATAAAACCAACTATTGCGACAACTTCGCAAATGTAAAAAATTATAAATAGGCTATTATATATAACTAGGAATAAGCAAATAAACAGTCAGGATGGCCGAGTGGTCTAAGGCGCCAGACTCAAGTTCTGGTCCTCGAAAGAGGGCGTGGGTTCAAATCCCACTTCTGACATCTCTCCTCATTTATTTTTAATTTTAGAATATATACAACCCTTTTTCTCTTCAATGTTGCTACGTCCACAGACCGAAATCCTCTACCGATCACTCTTTTTTTGTTTTTTTACTTTTTCTTTCACCATTTCTTAAAACTATTTAAATATCTTTTAAAAATAAAAAAAAATTACATATTCACTTAAAAATACTTACTTTATGACTAAATAAAAAAAAAATTAAAAAATTCGGTAGAGAATCGTCTGTAGAGACATGTCGAGACAGAGGGAGTGTATAGAATGTGAGATTTGTGTTTAATTTTTTTTTTTAATTTAACATTGAAAATTGACAAAAAATGTTAAAATAAACAAAAGGTCAGGAAAAAACCCTAATAAAAGCACACTCGTAGTAATCCTCAATTTTCAGCTCCCAGAACAGAGTCACACTCACGAACACCACTCTACTACGCAGCAACTGTACTCCGGATCCCCTCGTCCCGGCATGGACGAGTCTCCGGCGGAAACAGTCGTGGACCCGAAGCTCTCAGGTGACGATTCTCCATCGTTGAAATCGAACGGTTCACAACGTACCCCGGAAGAGCTCGTGGCCAAAGCTATAGCTCCCGTGAAAAAGGAATTTCTTCGTTCTCCGCCGCCCAGACCTTCCTCCTCTACAAATCATCAAAACCATGTCGTTTCGGAAACCAAAGTTGTTTCCGTCAAGGAGAAGAAGTCGAAGCGCCAGCTCAAGCGTGAACGCCGTCAGGTCCTCTATCTCTCTCGCTCTCTGATCCATATTGTGCATGATTTTGGAATTGATTGAATAACTGATTGGGCGAATCTCGGTTCGGTAAGGTTCTGTTTGAGATAGTACTTGATATTACTTGTCAAATTTGCGATTAGAATGCTTAGGAAACCGAGATACGTAGCAGCTGACATATGAGTATGCTTAGAGAGAACGCATTTCAGCTACTGTTGGGAAGGAAGAAATGAAAAAAACAAAAAGATAGGAAATTGGATCGGTAACTGACCACAAAAGATGCTTCCGACCATTTGCAGGAACAAAAATCTGCGCGAAGTATCTGTCCTCTGATAGCAAAGACCGGAGATGTTAGTTCGTGTCCATATAATGATAAGTGTCGCTTCAGCCACGACTTACAAGCCTTTAAGGATCAGGTAGCGGAACGTGGTCTGAGAATTTTAGAACTTGGGAATTTCATTTGTATGTCGTCTCGAATTTGTTATTTTAACCTTACGGCGGAGTTGCGTGTTATTGAATGCAGAAACCGGCTGATCTAGAGGGAGAATGTCCTTTCATGAATGCAGAAGGGCCGTGTCCCTATGGTTTGGCGTGTAGATTTTTTGGTACACATAAGGATGGTGTTCCTACTGGAACTTCAGATGCTCGGAAGAAATGCGCTGAGATCAATGGATTAAAAAAAGATGTTCAAAAACTCTTGTGGAAAAATAAAATGAGCTTCCCTAAGGCAGATGCTAAACTCAAAGCTCTTGGGCTCCTGGTACTGGTCTCTATCTATTTATATATCAATCTGTTATGTTTTTTTTTTTTTAGAAGTAAAAATTTATTAATATCAATAGGAGTAACCAAGTACACTATATCATCTGTTATGTTTGTCTGCAATCATGTAATTTACGTCATAGAGTTATTTTGTTTCATACACCACTGATGTAATTCACTCGAAGAAGCTTATCTGCATTCTAAAACAGGTATATTATTTCTGATTCTCCTTTGTTCCGACCTTGGTCGCCTTCCTATGATTTCCTCACTTGCTTATTTTCAGTTTCATTTAGTTTCATTTGGTAGCATTTATCCATGGCGGTCTTTTTGCCTCTTGTATTTGGGCGTTGGAGTGTACAGGCTTGGGAGTCACTAAAGATGTCATGGACAAATAGAATCTTTCCACTGTATTCTTGTAGACATCTGCATAAAGCATTAGAATATGCTAAGAATATTTGTACATCATTCTCATCAAATCCTAGGACTTCTGAACTTGATTGTGGTCAAAGGGTCACTAACCATCAAGGCTATAAAAAGGACTGGTAATGTGTCATCAATCCAATTCATTCATGCAAGAAGCTTAAAGAGAGATGAATGGTCTATTTAAATGCTACTTGAAAGACAGCATTTGTTTTCTTTGGTTGGGTTTAACTTCGTGAAAGCTTTTGCATTAATTTATTGAATTTTTGTTTTGCTTACAATTCTTCCTTATATTCAAATTTTCATTCATTGACATAAAATTGATGGCAGGGATGAATGCATTAATTTAATGTGTTCCATATTGAAACGATATGCTTATTGGTGAGAGCTTTGTGCTAATACTGTGAAGGTCAAAGGTTCTAGACCTGCATGGGCCAACCAAACCCCATTTTCATTATACTTGTTAGAAAATAAAGTGCTATACTTATACCTATTTTTATTGTGTCTCAGGGGAAGGCAAAGTCAAAAATGAAAATTCTGGAAGTTGAGAAGGATGATGAAACTATTCCAAGTACTTGTCATGAGACCAATGAAAATGGCTGTAGTGAAGTTAACAATGAGTCAGATGCAAAATTAGATTTTGTTGACGTGCCCGGAGAGGATGGTGTGGATGGAACATTAGAAACTGATGAACAGCCCCCGAAGAAACAAAAATCTGTAATTTGTGAAAACTTCAGCTCTGCTGAAGCCAAAAATGGAGGTTTAGCTTTTATTCCAATTGTTCACTTGTTTATTTATTAAATAATTTATTTATTTTCTTTTAAATTTTTTGGGAGATATCTAATGTTCTTCATTCAAGGCCACTTACTTAAATGTGCGCAACAGATGTGATTTTCACAGAGAAAAATGTTGGGATAAGCTGTACTCAAACTAAACCAGAAGATCCCACTGATATTATACCACCAGAAGCTGATAGGAGCCTGAAATTACACCCACGTGAAAAGAAGCTTATTGATTTTAGAGACAAGTTATATCTTGCACCTCTGACCACCGTTGGGAATCTGCCTTTCCGAAGGGTTTGTAAAGTGTTAGGGGCGGATGTAACGTGCGGTGAAATGGCAATGTGTACAAATCTCTTGCAGGTCCATATGTTGCTCTGTCTTCTGATTTTACTTGATCGTTTATATCACAAAATGAAGCAAATTTTCTCACTAAGGGTTCATGCGCTTGACATTTATTTGGTTAACTTATTTCTTGCTAAATATTATGTTGAATATGAAAGCAAGTTTTAATTGGTGCTGGAAAGCATAATTGCTTTCTTTACCTGTTAAGGGTTGCTTAGATATATGCAGTTTTCCCATGCTACCATGATGCCTGGCTAATACATCTGTACTCAACATAGAATTCCAAATACAGGAAATCTGAACTGTTTTCTCCAACTTCTATGCTGATGGAATATGATATTATTTTAGTTCCATCTTAATGTTATCTTGGCATAGAGAATACTCCCTCTCTTGTCTCGCTCTTCCCCCACTTTGTTTGAACTCTTCCTTTCAGTTTGGGATTTCGCTCGTCATGGCTTATGTATTACTCTATCCTTCATATTCAATATAACATTTTTTTTGCTGAATTTATGTTCTGGGTATATCGGTATAGGGTCAAGCTTCAGAATGGGCACTGTTGAGGAGACATTCTTCTGAAGACTTATTTGGCGTACAGATATGTGGGGCATATCCAGACACTGTGGCACGTGCCGTTGAACTTATTGATCAGGAATGTACAGTCGACTTTATTGATATAAACATGGGGTGCCCAATTGATATTGTAGTGGACAAGGGTGCTGGATCTGCTCTTCTTACAAAGCCCATGCGGATAAAAAGCATTATTGACGCAGCTTCTGGCACAGTGGACAAACCTATAACCGTCAAGGTGATTGTTTAAGATTTATGTAGATTTTCTTAGAGTGGGGACTTGAGTGCTCTTTATCAGTTTCAGTTTTAGCATCTTCTAGATGGAAGACATTAATGTTATATTGAGTAGTTTCATTATGTATAAATTTGGTTGTTTCTTTCTTCTCTGATTTTGAAAATATGACTGGTTGTGGTGGTCTATGCTCCTTTCTGCTTCCTGGAATTTTTTATAAGGTTCCTCTGGTTCCGATGTCAACCGTTTTTTTATTGCTTTTTTCCTCATCAAGCTCATGCATGATCCATTATACTTTTGCCTTGGTTGCTCCAGGTAAGAACTGGTTTTTTTGAAGGGAAAAACCGCATTGACTCGCTAATTAAAGACATTGGCTACTGGGGAACTAGTGCAGTAACCATACATGGTCGATCACGACAGCAGCGGTATAGCAAGCTTGCTAACTGGGATTACATATACCAGTGTGCTAGAAAGGCTCCTGATGATTTGCAAGTCCTGGGTAACGGGGATGTTTTCTCGTACTTAGACTGGAACATGCATAAGACTGAGTGTCCTGTGCTTGCTACATGCATGATTGCACGTGGAGCACTAATTAAGGTTTGTGTTGTGGAGCTTTAGTTGGGTATTTGTTGATTGTGTTTTATGTTTTGTTTCAAATTTTCGATAAAGTTTAAAGGTGTGAATATGATTCATCTTGTCCTTTACAGCCTTGGATATTTACCGAAATCAAGGAACAAAAGCATTGGGACATAAGTTCTGGGGAACGCTTAACTATTTTGAAAGATTTTGTTCGTTTTGGCCTTGATCATTGGGGCTCTGACACGAAAGGTATATCTGATTTATTGAATTGACATGTCATACTTCTATCTTTAATTGTAGTTCAGTAATGTAACTGTGTCCCAGAAAGATTATTAAGTTGTTCTTAGAAGTACATCTTTCTGGGTACCTGAAAGAGAGCATGGATCTGACTCCTCTACGAAGGTGAGTAACACGGTTGAGAGAGAAGCCTACCAAATTATTTGTTACTGTCCTCTACATAATAGTCTTTCTCAATATAATTCTTAGTACTTTACCCGTTTAGCCTTTTTTAAAAAAGTGGGCAATGCTGTCTTAACGCTTGTATAAAAAATAATGTGACAGGTCTGTTTTCTAAATTTTGTTTATTCTGGGCTTTGTTCTTTGGTCTTGTGTATTCAGGTGTGGAAACAACTAGGCGTTTTTTATTGGAATGGCTTAGCTATACGTGCCGGTATATACCTGTTGGTCTTTTAGATGTCGTCCCTCAACAACTGAACTGGCGCCCGCCCACCTATATGGGACGTGATGACCTTGAGACACTGATGGCCTCAGATTCAGCAGCGGACTGGGTATGCAGTTTCCTTCTATGCCGACAGATTTATTGACCCACTAATCATCTAAGCGGTTTGCTTATTTTTTTATTTGATTTTTGCAGATTCGGATATCTGAGATGTTACTCGGCAAGGTTCCAGATGGCTTCACGTTTGCACCGAAGCATAAATCTAATGCTTATGACCGAGCAGAAAATGGCTGATTTTCTAGAGATTGTTGATGCTGCAATGGGAAAATTTGTTTGGTAGTAGTAGGTGCACGAAGTCTTCTGTTTGCTTCTCCATTCAACCCCAAGAGATCTTTCTTGGGTGCGTGGCAATGTCGGACTATTTATATAATTGAAAGAAATATTGGATGCTCTGCTCAGTGGTTGACTAAAGGCGAGCATTGTACCTGTTTCGTTGAAGTCGGTGCTATAGTTTAAAGGCGATTTGTCAATTGACCCCCAAAATTTTGAAGTGTTCATCGTTCATGTGACAACATTGTACCTTCGTCAGAAGACACATAAAACATGGCAATTTTCTTGAGGTTGAAATATTGTTATTTAGACTTTTAATTGTACTCTTATTAGTTTTTTTTTTCCCATTTGTTTTGGGTGACTTTTGACCGGTCAAATAAGACGCCTGTGAACTAGTTTGCTAGCGCCTAGCATGCGGGTCATGCTTCCAAGTAAAAATGTGGAACTCGTCTATTAAGCTTTAATTATTTTTTTCTATCCATGCTTTATATATGTATGTATGTATCGATAGGTATGAAAAATATTTTCAAATTAATATCAATGATGTCATGTTGCATGTTTTTGAAGCGATCTCGGAACTGGTGGATGCCAATGGCTTAATGACAAGGGCTTGAGAATGAACATCGGCCTATTGTTAAATCGATGGAATATCGACTGTAATTAGCATGTATGTACATAAGTTTCCAACAAAGTATCCATTATTCATCTGGAACCCAACAAAATAACATGCATTTTGCCTCGATCGGGTAGTGTGCATGCAAAAACACGGGCTGTTCTTGATTCGTTCGTCCTTGCCCTCAATGTGTAAGGAATCGAGCAATTGACTTGTGACAAAATGCTGATAACCTATGAAGCAAAAGAAAAAATAGTACCAGGAAGAATAAGAAACATTTTATTTTATAAGTAAAACAAGAAACATAGATCTCATAACCTTGTCTAACAAAACACCATGCAAGGAGAATCTAGTAAGCTCACTGTCCCTCATCATGAAAGTAAAACCCAAATAAATTTTAGATGCAAAACTGAATACAACTAACAAAATTGTATAAGCATTAGCTTTGAAAAATCCAAATTCATTCGAGAATGCACGTAGTAAGCAGGGTTCACTCAAGACATCAGTCACTCGCCACATCCCATATCTGAAAGCCGTAGATCCTGCTGTTGATCAGGAAAAAAAAAATGCGTCTATACGGTGAAGCTGACATCTTGCAAGCAACAAAACCATCAATCTACGACAGACTTTAGGCACCACTAACCTCCAATTCCGTTTTTGGTTTTGCTTGAACCCAACCACCATCAATGGATTCTAAACTCCCGTTTATCCCATCATCGACAAAATCACCAACCCTTTTCACCTTTAACTCTCTAGGCTCAACAGGATACTTCCCAGAGAAGCAAGCATAACAATAATTGGGAGAATCATCACCCAACAACTTTTTCAAGCTATCCAATGGAAGAAAAGCGAGTGAATCTGACCCAATAAACTCCCTAATCTCCTCCACGCTCATCCTATTAGAAATCAACTCCTCCGAACTAGGTGTATCCACTCCATAATAGCAGGACCCGATAATTGGTGGGCTCGCAATCCTCATGTGAACTTCCTTAGCCCCTGCCTCCTTTATCAACCTAACGATCTTTGAAGAAGTTGTTCCCCTCACAATTGAGTCATCCACTACCACGACCCTCTTTCCCTCTAACACTGCTCGCACTGGTGACAACTTAAGCTTCACACCAAAGTCCCTAATCTTCTGTGACGGTTCAATGAAAGTCCTCCCAACATAGTGTGACCTTATCAACCCCTGCTGAAATGGTACCCCGGCTTTGGCAGCATAACCAAGTGCAGCCACCACTCCGGAATCCGGCACTGCTATCACAACATCACAATCAACTGGGGATTCGGTTGCAAGAATCTCCCCAAACCTACGGCGAGACTCGTACACAGACTGCCCGAAAATCACTGAATTGGGCAAAGCAAAGTATATGTGCTCAAAGATACATTGTTTTGGTTGGGGATGAGGCATTAGGCAGAGTGATTGAATCCCACTTTTGTCAACCACCACAACTTCCCCAGGAAACACCTCCCTCTCATATGTGGCTTCAATCAAATCAAGTGCACAAGTTTCAGAGGCAAACACCACAGCGCCATTACTCCTCCTTCCCATAACCAAAGGCCTAAACCCGTAAGGGTCTCGCACCGCAACCAGCTTATCCTGGGTCAAAAACACCATCGAATAAGCCCCCTCAAGCTTCTCACATACATCCACAATCCTCATGACAAAGGGCCTTTCTTTTGAAATAGCAATTAGATGAAGCACAACCTCGGTATCGGAGCTAGTATTGAAAATTGAACCACTATCTTCGAGCTTAGCCCGAAGAGCACGATAATTCACCAAATTACCATTGTGGGCAACCCCAACAGAGCCAAACCTGTACCCTGCAACAAAGGGCTGCACGTTCTTGAGCATAGACGAGCCCGCAGTCGAGTACCTGACGTGTCCGATAGCCGAATCTCCGGGCAACTGATCGAGTTTCGACTCGTTGAACACGTCGGAGACTAATCCCACCCCTGTAACCGATTGGAGCACGTCGTTTTGAACGGCAACGATGCCGGCACCTTCCTGGCCACGATGCTGGAGCGCGTGGAGAGCCAAGTAGCAGAGTCGAGAGGCCTCTGAGTCGCCAAATATGCCAACGACTCCGCACTCTTCGCGGGGTTTATCGTCATCATCAAAATCAATAGAATGATCATCTAGGCATTGTTTATTTGAGGGGAAAAATTCGGAGATAGGGTTTTTGGATGAAGCCCTGAGAGGGGTTCTGTGGGTGTCAGAGGAGGAGGGGTGGGAAAAGTAGGGTTTGCAAGGAAAAGAGGGTTTTGATTGGGCTTTGGAGGATAGAGCAAGATGGGTATAGGGTGTGTTCAGAGGTAGAGGAGTGGGTTTTGCGAGAGAGGAAGAGAAGGTGGATAGATTGGCGGCGGCCATGGGAAAGGCTGACAGAGCTAGAAGAACAAGAAACAGAGGAGGGAGAGGGAGAGGGAGAGTCTTTGAACTGGTGGGAGGTTTTAACGTAATATATTCTTAGGTTTCCGGGGTTTGAGGAAATCAACGAGTGATTGTGTTACACCGTGGTCGAAGTTTCTTTCTCAATTCGTATACACGATTGGACTCTGAGATAACTTCGTATAACAAGTCGAAATTTCCCTTTCCTAAAATAAACTTAATATAAAGAGCATACTAACTGGACGGGATGAAAACCAATGTTTTGAATACCGTACCGGATGGCGTACCGGTCAAGACATTGGAACGAAATATTTCGATACCGGTACCGTTTCGTGTACTTTTTTGAGATAGTCGATATATGAATAAATTATATATATAAATATATATAACAATTATATTTTAAAATAATAATTTATATATGAATAAATTATATATAAATACATACATATATATAAATTATAAATAGTCTAGTCTAAATTGGGGGTCAAAAAATGAACTTGTAGTTTGAAAAAACGAAAAAAAAAAAAAAAAAAAAGTCGAAATATCGGCCGGTACCGGCCGAAATATAGGCCGGTACAGGCCGAAATTTAAGCCGAAACGGCCGGTATTTTGGCCGGTACGGAACATATATAGTACCTGTACTGGCCGGATGGCCGAAACGAAAAATTTCGGCCGTACCGACCGGTACGGTACGAAATTAAAAACATTGATGAAAACCCCTAAGCCCAGCCAGTTGGGCCCAACAGAAAATAAGAAACCCATCTCACAGCCCAATGATCTACTCGTCTTAGAATCCCTTGAGAAATAAGAAGCTCATCTCACAGCCCAAGGATCAAGCTGGCCTCCTAAGAGACTCTTGAAATAATTAAAATGGGAATCGAGAAAAATGATGAAACTCCCAACAAAAAGTTGACGAAGGCGGGCGCCGCCCACGTAGGTCGAGAGGTCGCCAGTGAAATTGTCAGAGGCCCTCGCCGCAATAGTAATCTTCCTTTAATACACCACATCACAATGGGTATCTCGGACACGCCCTAGGTATTCATGAGTTACAGCTTGAGGACATGCGGGAGAAGCAACCATAACCTTTATTTAGAGAGTGAAAAAGGCAGGCGCCGCCAACACAGGCTGAGAGGTTGCCGACGAAATTTGTTAAAGATCTGCGCCGCATTAATTACTCTTCTTTGGTACGCTATGTTGCATTAAATGCCTTAGGTGGCCGGAGCATGAGGATGATGGGAGTGCACACTGACGATGGGTGTGAGATGTTCTCCTATGATCAGTATAAAAGCATACCATCGGGTATATACTAACTCAGACAATAATCTTCTATAAGAATTCTCACTTAGGCATTAGAGGGTCTCCTGAACACCCCGAGCCTCCCTTTGAATTTGCATTGGTGCAAGTCTGCAGTCCACTCCCCCAATTGTCCAAGGAGACCTTGCGGTACGTACAAAACACGATCAAAACACTAACATTATGGTTAGATTAACCAACCCATTATTCCATGGTATGTTTGGGTCAACAGTTATAAATATTAATAATCACTATCGAACCAGGTTATCATATCTAAACATGTCAAGGTAGAATGTCACGATTCTTTTTTTAACCATAGAATATTATGATTTTGATTATATTGATTCAAAAACTTTAAAGTTGTGGAATAATAATTTAATTAAACCTATAACCCATACAATCATAACATATACTTTACAATTGATTTGTTTTTAGTTTTTGAAGTCAAGTAGCTAGTGATAAAGAGTCAAGCAGCCAAATATATTTTGGGAGGTTTGGATAGTGAGTTGAGATGAGATGAAAGTTAAAAGTTGAATAAAATATTGTTTAAATATTATTTTTAAATATTATTATTATTTTAAAATTTAAAAAAATTAAATTATTTATTATATTTTGTAGAAATAGTGTAAGAACAGGTCAAGCACTATTTATATAACTCTCTACAATTGAATATTGATGGGTGTTGCCAAAATAAGAAGGAAGGAGCCAAGGTCACGAAAACTTTATCCATTCATCCAAGGAAAGCTTTTTATAAAGTGTGGATTGATTTAAATGCAATAAATGACAGAGGGAAACAGTAGCAAACGCCCCATTTTCACATTAAGATTTGACTAATATCATGCTTTTGGACTTTGAAACAATACCAATCTTAAAAATGCACACTCTCAAACAGTGAGATTGTGAGAAAAAATAGGAAGAAAATGTAACACAATGTATTAGAATAATTAAAATGGCACTTTGGATATTTACAGACAAGAGAAATGATATTTGCGGTCATAGGATGTGTAAGTCATGTATTCTTATTTTTTAAAAAATAGATAAATCTGAAACTTATATAAAAATAAGAATTTCTTTAATAATGAATCTCATTTTAATAAAAAAAAATGTGCGAGCTTATATACCCTAAAACAGTTTAGTCACATATAAATGTTTTGTATTTTTGGAGGCAAATATAATTTCACTACAAACTATGCCGGTCTAAAAGGTCCAAACAGTCGACAATCATAAGTTTACAAATAACACTAGAGATTATAGGATTTCTATCTTCAACTATATCCATTTGTCACAACGATACGAATCATTAGAATATAAATTTATATCTTTAAATTAGTATAAATTTATATTTTGCATAAAAAATAAAAAAAATTATATTTCTTTAGATGTAAAGAGAGTGTAAAGTATTCATTTTTTATAATATTAAAATACAATAAGTAAATTCTAGTTGTTCGAGTGTTAAAGTAAAAAAATTAAGGAATAGTGAGATGAGATGAGATAATTTTAAATGAGTTGAATAAAATATTATTATTATTTTAAAATTTTAAAAAGTTAAATTATTTATTATATTTTATGTAAAAATTTAAAAATATTATAATGATAAGATAAAATTTTCTCTATTATATCCGGGCCTTAAGTGTAATGCTGTTTTTTTTTTTTTTGATAATTCTTTTAGTTTCCAATCATATTAAATCGTTGATTTGATACATTTTAAATAATCAAATACTTAAATTTTGAGAAATATGTAATGAAAAAGGAAAAAATGTAAAATTTCTATGTCATTCGGAGTTGGAAATTGTATTTTTCCGGGCAATTGATAGATATACGTTAATTCATAATTGTAGGGATTAGGTCTTCGCAGTCACAGGTTCCTCCTCCTCCTCCTCCTCTTCTGTTCTCTTTTGCTGCTAGCACGCACAGATCCGAAGGAAATAATTACAAGTTTCCGATGGCGCCTCCTCCAGGACCCTATTCCGGAACCAGCACCCTCGCTTTGGTAATTCCATTTCTCTCTTTCTCACTTTTTTGGTTTCCTACAAAAGAGAGGGAAAGTCAGAACCTCAAATCTCGAATCTTTTGTAAATCTGTGGGTTTTTGGGATTTGGCTTGTTAGGTTGCTCGTGCTTCGGCCTTCTCTATTGGACTCGTTTACGGCAGTCTTAAACTCAAGTACCTCAAGGTACTTCTAATCTTTGCTTATTCATCTTTTTGCAAAAACCCCTATTTCGATTGGATCAGTGCGAACTCATTCTAAAAATCCAATCTCATTTACGTAAGATTTATTATTTTTGTGGATTAGATTCTAGAACTCAGTCAGTAAATGTTAGATTTCCATTGGATAAGTGCGAATGTTGTATCTGTATCAAATGTTGCCAGTCTCAGTTCATATATTACCGTTCCAATTTAATTTTGAAGCTTAGCTTATACCCTGCCAAAACTTGTTTAAGGAAGTTTTTTTTTTCCTTTTACACCTTCAGGCAAAGGCCAAATCTCATAAGAAAGCTGAGGCAAAGGCTCATCACTGAAGGGAATAGGCATCCAGTGACGATGGAATTAAGGCATGTTTGCAGTTGGGAATAGAAATAATGCATGATAATGGACTGAACCATTTTTTCATCTTTTCTTAGAAACATTCTGGATTATGACACACAGATTATGGCTGCTTGAGTTTTCTATGAGCCATTGTTAACTTAGTTATCTGATATCTCTTAATATAGTCACCTTGGCAATCTTCACGGCATTTCAGTTTCTATTGCTTTGTGAAGCCCCAGGGAAATACTCTGATGATTACATCTTCTCTATGTTTCAATAATTGTCATTTTTTGCCCCGAATCCCTATTGTATGGTTCTGGTAGGGTTCGATATACCCTATTCTCTCTGCATTGATATTTGGGATGAAAGTGATGTTATTCTTTGTTAATCTTTGGTTTCAACAGCTTATAATCTACAAAGATTCAGAACAAACTTATAAATGATGTTCTTTTGGTACCTCGTCCTCTTTGTCCCAGACTTTATCCTGAAATTGTAAAATGGATAAAAAATAAAATCATCGTTTGGGCGTAGAATGTGTTGATTTCGTTCATTGGGTTTCTTGATTGAGATGTACTTGAGAAAATGCCCATTATGTATTATGATGACTCATGTACATTAATTCATTGAAATTAAATAGAGTCCTTACAAATGTTTTGATCTTATCAAGCCAAATAGCTTGACTTACAAAAGAAGGAAAAAAATCCCACCACATCTCAATATCATTGACACCCCATGCATGTCTTGCCAACTGATGAACAGATATTACCCAGTTGATTCACATGCAAGACTTGAACTTCTTGAAAACCCCTCATCATCCTTCGAATATTTTGAAGTAGAAATTCAAAATCGAATATCAAATAATTAAACTGTGCTGAACAGCCTGGACTAATACATTTAATTGAGCACATTTCATTGCTAAATTTGTTGAGACACTTGAGTACTGTAGAGTAGATAAAAGTACAAAAACTGGGTTGAATGTTGGTGAGGTTCATTTTTTTTTTCTTTTTTAAAAGAAAATGAATTCCATTCTTTGGAAACAAACGGACTACCAGCATTTATGCAGCAATGCGCATTATTGGCTCTTCCCCTACTCATAAACTGTAGAGTAGATAAAATGTGTTTCCAAATGAATTCCATTCTTGGGAGACAAATTCTCCTCGGTGCAAACAATCTCTAGGGGTCACATGAAAAGTCAGAGATTTGACCAGTTCGAAAACTTTTGAGGGTGTGGTGCACGGAATCGGGATTTCCTCTGCAGGGGTGGGGAAAAAAAAAAAAAAAAAACGTGATTCCTGCACTTGATTCATGGGTTACTGTTGCATTTGCATGCCTGAAGGTGATTGATTAATAATACCATGGATTGAGAGCTCGTAAAATCCTCCCGACTGAATTCTAATGGACCCTGATCCCTACGACTCAACACGTGAGAAAATAAATATAGACAATTGAGAACAGTAACAAGAAATGTTATTAGAAATCAATTGAGGACCAGACGGGATTCCTTCACTGGTGATGAATGGAACCATTTCAGTGAGCAGTCACTCAGCTATATGAATGATTCAATGAAGTTCCATTTCAACTGTGGCTATCGTTTAGTTTATACATATTACATGGAACTTCACGTGCTCCCAAGATTCGGCTGCCTATCAGATTTTATAACAGAAAGAGGCTCGCATTATCTCCCCCGTCCATGGTACAGAGACGAGTACTGCTACTTGGTTTCCTTTTTCGCATCCAAAAAAGCATGAAACAGCTGGGTGTTCTCAGCTGTGAACGAATAAAAGCTCTTTTTAAGTAAATGGGTAAAATCCAAACTTTCTGTACTCAGTACCTTCGCGAAAGGAATGCGAACAGTAAGTGACTTGAAACCACAGGGGTACGCTGGAATCGTAGTTCCAATTCTCCTCCCTTGAATGCAGTAGTGAACATATAAAGCGGACTTGGGTTTTGATGATAAATTGATAATTACAATTCACTCTGTGGCCATTCTCAACTTTTAGGTGCTCTAAACTTACCACATGGTAATGTAGTGCTTGCACTCATTGTAAAACAAGTTAATCAAGAAGATAATACAACACGAACTATTCTAGGAGGGCAGCAAGACAAAACTTTTGAGTAACTTAACATGGAATATTGCCACAGTTGATGTCGTCAAGTACTTCAGATTCGATTCAGATGATGGGTAGCATGCAAAAACTTGCTTGTGTCCGGGTTAGCATTGTGACTAGGGCCTTCACCCTGCATAAAATAGAGCAATGTATAAATTTTATATTCCCTCTCGCACATAACCAGAGGTTTTGTGTGTGCATATCATGGCAGTATCACAACAATCCCAAAACGCCAAGTCTAATGCTGGTCATCAGAATACCAGCGAGAAATGGCGCCATTCATACATCAATCATCACCATGATATAATACCACTTTATGCATTTCGATGGCATCATTATAGCTCCTCTCAGGGTGACTGAGAACATTCTTGTCCTATTGAGGAGTTTGTCTCACAAACTAACACAAAATTGCTAGCAAAGCTAAAAGTTGTGAACTCAAACTTGGGGATGCAGGAAAAATCGATGATGTAAAAACGAAAAACAAATCATAGAGATATTCTGTTCACCCTTAAATCATGAAAATAAACCGACCTGTGAACATTAAGAGCCATACCCCTCCTTTCGGCAAGGTCTAGTGTTGAGGAGTCAGTTCACATATATAATGTCTTCATCAGGGTCATCGCCTTCCCACTCTCTGTCGTCTTGAGACACATTGGATGAATCGGACTGCTCTACATCTTGGCTCTCTTCATTATTTTTCTCATTCTTTATCTTGTCTAATATTGCAATTACCTGGAAAGAGTTAAACTCAATGGATCAGTATTTTATGAGACATTCATTAAGAAGACAGACCTACATGCTGCTAAAACTTATAGAATTGTAGGTCGGGATTTAATGAACATAGTCTGCTAAAAAGTCATATGCTATGCCCATGCCTATGCCATCAAATGGGACTCGGGGGTCTGGGTAAGGATCCTAGCAGAAGTAAACTATTAACGTCTGTCAATCTTTATGTGGAAGCATAATCAAGGATTTCAGTGAGACAAAATATCAGTCTCGGGCGGCTGATGACTTAAAATTGGAAGAAAACGGAAGAGGAAACTAAAAATGTGTATTCAGGATTATAGGAAGACAAACTTATAAAAAAAAAGGATTATAGGGAAAACAAAGTCATTAAAAGATATACCCTGCTTCCTCTCTCTAATGACTCGTCTTCTATAAATCGTATCTCAGGAGTCAGTCGCAACTTCATCCGCCTCCCCAACTCACTTCTGACATACTTGGCTTTTGACTTCAAACCAGCAATGGCTACTTCCTTCCCTCTTTCATCGCCGAACACAGATACATACACTTTAACCACCTATAAAAATAGCAATCAACCGCCTCAACCATAAAGTTGTCACATCATGAGCAGCACGATCACCATTGCTCAAACATAAGAAAAATCAAATTACAGATGCATATACAGCAGGCAAAAATTAATCTTTTATTATTTTCCTTTTGTCATAAGAAAATAAAAATATATGTGCACCACTCAAGAAGCAGTATGCTTATAAAGCACATTGCTAACACAGAATGCCTATTATGCTGCTGAAGGATTAATCCTAACCATGTTAGAAGTTTGGCAATTTAGAAAAAATTACGGATGCCACAACCAATGTATCAATGAGCAACATATTCTTTCGTATATATTGACTGATTGTGTGTAGGGGAAAGGAAAAACTAGAATGTGTGTGCAAATCGGCTACGAACAACCGTTGTTTTTCAATCCTTTTACACTCAGTATATCACTTCCAAATCTCTGACTTCACTTGGTTAATTCTATCCAATTAAGCAAAATATAACTGAAGTATCTACTTCTCGCCTCTGTGAAAACTGTCATCTCCCAATAGACCTAATGACTCTAATACACATTATGGGCTTAAAAGAAAATTCCGATACAAGCATTATTTAGGTTGTAGTAGTAACGCATCAGGAAAGAAAAAATGTTTGTAGTACTTCCACAAATGCGCACTTTCCTAGCAATAAAAATCATAAATTTGCAATTCAATCACAAGCCAAAAAATCTTATAGCTCAAATCAAAGAATACCCGAAAAGCACATAAATAAATTAATAGCACAATCTATGTGAATACCTGCAAATCTCCGGAGACTTCAACATCGCTAATGGTGGTGAGGGAGGAAAGGTAGCGGTCGGCTCCTAAAGAAGCTTCCGGGAGAATAGCGTACTGCAAGACTGTGTCAGTGAGTAGCATATCGGAGAGCTCTCTTCGAATCTGCTTGGCCACCATCTTCACTCTTCTTGGATTCGCCATGCACCGGATGGTGGAGCCAGTCGTGGGCCGCAGAGAGATAAATCCTGTTGGCCGTGCCGATAAAAACCAGGCCGTTGGACTCTTCTGGGAGCACAAGGGCGGATGGCGGTGACGGGATAAGGGTGGAGTGAGCGGTTGGGGGTGGGGATGGAATAGTACGGATGGCATCGCTGCAATGAATCCTAGCTCCTCCGATTCCTTTGTTTTTTGGTCCGACTCTAATAATTATTAGTATTATTATTACATATTTACACTATTGTATTGAAATCCATATTGGGCCCAGTAGGCCTTTCACTGATCCAATGGGATTTTGTAAATCTGAAGTCTTGTTTGAGCCCATTTAGTGCTGGCAACCCAATCTGGCCCGTTGGTCTGCCAGTTAGTTGCATATTAAATTTTATTCTATTGGGCCTAAATGACTACAAGCCCGTATAAATGTTCGGTACTTGATTAAACCCATTAGCCATTACCCATCCATTTGACCACAAAGATTCCCTTTTTTAATTGGGTGTATATGTTTAATAAGATATAACATTGGATTCTATCAACATCACTTTCCTCCATAATAGGACTTGAATTAAAGAATTTAATTCGATTCTGAAAAAATATATGCTTAGATACATACATATCGGGCCCATATATCTAATCACTAGTACTCTATGAGCAGCTAGGTAGGTCCCAGCATTATTATCTATTTTAATCTTGGATTACCAGTTTGTTAATCATGAGATTCTGGGATCAGAAATTAACTGCAACAAAAAAAAAAAAAAAAAAAATGGTATGCATTATGCATGATCTGTACGTCCCTTTCTCCTTTTAACTTTGTTGTCTATCTAAAGCCATGATAGAAAACGATGGATTCAACATAACTCATGTTGTTTATTACTGTTAGAGATAGCCTGGTATTGCTAGGCGCCCATTTGTTTGAGATCAAGCAGTACTGGTATTAATTTTGTTCTCAGTACTTATTATCTTTAATTATCTTAATTTCCTTAATTTCTCTTGCATGGATTGTCTCGATGGAATCTCATATTTACTTTTTTTTTTTTTTTTAATGAATGTGCGACACTTCACACTCTATGATTATAAATATCATTTCTCATATATATATATATATATATATATATATATATATTATACAAAATAGTTACTATTATTTTTAAAGATACTTTTATACTGTTGTGGGGTTTGAACCTTATTCTCTCGTTTGGAGATCGGCCTTGTACTTAGGGATGTAATCGGTCTGGTTTTGGACAAGATCTAGGATCGAACCAGTATATACCGGTTTTGTATTTTTTAAAACCAATCAATTACGTCTCGGTTATTCTCCTAAACCAGTACCTCCAGTTTTCGGTCCAGTCCGATTTTTCTATTTTTTTTAAATATAAAAAATATACAATAAAGTGTTACTTCTTATGATAAACTATTATTAAAAATTTAATATACATTATATTTAAAGCATATGATTAATTAAATTTTCATCTTTAAGATTCAACTTTTATTTTATAAATTATAATAACATTATCTTATATATAATTATATTAATAACATATGATCAAACAATTACAAATGTTCATATTTAATATTAACATTTTATGTTATAATTTATAAATTATAATATGAAATTATTTCATATATGATATATATAAAACTTATATATATAAATATTTTGTATAATATATCAAATTAATTTTTGTATATATATTTTTTCTCCAACCGGTCCGGTCCAGTTCCGGAAACTACAGAACTGAAACCGGACTAGATCCGTGCGGTTTTCATAATATAGGAATCGATTCCGAACCGGACCGGTTCAAAATCGGATTAACTAGTCCAAACCGGTTTCCGATTTAAATTTACACACCTACTTGTACCATTTGATCTAAAAGACCTTGACCTCAAATCATATTATTTGGGGGGTGAGATGAGAATTTTGTGTTTTGTTTTGAAGGTTAAAATATTAAGTTTTAATATTATTATTGTTTTGGGATTTGAAAAATGTGTATTGGGATTTTAAAAAGTTAAATTGTTTATTATATTTTGTATGGAGATTTGAAAAATGTGTAATGATGAGATGAGATGAGATGAGAATTTTGTGTTTTGTTTGAGGTCCCAAACCTGCCCTATTCTTTTGATATAATACATCACTCTAGTTTTGGGACATTAAAACCCTAGAAATGATATTTATAGTTATAGGATATGTAAGACTTGCACATTTTAAAAAAAAATTAAATATAAAATTCATAAGAAAAAATAATTTTTTTAATAATAAATTTTATTTTTTTAAAAGAAATTAATGTATAAGACTCGCACATGCTAAGAGTATATGCGGCATTAATCAACCTTAAACTATAGCAGACATGATGAAATAAAAAAAAAATGCCTAAGAACATGGAATTTAATTGATTATTTTCCCTGTTATAGATACGCTAATTTTTTATCATATATTTTATCATTTTTAGTTTATATTATACGATATATTTTAAATGATAACTATTGAAAAACTAAAACATAACGTCATTTAGAATGTAATACATTAAAAAATATGACTTTAAATAATTAGTCATATTCGAGGAGAAGATATCCGAAGAGCTAATATTGCTGTGAAAATTTTAAAGATAGAGAAGATATCTCAAAATAACGCCAATCCACTAAAATAGAGTTGCATATCTTCTTCTATTTTCAGTATGATATTGAAGATCTTGAGGATATTAAAAATCACAAATTGATTATTATAGATTAACTCCCTTTAATCTGGTTGTGTAACAAAAATCTCTCACTCGGTCCGGCACCAAGGGTTTGTTTTCGTTATACAGAGTATGTTTGGACAATACGAGAATTCTTAGAAGAAGTATAGCTGGTTTAGTTACATAAAATTAAATTATCTCATCTTATCTCATATAATATTACAAAATTTTCAAACTCTCACATACAATATAATAAACAATTCAATTTTTCAAATGTCAAAACAAAAATAATATTAAAAAAATAATATTATAGTAATATTTTATTCAACATTCAACAAAACATCACATTTAATCTGAACTGCGTAACCAAACGAGGCCGCCGTCTCCCCTTCTCCCTCCCTCTCTTGTAAAAAATCAAGGGTTTTAAATCTAATTTTCACCGGAGGAAGAGGAGGCCTCAGCTTCCTCCTCCTTCTTCTTCTCATTCCTCCATCTACTCAAATTCATAACTAGTTATTTTTGCTTAATTTTATTTTGCTTCATTCAAGGTTGAAAAAGATAGATTTATAGTTTTCTAGCAACTTTTGAGAGACACATGTGGCGCTAGGGGTGTAAATTCAAATCGAAAAACTGGAAAACCAGACCGGTTTTACCGATTTTGAACCAGTCCGGTCCGGAACCGGTTTTTAAAATGTAAAAACCAGCCGATTCCGGTTCTGGGATTTTTTTGACCGGACCGGACCAATTGATTAAAAAATATAAAAAATAATATTTTTATATATAAGTTTTATACAAAATATTTTATATATATTAAATATTAATATATATAAGTTTTATATATAATGTATAATTATAAATTTTTATGTGAAATTTTATATGTAACATATATATTCATATATGAAATAATTTCTTATTATAATTTATAAATTATTACATAAAATGTTAATACTAAATCACTAAAAGTTTATAACTAATACTAATATATAACTTATAATTATACCAATAGTCTAATATTAATATTATTATATAGTCTAATATATTAATAAAAGTATAAAATAATTTTTTTTAAATCAATTTTTTTTTATAAACAAATTTTTAATGACAAATTGTGAAATTTACATTTAAAAAAAATCGAAAAATCGGACCGGACTGGACCAGAAACCGGTAAAATCGGAAGTACCGGTTTAAGAGGGTAACCAGTGCGTAATCGGTTTTGAAAAATACAAAACCAGTATATACCGGTTCGGTCCTAGATTTTATCCAAAACTGGATCGGACCGGACCCGTTACACCCTTATGCGGCGCAATCAGACTCCCAAGCCATAAATCGTTTGGAGGAATGTGGCAGTTTTACAAAAATCATTGCAAGTGGTCCTCACGCGCCACCCCTTCAGCAACTATTGTTGCTAATGTGTCAGATCACAGGATTTGCCACCACTAGATCTTTTAAATTTGACATTTATGGTTAAAAAGAGACAAATGTGTTGTCGTCATAGACTTCAAAATCTACCGAAATTAGTCCAGACTATAATCCATCTTTTTTTACATTTATCTTATTGCTTTTCTTTTTTATTTTCTCATTATTAATTAAAATAAAAAGAGTTCGTCTTTTAGACTTTTATTTGTAGAGATTGAGTCTTGTCCTTATATGAAGGGTGAGATTGAGTTATCTTTTAGACATTTGTCTGTAGAGAATATCGGCAGTAGTAAGGACCAGACCAGTCACAAAAGGAAATAGTGTATTGGTAGAGTTCTAAATGTATTATTTTAATTTATGATATCGTGCTTGATATGAGACATTCCAGAATGTATCCGCTAATGGATGTAAGTTTTTTTATGAATGAATGCTGATAATTTCCCTTAAAAAAGAAATACGAGAGTTCTTGAAAATTTTTATAATTTCATTTCTAAACATAATTTTAATAAAAAATACTTTAATTTTAATTTTTAATCTTTCATCTAATCAATATTCAATTATAAAAATAAATACAATTTTTTCAAATTTTAAAAAATTATATTAAAATAAAAAATAATTATTTAATTATTAAATAAAAAAATAAAAAATAAAAAATTACAACAATAAAATAGAACTATATAAAAAAAGGAAAAGAATAATCTCTCTCGAGAAAGTAAAGGTTATTTAGTACTGAATAGTACACTAATCCTATGTAGTATGTACTACCTACCACATGGTCTAGACAGCGAATCTCGTAATTCTCTCCAACTTTAGGCGCACTCTTCCTCTGCTAGATCATGTATAAATACCGTTCAGGTTATTAAGCATTTCTCAACCACCTCGGACCAGCAGTAGCCAGTAAGCACTAAGCAGCGTCTTTTTCTCCGTCAACCTCACTTTCCCACTCTTCTTTCCCTCACTTTCCCCCAGAAAATGTCGCCAGGGCTAGGAAAATGCAACAACATCCGTCGCATTGTCAGGGTTCGTCAGATGCTCCAGCGGTGGCGCCTGAAGTCACGCATCACAGCCTCCCGCGCTCCTTCCGATGTTCCCGCCGGTCACGTGGCGGTTTGTGTGGGCACCAGTTGCAAGAGATTCATCGTGCGCGCAACGCACCTGAACCACCCCATCTTCAAGAGGCTCCTCGTGCAAGCCGAGGAGGAGTACGGGTTCTCGAACCAGGGCCCTCTGGCTATCCCTTGCGACGAGTCGCTCTTCGAGGAGATCCTCCGAGTTGTGTCGAGGTCCGAATCCGCTCGGTTCTCGAGTCTCGAAGATTTTCAAAGGCGTTGCCATGTGGACATCCGGAGCCATCTTGACTTCTTGGGCGAATCTCGGCCGTTGCTTCGTGTCTCTTCTGACAAATCAATATGCTGAAGTAACTCCGAGCGAGATTCTGGTTGGCCCGGAGCTCAGCGAAGTGACCGAGTTGAGCGATCTAAATGACCATCCAGTTTTAGGGATTTCATAGTATAATTACTTACTTGCGTAGGGGGCTACCTCTTTGATTCAAGCTTGGCTATAACACCAAGTCGGCTCGGTTTGAAAGTGATGAAGATCATGTTATTATTCTCTGATTATTATGTCTCCTGTAAAGAATTTGACGAACTGATTGTAGGAATCGCTGAGATGCTATCAAAATTTGTTTTTTGTTTTTTTTGGTTTAATGTATTTATTGGCCATTTGGTGTACTTCCAAACTAATACTTATATATACAAATACAAATACATAGATTGGCTGATTTTGTGCATAAATCTGGCCAAGAAATGTTCAGCTGCCTAATTTTGAAGGAGGGATCGTCTCCATTGGTAGATAGATGTGCTGGATGTTCTTGGGCTTGTGCCTAATTTCATAGATATCCCGTCTTGATTTATAATAGCATTAAAATATACTACAGTTGCACAATTTTATAGAAATAAAATATGATTTATGTTAGATGTATTTTATAATAAAAATAATTTAATTATATATATAATTTATTTTTATAAAAAAAATTTGAAATAATTATTTCTCGTAAAATTATTATGCTCCAAAAACATAAAATTATTTTCTTTTTTATTTATGGGTTAGATCGCATTATTTTGTAGCCGTTGGGGAAACTGGATGTTACTTTAAAGAAATTAATAATGTCGAGTGTCAAGTCAAAATTCGGCTCTTGGAGTAAAAAAAAAAAAAGTGTGAAGAGCAGAGGAATAATGACTGGCGCTATCATCGCATCTGTCTGTGGTTTCCTTCATCATTCAGCGGTGCATTATGAGACACCCTAATTTTTCATCATGGCTGTACCTAGAATTCAGATTTGGCATTTTTCACAATTATTCTAACTCATTTTATTTTATTTCATCTAATTATTATAATTTTTTTAAATTTTTATATAAAATAAAATAAATAATTTAAAATTTTCAAATCTTAAAATAAAAATAATATTAAAAATATATATTCTAATAATATTTTATTTATTTTTTAACTTTTATATCAATTCATCTCATTTACAAAAACAAATGAGGCCTATAATTGTAAATTGTAAACTAACAATATAAAATGAATGTTAAATATTTTAGTGAAAATCAGACCATCCCATTTGTAGATAAGAAGTATAATTTATAATTGTTTGTTATATAAGTTCGTTTAAATATATCATGTTTTTATGATTAGTATTCATTTTATGAGACAATCTCTCCCATAATTCTCTTCATTTTCCTTCTCAATTGTTTAGTGTATTTTTTTTTTTTTTATATATTCAATTTTCTAAAGGATTGATTCGACATTCAACCCTGTTATTATTATTTAATAGAAAACTTTGCAACTTTTGAAAACTACTCAACCAAAAGGTAAGATCAATACTATAAAGAATGAGCGGTTGGTCTACTAAAGTGGAGAGTCTAGAGATTTTGAGCCCACGAGATCTCTACATAGTGGAACTTTAATTGTTTCAACATGGCTCAATCTTATTTAAGAAAAACAAAATATAATTAAGAATGAAAAAGAAAAAAACATTTCATTTTTTTTTATAGTACATCCGGTTAAATTATAATTTATCTCAAAAATTAATATGAATTATAAGAAATAAATTTTAATTATTTGTATTATATTTTTAACATTCTTCTTCACATGTGAGCCAAACTCTCTCTCAACAAATGAACTCAATACGTGAAATATTTAATTAAAAGAGATAAAGTAGAGTCAGAATTCGAACTGATCAATACCTGTACTATAAAAACATGTAAAATGATCATCACTTATTTCAAAAATTTAAATTAATGAAAATAAATAAATTTAAGTTATTTATATTATATTCTTAACACACCCTACTTAGTTTGGTTTTTGAATCTATATTGTTTCTTTCAACTGTTTTTTTTCCCCCTATTTTCTTGCTATTGAGTTGCACTCCGCTGTCGGTTAAGTATACATACAATACATAGTATATAGCCATTTTATTTCAAAGACATGAACTGCTTTTGTCAAATGATCATCATCTTGATGAGGTGGATCACACTAAGATGTTGTATTATTGAGATTTGAAATTGGACACAAGCAGTAGTACTATAATAATAGTATGATTTAGTTTTTCGTATTTTGTATGGGGAATACCTTAAACAGTTGGAAATCTCAGCGTAAACTGAACGTAAGTGCTGCCTGCATTGGGTGATTATAGGTACGTACGTACGAGACATTAATGTACATAAATATTGGGACAAGGACAACGAGGTTGTATTCAAAGAAAGAGTACAAAAGAGGGTAATCTTCTTCTAGTTAGTTCTTTGTCTCTATCAATGAACGATCGAGAGAAATGACTGAAAACTGATTTTTGGATAATTCAGAAGACATTTTAAGACGTAGAAGAGACGTTAGATAGTGCATGTGGTCTCTTTTTTTATGATGGAGGTGACTTTCATACTTTAATTTGTTAGTTTTACATTCAATTGTTTTAGTTGGATTCAAAATTCTTAGTTTTGTTGTCAAACAATCTTCCAATTAACTTTCATGATATTTCATTTCATGTCAACTTTAATGTTGGGATAAGTGATCTTACCGCAATCTTTCCTGCTTATAAAAGATAAACCAACTTTTATTACTGGGCCTAACAAGTATTCATTTTTTAAGTTAAAATGAGATGAGATGAGATAAAAATTAAAAAATAAAATAAAATATTATTAGAATAAATTTTGTATACAAATTTGAAAAAATTATAATAATTAGATTAGATAAGATAAATTATAAAAATAAACTAGGAGTGATTAAATAGATCTCTTTCTATGAATTTATATTTTTCATATTTAGATTGATGTCTTAAATTCAAATCTCGATAAATTTTTAATCTTATTTTAGAGCAATGTTAGATAACTTTTAAGATGTGTAAGCCACGTAATTAATTCTTTTTAAAAAGTGAAATTTATTATTAAGAAAATATTTGTTATGTGAATTTTAAATTTATTTATTATTTTAAAAATAATGCTTATGATTTAAACATTTTAAAACTGTAAATATCGTTTCTCTTTACTTTTAACTAAAACCGACGTAGCTAAAATGTTGTCAAGAGTTATATGTTTTGAAATCAATGGGCTTGACTGGAAATTAGACATATCAACGTTTATTGGGCATCCAAAGGAGTGATGTTATAACGACTAAATGGGCAACCGAGAATGCTGATTCATAAAGGTAATAAAAACACAAAAGACATTGGATTGGTGATGAGGATAATCAAAATCAATGGTCGGTTTTCTCCAGCTCGGACAGAAGGAAGGCCATTATGGGAATCAAAGACCAGCTTTCTATGTGCTTTTGAATTAAGTGAAGGAAGCACCAAAATATGTCATTAAAGAAAACAGCAGTACAAGTTTGTTAAAGTTTATTGCATTATTAATTTGAAGATAAGCTTTGGGAAAGAGTGATTTAGATGGGAGCGTCCTTCTCAAACACTCTTTTTTGGAGATAAGCTTTTCGAGGAGACCCCACCTCCTCCATACCTCATCATTACACACGGTCCCTTTTATATAATTATTGAGTAATATTTTATATAAATTTAAACTGGGTAAGTTTTGGGTAGGATTTTAAAAATATAAAATGATTTATATATAATATTTTTTATAATATATTTTACAATAATACGTTAAATGAAAGGTAATTTTATAAATTTTTTTTTATGAAAATAACATTAGTTTATAAAAATATTCTTATTTTATAATATTTTTATAAAATATATTGTAAAAATATGTTGTGTTTATCAATACTCTTTAAAAAAATAGACATATTTTAAGAAATTATTCTTGTAATAGATCTTATTTTTTAAAAATACTTTCACAAAATTTGTCTGGATAAAATTTTGAAATTGAAAGTGAAAGTCTTATATCATGTAATTTTATCTAATTAATATATGATTAATTATTTTTATTTTTTTATCTTTATATTTAAATATGCGTGTTTAATTAAATAAATAATATATTAATTAAATAAATGTGTCATTATGTGTGGTACAAGACTTCTACACACATGGATTGGGCCGACTGAAGTACAGCTCGTTGGGCCCTCTCATTGATCATTGATCATTCACCATCTGCTGCGTGCCAGCTTTCCTAAAAGACCTTTTTCGTACGGCCCTTGTAAGACTTTTCAGACATCATTTATCTGTCACCATTGGCCCTTGAAAGTTTTTTTTTATTAAATAAATAATTATTTATTTATCTTCAAATCTCACACTCTTTAATTTTCACGCGTTATTACGATGGGTGGCACTACAGCTACATATTTTGGGTCCCTGATCAGTCCAATGTTTTTTATATATACTTTTTTTCTGTAATTTTTTTAATAATATTAAATATTTATTTGAAAATAAATCACAATATATTTAAAAAATATTTCTTTAATTACTAAATAAAAAATAAAATAAAATGTGTCGGGAGACTTTCTCGGGACACACAACATTTTCCTATTATGATATTTTTTTTTTTGAAAATTCCTATTATGATATTAGTTTATCGTCAACTCTTCCTTAAATATAAAAAAACTATATATTGATACTTTAATATATAATAAAAAGAATAAAAATGCATGTATAATTTTTTATAAAATCGAATATTTTACTATTTCTTTAATTTGTTGATAAAAATACCACTAATTTAGAACATTATTATGTAAAAAGTTGTAGAAATGACTATATGCGTATGGTTTTCCTGCTAAAAATCATTAATTCAAGTTTTAGAGAATAATGTGAATATTACAATAAACATGGCTCATCTTTAATTATCGATACATTAATATGGAAACAAATTAATTATGATAATTCCATGGGATAGAAAAATATAATCATTATAATGCGAAATGCTTTATGAAATTCAGTACAAATGTTATCATATTAAAATTTTAATATTTTTTTTGAGTTTATTTTTTTTGAACTAATTTAATTATTTTATTTATTATTTATATATTAAATATTTAATAAAAAAAAATAATTATTAAAAAAAATATAATGAATGGAGATTGAAGAGATCGTATAGATTTCTTTCTAAAAAAATAGATATAACGAGTAATATTGTACAATATTCTCTTTCGAAAGAATCTTGGTCAATATAGTAGCCTCGTTACTTTGGCAAGCATGTACGGGTCGGATGCATTCAATGGGTACAGGTTTGTCCAACGAATCCTGGACCCAAGCCGGCTCCGCAGGCGATCAAGTCTTATCCACGTCGGAGAGGGGCCCCCTCGCCACGTGGTTCAAATTTTATGTTGGTCCTGAATCCTGATTTAGTACTATGCAGGGGGCCATAATGTGTGGGGGTACAAATCACGTGCGACTTATCCCCAACATTGGTGATGCGGTCGGGATTTGCAGTGGATATCTGACGGTCCACTAGATTACAACAATACTTTTCGTCCGTCACTTCATTATAATTTGCTGTTGCTGTTACTGTTTCTATGGATGGGAGGCGGGTGAGTTTATAATTTCCCTGACCCCCTGAAAAATAGAGTAGGTTCCGTAAGGACCAGTACAGATTCGTACTTTTGTAGGAAGACAATTTTGTCCCTGATCCTGATTCACTCTAAAAGGTATTCATGGCTACAGAAAAATGTTAATGGACATTTTCGGGAATGAATTTTTTCATTAGTTCACACCTTAAAAAACATCTCATATTTTATGGAAAAAAAAAAAAATGTGGTGCAAAATAAATAGTAATTGATTAATATAATTCCCAGACAAAATATTCCTCACTTTGAAAATGAAATTCCGAGCAAAACGGGGTCGTTTTTTACACCATCCAATGCATCCATTAACACTGGCCTTTAAATTGGGTTTTCCTTAATTCGATGGGGCCCTAAAAAATTAAGTCGGAGTGATTCGCTGAACCACCATATTAATTTATTAGGAATTCCAACCATTTTATAATTCCAGATAATGCTTTAATTAGTTTCAAAACAACGACAAATAAAAGTAAGATGGTTTTGCTTATCTTGTATGTTTTCCGATGCTAGCTGGTTGGTAAATATTGGAAATTGAAACTGGCCACTGCCGAAATAGTTTTGCGTTAGAATCGAAGGATTTGAAAAAATATATAATACAGAGATCGTTAATTAGCTTGAATTGTATATATATACGTAGGCTCAATCATGACATAATTAATTTCCATTGAATAGGGACGTTGGAAAGAAAATGTAGCTGGTTCAATGACATTGTCATGTGGAGGGGAAAAATGCATGCAAAAGTTGAAAACGAGACGTAGATCAAAGAGAAGCTAGCACCCGACAACACATGCTCGTAGTATCCCTTCACCATATTATACATATCTTGAGCTAGCCCTGGCCCCGGCATGTCTTCCATCCCCACAAGTTAGCTAGCATATATATACACATATTATATATATATATATATATTTGCCTGTCCAATCTCCACCTCGACCTCACAAGTAGCTTTCAATGCTTTCAACCAACTCAAAGAAACAGTTTAAAATACAACTCAGGGGAAGAAAAAACATAAACAAAACAATGAGATCGATCGACAACGATTTAACACAACGAAAGCATGCATTCGCAGTACACATGTATGACGCACGCAGAGCGAAAGATCAACCTAAAAGATCGAAGGCATGCATGCATAATATATCATTTTATCTTATCCAATATCCATAACATTTTATATAGTCGTCTATGTTCATCATGTTTCTTCTCCAAAATTGCATTGTTGGGTATGAACGTCAGAAATATTTGTGAGGATCGAAAGAGTTAATTTAGATGATCAGGTTATTCTTGTTAATCTATATGCAAATAGATAGTACGTTGCACGTACTCCAAAAAAGGAAACTTTGAGATTCTGATCAAAATCTGCATATACCAGCAATATTCGATCAAGTTGATCTTCAGTCTAGAATATATATATCATCATGCATGATCTATATGATCCATACATGCGGTTTATTTTTATTTCGCCTGAATTCTTTAGTGTTATTTGTATTGTTTTATGGATCACTGGCTTGCAAAGTCCATGGAAAATAAGAGAAAACCAGTCAAGAAAGGAAGCTGTGCTTGTTCTGTCAGAGCATATGTCTTATTTAAAAAGGGATTATTGAATAGACATTAATGTCAAATTGCACTAATATCTCTGCCGGCTTGGTCAACTTGATCTATTAAAATTAGTATATATATATTATATATATGTGTGTGTGTGTGGGTTCTTGGATATATATCAATTCAATTCAATTAAGCAGGACAGTCGATTCAAATCATAATTAAATCAACACGGTAGTCCAAATTCTGCCGGACAAAACAACGTGTTTGTGTCGTTCCCTTTAATTGTCATGGATTCCTATTTGAGATAGATTGATAGGGGCGAGGAAATAATCTGTCTTGACTGAAAAAACTTTCCAATATAGATTCACGTGGTTGGAGCCATCTGACCGGACATCCAAAATTCTTAGCAGCATTTGATCAATGTTCTTAAATATTGTAGCTAACTGTGCATGAAGTGCGCGCTTATTTGATCTGTTTTGGATGAGAATTAAATATGCTCGATTTAGATACTAATTAAGAATAGATCGTATATATGAATAATAATGAAATAATTTATGAATAATAATAAATTATTATGAAAATATTTGAAAACAATTATATGAGGACGTGGAATTTAGCAGAAAAGGGCGCTCCTTCGAGGAAATTACAAAGAACGTGCATGGGTGGGACATTTGGGACAAAATACAGAAGGAACGTGTAGCCAACTGTAAACTAGTACGTCTAGATAGCAGCTTGGATGGAACTATCCAGCTCTTTTTTCAGTAATTGATGTGAAAGACAATCACTTCTTCATCAATCAACGCATTAAATTATTGGAATTATTGTGTCCCCCAACTATATTCGTCAAAAGTTCCCTGCATTGCTATTGATTTGGTCGTGGATATATATATATAGTCCTATGGAAAAACAGTTTGTAATAATTATTAGGTATGCTTATATATTCAGCATGCTTAATCATCATCTAAACGTGAATAATAGTCAATAATTAATAATTAACTGCCATGATTACAAAGTAAACGTCGTACACATGACAGGTCTGTGGATCCGAATAGAGAATCAGATCACTCTAGCATGCAGCTAGCTAGGACCCATTTTGGTTCATGAGAAAGACGCTAATTCATTAGCTATATCGTGAATTTTCAGGAGGTGAGAATCAGTACCTCAAAGTTGTAAGATTTTCTTCCCCTAGGTTATGATATATAGCATCCATATCATGTCCTATCTAGCTGATCTTTCCCACGCTGAGATTCAATGGGGTAATGATTTTTAAAAAGATATATACTCGAACTTGAAAGATTTTCAAGGCATTTTCTTTATTTTCTGAGCCAAAGAAACAGAAGTGTGTTACATAATTATTTATGGTCCAGACAAGTTATGCCCATGAAAAGAGATCTCAGGGGTACTGTTGGGGGAGGTGGGCATGAAGAACACCAGTACCAGGGGCAATTTATAATGTGGGAGAGATTTTTTTTTTATTTTTTCCTTTCTTCTTTTTTCTGAGGATGGAATTCTCAAATATGGATTTTGGGCAGCATGCAGAAGATATTCTTTTGATTGAGAAGCAGTTATATGCTGGAAAAGAACTGTAGGCCAGATGTGGGTGTCAGAACACTTTGTGGCTGTGAGGTAAAGAACCAAAAGATGCACTAATAATGAAGAGAGGACCAGCTAACCAGAGGCAGGCTTTTTGTTTCCCCCCCTGCTGGTCCTACTACGTGGAAAATAATAATAATAATAAAGCAGTTACTCAGGCATGCAAAAGAATCAATGGCTCGATGATGCTTTGGAGCCTTTGTCATCGAAATGTCAGTTTGTGTTGTGAGAGAGAGAGTAGCACGCAAATTGTAATCCATGCATGGCTTAGTTTTCCCATTTGTCCCAAAAGGAAGAAGAGAGAGAGAGAGAGAGAGAGAGAGAGAGAGAGAGAGAGAGAGAGAGAGAGAGAGAGAGAGCAGGCCATCCGTGGGGTATTTTATCTTCGTTCTTTTTTTCTAAAACTAAAAAAGTACATAAACTTTAACCCCTACTTTTAGATTTACAAGCAGAAATCAAAGAACATGGGGGGTACGTAGGCTGGCTAATACGTACCTGAGCTGACTTTGGTGATATCTAGGAGGACGCGATACAAATCAAGATGGCTGTTACTACTGCATGAATTATCATGAATCTATACGCTCAAAATGGTGTAACAGAACCTGATCATTTGACGACATTCTTGCACCTTCGGAACCGTAAATGTCTTGTGCACATGATCATGTTCATGTTTTTCAAATATTACTTTCGAACAATATTCATATTACAGTTGGAGAGAAATACCACTACATTTTCTAAAATTTCATTTAAACCCTCGTTTTTTTTTTTTCCTTTAAAATTTCTGAAACCTGCAATTAATTACCTTGCATATATGGTACTCATTATCAAGTGCCCGGCTTGTGATCTGCTATTTAGTCTTTTGTCTCAGTGCCTCAAAAGTTGATGGCGTATGTACCCTGTCAACGTACATAGCCATAGAAATTTGTGAAATTTATTCCTTATTTATTTTCTAATTCACTCAATCTCACCTTATTTAATTTTTTTAAATTTTTATATAAAATAAAATAAATAATTTAATTTTTTTAAATTATAAAATAAAATAATATTAAAAAATATTTTATAATAATATTTTATTTAATTTTTAACTTTAATCTAACTTTTCGAAAACAAGGCGATAATGAAGTCAATGCAAAACAGAGAGTCCTGCCTTTTCTGTATCGGAATAGATAAGATAATCAGTTAAGAGAAAATTAAATAGCTAGGGAAATGCTTTAGTCTGATGTAATTTTTTTTAAAAAATGTTTAATAATATAGCAAAATGAATAAAAAAATAATAACAAGCCTAATAGCCTTATCGGGAACCGAGGAATCCTCGAGCTACAGCCAAGATAGCACCACTTTAATTAAATAGATGCTGTCGAATGAACAGAAGAGCCTTTGGAAAATGGAGTTTTTATATTCAATTCATTATTATATATGCAATATATTGACTTAGCTAGCCATGCATTTATCGTAACAAGTAGTACTAATAAAGTACGTACGATCGATGGGATTAAACCTACAAGAATTATTATTCCACTTGCATGCTGCATGATGCATCATGTAATTAGCAAACTAATTTCAAAGATGGCATTTTATGAAATGAAGATAGTCCTTTAACTTTTCTCAATTACATCATGCATGTAAAGATCGATGCTTTAAAAATGTTGGATGTTTATTATTGGCTATTTTTTATTTTATTATTATTTTTATAAGAGTCGACCGAGTTATCGGCCGGGCACTCTGAAATCATAGAAAGGGAAAAAAAAAAAAAAAAAAAAATCTCCAAGCCTGATAATAATAACCAGACGATCCGTACATTAATAAGTACCCCACATTCTCTGACAAGCTGTGCTGTTTGTGTGCTATTCTTTTGGATACGTCTTTTATTAGGGTTTTTAGGTACTCTTGATTTGATTTGACTTTAATATTTGTTTTTCCCTAAATTGAACGCCAGGTAAATTATCTTAAAGTACTATCATACACAGCATAATCCACAGAGCATGACTCAGAGAGAGAGAGAGAGAGTTGAAAAGCTAGCACAGGCAAATCACCATTGCTTCCATTAAACAACTTCTCTCACAGGGCGTAACAGTACCCACCTCTGTGAGGAAAATCTCAAACCTTTCCATATTCTCCAACCCATAAAATGTCCAAGCGTTTACGTTAGAGTCATTGAACATAAAAACCCGAATGGGTCCCTAACGAAAAAAGGGCGACAAACTGAGAGAGAAAAAAAATCATGAACGTCGACAAATGGAGAGGAGAAAGATGTTAAAAAAAGAGAAGCAGAAACTGGTGCTTCATCTTAGTCATCTTCTCAAAGAAAACCCACAAGTTCTCCATCTCTTTTCATCTTAGCATAGAGGTTAGAGAGCGGAAAACGACTTCTTCGCAGGGAATGGTGAGGCCCATATCGTGATCGAAGCCGAATTCTTCTTCAGCTTGGCGGAGGAGACATTGGAACTCAGGGTGAGTCAAGAATGAAATTGGGACAATGTACCTACTTCTCTTTTCGCCAACATAGACAGCAAAATGGCCTTTTGGGACGTCCAGTGGAAGGCCATCCTCGTCGTAGCCATGTTTCTTTCCCAAGCTCGAACATCTTTTGAGGATTTGCTTGAGAAGTGCAGTTTGAGGGAGTTTATTAGACCTTTTAATGGCCATTTTGGAAGTTGAGAGAAGTGGTGGTTTAGAGCAAGGGAGATACGGGAAGCAAAGGAAGAACAGAAGAAGAGGTGCTAGCTGGTGATGGATTGATGGTAGGGGTGGGGGTTTATGGTGGTATTTATGATCAAGGTGGAGAGAGAGAGAGGGGGAGAGAGAGAGAGATCATGTGGCGTGTGGGAGCAAAGGACAGATCTCGGGTGTTTTGTGGGTGTGTGCAAGTTGCAAGGACATGGTGGGAGCCAAGCCCATTGGGTTTACTCTTCTCTGTTGGCCCTCCTGTTGACACCATGGACCCTCACTCTCTCACTCACTCTCTCTCTCTCTCTCTCACGCACACTCAAAAGTAGTTATATATTTCTCAAGGTTCTTCATCATGTTTGCTGTCCGATATAGTTTTGTTTGGGTCACTTCGGTCACACTTGGTTTCAAGTTGAGGTCATGTTATTGGTAGTTACTCGAATTTGGACTATTCTTTTGCTATATAAAAAAATTGTTGTTTACACGCGAGATCACTTTTCCGTCTGTACATCTACCTCGGCTTGCTGCATTGATATGGATTACACGGGACTTTAATTTCCTTGGTGAATTTCCAATTTCAAAACTCTCTCTCTCTCTCTTCTCTCGTATCTGATTACTTTTTCAATGAATCGTCCTTTTCTGGACCAATTTGTCTTTATAAAAAGCCAATAACCCCAGTTTTGTTCCCAGAATACTACTGATTTGGTGCAATGGGGCTTAACTTGAAATAATTACAGCTCTCTCGCTCTACCTGAAATCACGGACAATAATGCGTACTCTTCAGTACAATCCTGTTGATGCTTTTGGCATTTTGTAATTGTTGGGCTTGTGATTCTGCGGACTCGGTGACATTAAGCAAAAAGTCTCTCAAAGTACACAAAAGTTTTGCAGAAACCCATGTGTAAGTTACTGCTACCTTTACAGGTACTTTTTTGACCTCCATACCTTTCTTCTTCAAACGGTCACACTTGATCTTCAAGATCTATAAACATTATAATAAAGCCCGAGTCTGTGAATCTTTCTTGCTTGCATGACTCCTATACCTTTATATTCTCAACTCCAAGAAGTACTGCATATTTATATATTCTCTAGTATTCTAATTTCTTTATCTTCCCAGGTGGTAATTTTTTATTTTTTGTTTGATTTTAGGACTTGGGAATCCAGCATTGCAATTTGCAAATAACTGCAACATTTGAAGTAGAAGTGTCTCCAAAGCAAAGGGCTCCCCGCCATGTGGTCCTGCTGAAACCGCCACCACTAAATAGGAGTTGTAATCAGACATAAATCTACTCCAAATGTGCACCACAAAAATCTTCCTAGCCTTGGCTCTATTCAGCAAACTTCTCTCCCCATGTTCTAAGGCTCAGAAAGTGATATTCGAAATATATATTTAGTGCCCTGATACAGCAATGTCAATTTCTGTCTTCCCTTTTTGTTTTCTATCAAACACGACCCCAAGAATGAAGAATGGCTTACAGTACTACTACACACCATTCCCTGCAAGCATGAAACCCTACAAACCCATCATCATAAACTTGTCCTTAATTAATTTGTGCAGGAGACCAACGACTTCTGAAACACAGTTTCTTATCTGTAAGCATTTATCCAAATGCATATATACCTGGCTAGGTCCCAGCTCCAACTCTCTATCTATAGTACTGTTTTGATTTACTGTCCACCTAGTTAAACAGATGGTAGAAAGTCATGACCATCAGTAAATATCGTGGAGGAAGACTAGAAATGGTGAAACCCGAAAAGTATTGTAACTGATTATGTGTACGTTTCTGTCCTTGGAAGCAGCTCTCCCATGTTCTGTGAATGAGATTGGTCCGAAGGGAGAAAAAAAAGGGATAACAAACAACAGAGAGACTAGAAAGGCCCACCGTTTTCTGCCTCGCTCAGCCAATAGACTAGGCGATTCTCTTTAAGATTGATGGTGACTCTGCCTTTAGGTTAGCACATGAAGGCCATGTTACTCTTGCCCCAAATCCTCCAGTAAAGACAACATAGTAAGGTACTCCTAATGAGATCATTCCAACTACTTTAAATGGCTAGCTTTACCTACCCAGCTATCACTCAAACTGTAACTGCCTGCATAGAAGTTGGAATCTTTTATGAATCCCTTCGTTTTGTGCTAACCTTTTTTTTTTCCCGAGTTATCTTTGTCCTTCTCTGACTCTCGATGCAAACTTGGTTTTAAATAAAGCTAGCAAAATCAAGTAGAAGGTGATGGTATTAAAAAATGACTATAAAGTGATGGTGTTAAGTTATCTCTTTCTATATTTTTTGGGCATCAATAGCATCACAAAATATGAGATTTATGCAGATGATACTATAAGGGTGTACATAAGAAAACAACTTTCACACCCACGTGGGTTTGTAAGGAAATGCTTGAAAGATTTCGACGATGGAACTCAGTAATGATGTCAAAATAGCAATGTGCGTATACAAACATTCTTGGATGTGGATAGTAAAAGGAAATGGTAAAAGGAGAGAGGCTCCGAGAATGGAGAATGGCATGTAAGATGATATGGTACTTCAGAACCTTGAGCATAAGAAGCTTAGAATCAGATAAGGTCACTCAATGATGGAATATAAAATTAAGAGGATTTATGAGTTATAAATAGGCTCAAACCTGGTACGTTCCAGACCAAGATGTGAGTGATAAGGGAATTAAAGTGCACTGACGAGGACAGCACAAGCAGGCCCGTCCGAAAGCTAGTGTGAATGGTCCCATTTCTGATAAACATTTTATGTCCATCAGAAGGACTAATAGAAGTACTTGAGGAGGGCCCTCAGCTTAATGGACATGTACTGCATAGTTCGTCAAAGGAACTTGATGCAGGATCGTGTGCTCTGTATAAATCGAGAAAATTTTGGAAGGCAAATTCAACTAAGCAGATTTAAAATAGGTGCATATAAAGAGCAGACAACAAGCATACATTACATAAATAAGACAGAGCAGTACTATCAAGAATGACACACATTTTAGAAGGGGATACTAACAACACGACGAAGAATCTTAAGCAGCAATTCCCAACCTTTGCACTCGCCTGGCCTGTCTTATAGACAAACCAAAGAGGGAAAGATAATTCACATTAGGCTTAAAGGCAAACCGTATCATGCATAGAGTTATTAAACCAATAATATTCACAAAGCATCGTGTTAACTTCCTTCTCGATCACAACCTCAAGGATCATATGTTAACACAAACAAAAATATTTCATTCAAACTAGTTAAATAGTTACATTGGTCTTCCTGAGTCATAAATATTAAACGATACAGGTTAAATCCCTTCAAGCATCCCTAAGCCCAACAAATTGTAAAACAATACCTTCTGGAACAACCTGATATACTTCTTGTTCTGACAACTGCAGAAACCACATATAGAGTGGCTCTTGGAGAGAATCTTTTCTATAATCAGATTCACCTAATCTGAGCATGAGCATGCTCCTGAAGATCCAGCAGAATAAGTGATGCAGCATAATCCAGATTATGTTTTATAGTTTTCCACTTAATAGTATGGAATGCATTTATTTCTTTTGCACTGACTCACCTCAGTATACATGACACTCTTGGGTGGAAAAGAGGATTCAGAATTCGCATGAATTAAAATCATCCACACCACGTGCTTTCATTTCCTGAAATGATTTTCAGCAAAATCAACAGAACAAGGAAAAAAAAGTACAAAGGTATATATTTTTTTCTTTGTGCCAAAGTAAATACTTGTTAATATATGATTTTAAGCCTTTTATTGATCTATTGGTAAATATTTGTTTTCCTTCTTATGATGGTCTTTTTTTTCCTGTTTTGGGGGGGGGGGGGGGGTATAAGTAGGATATGAAGTCAAAGATCATAAAAAAGCACAAAAAGGAAAGAAAATAAAAAGGAATAAGACAGAAACAAAGGCCACCAAAATTCACCAAAGATGAGAAAATGCATATCATGATGACATTGGGACAACAAGTGTAAAACATGAAAAACCAATTTGAAGTAGAATCTCAGAAAATCTGCATGAACAAGGTTTATTCATCGGTCAGAGATAGATTTCAACTGTCGATGCTGCCCGTCTATCTCACTTTTTTGTCGCCAGGGTATAGAAATATGGGCCTGTACCCAATATGATTAGAGCGAAACCAAATAGTCAAAACATTTGGCTTGCACACCTTCCTGAATAAAATTTGTACTGTTTATCCAAATTAAGATATGTGTACAAGAAGCTTGAGTGAAACTATATATAAATTCGCTTTCCAAGCTAAAAGAAAACACAAGTTCAAATTCTCCCACATCTCTACAAACATTAAAGCCATCCCACTGCTAACTCCGAAACTTCAGATTTAAAAACAAATTAAGCCAAAGTTCTGATCCTTGTCAATCCCCTGAATTAGTCAATTGGATTTACGAACCCTTTTTCAAAGCTTGTTTGAGATGCAGAACACCAGGTCATGTCAATTGAAACAAATTTGGAGGATCGTAGTTAATGATGTCCAATGTGATAGGCCAATAGCTTAGCACGAGTAGCCATCAAAGCAATTGAATTGAAAAGAGAACAAGCCACTGTGTTTTTCACCGATTCTACAGTTACTGGTATAGAGCAAAGTCAAGGATGTTCGTTCGGTACACCATATGGAAGAGGGTCATTTGTAAAAGCCAAAATTCCTGAAAATTAGCCGAAATTGTGAAAGCCAAAAAGCAATCTTTACCTTCTCGTGAAGTCTTTTTTTTTTTTTTTGGGGTGTTACTTGACTTAATTCCATCCTGGTACCCAGAAAGTCATACAACTAGAAAACAAGCACAACAGCAGAGAAGGCATGCGCGTACTCATGCAATAAGAGAAGAAGAGCCACTGTAGATTGTAGAACAACGTACTTTTGAATATGTAATCAAGGTTATTTCTAAAGGAAGAAAAAAGAAGAATGAGTTGTTTCAAGACGAAGTATCTTAAAAGAAAAATATATATGCAGAAAGGATGGTATGAACACTGAAACATGCAATGCATGACATGGAGATTCAGATTCAGTACAAAGAGAGCTTCCAAGACATTTTTCGTTTACGACTTGGATGGTATAATCTACAACAAGAATGGCTAAATTACGAATAGCATACATGCTTTCAAGCAAACAAAGAGGTATATGATCTTACTTGATGGAAGTATCAAGTTATGCCTGCATCTTTATTTCTTGTATCTTGTATATTTCAACTAAATAAATAAAAGGTCATGAAAAATATTTGATGGGTCGCATTTAGCACACGATACAGGGTAAAACTCAACCCAACCACTTTGGCCTCTTCAGCCATTTGGTTCCAATCAAATTAATCTTTGAACATGACTGTACAATATGTAGTGTGAAATCATTTTTGTTAAACCTGACCAACAAACTAAGCCATTGGAAGGTGATTCTTGATCCTATATTGATGCTAATAGAGCAGTAAAGCAGCAGGATTTGTTGGTACAGGGCCGTGGTGGTTGCTCAAGCAGGTTGATGACCCTAATCCCATTGTGAAATTCAGAACCAGGTACGAGTGTTTCAAAACTAAAGTTCGTATTATTGTATGATCATTTGCTATAACTATTCTAGTCTGATCACCGTATGGACTTTGCTTTATAATAAAAGATCTGCCTACTACTCAATTACAGTTTGGGCCAAAGATCATATAAATTAAAACAAGAAACACATAAAAAAACTTACAAGTTCAATGACTCATCACAAACATCGCTGCGAAAATAAAGAGGCCATTTCAAATTCACCCCACCCAGCTTCTGATTACTCAAATGGCAGCGACTCCACATCCCTTGTGGGGGTATTGAAACTGTGAAAAGAAGCTTCTTTTATCACCACTCCTCCCACGAACACACGCAGTCCATTTGTGTCTGGTAAAACAAGCTATTCTAGGAGCCACAAAGCTACGAAACAACGTCTAAACAGTACTTACTCTCTTGCCTTTTTACAAAGCCAGAATAAGACGTTAGCATCATACCACGTCCAATTGGAACGCTTATGTCAGTATCCTTGATTCTCGATCAAAATCTACAAGAAAACACAATAAAAATAGTGCAAACAACGATTCTGAATGGATCTAATAGTTCAAGATGTAGTGTCATAAATTCATATTCAAAAACTGTTTTTGGATTCGCGAGAAACGTTAGCATGGAGATTGAAGCAATAGGTAATCTATCAAATTATTATTATTTTTTTCCGGAGTTAATCTTTCAAATTTGATTCTGACACTAAACTCTTGAAGAATAAAGGCAATAGAAAAACAAGAGTACATTAAAGTAAAGTAAAACGAAAACAGGTTTTCGGCATTGAGATGCAAAACCGTTTTAGAATGGTTCCCGAGCTTCTGGTACAAGATGTATTGGTGATTCTGAACATGGATATTTTTCCAAATTCGAATCAAACAAAGAATTGTTACCCTCTTTTCATTGTCGCTGGGATTTGGGTGTGCGCCCACTCATCTCTGGTTGATCTTGACCGTGCTTTTTGGAAGACGAACTGTTAGTCATATCTTCAAACTGTTAGTCGAATCCATCAAATTAGGGTTTTTCTCTGATAGATCACAGAGTATGATCTCCAAGGCTCCCACTACTCTAGGGTCACTAGAATTATCACCTAAGACGAAGCTTCATATGTGTTACCAATCGGATTCTGCCATTACGACAAATCAGAAATTAATACTCAACAAAATGACTAGAATACCGATTTGTTTACTAATTATGGCGCAACTCTGAAATGCTCGTCTCCTGGAGCTCACCATACTGAACACATGCTATGTCTTTACCGTCAAAATGATGGGTATGACCTAAAACTACATATGTGGGTGGTTTTGCAGTGATGCCGGCCTCATACAAGGGTCCAAGGAGCAAGGAGCAAGGGCCAAGGGCCAAGGGCCAAGGTCAGACCTTTGTTCAAATTCTCTTCGTTTATCAAACCTTTGATGAGCCACAAAAGTTCTCCTCTGGTCATCTTCACGTTTGGCAACCGACAAGGAAGATCACGAAAAATGGATCTGTTTGTGTAATATTCCAGATTCTCTGTCGAAAGCGGTGAAAGGAATCTCAAAATATTAACCGATTATTTTAAAATGTAGGGCTAAATATAACTTGAACATTCTTTAAATCCTTACAATTAAGATTACATCCTTAAACCGAAAAAAAGGAAAGAAATTTCTGTAAAAGGCTAATAGTGGAGTTTTTCACAAAAGCCAATAAGAATTACCTCAGAAAATCTACTCGGTGGAGAACTTCTTTTCCCAACCAGTGTTTTCAAATTCAATGCCAATGGTAATAATTTTATCATATCAGTATATTTTATGAAAATTTACTGGATATATTCTTTAAATACCGACCCATTATTTTCAATTTAATGGCAATGATCTTGCCGGCCATATCATTTTATCGTTTCTAAAATACAAATTCAACGTGATAAATATATGAAGAACAATATTGAGGAGGTCGGAGACCTCTGAATTAGATAAAATAAACTGGAGGAGATTCTCAAAGAGTTTAAAGAGAAGTTTCAACTCAATCATGTTCATGTTTCAATTTCTTCTTATATCAACAAGAAGAAGAAGAAGAATAGATAGAATGTACATTCAGTTACAAAACTGTCACTGCTTCTTTTTCTATTACAACAATTCATGCAAGCGACAAGTGAGATCAACAAAGATATCTTCGCTGCAGGGAATTGTGAGACCACCCATGGGATGATCAAAGCCGAATTCTTCCTCGGCTTTGCTTAGCAATTCTTGAAATGAAGGCTGGTTCAGAAATGATACTGGAATCACGAATCTCTTCTTTTCGCCCTCCCCAACATATACTGCAAAACAGCCTTTCGGAACGTCTAAAGACATGGAAGCCGCTTGCTTTGCAAATGAGTTTGATCGTCGGAGAATGTGCTTAGCATGTAAAATAGCAGCCAAACGAATAGCCATTTCTATCTAGCTATCTATACTGTTGGGCGCCCAGAAGGATGATATATTGTGAAGATTACAAAAAACGAAAGAGGGATCTGAGGAGATGACTTGTTCTGGTTGTAAAACAATGTGTATGAACTATGAATATATATAGAGGAAATTAAAGGAATGAGTGGTGAAGAGGCGTTAGGTTGGGGATTTGTGAGAGACGAGAGCATTTGAAGGATCACATGGACATGTCTTCAAGAACTCGGATATTGATTGAGACTTTCATGTTTTTTGGAAGACATATTGGGGTAACTTCCCCAAGAGAGCAAACTACAAGGGGTCCCAGTTGAAATAAAAGATATCATGTGGATTGTAGAGAAGTCTGAACGACTGGTGATCTCTTTTAAGATATAGAGGACATGCTGAGACATGTCAGATTATTTCTTGACATGAATTTGTAGCTGATCGAGGACTGTCTTGAATGGCATACATTTTGGATAAATAACTACATATTTGTATGGGCCTGTGGATCCATGATCAATTTCGCATGAAGGTAGACTAGTAATACGGCAGAGCAAGGGTCATTAATGAAACAACATAATTCCTGATATATAAGAGTAATGCATGTACAAGTTCTAAATGTTCAAGCCTTTTATAAAAATGTAGATCTTATCAAGAAAAATCGAGGTTTTTTTTTTTCTTTAATACTTTTTTATAGTGGAGTCTATTTTTTTTAAAGGGTTTGGACGAAATTTTTATATTTGAGACTTGTATATATTATTTATCTTTATGAGATAGGGCTGACCATCATTCCCCTCTAGTAATTGCTTAGCAGGCAATATGTTTTAGTTGGAGTCATTTGAAACCATTATAAACTACAATAACCTCTCCAACAACTCAAATCCCATACTTTAAATTGTAATTGATTTTGATATTAGAAAAATTCTACTAGTAAATCTCACACACCACACATCACATTTTTTGTTATTTTTTTAATTTTTTTCTCTTACTAAATGTGTCTTATATGGATGATGAGTAGAAGAATTCAATTATTTTAAAAAAATTAAAAAATAAAAGAGATTATGGTGTGTGGTGTGTGAGGCTTATGAATAACAAATCTCTTGATATTATACATGGAAAGCTTAAGGCACATTTGAACATATATCTTAAAAGTTCTTAATTTTCTGACATCTCAACTATCTTAAAAGTTCTTAATTTTATGTACCACAATATACAACTATAACTAACATTGAATTGATCAAAATATTCAAACTAACATGAACAACGTTGATATGCTTTATATGAAACAGGCTCTTTCAACCGGCTTCCTAAAAAAAAAAAAGAAAAAAAAGAGGAAAATAAAATCCAAATTATTATCTTTCTTTAAATTGAACCAAAAGGCTCAATAAATCCCGAAGTCCTATTGTAATTTGTATCTCGAGCTTTGATAACTAGGCAGAAGGGATAATAGTAACCACAGAGAACTTTCTAAGGCGACTTTTGTATTGTTAAAGCGGTTATGCCCCGGTTTTTAGGGAATCTACATAAAAGCTCGTTACAAAAAATCTTGTGCAGCGAATTGCTTCTTTGTAACGGCAGGATTTATTGCCTTTAAAACAGTTATAGATGATTGCAACGGTTATCATTTTGGAGTTGATTTAAGGATTTTTTTTTAAAGAAAAACAGGATAACATATAAAGATCCATGACTAAGAACAGAAAATAAAGTAAAGTTCCATGACAGAATTTGGAGCAAAATATATAAATAAATAAATGGGTCGAAACTCTGAATTGCAAAAGTAACAAGAATATACATTGATTTACAAAATTGTCTTTGCTGTTGTATTGTAGTGACCAGTATCACAGTTCATGTAAGCGACAAGTGAGATCAATGAAGATGTCTTCACTGCAGGGAATTGTGAGACCACCCATTGGATGATCGAAGCCATATTCTTCCTCAGCCTTGTTTAGCAATTCTTGAAATGAAGGCTGTTTCAGGAGTGATATCGGAACTACAAATCTCTTCATTTCATGACTCTCTCCAACATATACTGCAAAGTAGCCTTTTGGAACATCTAAAGATGTTGAAGCTGCTTGCTTTGCAAACGAGTTTGATCGGCGGAGAATGTGCTTAGCATGCAAAATACTGGGAAAACGAATCGCCATGGCTATTTATCTTATATTATTGCAGAGAAAGATGATGGAGATCACAGATGAGGGAGAAGAAAGTATTACAGATAATGATATCAGAGAATCCGAGGAATTGTTCTGGCTGTGAAATGATAATTTAATGTATATTTATAGATGAATGGTGTCAAGGCAAATCTCTGAAATGTGGTGGAGTGTGTGGTGTAGAAGCATTCTGGTGGGGATTGGTGAGAGACAAGAGCATTTGAATGATCACATGGACTTGTCTTTCAACTCGTTACCAAAAAGCTGGTAGCGACTGAGACTTGCAGAAAACTTTGCCCAAGCATTCGGTGCAAGAACAACTTACGGGGGACCCTTTTGAAATCATGAATGCTATGCAGGACAAGATTGTACATATCTGTGGATTATTATTTCTTGACAAGAACATAAAGACTGGAACCAGGTTAGTCTCTTTGTGATGTGATTTAATTTTTTTTTTCCAAAACATTTTTAACATCATATAAAATTAACTTGCTTGTATTTTTACAGCAAGTTTAGCCTCTTCTTTTAGCTGACTAAGAGTTATAAGAAAACCTATTTGGAAAATTCACAGAAAATAAGTTCTCAAGAAAATTGAGTTTAGTTAGCTGATTTGGAAAAGAATAGTTCTCTGTATCAGTAAGCACTCTGTTTTTCTCAAATGAGTACACGATATTCATTGGTTTAGGAAAAAGGAAAGTGAAATTTCCAACTGTAAGAAACATGAGAATCAGCGGATATATAAATGGATCAGCATTATTTGAAGCGAGGAGGAGAATCATCATTGTCAATTATAACATGTCCTCAACCTAACTCATCCACCTTTTGTTGCCTTGGGACAGTGACTTCCAGGACAAATCCCTGTGAAGAGCACATGAAGTATGTCCAACGAATACTCACAGCTGGAACCACTCCATGCCAAAGGACTATTGCATTATAAGTGGTGAAATCATTGCAGGCAACTGTGATAACAATCATCAGCAGACACCTCAAATTTCATCTGGCATGTGTTGGATATTAAGCAGATAGATAGACCCCACTTGCCACATTATTTTTACCACATTGAATCATTAAGTAGATAGACACGTTCCTCATAGCCAATTTTAGTCTAAGTGATTAGGGAAAATGTGAGTTCAGTTATCAAAACAAGATGATGACCATAAGATAATATATCCAATGGTTCTAGAATTAGTCAGCCTGATTACATTCTTAGCCTATGGTAGAATTGATGGAAATAACAAACATCCAAGGGTGATAACAGATAGTTCATGTCTCAAAATGTGATATAAGTAAGGCTTTTACTCGTACATAAAGCTTATGTTCCAATGGGTGCTCAGCAAATATTATATCTGCATAGTGGTGAGTGCTCTGCCACAATGCCATCAAAGAGAATAAAGTTATGAACAGAACCTCATGTTCGAAATATGTGCATGGAAGTTTTGATTCCCAACTATCATTATATATAGATAGAAAGTTTTACAATGCGAAAAGATTTTCGCAATACCAAATCCTCTTAATTCAAAAAAGAAAGACAGATTTTTGGGTTAGTGGTGTTGGAAAGTTCAGTTTTTCAGCACTACCCAACATCATGTCTATCATCTCTCATAAACTTATCAAAAAAAAAAATGTCTATCATCTCTCATAAGCTTCCCAGACTAAAAGAAGATCACTGATGGCTTCTCTGCATGGGACTTTGGAAGAACCACTCATAGGATGATTGAACTGAATGCTTCATCCCCCCTTAAAGTAACTGCAGGTATGAAGTTGGAACCTCAGAAGCATCTCCTCCAAGTTTCTTCAACTTGCCTTTTAATACACTTGTGGCCTCTTGGCATCTGCTTAACCTGAGCAGTCTGCCATCTGATGCAAGTGGACATATTCTTCAGGTACTGCAGTACATTCTGTTTCGCAAGTGGCTGTCCAATGGCCATCCAATCCTTCTCCAGAAAGAGAAGTAATTGTGCCTGAGGCTACAAATATGTTTTGTTGATTGATTTCAGTGCCATGTATCACGATCTGTTTATGCCAGATGTGAAGTTGATAAAGACCTCTTCCCTGCAAGGAATTGTTAGAGCACCCATTGGATGATCGAACCCAAATTCTTCCTCTGCCTTATGCAGCAATTTCTGAAACGAAGGTTCATTAAGGTATGATATAGGTAGAACGAATCGCTTCTTCTGGTCTTCTCCAACATAGACTGCAAAGTAGCCTTTTGGAACATTTTTAGCTGTGGAAGCTGCTTCTTTACTGCTTAGAACAGACCTGCGGAGAAGCTGCTTAACATGCATGATGGCTGGAACTCGGATAGGCATTTATATGTTGTCACTTCAGAAAAGATTGAAGTTCCCAAACGACTTTGGAAGAGAAAGAAGTAGATAAATATTTGATAGAGAAGACTAAGAGGACTTGGTATGGCATTGGAATAACATGTGTGTATATATAGATGATAGGCACGGGAGGAAATCTCTGAAATGAGGTTTCGGGTGTGCACTTGGGAGGGTATTTGGGAGAGACAGGCGTTTGAAGGATCACATGGGTTTGTCTTCCAACTCATCATCAAGAGCTTGGTGCTGGTTGAGATTATAGTTCACGGAAGACTTATGCCCAACAATTTTTGGGATGGCAACCTACAAGGGACCCCACTTGAAGTTAGGAGATGTGGCTGGGAGAAACCTCCGGAGGAGTTAGATAACTTTTTATATCATGAAATCCTACTTTACTCAAGATTCAACTTTAGAAAGGATCTCTTTAGGTAGATTCATCATTTCACTCACTTGGGAACTAAAAAAACCTTTGTTAATTGTTTCCTCAGAGAATAAATTAGCTGTCGAGTTAGATTGAATAAGAACACTGAAAAAAATGCAGTGAAAATTAATGGATGAAGATGATAAACATGAAACTGTAAGAAACATGAAAACCAGCAGCAACCTACAAGATATCACGTGCAAGAACAGAACTGCTTTAATAAGATGTCCTAAAATGCATCAACTTGCAAGACAAGCCCTTGTGAAGAGTATATGTTAAGTGGCCAGCTTAGATTGAAGAAGAACACTGAAAAAATGCAGTGAAATATTAGTGGATGAAGATGATTAACATGAAACTGTAAGAAACATGAAAACCAGCAGCAACCTACAAGCTATCACGTGCAAGAACAGAAATGCTTTAATAAGATGTCCTAAAATGCATCAACTTGCAAGACAATCCCTTGTGAAGAGTATATGTTAAGTGGCCAGCTTTGTCTTGGAGGAAAATCTACTACCGGGGACCATCAATGGACATTTATCAAGAGTGATCATATGGTTTTGCCTCTCTCTTGGTTTTATTCATTTTCTTGCTGTAAGCTAATTGAAATTATTCATCAATCATAGCCTGTTAAACAACAAAACAAGCTACGAGCCCACATTTTCTACTTATGTTCCCTGCCGATTAAACCAACCCAACTTGTTTGACCAAATATCAACTTGGAAATACAAATATGTGGACCAGGTCTTGTGTTACTTCGGCACAAACAAGTTCATGTGAAGATGCTGCTTCATATTACAGCAGAAGAATTGGACATGATATGATTGGGCCCTGATTCTGAAAGGATCATTGATTGAATAGGAGAACCAAACCACCTAGCATGTGATGTTCCTGATGATGTCAAAGACCAGTATAACAAATTTCAGGGAGCTATATAAAGTAATTTTTCATTCTATTTGGTCAATAAAGAAAATTCTCTTGATGGACCATTTACCAGATAATCACAACCATCACTTTCAAGAAAAACGTTAAATGCGTACGAATGTATAATTTTAATGATTGGATTTAAATGCTAAACGAGAACCATGGTTCATATAGATGAAAAGCTCCTAGACCATCATATGAAGGACAATATCAGCTGTGAGCATTCATTTCATTCCTTCAAAACATAGAAACAATTAGAATCGATTAGGTCGAGCTAATTGGGAAAACTCCAAATGCCACAGGAAGGTATATAAATTTAAAGAATCATGCACTTATGTTGTCTACCTATGTAAAGGGGAACTAGAAAGGAAAGGAAAAAACGTATGTCATAATAGTTCCTTTAGTATATAAGATAATTGTGTACATATATTTATAACTAAAATTTTGTCCAGTGCATAAGTTGAATGTATATAACTATCATGATTCCACCTGGCTATACTGCCTGACAATGAAGATGACCATAATTTTCATCTGTACTTGCTAACACATGAAGATGTGGACTGCAAAATCAGCCTTCTCAAGGCTGCGGCACTGTCTAGCTTCATAGAAATATCTTACAAATCATCACTCTTCAACATTATTTGGTTCATCATATTTTGAGGGTTCCAGCCTCGTACCTGATCTTTACTTCTAGTTTCCAAACTTGACAATTTCTGTTTTGGTCTTGGAGGTACCATGTTACCAAATCATTGGGTAGAATCAAATCTCAGTAAACGTGAAACTATTTTCCCTTACTGAGCTCATCACTTTGACTCATTATGAAAGACCATAAATAACTTGTCTCGGTTTAAGTTAGAGGCCAACAGGGATATCTCTAAATGGACTACCGACTCTTGTCTCTCCAATGAAAAGACTACAGTGTCCTGCATATTTTTTTCTTTCGGTGTTAAACTGCATCCTATTTAACTTTTCATTTTCATACACCTAAATAAAAAATCATTCTTTTACCCACCTTTCATTCAAACTGATCCACGTTATGGTGTGGCATGCCATACATCAAATATTGGTTATTTAAGAATTCTATTGTGACAGCTAAAGAGCAGGTACCCAATATTAGAGAAAGATAATTTGTTATATTAAGCGAGTTAATGAACCTGGAAAGGCTCATCCTTGAAAAAAGCAGCCATGAGGTAGAGATGCAATTGCTTGATTTCCACTACGAATCAAAGGACCCGTCTTACATTTTTTTTCAAATGGGGAGATTTTTGTAATCCCATTTTTCTACTAAAAAGCAGAACACAAGAAAAGAAAAAGAAAAAATCTACAATGTATTGGCAATTCCTGCTTTACAAAATTGTCTCATGGGTAGTTTGACCTCTCTTGTGAACTGCTCAAGTGAGAAGTGACATTGATAAAGGTGTCTATTCTACATGGGATTGTCAAACCACCTGTTGGATGATGAAACCCAAATTCTTCTTCAGCTTTTCTTAGCAAATTTTGAAATGAAGGCTGGTTCAAATAGGACACAGGAACCACAAACCGCTGCTTCTGATTCTCTCCAACATAAACTGCAAAGAAGCCTCTTGGTACATCTGAGGATGTAGAAGCTGCTCTAGTTGCGGTCAAAGCAGAGCGGCGGAGAATTTGCTTAGCAAGAGATGCACTGGGGAAACGAAGTCCCATGGTTTGGTATATTTGCAGAATAAAAGGAAGAAAGAGATCTTTGAAGATTTGTTCTTGCAAGCAAATGCAATATTTTTAAGAATGTGAAGGCTTGAGGTGGTAGTGACCATAGATATATGTGTATTTATAGATGGACATGGCACATGAAAAAGACTGTTAATTTGGTGTGTGTGGACAAGAGGTGTTTGCTGGGACAATCTAGTTATGAAGGACATGCTTGTTATGAAGGAAAACTAAGGTGACTTGGAGGGACAGGCTTAAGACGTGGTGAAGTCTATGTTCTCAAATGACGGGACAATAGATAAGGCTCGATATGTGGTGAATTGGAAGGCCTAGTAGTCGGTTCCAATATCTCATTAGGATATCACATGGTCATGTCTTCCAACTAGTCGGCAAAGAGTGCAAACTGAACATTGTTTGTTTGTGGTTTTCTGTTTTAATACATGTCCAGCTTTTTTTTTTGAGAAGAGGACGGTACTCTAATTTTATTGATAGCCTTCACTTTTGATGGAGGAAAACGTGGATTCAACATCTTTTTTCTACTGTACATTTGAGTCCTGTTTCTCAACCCACGTATCAAATCCAGGATGCAAACTACTCATCATCTATTTCGATCATGTAAACCAGCAATGACGTAGTTGTCAGCAAATTATATCTATCTCTTCTCCTTGTTCAATTCCACTAATACAGAAACATATCATTTTTGATGTTATAAATACAGATCAATGTAATATTACCTCACCCGCAGCCTAACCTCGATATAGGCTGATAGAGCATTTGCACGTAGGGGTGTCCTTATCCGGAATTTCATCAAACATCCCCGGTGCCTCATTGATGGATGAAAGTTGGAATTGTTGCTATGAGGGCACTACCCACAAAACAGCGGATGGGGCTTGACCTGTTTACCTAAACCGACATTTTCAATAAAAAAATGGAAGATAAAGCTATTAAAAAGCTATATAAAGTGTGGGTAATGGGTATCCCTTGGAATACCATTAATATTCATGAAGGCAACAAATTTAGTCCAAGAAAGCAAAGCCATCTGGATGAAAGCGAGATATCAGTACATTAAAGGGAATGGCTTTGTGGGTTACGGAGCAGAAACATCTTGAAATATTCCAGCTTAGCCTTTCCGCAGCTTAACTGTACGCAATAGAACGAGTTGGTTGAGTTTTTGAGGTCATTGCTATGAAGCCATGCTGTGTATGAGAGACTCCGTTTAGAAATGCGTAAAGCGAAGGGGCACACTTGTCATTTAAGATTATACCGTCATGACCGTTATAAGTAGTAGGGTATCCACAGTTTGAACTTTGAAGTAGAAGATAGCTTGATGCTTGAAGCAAAGTACAGTAAGTCTGGAAAAAAATAATAATTACGAATATTTTGGTCTAAAGTGTATCCTCAATTGCTGATTTCCATTAAAAAAAATAAAAAAATACAGATTCTACTCAACACTTTCTCCAAATGGACAGATTTTTCCCTACATATTTTCTGCCAAAAAAGCAGAAAAGAAACAAGTGATTGACAATGTATCCCCAAGTATTGCCGCTATACAACGTTGTCTCTGAGTTGGTTTAATTAACTGCATTCTCTTATGAACTGCTCAAGCGAGAAGTGACATCAATGAAAGTGTCTACTCTGCATGGAATCGTCAAACCACCGGTTGGATGATTAAACCCAAATTCTTCTTCGGCTTTTCTTAGCAAATCTTGAAATAATGGCTGGTTCAAATAGGAGACGGGAACCACAAACCGCCGCTTCTGGTTCTCTCCAACATAAACTGCAAAGAAGCCTCTTGGTATCTCTGATGATGTTGAGGCTGCTCTGGATGCAGTCGAAGCAGACCGACTTAGAATCTGCCTAGCAAGAGCAACAACCGGCAATCGAACTCCCATGGTTGTGTTTGTTTGTATTTTAAGAAGAGAAATGAAGAAAGAGATCCTAGAGAGGAGTTGTTCTTCCAAGAAAAGCAATCAATAGAGGATGTGTAAGGCTTGAGTTGGTTGTGGCAATAGATATGTTGTTTATTTATAGATGAAAGTTTTATGTGGGATATCCTCTGAAATTTGATGCTTGTGGTCGAGAGTCTTTTGTTGGGAAAATCTAATTAGGACATTATCTCATGAGGGTATCACATGGTTTTGTCTTCCAACTACTCAGCAAAAAATTGGAGTGGAAATTTCTTCATGTCATGTGTTGAGAAACACCATGCCCTACAACTTTTGAGATAAGACAATGAAGGATTAGCTAGAGATTGGAAGAGAAAAGCTGGATGCTCATGTGGATGCTAGGGAAAAACTAAGCCAGCCTTGGACATGGGACATGCTTAACGAACGGTGGTTTGTGTTGATTTTTGAAGGGACCATAACTAAGATGGGGGATCAAGTTGTAAAGCCTGGTTACACTAGGAAGGTAAAATACTACGAAGGGAGAATTCTGCTCTGTCAAGAGAGCCATTGGTGATGTTGAACTATGTGCAACAAGACAATGCATCCTTCAAAGATTCGATTAAGAGCTGGTTTGGATTGAGAGATGAGTTCATCTCCTATTCACTACTAGTCACAAATTTCAACTCACAAATTTTACTACTATTCACAAACTATCTAAACTTACCTCATCTCTTAGGTGGTAATCTTTGTCCAAATGGGTGGCTATTTACAATTATAAACAAAGACTTTGAGGCCGAAGGAACCGAATTATACATGTCCTGGGACAAAATCATAGACATTGGTTGTTTTAGTACGTTGGTTACAGGACATACCCTTGTGAAGAGCACACATTGGCTGCCACAGTACTACGACAAACCCTTGTGAATTGCACGAGGAGTGTGTCCTACGCCTAGCCCTCACCATTCACAATCCACAAAAAGATTTCCATTTTACTAATAAAATTATTGCAATCATTAGGAAAACTATCATTGGTGGACATTTCAAACTTGGAAGGTGGGCATCGATATCAGTAAAGACAGCCATGGACCTCCATTTTATCCAAAAAATAAAAATTTCATTCATCACGTTCATGTAAGACATTGTTCAGCAGTACAAATAGCCTGAATACAGGGGAAAACAACCCCAATGCCCCTTCCTTTTGGAAGCTATTTGATTTCAGGGGAATTTAGGGGACGTTTAGCAGCTAAGAAAATGTGGGCAAAGAAATGAAAATCGTAAATTCGGGACTTGGGGTTTTCTTGGTATTTAGACATTGTGTTAGCCTCTCTCGAGGCCTGATCATGCTTGGAAAGTAAGCCTTGATTTCCTTTACGAAACACAAACAATAGAGATTGGTTATGCAAGATAAACGCATTAGATTCTATTCAAAGTCTCTCGATGAAAGAGTATCTTTCTCTCATTTTTCTTCCAAACCTAAAAAGAAATAAGTGATTTACAATGTATCAGAATGCTATGAATACAAAATTGTCTTGAGTGGTAGTTTAATTGCCTTCAACTACCTAGGCGAGAAGTGACATCAATGAAAGCGTCTACTCTGCATGGAATCGTCAGACCACCAATTGGATGATTAAACCCAAATTCTTCTTCAGCTTTTCTTAGCAAATCTTGAAATAAAGGCTGGTTCAAATAGGACACAGGAACCACAAATCGCCGCTTCTGGTTCTCTCCAACATAAACTGCAAAGAAGCCCCTTGGTACATCCGAGGATGTTGAAACCATTCTAGGTGCCGTCAAAGTAGATCGGCTTAGAATTTTCTTAGCAAGAGTAACACTGAGGAAACAAACTCCCATGGTTTTGTGTTGACTTCTTTTTAAAGAAGAGATGAAGTAAGAGATCTAAGAGGATTTGTTCTTTCAAAAAAAGATATCAACAGAGCATGTGAAGACTTGAGTTGCTTATGGCCATAGATGTGTTGTGTATTTATAGATGAAGATTTTATGTGGGATATCCTCTGAAATTTCATGCTTGTGGTCAAGAGGCATTTGTTGGGACACTGGAATTAAGACATATCTCATGAGGTGGTGATCACATTGTTTGTCTTCCAACTAATCAGCAACAGTGGGGCTGAAAACCATTTCATGTTTATATGTTGAAAAACACTATGCCCTACAACTTTCTAGATAAGCCAATGCAGGACCAGATAGAGATTGGAAGAGAAAAGCTGGAAGCTCATGTGGATGCGAGGGAGAAACTAAGCGTGCCTTGGACAGGGGACAGACTTAAGGAACGATGCTTTGTGTTGATTTTTGAAGGGACCATAACTAAGTTGGGGAATCAATCATCAAGTTGTAAAGCCTGGTTATATTAGGAAGGTAAAATATTACAAAGGGAGAAGAATGTTGTCAAGACTCAAGAGAGGCGTTGGTGTTGCTGAACTATGTGCAGCAAGATAAAGCATCCTTCCAAGATTCGATTCAATCAATCTCAGATGGTAATCTCAATATATGTGGACTGATCACTTAGGGTAGGTTTGGGGGATGAGATGAGAATTTTGTGTTTTGTTTTGAAGTTTAAAATATTAAGTTTTAATATTATTATTGTTTTGGGATTTGAAAAATGTGTATTGGGATTTGAAAAAGTTGAATTGTTTATTATATTTTGTATGGAGATTTGAAAAAGGTGTAATGATGAGATGAGATGAGATGAGAATTTTATGTTTTGTTTTAGCCCCCAAACCTGCCCTTAGATTTCTATAGTTTTGTGGAGGGGGTGTGGAAACGTGAGGGCCTAGGTCATGGATTAATCAACCTGTCCTTTAAATTACAAAGGGTTAAGGTGGCTTTAAAATAGTGGAATAAAAGTGTCTTTGGTAAAACTAACGACATTATCAAAGGTCTAGAGGCTCGTATTGATAATTTGGAAAGCCGTCTTCAAGTTTCCTTTAATACCGAGGATGATGTTGACCTCTTAGCAACCAAGTTGGAACTTGTAACATGGCTGGGTAGAGAGGATACTAGACTTGCTCATATGGCCAAGAAAAGCTGGCTGAAAGATGGGGACCAGAACTCTAAATTCTTTCATGCTTACCTTAAGGCCAAATTGCATAAAAGAGTTCAAGAGATGAGTATGCCTGATGGTAGGGTCTTACAGTCCCCTCTCGACATTCATAAGGCTGCTGTTGTTCATTTCCAGGAATTTCTGGGTCAAAGTAGTCCCCGTGCTCTCCCGAATCTGAGTGACCTGATATCTCCCATTATTACTAATGAGGATAACTTGACCATTGGTAGAGACCCTTCCATAGAGGATGTAAAGGATGCTCTATTCTCTATTTCCATCGATAGCAGTCCAGGGCCAGATGGTTTTGGTTCAAGGTTTTTCAAAGTTTGTTGGGATTTTGTTAAAGATGACCTCCTCTTAGCCATTGTTGATTTTTTTCATAACCATATGCTCCCTAAAAACTTCACTGCTTATTATATTGCTTTAATTCCGAAGGTGGACAAACCCTCTGGTTTTGATAAATTTCGGCCTATTAGCCTTTGTTCCGTGGTCTATAAGATTTGCTCAAAAATTATTGTGGCTCGTATGACTAGTTTGCTCCCTAAAATGATATCACAGGAGCAGGGGCTTTTATTCCCGGCCGCAGTATTTTTGAGAATATCAGTCTAACTCAAGAAATGATCCACTCTATTCAGAGGAAGTCCATTGGTGGCAATGTTCTGGTGAAGCTGGACATGTCTAAGGCTTATGATCGAGTAGATTGGAATTTCTTATTACATGTTTTGGTCAGTTTTGGGTTTTCTCCTAATGTTTGTGATCTGATTAACTCTTGTATTTCCTTGCCGTGGTATTCTGTCATGATGAATGGGACCCCCATGGGTTTCTTCAAAGGTGAGCGAGGCCTTCGGCAAGGTGACCCCTTATCACCGTACATTTTCATCATAATGCAAGAGGTATTATCTCGTCTTCTTAAGAAGTCTTTTGAAAAAGGAAAAATTGGTCAATTTACTCAAGTTAGAGGGACCCCGATTATCTCTCATCTTATGTATGCCGACGATATAGTTATCTTTGCAAATGCTGGAAAAAGAAGTATGAGAGGTTTGATGGAAGTTCTGAACCAATATGAGGAGTGGACTGGTCAAGTGCTTAGTAAAGAGAAGAGTGCTATTTTTTTCTCTAGCAAAATTCCTGTCTCTAGGAAACATGCTCTTCTCTGCTCTACTGGGTTTACCGAAGGCTCATTTCCTTTTAAGTACCTGGGGGTGCCTATTGTGGATGGTAGGCTGAAGGCTTGTGATTTTGGTGATCTAGTGGGCAAAGTGAATAAGAAGATTGCAGGATGGAAGATGAAGATTCTCTCTGCTGGTGGTAGAACTATTCTTTTGCGTCACGTCTTATCTAGTATGGCCACCCACCTTCTTGCTGTTTTAGATGTTCCCAAAGTGGTGATACGTAGCTTGAATAAGCTACTAAGCTCTTTCTTTTGGGGTGAATCTGGAGGTAAGAGTCGGAGGAAATGGATCTCCTGGAAGCACATATGTACGCCTACGGACGAAGGTGGTTTGGGTATTAGGGATTTTGGGGATGTTCAAAGAGCTTTACACATGAAACTTGCCTAGAACCTTATAAAGGGCAATTTTCTTTGGGCGGATTTTTTCAGAGGTAAATATGTTAAAGGAAATAATTTATCCCTCCTAGATCCTACTAAAGGGACCCGCTTTTGGAAATCTATTGTCCGTAATATCCCAGACATGATAAATAATTCCAAATGGATAGTGAAAGAAGGTAATATCTCCTTCTGGTATGATAATTGGGACGACGAAGGTCCGCTCTACGGTCAATTTCCTGTGGCTGAGCACCCATTGATTAAGATAAAGGAGTGTCGCATTGAGAATGAGTGGGATATTTCCCTCCTGAACAGATTAGTGGGCCATCAGAAAGCCAATGAATTGTATGATTTTTTGGCTAGACAGAAGGAGGGTCAAGATGCGCTTGTTTGGCTGAAGAATAATGAGGGCAAGTTTACTACTAAGAGCGCTTGGGACTGTATAAGGGTTCGGGCCCCCCCTTTACCCTGGGCTCAGTGGATATGGCATGCTAATCTCCCAAAGAAGATCTCCATCATGATGTGGAAGGCTACTAATAATTGCCTTAGTGTTGACGAGAATATCAGAATGGTGGGTGTCTCTATGGCCTCTAAGTGTAATTGTTGTCAAAATGGTTATATTGAGGACTTGAACCATGTGCTCTGCACGGGGGATCTCGCAAGACACATTTGGCGTCTAGCGGCCACTCATCTAGGGGTTCATATGGCCCCTTTCTACACTTGGAATGATCAAACTAATTTTTGGTTTCGTCGTGCGGGTAAGTCTTCACAGGTTAGAATCATCTTTGGCCTTCTGCCCTCTATTATTTCTTGGAAACTTTGGGAGAGGCGCTGTAAAGCCCGGTATGAAGATAAAGCTCATTCAAAAGAGTCGGTTTGGCACGCTATTAAACTTTGGCTCAGGCGCACCATGGACCAGCTCATGAAAGTGTTTTCCCTCTCTGCCCAAGACATGGATATTTTGAACAGACTAGATATCCCAGTTTTATTCCCTAAGCCCAAGAGGGTCCGGGTGGTAAAATGGCACCGGCCCCGTCAAGGCTGGGTAAAACTCAATTCCGATGGTAGTAGTTTCCGGAACCCTGGTACCTCTGGCGCTGGGGGTGTTATTCAGGATGAGGAGGGTAGATTACTTCTGGCTTATTCTGTTCCCTTGGGTTTGGGTACCAACAATTTTGCTGAACTCAGAAGTTTATTGGAAGGTGTTCGCAGATGTCACGCGCTTGGATTTTATCGCGTCCAAATAGAGACTGACTCTCAACTGGTGGTTAATTGGATTGTAAAGAATAAGTGCCCCATTTGGTATTTAGAAGACTTCTGGGAGGATTTACAAGAACAACTTAATAGCCTGGAGTATACAGTGAACCACATTTTTCGTGAAGGTAATGTTATGGCTGACTTTCTAGCAAAGTGTGGGGCGGAAGGGCTGAACTCGGATTGGGCTGACATTCACATGCTGCCTAGCCGGGTGAGGGGCCTTCTCCGCATGGACAAGTTGGGTATGCCCTACCTGAGGATATCTTAAACATCGTGCCAGGTTTGTTTTTTCATTTTTTATTTGTCTCTCGTTACTCTCATGTTATCTGCGTCTCTTTTTGTCTTGTGTATTTGGCTTGTTGCAGGTGCCCTTCTTTGGCTTTTTCGGATGCAGGTTGTGTATCTTATTTAAAGCCGTGTACTCTATATGGTTATACTGATTTTGAGGCCTGGGTTCTTTTTTCCTAGATTTAGCGTTTATGTAATTTCCAGGTGTCGTACTTGTAACCACGGTTTCCCTCCGCCACAAGTGAGGATAATTAATAAAATTGAGGTCCCGTCTTCTTTTTTTTTTTTTTTAAAAAAAAAAAATCTCATATGGTAATCTTTGCCCAGATGGGTGGTTATTTACAATTATAAACAAAGACTTTGAGGCTGAAAGAACCGACTTATACATGTCCTCGGACAAAATCATAGGTGTTGGTTGTTTAAGTACGTTAGCTGCAGGACATACCCTTGTAAAGAGCACGCATTGGCAGTCGTGGTACTACGACAAACCCTTGTGAATGGCATAAGGAGTGTGTCCTACGCCTAGCCGTCGCCATTCACAATCCATAAAAAGATTTCCATTTTACTCATTAGGACAACTATAATTTGCTAATATCTCAAACTCGGTAGGTTGGCGAAGGTGGGCATTGATATCGGTAAAGACAGAGCCATGGACCTCCATTTTTTTCAAAAAATAAACATTTCATTCATCACGTTCACGTAAGAGATCGTTCAGCAGCACAAATAGCCTGAATACAGGGGATACAGGGGAGAACAACCGCAATGCCCTCTTCCTTTTGGAAGCTATTTGATTTCAGGGAAAAGGTTCTAGATTCTTGGGAGTTCGAAGGAATCTTGGTATCTTTCTGCCATTTTTTTTGGCCCAGCTTGATAATCCTTTTTTTTATTTTTGGGTTTGTGGTATTCGGGTCATTTAGGGGATGTTTGGCATCAAAGAAAATGTGAACGAAAGAAATGAAAATTGTAAATTTGGAATTTGGGTTTTCTTATCATTGAGACTTTGTGTTAGCCTCTGTCGAAGCTTGGTCATGTTTGGATAATAAGCCGTGATTTCCATTACAAAACACAAACAATAGACTGATAATGCAACAGGAATGCATTAGATTCTATTCAAAAGTCTCTCAATGGAAGAGGATTTTTCTCTCATTTTTCTGCTCTATGTACAAAATGCTCTATGGAAAAAAGTGATTTGCAATGTATCAAAATGCTCTATGTACAAAATTGTCTGAGTGGTTGTTTAATTGCGTTCTTTTATGTACTACCCAAGCGAGAAGTGACATCAATGAAAGTGTCTACTCTGCATGGAATCGTCAGACCACCAGTCGGATGATTAAACCCAAACTGATCTTCAGCTTTTCTCAGCAAATCTTGAAATAAAGGCTGGTTCAAATAGGACACAGGAATCACAAATCGCCGCTTCTGGTTCTCTCCAACATAAACTGCAAAGAAGCCCCTTGGTACATCCAAGGATGTTGAAACCACTCTAGGTGCCATCAAAGCAGATCGGCTTAGAATTTTCTTAGCAAGAGTAACACTGAGGAAACGAACTCCCATGGTTTTGTGTTGACTTCTTTTTAAAGAAGAGATCAAGTACGAGATCTAAGAGGATTTGTTCTTACTTTCTTTCAAGGAAAGCTAGCAACAGAGCATGTGAAGACTTGAGTTGTTTGTTGCCATAGATGTGTTGTGTATTTATAGATAAAAATATTATGCGTGATATCCTCCGGAGTTTGATGCTTGTGGTCAAGAGGCATTTGTTGGGACACTAGAATGAAGACATCCCATGGGGTGATCACATTGTTCTGTTCCCAACTAATCAGCAACAATGGGGCTGAAAATATTTTCATGTTTATATGTTGAGAAACACTATGCCCTACAACTTTCTAGATAAGCCAATGCAGGACCAGATAGAGATTGGAAGAGAAAAGCTGGATGCTCATGGGGGTGAGGAGAAAACTAAGCGGCCCTTGGACAGGTGAGGGGACAAGCCTAAGACATGGTCATGTATTGCATAGCCCAATTACACTAGGACGGTAATATATTAGAGGAGTTAAAACTAAAAGTAAAGAAATCCAAGGGTGTTGCTGAACTAAGTGCAACAAGATAAGCATTCCCTCCAAGGGGTCGTCTACACTGAAATTCAGATGGTAATATTTGTCTTAATGAATTGACATCCACATCCTTTTCTACTCTTTCTTTGACTTCTGTTGCTCACAACACATTCCAAACTCATGTAGTAACTCAGGTTGCAATCTAATCATTGCCTTGTTCTATCTTATGAACCAGCAATTATGTCATGGTAAAGAAATAATCTGTTATCTCCTATTTTCGTTCGATTCCACAAAACACTACAAGGTGTGGCATTCCATTATGGGGCCATGCTTTGTGTTCATGTCAGTGATGGGACTATCCATGGATTTTAGGTCCAACATCAGATTTTAGACAACAAATTGGCATTGCAGAGGATGATAGTCGCCTATACACACGAGGTGGGTAATCACGTAATACAATGGCATTCCTATTACTTCAAATGTTCAAATATTAACGCATTAACCCCTTTATATAATGCAAGCATTTTGATATTAAAGAAGATGTCAAAAGGAGAACATACAGATATGGAAAGTGGGAAAAATATATAGTAGAACAAATTATAGATATTAGAAGAAAGAAAGATTCTTCTGTTTGATATATTTGCTCGGAAAGTTCTTACTTCTGAACATAATAGATAATCCAAATTTTACAATGAACTGATGAGACGGGCTTTTAGTCTGTGTGGTCAGACAGCTCATCTTTAATGGACTGGTAAATTTGATGTCTTTCATCTCGTTTGAGAGCCATTCAAACTACCTGTGAGGTGAATCGTCTTTAAAGGATGCTTCAGCTATAGAGTTGAAACACGAGACTCCTTTTAGGTTTCTCCAAAGCAAACAGGAAAGTGGCCTTCTATCATGACCTCGAGTCGTCTTCATTCACTGGAGAATGCACTTGACCTGAATAATCCTGGGAAAAGAATATACAGACTTTCTTTTTTCCTGGTAAACTTCATTGATTTCTATCGTCCGGGCAGACATTTCCGGCTCTGCCTCTTATGCTATGGAGAAGAAGTGCACATGAATGTACAAATATGCCTAGTCTGATCTATTTTAGTGATCTGTGCTAAAATGCATTTAAGCGAGAAATGATATCGATGAAGACGTCTTCTCTGCAGGGAATTGTGAGACCGCCCATGGGGTGATCAAACCCAAATTCTTCCTCAGCCTTACTCAGCAATTCTTGAAATGAAGGCTCATTCAGATATGATATGGGAACTGCAAATCGCTTCTTCTGGTCCTTTCTAGTATAGACTGCAAAGTAGCCTTTTGGAACGCTTTTAGCAAGACCAGAAACAGACCTACAGAGAATCTTCTTAGCATGCATGGTACCAGGCAATAGAAGAGCCAATTCTGTTAATAGTTTTGACTTCTTAAGATGCTGCAGTTGACAAATGACTTGGGAGAGAGAAAATATTTGATTGATGAGATAGTGAGGATATGATATGGCTAAGGAATAACTCTTAAGTCTTAACTCGTGTTTATATATATAGACGGAAGGCTGTCTCAGAGCAATGTGGTGGAGAATAGCCAGATAAACAAGGACTAGAAGGGTCACATGGTCATGTCTTCAGAATTACCATAGAGAAATGGGTAGCCGACCGAGACTGTATGTATGTTGGAGGACACTAAGGGCAACCATCGGTTTCTGGGAGGAAAAACCACAAGGTTGGCACTAGAAATCAAAGAGATACAAGATATGAACCGGATGAAACTTTTGTGGACAGAATTGGGTGACCCCTTGGAATATAGGGTACAGGTCTATTATTTCTTGATAGAGAAAGATGATTCAGACTTTTCTTGATCATATTGGAGTGAATATACACCATGGAACTGTAACCCGACATAACACTTTCAAAATTCAAAACAAGAAAATCAGCGGCTATTTTAACAATCACATACGGAAGTTTTGAGGCAGAAGATACAGCATTTAATAACATGTCCTGGCAAAAACTCAAACGACATTTGTTGATTTAGGACATTGTCTGCAGAGCATACCTTGCGAAGAGCTTGGTACGTGTAGTCCTCAAATTTAGTCCTCTCAAATTCCATAGCTAAATTTCCAGTTTTAACTGACAAAACAAACGTTGGCAAACATCTCAAACTTGGAAGGTGTCCAGTGATATCAGTGAAGACAAAGCCAAGGATGCCCTTCGGTAGCTGTTTAATTTCCGAGGAAGTGTGTGAAAAGTTGAGGATATTATTATAGGGTATACTCTTCCACCCAATCCCATTCTAGGAGCTCAAAGGTTTTCTATCCTCGGCTGCATTTTTATTTGCTATAGGCTTGAAAACGCCGATGTTTCATATTTTCCCGCGTTACAAGTCTTAACTGAATTGACATCTGCATCCTTTGTCTAAGGTTGTTGTGCCCATTGCAATCTACTCCTCATTATTTATTAGATAATATATAATTAACTTTTAAAGTATTAAATAAAAACAATACATTTAATTCAGTTTTTCCTTTTCATTTATAGTTAATAGCCTTGCGCTGCTGGGCTGCAAGCCCAGATGCATGGGCTGACTGTGTCCCCATGGCAGGTTTTGAACCTTTATTGTGTTTCGAACCCTTATCCCACTTGATCAATTCAAGTGTTCTATACCAATTACCCACCAAGCTGAGCAAGCAGTTACGATGTCTGCATGCAGGGCTGTAGCTATAGGGGTGAAAACCAGAACTCTTCGGCTCGACATGGCAGGTTTTGGAAGGATATATGCTTCTTCAAGTGTGAAATTGGAATTACGAATCTCTTTTTTTCAGTTATTACTTATATAGCAAAGTGGCCTTTGGGCACATTCCTTGTCTCTGGAGACAAAACGCAATGTTCCGTACGTAGAATCTGCTTAGCACGAAAAATCCTGAACAAGTGGATACCATGACTTCATCATGTGTAGAGCTTAAATTTTAACAAACAATGGCTGAAAAGAAATGAATCTGTAAGAATTAATATTGGTAGTACTGATTCTATCCTCCTTTGGTGTCTGTATAAAGTAAAATGAAAAGAGCAGGGAGTTCTCTTTTGAGGAGGATATGTGTCATGAGGCATCACATGGTTTTGCCTCCCAACTAATCATAAGATCTGACAGAAATCATGCTCTATAATATTTTCTGTTTCAGTTCATCATGTCCTACCAATCACTATAACCACAAAATTTTGTGGCCCACAAGAAATTATTATCCATGTAGCCTGTCCTGCTTAATGAATAATCCCCCAAAACATTTTGGATCGATCAAATACTAGTTGGTAGAGACTAATATACCAACCAGTTGGCTGAAAGAATAATATCATTCTTTTGGATATTATTCTTTTATAAGACATGATCACCATTCTGAATGTTTATTGAGAAGAATTCCACAGGATTTAGTTGTTGTAACGCTACCATGCATGCATGAGAATTAACAATTTAATAGTTGATCATATGATGATCATATGAACTAGGGCCGGGTTTTGAATGGATGCTGGGATGAACAGAAGCACCAAGCCGACCGTGCAGATAATATCTTGATCTATGATGGCTATCCTAGAATGTCTCGAAGGATACCTAAAGGAATATGATCTTTCACCTTGCCATTTGTTTGTAGTTACCAATCGCTAATTTTTGGCAGAAAAGGGTCGATTGATGAGAATGAATCACATCACTGATTGGAAGATTTTATAGATACATAATAAACTGGCGGCATTCCACATAGCTGAGTCTATTAAATCAACTTATATGCAGAAGCAGGAGGAGGGGGAGGAGGAGGGCATTATCTTGCAACATACACATGGTGGTTTCTCAATTGAATGGGAAGACAGGAGTATGTGACTTCAAGTGCAGGATCCTCTCCATGACTGCATTCATCCTAGAAAGGGAAGAACCGCGTACATATATGCTAAACAAAAAACAACTGAGTACTTGCTTTATAAAGTACAACCGGTAAAACCAAACATCCGATTTTGTGAAGTAGAGAGTGGAGGACAATATCTGATGTTCTTTGTTTAAAGTAGAGTGAACAATAATTTGCAGCAGAGAAAAACTTTCTGTGCCACTGGATTCCCATATGCTTCTGTGGGAAGTAGAGAGTCTAGAATAATCAATGAAGTCTGCCTAATGATGAATGGCTCTGATTGAATGATCAGTTTACTAAATAAATCATCTTATTTCACTGAATATCTTTTCATTTGTTTCTCTCTGTATTGATCAACACAATCATAAAACCCTTTACGTTCATTCAAGTTTCTCTTCTCTTGGGTATTAGAGTCAATCATCGAGATAATGGTGATCATGCATTGAATAGTCATCACACCTCAACTAATATATATTTAGGAATAAATGAAGTTCTGATAACTGCTTATTTACGAAAAAAAAAAAAACAAAAACAGAAAAACTGATATGATACTCTCTATTTTAATAGAATCTTAAAGTAACCAAGAATCAAAAAACATACATTCTTTAATATCACAATCATTAAGCAAATCAGTTCTAACTTTCACCAAATAGTCAGGGTTTTTTTCAGCTGCATGTAGTTTTGATCTACTGTTTTTAGTGCTTGTCTATTATATATGTAACTATCATTGTAGTTACCTTTTTATTAAGGAAGACATCCATTCATCAAAAGTCCAAATAAAAAAATAAAAAAATAAAAAAATAAAGGAAAGAAACGAAGTGATTAGTCCCACTCTATAACTTAGTCATGATGAGACTTCACAAAAAACCTAAAAAGAAAAGAAAAGAAAAAAGAAAAAGTTAGCCATGTTAGTCTAACAGAGTGAGTCATGGTCTACTTGTTCATGATTTAGTTGATCTAAAACAGGAATTTGGCAAGTTGAGACCTTGTTTTAGATAAATGGTGGGGGCGGCGGGCCTAAAATCATCAGAGCGGCCAATGGAGGTTGGTTGGCTGTAAGGCACAGAAAAGCCATTGAAAAACACATGACTAAGTTCAATGCTTCTGTGGACAAGAAAAACGAATCTTAAGATCCTCCAAGATCAATATAGATACTTGACGCCCAGAAAAAAATGCACAGCATAATCTTTTTCTATTTTTTTTTTCCAAAAAAGCTAGTCCTTTAACTCAGGGACTGTACATATGACTTTGCAAGATGCACCCGAGCACCTCTCCTTTTTCTTAACCCCCAAAATGGTAGGGTATGATCTCTTGCACGAGACAAGCGGCAAAGCATGTGAACGCTCGATAATAACTCCACCTGCTATGTCTCCCAACATTCTTCAATCAACCTCCTCATGACTACTTTATCCAGCTTCAGGTTTGACCCCCTGCCTCTATATATAAGTTCTTCAGGTACTAAACATGCCACTTCAACTCAAAAGTATTCAGCATTCAATTACTAAAGCTATTTCTATCATCCTGCATTCAACCTCTCTTCCGAAGATCATGGGCATCCGATTGATGGGGATAGCGCATGCAAAGCAAAAGCTCCGGCGAAGTCTTTCGGCAAGAATCAGAATGATTTCAGCCACTAGTGTTAATGTTCCAAAAGGCCACTTTGCAGTTTATGTTGGAGAATTAAGTAGCAAGAAGAGGTTTGTGATTCCAATATCATACTTGAACCATCCTCTGTTCCAAGACTTGCTAAACCTTGCTGAGGAGGAATTTGGATATGATCATCCTATGGGCGGCCTCACAATTCCTTGCAGTGAGGAATACTTCATTGGTTTAACTTCATCTTTAAATTGCTCATAAATAAATAAAGACTGACTCAGGGATTGAGTGAGTTTAGGCAATGAACCTCAGTCCCATCAATTTTGTATTGTGGGTTCTTGCCAATATCATTCGTGTGATGTCTTGAAAATTGTAAAGAACCTGTGCATCATTTGATTTCTACTTTATTATATTGAGAGCCTTTTAAACTAAATTCTTAATAGTTCTTTTATATACAGTCGTTAGATACAACCGGCATGCAGTCATCCATGCCACGTTAGATTTAAAATAAATTCTTTATCTCTCAACAGCTCGATCTCTCTCTCACATCAGCTCGATCTCTCTCTCATCAAGTGTCTCCACGTCAGCTACGTTTGTACCAGGCGCTTGCAACAAGCATTTTTCAATTCCTAAAGCTATGTGCGTACTAAGGATTTCAGTGTCTATAGCACAAAGATAAGTGGCAACACCAAACAGTGCCCGTCAAGAAAATAAACAGCAAAAATTTCAAATTATTAGAAAGAATTTACAAAAGTTGGCTATTGGAAAAATAACTCGCTGATTAGAATCCAAACAAATACAGAAAATCAAACAAGAACAAGGGCAACTTTTTTTATGTTGAATCACCATCTAAATTATTTGAAATATGTATCAGTTATAGTCATCCCCATCTGAACATGGTACATGACATGCTGCATTTATATCGTATATATATTTTTTTCTTGTCAGATCTCTTAGTTGCTTTTTTCCTTCTTTTTCATTTGAGTACTGTATTTTTCCTATTTGGTTAGTAGTTCATCTTGTTCATCGCGAAAGTCGGGCCTGGGCCGAAAAATGTTACAAGACCTAGCAGCGAAGTCTATATATATATGGGCACATTCAACATAATGTTTTGACGAGCCAACGTCCCAGTTATCAATACGATCCAGTACGTAGCATAACTTAACAAGCCTTTTAAAATGCAATTCAACTGTCCAACGTCTCCTCCCTTGGTTGATTGGATCACTAATAACTATTGCAACAGATTCCAAGACGGAAGGATAGCTACTTTGAAATGATGAGAAGATCAGATGATTTATAAATAATAATAATAATTTTTAAAAAAATAATAAATATTAGTAAAAAAATAATGAATAGTTTATGAATACTAATGAGGTAGTTTGAGATAGGGTGGGCACAATTTTCGAGTTCTGAACTCCGTCTGAGTTCTTACAAGGCTCTGACTTTGATGGAGTCAGAGTTTGCGAAATTCGGAGTCGGAGTTACTCTGACTCCAGTAGTTGGAGTTCAGAGTTGGAGTCGGAGCCCATGTGGGCTCCAAACTCTAACTTTTTTTGTAAAAATCAGGTTTTTTTGTTTTAAGTGATGTTCACTCGGGTGATGCTCAAATGTGGCTCGAGTGAACGTCACACTGATTGTTTGCTCGAGCCTTCACTCGAGTGTGGCTCGAGGAGCGAAGGCTCAAGTGAAAGTCACACAAATTGTTCGCTCAAGTCCATTTTCTACTCCGATCGGAGTCGGAGTCAGATGGGGTTTTGACTTCGACCCTAGTTGTAGTCGGAGGTCGGAGGTGGGCATTCCAACTCCGTCAAAGTCGGAGCCCACCCCTAATTTGAGATGATCTCAAATCACCTCACTAACCAAACATATATAACCGGCTACGTTTGGATGATGAGATGACCTCAGATGATCGGTAAATAATAATGAAAAATTAGTAAATAATTTATAAATAGTAATAAATTGATAGTGAATCGTAATGAAGTAGTTTCAAACTACTTCACTAACCAAACATCGCCGATGGTTTCCAAGGTCCGATTGATTTGAAAGAGAATTGCCCCTTAAAATTGATTACATGCAACTTTCTTTTTAGGTACGTATATAGATACGAGTATTATCTTAAATTTCGTAAGATCCTCGGGTACTAATTTCTAATATTATAATATTAGTTCTTATATTAACTATATATATCGACTCAAATAATGTCAAATTCATAAATTTCAAAGATCCGATTAATTTGAAAGACAATTTCCCCATAAAAGTTAGCATTACTTTCTTAAAAAATAAAGCCAAATAACTAGAGTATTCTATTAAAATTATTATAAACGCAATAATTAATTATATACTTGTCTATAACCAAATAATGTAAGATTTACTTCACTACCGCGTGCCCTATCTAACTAAATTTTCAATATTGAAAGCAAAGGATCCCAAACTTAGTTTCACACACCAATTTCATGCAATATTTGAAAGAGTAACGCTACCTATCATTCATTTTATCATTATCTTTTCACTATTCCATGACGTCACATTAAATTATTAGACCATTTGTTATATTTTCCTTGTAAGTCGATAGCATTAAGAAATGTTAGGAGGATAATTGACGTCGGACAGAATAATGATTATTCTGCAGGCTAGTTTCAATAGATAATTCATAGGAAAAAAGACAAGAGAATCGCCCAAAAACACAGAGAAATGCATATGATGTTTAATTCAAAATTATCAAAATTCAAGAATAGTTCTGTCAACCCACAAACCAGGCTGTAATAGCTGAAAATCGACCATATCAGAATTTTACCAAAAATAGCAAAATCTCAATAATCATGCCAAAATTAAATACGTAATAAAAGAAATAATCAGCCAAAAATTTGGCCCAAATCGAGTTCAGAATCACTTCCTAAACAATAAATGAAATATTACCATAAAAAATAACTAAAAATAAGAATTCAAAGGGAAAAATAGTGAAATTTGGCATTGAAAATGATATACACAGATCATAGCTCAATGCCCACAACGTGCGCGTCGAAACGAGTTTTCCAAATTGGGATCATATGTGTAATTATGATACCTGTAGCCGAAGTTATGGCTAAAATATTGAAACGTGTCCAAAACTGTCACAATCAAGATTACCATCTGCTGATCTGCCACCTCAAGATACTTCAGCGCAGTCAATGTATAATCTAACAACTCAGTATTATCTAACTCGGATCCTATGCATCAATAATGATAAATAAATGATAAATAAATTTTTCCATTTGAAAATTGTTGCTTGTGCCGTATGCGATAATTGCAAAGGCACGTGTACTTACTGATCTAGCGACACAAGTATCTGCCATTTTCTTGTTGATCATGGGAGTTCCCAACTGGAGAGTTCCAACTTCACACTCACATGCCTCGATGCTAAAAGAGCAAGAGAAAATAGAATAACGTGAACCGTTGGAAGAATTCTTGGATCTAGAGCTACTACTCACTGAGCCACTGAACAACGTACACAGTAGCTGAAAAAGATGAGGATACTTAATTTCTTTGTGGAAAACGGTGGGCGAATAGCTATTTTTAGCATCCCTATGGGACAATACTACTTAAAAGTACCAAGTTGGGTCTGTGACAGAACCACAGTCCTAATAAACTCCCAACATTCAACGACGACGTACATGTTGAGAAAACCCGATCGATCTCACATGCATGCATGCATGCAAATCATGTAACCCCACCTTATCTTGTATAAATACCCAACCATTTTTCTTAGAAAAGACATCACTACTAACTTTGCTTCATTTCATTTCTTTAGCCAAAAGTCTCAGCAATTCTTTGTCTCTAGCTGCTAGCTAGCTTCATCGTTGTGGGAGAAAATGGGTATTCGCCTGCCGGAGGTGGTTCTTCGTGCTAAGCAAATGATTCAATTGCGGTCTCCGTCTAAGCAGCGTCAATTTTCATCGAACAATAATTATATTGTTGATGTTCCAAAAGGCCATTTTGCAATTTATGTTGGAGAGGAAGATCAGGAGAAGAAGAAGCGCTTCGTGGTTTCAATACACTACTTGAAGCATCCTCTATTCCAAGACCTGCTTAGTAAAGCTGCGGAAGAGTTTGGGTTTGATCATCAAATGGGAGGCCTCACGATTCCATGTGCAGAGGAGGACTTCATCAATCTCATTTCTAGTTTAAATAACTCGAGGATCTAATATTAATGTAATTTCGAGCTTTTTTTTTCCTTCCTTTTTTAAGGTTAAGTTGCTAGACATATATATATATATATATATATATATATATATATTATTTGTAATTAATGAATGGAGGCTTAATCATATTAATTTTTCTTTAGAATATATGATCGATGGACTTGTGCAAGAATATTGTGTAATTCACTGTTTTGCATTAAGAAAATATCATAATCAGGGAAATTACCAACATTAGTAAAGACTACGCCCTCGTCATTCAAAATAGATAATTTTTTATATTTAATTGCGGCAAACTTCGTTGGCTCTTTCTTCAAGAAATGTTGTGGGAAAAGATAGGTATTGGTCACGATTTAAACCTTTTGGCTATAATACTTTTCCGGCGAGTTTTATCTCACGAGCTTCTCATAACAAAATTTTGTAGAAATATAATTTTTTCTCATAAAAATTCTGTTTTTTGTCACAAAACTCATTTATGAGAAATTGTAGTTTCTGTTGTAGTGAGTATATATTGTTTATTATGGAATTAATTACTTCAATTGTAAACCATTTAAAATCTATTTACTTTCTTTTTACTAATTGATATGGCAAATTTCCATATCATCAATAATGTTTGTAAATAAACAAATTTACAAATATAATTTTATTTTTTTCACACGTACTTGATCTTTCCAAATGCATGCGCATAATAATATCCTTGACTATGTATGACGGCTCGGCTCAATAACTCGTCTTTTTCTCACTACAAGAAAAATAAATATTTGTGACAGATTATTTATAATGATAATGACTATTTGTGATAAAAACAGACTACTTCTAACAAGAAATAGTCATTTTCGCAGGAAATAATTGACCATAAATAAGTAGTTTTGGCCCCCTCTGTGTTTTGCTGAAGTTGACAAATACATATGCATGGAGAATTAAATCTTTCTAAATTTCAAAACTAATTAAATTTATGGTGGATCTAGCTTTTAAAGTCCTAATACTTAATTATCATTTTGAAATTAGATGGTTTATATAATCTTATGATCACTTAGGGATTTATTTCTTCTAAAATTAGATCCTGTATCTGTTTTCTTAATTAATCCATTCTATCCCAGGACTCAGATGTATATTAATTATTGTGAGTCTGCTATCCTAATTTATTGGAAAATGAATAAAGTTTAGTGACGTCCTATATATGGTGTCCTAGAGCATTGGCAATGGTATAGTAATTATCAAGTCTAAGATTTGGCTAAAAGTTAAGGTTTTGGCTAAAGCCAAAGCGCTCGAAGATATTAATTAATATTGGACTATATATTCATCTTAAAGTTAAAATAATAATATAATATTATATATTTTAATAATAATTTTTTTATATTTTGTAAATACACTTTATATATTAATTAATATATACTTAATTGGTTCGAGTATAGAAAGTTGACAAATAAATTCTTTGTTTTATATAATAATTTCAAAGATTAATCTAATTATAACATTAATAAACTCTTTTAGGGTATAAACTTCTTGATACGTACGTAGAGAGAACAACATTTTCTCAAAGTCAGATCATTCATCCTGTTTTTAATTCGGGATTATAAAGTTGTCGCCGTCCCAGAATTTATTTATATATCGGATAAGATAGGAGCTGCATCTCGTTTTGATATCAAAGATCGCCACATGATATATATATAAGCCGTCAATGTTGATCATATGATCTGTGGAACCCATGCATGCATGCATGCGCGCATGACGTGGAAATGGCCAAATCTTCGAGCCAGCTGCCAGATCTTTCTGACACTACATGTGTTTCTCTTTCTCCAGACTGATTGCCATAAATTAAGTAAAAACAGAAATGACCGAAAATATCTTTTATATATATTCTGAATAATGTTAGAGAGAAATTATTATAATATTACATATTTTATATTTATTGTGTGATTATTTTTAGTTAATAGTTTTTAATATTCATTTAAAGAGATATGTGGTCTATATAATATTATATCATATGTGTAAAATAGATACTTCTAATAATAATTTTTATCAATATTTATTTATTCACTATAAATCGTACGATATATAATTTCTTGCGAGCATTATCTCAAAGTATATGATTTTTTCCATAACTAACAAATAAATCAATCAATATTTGTCGATTGATTTATTTACTGTACAATCCCTTTTATTATACATCCATCTTTGTCGATGTGACTTTAAGCCGATAAGTATCCTGAAGGATCTTAGTTGTGGTGGAAGTACTGCAGTGCTAGCTATGCGCCTAGCTGAACCATCCAAGATTCCAAGCCAATAATCACATTGTCCTATCCGCACATAACAGCTTGGGGGCCGGGGCAGCTGCTCGGTTCTTACCATGAGTGGCGATAAAACTTATCTTCTGAGCAACATCGATCCCTGAAGCCAAATTAACCCTGTACTAAACGCCAATGATATCGTACGTACCCCCCAGTCATACGTACGCATGCAAGCTGGACGAGGAGGTTTGCAGCATTTTTCTTGACTCTGCATCAGATCATGACCCTTGAATCCTTGATAATTGGTCTTTGGTGCATTTACTAATCTGTTAGTTTGTCTTCGGTTGGCCTGCGTATTGGGTCCATCGCTCCTATCGTCTTCTTTCCTCTACGCATGCCTTGCAAAGCTTTTCTTGTTTCACATTAAAGTAATCACATGGGTGTGTTTCTCTTTGTTTTTCAGCATACGGCCACTTGTTTTGAAGCATATATCAAAGCTGGGGGCCGGAAATTGTACTGACACCAGCCTGGATTTTTTATTGGCCCATGAATTTCAACGTGCATGTGGGTCTGCTACACCTTGATTGGTGAGTAGATAACTGAGCAAAGCCATGTGAGCGTCTATGATAAGGTAGGCTCTGATCAGCATACCCCAGTAGGCAGTAGCCACTCTCCTGACATCACTCCCAGTTGATACTGCAGAAATTTAAAATATTCCGTCATTTAACTTCTATAAATACCAAAACCAGAGAAACCTTCTGACCATAAAGCCTTCAGTACCCTGCGCGCAACTTAAAACTGCTACAACTTCCAATACCAGTTCTCTTATCACTCAAATCCCATCTCGACCCGCTCACAACTTCCCATACCAGTTGTACTAGTCATGGGTATGCGTCTGCAATCCGTGCTTCTCAATGCCAAGCAACTTCTCAAACTGCAGTCTATGCATACTAGAGGCAGAAATCAGCCGGACGTTCCCAAAGGCCATATTGCAGTCTATGTGGGAGAGATCCAAACAAAGAGGTTTGTGATTCCCATATCTTACTTGAACCATCCTTCGTTCCAAGATCTGCTTAAGCAAGCTGAGAAAGAGTTCGGATTCAATCATCCAATGGGTGGCCTAACTTTTCCATGCAAAGAGGACGCCTTCATTGATCTCACTTCTCAGTTGCATGCCTCATGAAAGATGAAGAACGATGAGCTTTCCTCTACAATTTTGACATCTTTTTTCTCTAATAGACTTCAGAATAGTACTACTTTAGAAGTAACTTAGTGGACAGAGCAAGAGTAAATTGCTCTCCAATAAAAATATATATGTACATGATCATCCGCATGTAATGAAGTTAATTATATATATATTGGATATCAACTCTTCTGTAACTTCTAATTACCATGCATCAGTTTCTCTAGCAGCTTGTTTGAGATTGTTTGCATTCGATCAATTGCATTCCAACTTCAAGGGCATTGAGAAACCAAGAGCATAAAATTCTTATCAAAAGCTTATTTCCTTAATAGGAATTATTAAGGTCACAACTTAGCTGTCACAACAAATGCCTAAGGAAAATATTCTAGAAGGCATTGGAGGTGCCACCCTCTACTTAACCGAATAGAGTGGTCCTTGTTAATTACTAAATTCAAATGAAATTTGCTTCAAATGTATTGATAAATGTACAGTTGGTTACTTTAATTGGGTTGTATAAATATGGCCTCTGGCCTTATGTAATAGTGTGGAGAATACAATATATTTTGAAATACGAAACCTGTGAGGTATTCTTTCGAGCACCTACTGTGCTTTCACTTTGCTTTAGTATGGTATTTAGAGCCCCTTAGGACAAGAGTAATGCTAGGTACAGTCCCCACTTTGGGATTGCATGTACAGGCCTAGGCTATTTCAACTTTAAAATTTTTTAAAATTACAAAATTATCCTTCTTAAAATAATATTTTATCTCATTTAATAATGTGCCTACACATGCAGTCCCCACTTGAGGACTGCAAATAGAATTTTTCTTAGGACAAATATCCATCTTCTTCATCTCTGTCACATAATGATCACCAAAACAACCATCAATCCTATCCCCTCCCTCTCCAACTCCCTCAGTCGTTTCCTCTGCTTCCCATTTCATAACCATCAAATTATCCAATCAAAATTACCTTTTCTGGGGTGTGCAGGTCATCGCCTTCCTCAAAGCTCATCAGCTTTATGGCCACATTGATGGCTCTGTTCCACCTCCACCACCTATTGTTGATGATGCTCCCAATCCAAATCATGTTCGTTGGCTCCTCCACGATCAACTTATAGTTTCGGCCCTTTACTCTTCTCTTATCGACTCGGTTCTCTCCCATGTTCTGGATTGCACTTTGTCTCATCATATTTGGACCACCCTTAGGGATCTCTATGTTGTCCAGTCCTCAGCCCATGTAATCCAAATCCAATTTCAATTAGCCACCCTTAAGAAGGGCTCCGAATCAATGATTGACTATAATAATCGAGCTACTTCTATGGTGGCCTCTCTTGGAGTCGTAGGTCATCCTCTCCCTCCTTCTCAGTTTGCTTTATATCTTCTTGTGGGACTTGGCTCAGATTATGAGTCCGTAGTCTCTGCTATAACCACTCGACCAGATCCCCTTTATCCACAACAAATATACAACTACCTTTTGAATCATGAAGCCCGTTTGACTCACCAACATAATACTATGCTTTTTGGTTCCTCCATTGCTGCCCATGCCACAACAGTTCGTCCACCTGCCTCATTCAACAGAGGCTGCAACTCAGCCTCAAATTGAGGTGGTCGACGAGGTTGAGGAAGGGGTGGCCAATACTTAAACTCCTCTCGGCCTACTTGTCAGGTTTGCCATAAACAAGGACATACTGCTGCAACATGCTACTATTGTTATGAAGAAAATTATCAGTCCCCAACCTCTTCTACCCAAACACCAAGCCCATCACTCTCAACCCAGACTACTACTTCTGCCTCCTATCCTTCTCCTTCTCCTTCAATACCTAACCCTAATATCCTTATCTCTCCCACACAGCCTTTCTCTCCCACGTAGTCATCGTCGCCCACCTCTCATCATGCCCCTCAGATTTCAGTGCCCTCTAAGTCTTTCTCTCTTGGTCCAACCTCATCTTTGCACCCTATGGTCACTCGCTCAAAAGCCTCCATTCACCGCCCATTAATTCGAACAGATGACATCGTTCCATGGCCACACAAAAGAGCTGTCGGTCTCTCGCGCCTTGTCCTCATCTTCATCCATTCCAGAAAAACCCTCCTCATTCACCAAAGCCTCAAAATACCTGGAATGGCGAGCTGCAATGGCTGCCGAATTTCATGCCCTTCTCGCCAATAATACTTGGGTCCTTGTTCTTTCCTCTGCTTCTACAAATGTCCTTGGGTCTAAATGGATCCTTAAGACCAAATGGAGGGCTAATGTAACCTTAGAACGAAGAAAGGCTCGTCTGGTTGCCAAGGGCTTCCATCAGCAACCCGAGATCGATTACTCAGAGACCTTCAGTCCCATAGTAAAGCCTGTTACGATTCGATTGATCCTCTCTTTGGCCGTGACTTCCAAGTAGGTGCTGCATCAACTGGACATTCAGAATGCATTTTTGCACAGTGACCTCGAAGAAGATGTTTACATGCAACAACCATCCGGGTTCGTGAATCCAGTTCTTCCCACCCATATCTGTAAGTTAACTAAATCCATCTATGGGTTGAAACAAGCCCCTAGGGCTTGGTTCTCCAAACTTACTGATCGTCTGTTATCACTTGGTTTTAATTGTTTGAAATCTGATTCTTCATTATTTATTCGGTGTACTGCCTCTGTCTCTATGTATGTCTTAGTTTACGTAAATGATATTATAGTAACCTGTTCGCATGATCATTTGGTCACTGAATTCATCTATGAACTCGACACTACATTTCCTGTCAAAGACCTTTGCCCGTTGCATTACTTTTTAGGCATTGAGGTCACCCGTAAGTCATCTGGCTTATATCTTTCCCAGTCTAAATATATTGTTGATCTGCTTGTCTGGACTAATATGCATCAAGCTAAACTTGTGTCCATCGACTAAGCTCAATGCACTGGATGGACCCTCCCTTGAGGATCTCCATCTTTATTCTAGTGTGGTGGGTAGTCTTCAGTACCTTACTTTTACTAGGCCAGATATTTCCTTTGTTGTCAATTGAGTTTACCAATATATGCATTATCCACAGCTGCCCCACTGGCAAGCCATCAAAAGAATTTTATGCTATCTTGGTCATACTCAACATTATGGTCTCCATTTCAGTCCCAAGTCTTCTTTCCACTTAAATGCTTTCTTCGATGCTGATTGGGTTGGTTACCTTGATGACCGTCGATCTACGAGAGGTTTTTACATTTTCTTTGGTACCCACTTTATTTCTTGGAGCTCTAAGAAACAGCCAATAATTGCACACTCTTCAACAGAGGCCGAATACAAAACTGTTGCCAACACAGCATCTGAAATCATTTGGCTACAATCTCTTTTAAAAGAGCTTGGTGTGAATCTTAAGGTTGCCCCCACACTTTGGTGTGATAATTTGGGGGCTACGTATCTCTCTCATAATCATGTTATGCATGCGAGAACTAAACATATTGAACTTGATTATCATTTTATTATAGAACGTGTGGCTAACAAGTCTATTCAAGTCTCATTTGTTTCCTCTAAAGATCAAATTGCAGATGTGTTCACCAAGCCAATCTCTTCCTCTCGGTTTGCTCAACTTCAATCCAGCCTAACAATTTTTTCATTGATGCTTGGATCGTGAGGGAGTATTAAGGCCATAGTTGAGCTGCCACAACAAATGCCCAAGGAAAATATTCTAGAAGGCACTGGACGTACCACTAGACGTGCCTCTACTTAACCGAATTGAGCGGTCCCTGTTAGTTACTAAATTCAAATGAAATTTGCTTTAAATGTATTGATAATGTACTATTAGTTACTTTAATTGGGTTGTATAAATATGGCCTCTGGCCTTTTGTAATAGTGTGAAGATTACAATATATTCTAAAATATGAAGCCCTTTGAGGCATTCTTTCGAGTACCTACTATGCTTTTCACTTTGCTTTAGTAAGAATTATAGCATAAGTTGATAACATAAAAATATATTTTTATATTGTAAAAAGAAAATATCACTTTTATATATATAAAAAAAATGAATGTGAAGAAATTAGTAATTATTGTGTTCCTTAATTGGTTTTTCAGCAAATGGTCTGGCAAAATAACATTCAGAGGAATTAGACATTTTGAAATTAATAGAACAAACGGATCAGAAAGATTCATGGGGTCGAAGTGAATGTTTGAGCAGTCTTTAGCAAGATATTGTGTGCAATAATATTGATGATGTGATTCTAATAATGGAATATGAATTATACCAAAAAAAAGAAAGTTGTGCAAAATCTACGCCGAAGGAAAGTGTGAACTCTGGATCTCCAAATATGAATAAATACATATATGAAATAGGTCCCGTATTATTTATATATAAAATTAATATATAAATATGAAAAAGTAATTTTATATCTTTTTCGAAAACTCGTTTTGAAGAAATTTATGGACCTAACTCATCTTTTAAAACCGGTTCTACAAGAGAGGATTGCTCATTCCTTATAAACATGCTCAAGACCTTGTCCACAAGCAATGTGAGATTATTCTTCAATGTCGGCCTCCCTCACATGCATGCCAGTATTTTTTCTAGTCCTTGTCACGGGGTAAGTAGTGTGGGCCCTCATTCGTACTGTGGCAAGCTTTGATACCATGAAGAAATTTATGGACCTAACTTATCTCATAAAATCGGTTCAACAAGAAATGATTGTTCATTCCTTATAAACATGTCCAAGACCTTGTCCACAGATAATGTGAGATTATTCATATACTAATAAAGTTTTCGTAAAGGACTTGGTTCGAAACCACCAAGACCACTTGAGAGAATTCTATTAAAATAATTTTTCAGTACAATGGTAGGTGTCTAAAAGAATCCCAAAATATAAGTACAGAATATTCAAAGAAGGAAAGCAAATAATTATAATAAACTGGAATGGTAAAATGGTGGAATTCTGCACATGTCCTTGGAGGATCTTAGAAGACTGTCAAATGGCTATTGATTGTGCGGAACTACTATCAAGGCGTCAGATTTACATGCTGATTTACTGCTACGTTAACATTCTCTGCAAGCGTGTTGAGGAATAATCACACATTACCTGTGGATAAGGTCTTGGGCATATTTATAATGAATGAACAATCATCTCTTGTTGAACCGGTTTTATGAGATGAGTTAGGCCCATGAACTTTTTCATAGTATCAGAGCCAGTCACATGACAAATAGGGACCCACACTACTTATCTCGTGACAAGGACCAGAAAAAATATTGGTCTGCATGTGAGGAAGAGTGTTGAAGAATAATCACACATTACATGTGGACAAGGTCTTGGGCATGTTTATAAGGAATGAACAATTCTCTATTGTAGAACCGGTTTTATGAGACGAGTTAGGCCCATGAATTTCTTCATGTATCAGAGCCTGCCACAGGACGAATGAGAGCTCACACTACTTACCTTGTGACAAGGATTAGGAAAAATACTGACCTACAAGTGAGGGAGTGTGTTGAGGAATAATCTCATATTGCCTGTAGACAAAGTTTTGGACATGTTTATAAGGAATGAACAATCATCTCTTATTGAACCGGTTTTATGAGATAAGTTAGGCCCATGAATTTCTTCATGGTATCAGAGCCTGCCACAGGATGAATGTGGGCCCACACTACTTACCATATGACAAAGACCAGGAAAAATACTAGTCTGCACATGAGGGAGGGTGTTGAGGAATGTCTTAGGCATGTTTATAAGAAATAAAAAATTCTCTCTTGTAGAACCGATTTTATGAGATGAATTAGGACCATGAATTTCTTCATGGTATCAAAGTCTGCCAAAGAACAAATAGTGACCCACACTACTTATCTCGTGACAAGGACAGGAAAACTATTGGCCTGTGTTATGCAAAAAACATACACACCAACGACGACAAATAAAGTAAAGCAATCACTATCAAACACACGACACACAATATACGTGGTTTGTTAAATTGCTAACGTCCACAGAGCTACAAAAATCTTATTAACCATAGGAGATTACAATCACTCAATCTCAACTTACACTCTTTATGACTTTTCGGTCTCTTACACAATATGCACTCACTTGACATTGTTCTCTCTCAAAATATGTTGAAAATCCTACAAAACAAGTCAAATATAATATATTTATAGTAAACGGCGCTAGAAACCATAATCTGGCAAAAACTACATTTTTCGCTTGAGCGGCGCGTCGAGCGCGCATTGAGTGAATGACCAATCAACATTTGCTCGAGCGGGACTCGAGCTAACACTAGGGTTTGTGTCTCGCTCGAGCTCACTGTCGCACGAGACTCAAGCGAACTCACATGTTGAGTTTCGCTCGAGCCCACTGTCAAGCGCATGTCAAACGAACTCACGGGTTGAATTTCGTTCGAGCGCACATCGAGCAAACACTCTATTTCTTGGTTTTCAGTTCCAAAACCAATCTCTACATACACCCCAACTGCCAGCATGTGGGGGAAGGTGTTGAGGAATAATTTTACATTGTCTGTGGACAAGGTATTGGGCATGTTTATAAAGAATGAACAATTCTTTCTTATTAAACCGGTTTTATGAGATGAGTTAGACCCATGAATTTCTTCATGGTATCAGAATCTGTCATAGGACTAATGGGGACCCACACTACTTACCCGTGATAAGGATCAGGAAAAATGCTGGCCTGCATGTGAGGGAGGGTGTTGAAGAATAATCTCACATTACATGTGTACAAGGTAAGGGTGGGTCTTGTAGAGCCGGTTTTATGAGATGAGTTAGTCACATTAATTTTTTAAAATCATGCTTTTTGGCTAAACCCGATTCTCCCCGAATGCATCTCGACATCATAGACCTTTTTTACCGGTTGAATATCATCGGGTTAGGTTTATATTCGGTTAAAAATATATTGGATAATTATGTTTGAAAAATGAACGAATAAGATTATTGTAAATAAAAAAAAATAAGTTAGTTTTTCTATTGATTTTTAAATCTTGTTTATGTATTTTTTAATAATATTTAATAAATTTTGAAAAGTGATATTTTTAGTTATAGAATAATGTATAAGTTAAAAATTGAATAAATATAAAATTCATATAAAAAATTAATTTTTAATAATAAATACTACTTTTATATAATATTTATATCACTTATGACTATATGATATAAATTTTTAAAAGACTATGCGAAACTATTTCAGCTACTTAGTGCTCATTGTCTTGATAAATACACAAACTGGTCTGGCCAAAAGATTAATTTCAACAAATCATCAATCCATTTAAGCAACAACACTCCCATCAACATCAAAAGAGAGGTAAGAGACATTCTTCACTTCAAAACCAGTCCTTCAAAACTTAGGTACCTTAGACTTCCTCTATACATTGAACCATTCAAAAAGAACATTTTCAAGGAGTCCACTGAAAGAATTGAAAAAAAACTTCAAGAGTGGAAAAGAAAACTTCCCTCTCAAGCCAGCAAAACCTCTCTCAATAAATCTGTTGCAGCCTCAATTCCCTCTTACATCATGACCACTCTTAGAATGCCAAAAACAATTGCTTCACACATTGATAGCATTTTTAGAAAATTATGGTGGGGTTACAATAGAAACAACTCTAAAGGCTTTACCCCCAAATCGTGGGGCTCAATCTGTATGCCTAAATCTCTTGGTGGTTTGGGTCTCAAAACTTGTTTCACCTTCAATCAAGCTCTCAACTCAAAATTCACTTGGCTGCTCTTAAATGATTCTAACACTCTCTGGAATCCCACAAATACCTAAAAAATGCCAGCTTCTTTGAAGTGAAACAAAAAGTGACTGACTCATGGTTCTGGAAATGTCTTCTAAAACAAAGAGAATTCATCAAAACTAGCATCTGTTTTCAAATCAACAATGGAATCTCCACCCATGCTTGGAGTGACCCGTGGATCCCCACCATCACCTCCCATTTACCTAAACTCAATCCTCACCACAATTTCATCCAGCCAAACTTGAGGGTAGCAGAGCTCATTCTAGAGAAACCTAGGAGATGGAATACAATTCTTCTTCAAGCACTTTTCAGTCCACAATCAGTAACTGAGATCTCAAAGATTCCACTAGCTTCACTTAATTTCTCCACTATCAATGACGGGATTAAATGGGGAAGTTTTCAGTTAAATCATCATATGCTACTTTGAAAAACCACTCTTGCATCTCTGCCATTGATATTAACTGAAAAAAAATTGTGGAAACTCAAAAATCAGGATAGAAAGCTTCCCATTTGAAAAATCATTCATAACATCCTTCCCACAAAAGCTCTGTTGAAAAATTTTATTAATCTGGATGAGGAACAATCTCTTTGTGCTCTCTACAAAACTGCAATTGAAACCACTAATCATTTGTTCCTCAATTGCCCTTTCTCTCGAATCCTCTAAAGGCAATCAAAATGGCCCATCAATATTGAAAATTTCGCCTCTCTTCTCATACTTGAATGGACCAAGGTCATCCTTAATCCTGCAATTACACTCTCAGTACCAGCAAATGAATCCCAAGATTTTCAAATCTTTGCTGCACTAGCCATGGAGAACATCTGGTACTTCAGAAATAAAGTCATCCACAATGCCATTACCCTTGCATTGTAACCTTATTGAAACCGTCAACAATCAATTCTTAGAGCACAAATCAGCCTGGGTAACAAGATCTTGGTTCCCTCTCAATAATACTCAAAAAGGAATGGAAGGCTTCCATCTATCGCAATTTGACGTTGCTGTAAGAAAATATGGGAGTGTCATTGCAGCAGTTTGTAGAACCGAAGAAAAAAAGCCCATATATGTGATCACTAACTTCATATGTAATACGAACCCAAATGTGGGAGAAAGCCTCAGCAGCTTTAGAAGGCATTCAGCAAGCTCTTCGCAAGAATTTGAAAAAAATTCACTTTGAAAGGGATTCCCAACAGGTAGTAGATGCTCTCTCACTAGACCTCCCAAACTCAAATTGAGAAATTGAAAATATTGCTGCAGATATGCTACACTTATTGAAATCTATAAAAGTTTGGACATTGAAAAAAATTCATCGATCCCAAAATTGATGCGCACATGTCATAGCGCAATGAGCAGCCTCCATCAATCTCAATGGAAGCATACCCATCTCTCAATCCCCCCTAGTCTACTGAATTTCCATAGTGGCAAGGATCTCCTTTTTAATTTACTTTGTTGTAATCAGTAATGTATAAGCAACTATGTATAAACCTTTATGTTTATTAATGCAGTAAACTTGCTAAGGAAGGAAGAAGAAGAGAGAGAAAAAAAAAACCGACTATGCGAAACCGAGAGGCAAAGCCGCAAATGGCAATGCCTTTCGCCAATCTTGTCCGTATACAATCTACTTTCAACGACTTTCTGCTGCGTTTCGGTTTTGGCAGCGTTTCGTCCCACAGGACTCCAGGAGTACCGAAAGGCGAAAGCCTGTACCCATACTCGAAACGGTTTCTGATGTCCCGCCCAACTTTGAAATTCTTTTATGCAGTGCGAGTCTCCTTATTCTCACAATCTCTAACCGTAATCATTCTAATTTTAAGGCCATTTGTTGAGAAGGTGACGAAGCTTTCCGACCGTATTTGCTCTCTGTTTCTTCCGCTACACTGTTTGCATTGTCTCCCTCTCTTTTTTGGGTGTTAGAATTAGAAAGTTAATTACTTGCGATGTATTTGCTTTTAAGTTTCACTTGCACTTCTAACACTCTTTAAACTTTGTATGTTCTTATCATTTAATGGGGTAGTGAGTCCCGTTTATTTCTCGTTCTCATGGTGTTTATTAAACTCGAATGACTGAATATTGTTCATTTCTTCTTGTGCAAGACATCATTTAGTTGGAGTGAATAATTAGTGGGACTTAATAAGTTAACTTTTTTGGGGGTTTCGGGGGTAATCGTTTGCATAAAGTCGACAACCAATTGCACCCATTGTTCTCGGGCGCAAGATGATGGGGTCTTTTCTTTCAAGTGCCCTTGTGTACGTAACAAATTAATGAATTTTGGGATTTTCATTTTCACTTGTATAGTTCAAGTGCTTGCAGTTATATGAGAAAGTTAACATTGCTATTTTTGATCTGCAGGCTGGTTTTTGGTTATGCATATCCGGCTTATGAGTGTTTCAAAACTGCGGAGAAGAAGGAGCCAGAAGTTGGGCAACTTCTGTTTTGGTGTCGATACTGGTACGCATCATCTTCATGACGATCTTGTGTTAGCATTTTGTAAGTTATAGACAAGTTAATTAATTTGTGCTAATTAAAATGTTGCATCTTTTAAAAATTTGCAGGATTTTAGTTGCAATGCTTACAATCTGTGAGAGAGTCGGGGATGCATTCGTTTCATGGTATGCGCGCAGTCCTTGAACACAGCAAATAAGGATTTTTTTTTTTAATTTTTAATTTTTCCTTTCCTTTCCTTTTTTTTTTTTTTTTTGTCTGAGCCCAGCAGAAATAGGCCAATTTTCATAGTACCCCTGTTACTCCTTTACTTAGATTTTTTCTTTTGAGTGATGCCTACTTCCACAACGGACGGTTTCAAGGGTAATTTAAGAGTTATGTTATATGCAGTCATTTTTATAAATTTTTAATACATTCTATTGATGTGATTAGTCAAATTAATTATTTTATATTAAAAAAATAGTGATGCAACTAATCACTTCAATAAAATTTATAAAGAATATATAAAAATGACTGCACATATATATAATTATTGCTTAAACAGCAGAACACTAGTAATATTTGTTGTTACTGTTCATGATGTATATTTTTCTTTATCTTGCTTTGTGAAGGCTACCAATATACGGTGAAGCGAAGCTGGCATTCTTCATATATCTATGGTATCCGAAAACAAAGGTGTACACTGATCAACAGCTATAACTCAAAAAACTATATATATCTTGTTTACTAGTCTTTTTCTAACGATAATTCTTTTACCTACGTTTAAGGGAACTGCATATGTTTATAATTCCTTCTTTCGGCCTTATGTGGCCAAACATGAAACGGAGATTGATCGCAACTTATTGGTGTTGAGAGTAAAGGCTGGTGATATAGCAACTGTTTATTGGAAAAGGGCTCTAATTTATGGCCAGACAAGGTTTTTTGAAATTCTGCAATATGTCTCTTCTCAGTCAGCAGCAGCACCTCCTCGTTCTAATCAAGTACTCGTGGATAAAGAAGGGTAGCCCCTGCATTTTGACATCTTGGAGTCATTTATTCAGTGCATTCTATCTGTGCATACACCTAGCTATCATTGAAATTGTTAAATTGGTATAAGGATATGTTTATTCCACCCATTCATGGAGATCTGTATGCACCCATTTCTTATATATATTAAGGCATTGGCTATGTTTTCCAGACCAATTTTGTTTACATGCATATTGTCTAAGATTATCTTCAAACTAAATTAATTTGGTTCACTGAACCTCACTCCATAGCCTGTATTGAAGGCCTTCCGCTGATCTGTATATGTGATGATCAGGACTTGAACTTATAAAAGCAATATTCTTGGTCAGATGGTACGTAGTTCACAAACTCTCCCGCGTCGACCCTTTTTATGCTAGGGCTCCTCCCACTGCAGGTTGCAGAGTGTGGCTGGGCGACTTGTGTAACCATTTTCAAGAGAGGTACTGCTCGATCGAACAGCAGAGAGGAAAAATGTGAACAGAAATGACTTGCACACGGACGTTTTGAACGGACTTAATTTACAACAACCAAAGCGAAAATATGTGTTGCTGTTTATTAACGTGAAGAACGTACGGTATCGTAAGTCAAATAAAAAACATGCAGAATGGACAGAAAACATGTTAAAGTCAAAGCAATGTGGGAGAGATTTATGGGCTTATGTTTTAGGTAATTTCCCATTCTTATCAAAAAGCTAACATCTTTGTTCTTCGACAGGTGGCTATTGCGAAGAATCTTTTGAAAATGATTAATGATAATAATAGAATTGACAAATACACCACGCGTCGTGCAGATACGGGCCGACCAAAGCAAAGGAACCGGGGACTCGGGTGGACTTGAGTTACCCGCACCGCCCCACGTGTACCAACCGCACACTCAATTCATGCATGCCCACCACTCTCTCTTTTCTTTTGTGTCTTCTCATATAAATTTTCTCGGGAAGAGGGGTGGGTGTTTGTTTTTCGCCCGTCCTTAAGGAACGTAAAAGAAAAAGAAGCGTGTCTAGGCGGAAGTATTCCCAAAAATTTTCTCAAAATGTCTATTCTTAAGTTGTGTTTTGATATTGAAGTGAGTTGAGTTGAGTTGAGTTGAGATGATAAAATATTATTAGAATATTATTTTTTAATATTATTATTATTTTGAGATTTAAAAAAATTAAATTATTTATTATATTTTGTATTGGGATTTGAAAAATTTGTAATGATGAGTTGAGATGAGTTGAGAGTATTTGAGGAACCAAACGAAGCCTTATAAACATAAATAATTTGAATGATAGATTGAGACACATCACCACAGTTGTTTGAACTTTCATAAGTAATCTAATTAATGTGATATCTATCAATTATAATCAGAGTATTAATGTGGTGTTTCGTATATCTTTGAATCAGATTTTAATAATTTAAGTCTTTAAAATTGAGCCTATAAAAATAAAAATAAAAAAGTAATTGAGAGAGGACGGTCTTGGAGCCGAGAGTCTCTGATATCAAAATCAGTAAAATATTTTAAAAATTTATAAATAATGAGAAAATCAAAAAATTAGAAAACTTTTCCATATATAAAAATTGTTATTTATACTGAAAATCTGAATGACAGATAGTTATCTCAATATTTTAAAACTATTTATTTTTATCAATCGAATGTCATTAACTTTTAATATATCACTGTTAATTGTTGATTTTTGTTTGAAGACACAACTAATTAATTAAAAACGATCTCAATTTATGAGTGCTGTAATTTTGCCAACTTTTTGTCCTACTTTCTTTGAAATCTCACATGTAAACATGCTAATTTTTTCAAAAGGTTAGAAGTGGGGTTTTACAAAAAAGAAATTAACCAAACTGGCCCTTACGTACGTTTTCTAAGCTCCATAAAAGACGCACCCTGCCACCTACCCACCTCTCTCTATCTCTCTCTCTATCAGAGACTCAGTTAAAGGTGAGGATTGGAGATGGTCCATTTCATTGAAGAAGCAAAGGTAGGGTAGGCTCTTATCACCCAAAGCAACGTCTGATCTTCTCCCTTTAACTCTCGTGTCTAACTCACGAGACTCTGAGCAAAAAGCACGCACAAAAGTACTTACGGCCACGGGATTTACAAGAAAGCAGAAGCTTAATCCCACACACACCCAAAAAAAAAAGCAGCGAATGGAGACTCCTCCAGGCATACCCAAGAAGAAAAGCGTAGATCAGCAGGGACAGGTTCTGGACGGTTCGGATATAATGGAGTTGGTTGGGAACGAGGAGGTGTTTAGCAATTTCGTGGAGCATAAGTTCCAGGAACTGGATAGGGATAGAGATGGTATGCTCTCTGTGAAGGAGCTTGAACCTGCTGTTGCTGATATTGGTGCTGCTTTGGGTTTGCCTGCTCAGGTCACTTCTTCTGATTCTGATCACATTTACTCTGAGGTACCTTTACACGTTTCTCATCTCTCTAACTAGATCTAGTCTTTTAAGTAGTAGCTAGTACTTTTTCTTCTTCCTTGGCTTTAGGTCTCGGTATATATTAGGGTACTCTGTTCGAGGCCGAGAGAGTTTAGAGAGATGAGAAAGATCGAGCTAGGTTTAGCTGTTAACTGTTTCCCGGTAATTTGCTTTGGCAAATAATTTGCACTTTTTCTTCACATATTTAGCAGAGAATCCTATCCATTGCAGACGGAAAATCAGCTTAACATATTAATGCATTTTGCGTCTAAATAAAAACATAAAAATTACACGATGCCGATTGCCGCGTATCCATTTAAACTTAGGAATTGTGGAGGAATAATTTCATATCACCTGTTAACAAGGTTTTAAGCATGTTTATAAAAAATAAATAATCATATCTTGTAGATCAATCGGTTTTATAAAGTGAGTTAGTCTCATAAATTTTTTCATAGTATCAGAACCTGTCACAGGACGAATAAAGGTCCACACTACTTATCATGTGACAAGAATTACGAAAAATACTGACTTGCACGTAAGGGAGTGTGTTAAGGAATAATCTCACATTATTTATGAATAAGATCTTGGACATGCTTATAAGTAATGAATAATTATTTTTTATAAAACCGATTTCATGAGATGGATTAGACACATAAATTCCATCAAGAATCAAATAACAACATAAAAATGGTTATTGCTCTTGCATTTATATGCATGTAAGTTCTGGTGGTTACCTGCATGGGGTGTTTAAATTATTTTTAATTATTTGTAAAAATTATTTAACTGACAATATAAGAATAAACTAGCATGTATTAATTTCTTCTAAATTAATTTTTACAAAACGTTTATACATACAAGATTTGTCTATTTGAGACTTATACGTAGCATTACTAAATTCTTGAGAGATCTTAATCCTCATTTATTCTCAGTATATATATTAGCGTCATTAAATTTTATTTTATTTTTTTACCATTCTTTTGGTTTGAATTTAATTCATGGACATGAGCAACGTCCACTGTAATTCATGGCACCGCCTCCTAATTCGTACGTCTTCGGCCATCCCACCGGCCAAAAAAGTATAAGCGTAACCTTAATTTTATAGTCGACCGATCTATTTCTTAGAAGTATTTAATTTAATTGTTTATTGACGATCCATTAATTTATAAATTCGGAGAGATGGATATTGGTTGCAGTACTACTACTTTGCCTTCTAGTTCTTGAGGCAGCTTAATTAATTTGATTAATATTGATCCAGATCATGTAGATGGTAACTCGAGATCAAACATCCCACCTATGATTCTTCTTTGTCGGTCCCGTACTTACTGGGACTTTTCTTTTTAGCTGAGCTTTTCTTTTCCCACCTACTGCTCTTCTTTTTCTATCGTTTTCTATGAGGAAAATGCTGGGGAAACTATACCTTTTCTCAGACTTTATAATTACCTGCATAATCATGTATTGCGCGAAACGTTTATAATATATATTAGTGGACTTGCTTTGTGATCAATATATATACATGAATAATTATATATTATATTATATTATGTAGTACTATCCTTCCTTTTTTTTTTTTTTTTGTTATAAGCAATAATCTTAGATTAAGTGATCCAATCTATTGTGATAGTTTTTAGTTCGAGCTTAAAGTCATAGCTTCACGTCGTTTAGCTATAAATGTCATATTACTTTCTCATGTTATATTATAATCATAAATATCATAAATGTTAAAATAATTTAAAAGTTCATGATATCAATAAATATTATATAATTTAGAATTTTAAAGTTTTAGCTCATGCTACATCGATCTTTCCTCCATGAGACTTTATCTTCTTTCATTTATATTTAATTAAATTTTATATTACAATTAATATTCTATCGAAGATCACCGACGTCACTTTTAAATTAACATTTTTGTTTTGCGCATTGCATGATGCTCGTGCACAACTAGACTGACTAGTGGTTCATAATATTATAAGGCACTAAATTTTAATATAATGCATGTCAACCGACAGGCCAATGATAAACGAGGCAGGAATGCATCGATCGTTTATCATGTCATGCCCAAAAAGCAAATAAATTAACCCAGGTCAAGATTAGATTTTATTATTGTTATAAGTCCCTTATATATCTCCGTGACAAAGGGAATATGTAGAGTAGGTGGGGGAAAAAATCCTCAAGTTTCAAATTTAAGGATTTATTTCTAATATAGCTAGGAGATAAAAATAAAATAGACATATATATAGAGCTGACCATACAATATTTATTGGTGTTCGTATAACTATTTCGGATAGTATTAATTAATTCATCAATAAATATTATAAAATTCACTTTATATATATATATATATATCTCCCAATTCAAATGGCAACTTGAGAGAACCTTTGATCAGTAGGTATATTACAAGTAACCCACAATGGGGCTTAATTTATGATCTCTGCCAGTTTATTCTAGTGTGGCCTTGTATTTATGATATGGTGGGATTTAGACAGATGGGAATGCGGCCACTAATTAATAACCTGTAATCTTTTCACCTTTTGATCGTCTCGTTTGGATGTTGAGTTGAACTGAGTTGAGTTGAATTCTTTATAAATAGTAGTGAATTGAGATGGTGGAGTGAATTTTATGAGATCTACTTAAGATGAGTAAAAGATGTGTTAATTTAGATGTTAAGATGAATTTAAATGTATTTATGGAAAGTTAAAAAAGATTATGAGTCATGAGTGTAAAGAGGTATTGACTTGAAAAATGTTATGAGTTTCACGTGTAAAGATGTCTTAAGTTGAGTGATGTTTAATAATTTGTGAGTTGTATATTTGAATGTTAGACTAGTTTTAAATTTGAACTCAACTCAAATGAGTTGAGATGAGTCCATGTTCCAAACGAGGCTTAAAGTGCTGATCGAGTGCTCAAATTTAATTAGAATGCCATTATTCTTCTTCCAAAAGTAGTAGTTCATATATACCTAGTATTAATAAATAATTATAAGCTCATAATTACAAACAGAACGATCAAGTACGTATCATCATGTTATACAGGTCTTGAATGAATTCACACATGGCAAACAAGAAACAGTGAGCAAGACTGAGTTCAAAGAGGTTCTTTCAGACATTCTGTTAGGCATGGCTGCCGGCTTGAAGCGGGATCCTGTTGTCATCCTCCGTATTGATGGGGAAGACCTTCTTGAGTTGATCACGGGCCCAAGTTTTGAACCAGACATGGCTTCCATATTTTCGCAGATAGACACACATGGTGGATTATCCCTGCGTGATTCTATAATTAAGGCTTTCGAAAAGCTCAGCGTGGATCAAGGAATGCCCCCTTCTTCGGATTCTTGGGTAATTGATTCTTTTGTAATCAAACTTCCATTTTCAGCCCGCATGCATGCACCAACTTAATGCAAAGCATCCATGCTGTCTTTAAGGGTACTAGATTTTTAATGCAAAGTAGTAAGCAAAGCATTTTCCTGCTTGCCGATCAAATAGACATTGAAACAATTACACGAATCTCTTCTTTCCTTCTCCACTTTTCTGGGTTCCTTTTCTTCTGTAGGTTGTGGAAAACATTGTGCAACCAGCGTTGCAATCCTGTGCCGGCCATGATTGGGACAGGCCGTCAGTCTCTGAAGAATCATTCTTGGTGGAGTTTAGGAAAGCTGTAGAATGCGTCGCTCAACATCTCAAAGATCAACCAGTGATTGTCGCCCATAGTGAAAATACCTTTGATGGAAGCGGAGTTAAGAGATTATTATCCAACAAGTTTGAATTAGACAAGGTTTACACTCTGATCAAAATCCCCTTGTTTTTGTCTCACCTAAAGTTCCAAGACCCAAGCTTTATACACGGGATCAACTAAATAATTAATACACTCAATTACACATTAATGGACATACAGATATTGAATGCGGCTTTAGAGAACATGCCAAAAGATCGTAATGGAAAATTGTCAAAGGAGTGTCTGCGAGTGGCACTGGATGTAGTGGCTCCATCTGCTGGCCTAGCTCCAATTGGTGCAGTTGAAGAGGTATGCTGCTATTATCACAGCTAATTAACTTAACTTCGGTTTCAAGCTTATAATTACCTGCTGGAAGTACTTGGATAGATGCTTTTATATATAAGAAGATATATATATATATATATATATAATATATATAGGCCATGCCTATATGCATTAGATAATAATTTACAAGTGATGTTTCTGATCTGCATCTTAAATCATACAGATGGACAAGGTGGTTGGTGATGTGTTTAAGATGGTCAGCGCGGATGACGGGAAGATAGTTAAAGAAGATGAGTTCAAGAAAACATTTACTGAAATCCTGGGGAGTATCATGTTGCAACTAGAGGGCAATCCCATTTCAGTCTCTACAAATTCAGTCGTGCACGAGCCCCTTGCCTCTTCTTCTACACTTTTGCAGCCATCTTCCTAGTGAAAAGGCACATCTATATATATCTATATATATATATATATATAGATATTTATATATCAAGGATAACATAAAAAAGGATAAAAAGAATAAAAAAATTTTCAGGGCATTAATGATTGCTATCTAGCTTGCCGAAGTTGTGTATTTTGTGCAGTTAAATTGATGTGTGCGAAATAGTATGCAAATATAGAGAAGGTCCAAGGACCTGGAGCCAAGAATTGCTTGTCAATGGTGATCATTCTCCACCTACTCTAGCTGGTTGTGCCAAACAGTTTCTCGCCACCCTATAGAAAATCTAAGCTGTTTTTTGGATTCCATTGAGAAACTACTTACTGCAGTAGCATATATATTACGTAAGATTCTTCTCAAAACATAAAGTAATACAAATGCTAAAGCTCGTATCTTTAGACAGAGAGAAAAAGAAAGTTGCACGTACTACTACCAAACAAGTTTAAAGCACTCATTAAAGTGTGATATATACTAATTTTATGGCATAAAGCCAGCCTTAAATAAAGCAATGACCTTTTGGATAAGCACCTTCTCGAGCAATGCCCATCCACACCTAATGCATTATGAATTATATTTGTATATTTCTATGTAAAATAGTTAAGCATGCAAGAGCTATTATATTCTTCATATGATGGAAAATTAGTACAGATAATGGAAATGCAAGCCAAGAGGGGCCCATGCAATTCCAATATTCTAAAAAACTCGATGCCCATCCGATATATAACAAGCCAAGAGGGAACTCCCCACGCCTTCAAAACCAGCCCGCCCAGTAACCGAGAATGAAACAAACACCGCTAGTGCCATTGCCCCTGGCATGCATGCCATGCCACCGGCCGCCAGTACTACCGCACATATATACCACTGTTAATTAAGCCAAGTTCCTTGCACCATTTTTCAAGTTAAAAAAAAACCACAGTCACATGCATGCACCAACAAAGAGCACCGCAAATGTGCAAAAGAAATCTAACATGATCACCAAGGCAGTCTCTCGATCGGCTGATCAGTGCGGATAGTGCTCCTTTGCCTTCGATCGAATATTGCACGTGCGACTGCCAAGGAATACTCTTGAACTGTTTGATGGTTCATCATGTTGTGAAAAACAATAACAATAAATGAAAGTAAACACAAAAAGAACAATCAAAACAATCACACGACACAAGATTTACGTGGTTCGATAAATTACCTACTTCCATGGAAGCTGCAGAGGATTTTTATTACTTGAGAAATCACAATACATTTTTGGGTGACCATTGTTCACACACACTAAATGTCACAAGCCGGCAGAAATCCTAAAATTTCAATAATAGCGATGTTCACTAGAGCGCGCATCAAGCGACCATCAACTGCTCAAGCCATGTGTCGAGTGCCTCTTGAGCGAACTCTCTGATTTGCCTCCGCTCGAGACCGCTCGATTGAGCTCACTGTCGAGCGGTCTTGAGCTCACTCTTTGACTTGCATTTGCTCGAGCTCACTGTTGAGCAGTCTTAAACGAACTCTCTAACTTGTACACTATAAGGTTCAGCACTTTTACCAGCGATTATGTATCGCTGGCATACATGTACCCCAGCGATTTATAAGTCGCTGGAAGATCGCCGGTATTAAAGCCCCACTTTACATCTAGTCCAACGGAACCCAAAACTCGCCGCCATAAGTCGCTGGAAGATGCGCATCTGCTCGAGTGGTGTGGACCAAACTCCACAGTACTTAACACATCATCACACATTTGATTACTAGAAAATCCATATAATTATATAGAAGCATAGGCAAGAGTTATAGTACCCTTGATTGTTACCATGAAACTCATAAAAACTCCTGCTCGATGAAGAGAAGAAGAATCGAAGAAGAAGATCCTTGGTCATTGATAAATTGTTAAAAATTACATAATTAAGTTGCTAAATGAATGATTTGTTTAACAAAAAAATGAAGTAAGCACTTAATTATATAATAAATTTTAATACTTGACTCAATGTTAAATTCTGATTAATATCTCAAATTTTATTCTGATATTTTGTTAATGTTGCAGGGCATTGTGAGAAAAATGTTAAAAATATATGGGTATTCTTGGAATTACCCAACTGACACGGCAACTACAAAGAATGTTCTGAAAACTCACGCAAAACACTAGTGACTTGAGGGGCAGACATGCGGATGGTGGCTTCCAATAGATGCAGCACGCAGGATGAACCTGGGCTGGATCGAGCTGCTCAAAGTGCACTGCAGAGGCTAGAATGGTGCAGGGCACTCACGCGTAAGAGGAGCAACTTGAGACGCGAATTGCAGTTGAGGATTGGAGTCAAAACGCAAGGGGCTGAGGATGAAACACGGATCTGTGCTAGGCTGAGACGTGCGCACTGCAGGACGAAACGCGCAGCAGAAATGGAGAAGTGGAACGCGAGCGGGCTGGAGCAAAACGCACGCAGAGGTGACCACTCACGTGAACCTGGACCGCACGTCAAAACGCACGAAAATGGATGCGAAACAGCATGGCACTGCAGGACGAAACGCGCAGCTGAGAAGGCTTAGACGCAAAACAGAGGGTATAAAAAGAAAAAGAATTTTCGTGCGCCGGCTAGTTTTTTTTTGGGAGTTTTCGTCTGTGTGTTTTTTTTTCTTCGGCATTTTTACTCGGAGACATTTTTTTTTCTTTTCTGGTTTTATTTCCTTCGGCTTGTTCTTCTTCTTCAGCACTTTGGTTTTCAGCAAGTTTTGCATTACAGCATATTTCTTTTCCTGCAATTTTCGTTCAGTAAAGTAGTTAAAGATGTTTGAATTTAATCTTTTTGAGTATTTTGTTAATCTAGAGATGATAGGCTAAATTTTTAGCTTGGAATTCAATGAGTAACTCATGACTATTTGGGATTGGATTTTCTTAAATATCTAGTGCTTTTGATGATTAACTTGATGGATTATATTTCAATGTGCATCTAGAAAAGATTAGAGTTCTTTGTTCTTGGTTTAGATCAATTGTATACGTAAAGGCACAATTGATACTTGAACAAGTAACATGACTTTGATGTTTTTCTTTCACTTTTCTATGATTGTCATATAATTTGTCAAGTAGTTTTATTATAATAAAATTGTGGTTCATTGCTATATTATCCGACCATGATTTCTAGGAATGAGAGAATGGTTGAGAGAAAATGAAAAGAGAAGTAAATCCATCACCAAATTTGTGGGCGAAAATTACATCCCAAGTGTTTGTTTAATTGTTTCTTACAAGTTTAAGTCAACTTCCACACGATTTCTTTAAATCTCTTTAATCTTAGCAATTTTAGAAAAATAGATTCTCTTTTATTTTCAGCATTACTTATGCTTGAACGTCCCGACAATTTCACTCATAATTCATTCCACACTCCCTTAGTAAATAGCCCCATTTAGGTGTCAATATTGTTAGTGGTTAAGTTTAGAAATTTATTTCTCTTTGCTTATTATTTTTGTTCATTACTAGCTCATTTAGTTTACTCTTTTCTTATCATTTTAAACTTTCGTGTCACTCCAAACGGTAATATGTGGTCTTGCAAAAATGAAATGTTTGCTGAATTCTCATTGTCCTTGTGAATTCGATCTTGGGATTTACCCTTGTATTACTTTGACAGCTTCTACGTTTGGAAGTCGAAATTATAAGCTGATCAGTCATCTGGCTGAAGGCATTTTATACATCTATTTACACATGCCCGTCATTGTGTGTGTAAGGAAGTCTTCCCTTCCCACTTGCGCCACTCATGTTGATGCTTTGAAGCTTGTCACCTAACTGTCGTGTCCCCTACTCATAATGTGGCTTGGTGGCTAGGCCTATATTGGACTTTATTGTTTTTACCCCCTCACAAGAAGAAAATTTGAAGATACAGCCAACACCAGACTAATTGGCTACTTTTCGATGTTTTAGAGCAGTGGAGGTGGCCGCTGCCAACTGGCCGTGCTCGTTTCTGGCATTTCCAGACTGAATATATATATGCTTCATTATCCAACTGATTTTCTAATGCCTCGCAGAAGTCGAAATAATGTGTAAAACCAAGCTTTGCTGGCAAGAATATTCATGAACAAGGAATTCTGTTTTTAGGTAAAAGAAATGGGTTTAATAAGCCGAAAAGACGGCCGGCAATTTCACGACAAACTCATAGTTTGGACATGATACACTATTATTAAAACATCAAGATTTGTTTCGATGGATGTAATTAGAAGTTAATGAAGCATTTTACCCCAAAATGCTATCTTTGAACTGATCCCGTGTGCATAATTTTGAATTGGATAATCACCCATGGTTCAAGTACTGCATATACATGCATATGTATGCATGAGAAATTAGTCATGCGCGCATATCCGCACAAACGCTCAAATTAACACATGCATGATGCATTCTAGGAAGACAACCTCCAATTAAGTAGGCAGTAATTAAGGTCGACCCTCAAATACCGAGTCTGCATAACTCAAATTAGTTGAAAGCAAATTATATTTTTACGAATCTATTTTTATTTTATTCATTTTTCAGCCTATGTTGCAGCCATTTCCCATGATATATATAAACTTCATAATGCTATTGGAAATTACACACGCATAACCTAATTAAACTTTCGCTTGAGAATAAGTACTGGGACTGCCACTTCCCCCCAAAAAAGTCCCAGCTAACCTTAAAATGTCATGCTCCCCCTCTACCCATACCAAACCCTCCTTTGGCAAGTTCACGGAGTAACCATAATAAACAATACAGGCCAAAAATGGCCCAACCCAGAAAACCCAGTGCCCATCCCACAAATGGCCTCCTTGAAACAGTGCTGCGCCCAGGCACCTTGCAGGGTTCAGACCCACACCTGCATAACCAGCATGTCCGGTAACCGTTACTGATACAAACACCGCTAGTGCCATGGCCCCTGCCACCACCACACAGACCAGTGGCAAGCCAAGTTCCTTGCACCTTTTCTTGTCAAATGCTACTGTCACGCCCACAAAGAGTACCACAAATGTGCAGAAAAACTCTAAGATTAATGCAGTCTCTCGGCTGAGTGCAGACATTGCTCCATTTCCGGCAATTGTGCAGCCCCCTAAGGAATATTTCTGAGCTGTTTGAGCGTCCATGACATGTTTAATTACAAGAAAAGCCGTTATTGAGCCAAGACATTGGGCAAAGAGATAGACGGAAGCACGAGCAAGAGTTACAACACCCTTGAGAGCTGCAATGAATGTGAAAACCGGGCTCATGTGACCACCGGATAGAGGAACTGTCGCCATGAGGAATAGGAAGGCTATGATGAAGACGGCGAGCGGGACAAGAAGCTTGGGATCGACCTCGTGTGATTCCAAGCATGCGATAATGGTAGTGGTAAGGGAGAACACTAGGGCGGCAGTTGCTACTAACTCTGTAAGGGCTGCCCTCCACATCTGAAAGATTGAATCAAAATTACAAAAAAAATGCTGGAGATGTCATATATATTTTGATATAAAAAACAATAATAATTAGCATGCAAGAGCTACCTCCGGAGAGAAGAATTCGTGGGCACCTATGAAAATAAGAACTTTTGTTCTTAAAGAGTTCCTTCCAAGATTAGTTTCCTCACTTTTCTCATATTTTCTTGGGAATTCCTGATCAGCTTCTTTGGAGACAACCATATCCATGATTTAAACTATTCCTAGAGACAGTGATCGAGACCAGCCTGAATCAAAACTTATAGAAGAGATGGGAAGTCGTACGTAGCTGCCAAAGCCAAACTTGGCTACTTCCAGATCATGTAAGTTTTGGAAGTACTGAAGATGGTTTAATTTCTTCCCGTCGTTTCCGGAAGACTGTACTAGTTAGCTAGGAGCATATATTGTGTTATATGCTTTATAAAACATATCTTTCAATGGACGTACGTGGAAGTCGTCGAAATAAAGAATAAAACTAAGCTCTGCAATTAAGAATATCCATTCTACATGAACAAGGCCGGATGCCTATGTTAGAATGGGAATTCATAGTATGATTTTAAATAAATTAATGCGCACAGATAATCGTTGCATTGGTAACATGCATGGTAACCTAATAATTCTATCGTATAATTAATTATATATACTACAAGAAAACTGTTTATTTGCGACCAGTTAATTCCAGCGAAATGACTATTTGCAACTAAAATTAGTTGCGAAAAATATTTTGATGGCAATAAATTAGTCACAAAAGCCTGTTTTTCTTGTAGCTATAATGACACTTGTGAGCGGTTGATATAACTATATATATAAGAATAATGCTACTATAACTTCTCAATAGGGCTGCACAACACACCAGAAAATTGACCGGAATCGACTCGGACTGGCCGGCAGAGCTCGGAACCTGCCGAAACCGGTGGAGAACCAGTCGGCGTATGGTACAAAATTGAGAAAACTGATATCAGCCGATTCGGCGTCGATTCGAACCTGATTCAAACCGCAGAACTGGCCAACTAAAGAAATTAATTTTTTTTATATACTCTGTACTTAAAACGACACCGTTCTACTTAAGTTTAAGGGGAACGACGTCGCTTAATCCTATAGTTGTGTTTTAAACACAACTGAAACGACGCCGTTTTATTTATAACGTATTAAAACAAATAAGTAGACGTCGTTTCAATATCAATCTGTCTTCTTCCTCGTGTCTTCTTCTTCGCGTCTCAATTCTCATCCTCTCTCTCTCTCTCTCTAGTCTCTACTCTCTCAGACGAAGCTCGGTCTGAGAACCAACCATGAACTGCCATAGAAATGAAGCATCGATTGGCGTCGGTGTTTCTCCTTCCCACCGATCGGCTTTGGCCTGTTTTCTCCCCCAAAACTTAAGTGTCAGTCGGCGTCAGTTTTGCCCAAAAACCGAGTCAAAGGGGTTGGGTTTCACCCGTACTTCTCAATTTGCTCATGATTTTAACTGTTCATGCATTTAATTTTTTTTATTTTTTTAATAATTAAGAAAGTGACTATTAGTGTATTTTTTTTTTTTTTTAATTTTTTATATATGTTTAAAAAATGTTTGAATTAAAAAGTAAAAAAAAAAATACAATTTGCACTAAGAAGCACATAAAATGGACACCTACAAGCAACAGAGTGGCACCACTCTATATATAATGTACGTGCTTCGCTTTGCATGCATTTGAAAGAGATGAGAGATAAACGAAACATCTATTTCCTTTCTAGCAATAAGTACTAGGAATCCGGCTACGAATCAGCCGCACTCTCTGCACACTGTGATTGTTTTTTTTTTAAAAAAAAAACTCAACACATTCAGTGTGTTGAGGATTACATCAACAGTAGGCTGATGTACGTAATTTCTCTAAGTACTAGATTTCTTTCAATCTCTAGTACTATTGTTAATTAATTTTCAAAGTCAATGTTTATGATATTGCCACATCAAATTATAATATGGTAAAATATAGTAAGATAATTAATAAAGGTTAGGAGGTTGTTTGTATAATTAAATGATAAATTAATGTTGAATATTTGGCAAAATCGAAGACCATAGAATTAGTGTTTTAATTTCCCCCCTAAAACGTCTATTGAATTAAGCTTAAAATAATGATTCGAAGAGTAGGTTTATAAATTTCTTTTGCTTAAGAATATCCTCATTCCCTTAAAGATAGTCTCTACTTATCCGCGAATAAGAATATGAATAAATCATATTTTTAACAGATTGAGAATAAGGAATGTGTATTCCTATTTTTAATGAAATGGACGTTTGATCGATTCCTGTACTATCCTCAAGGAATAACAATTAATATATAGATATTCCTATTCTTTTGTTTAGGGACAATCATTATGTATTAATTGGAATTAAATCAGAATTTCTAAAATACAACACCTTCAACTTTTTTCTCAAAAAACAGTCCAAATTATGGTTTAAAAAAAATTTTAAAAAAAATGGTAGTCGGACGTATACGTACGTACTAGTGGGAGGGGCCCAAGCTAGCCACCTTGATATGGCAAGGATGGTGTGGACCATCCGGCCTAGAGGTACTTCTTCGGGGTACTGGGCGACCTTTGAAAATGTCCGGTGGCCGCCGGAAACCATGCAGTTTTTTAAAAATATATATTTTTTTTAATATTTTGTTTTCGACTTTTTTTATTACTTTATTTGAAAAGAAAAATCTAACGGGGATTTTCAATATTTTTAGTATTTATATATATATATAGTAATGTTAGATACAAGTTTCAAATAGATAAATTTTATATAAATCTTTTATAAAATAATAGATCTCCCTAATAAAAAAATAATTTTTTTTTATATCTTTTTAAGATGGAGTTCATTTTTTTATAAGAATTTGTATGAGACTTGTACAAATCATTTCTCATATATATATTACAATATTATTCCAAGATTTTATCAAGTGAACCAAATGTAGCTCAAGAAATCATGAACTAAGAACTAATTATATGTTACAATTTATAAATTATTTTACCCCGTGATCATGGCACGTTATATATATATATATAATCAAAATATAAAATATTGTACCTGATCTATGGAGAAAAATTCATGGGCACCTATGCAGGGAGGCGGACCTACATTGATGCTTGATAGCCCTCCAAAAATTTTTAAAAACTTGTTTTAATATATGATTTTTTAAAGATGTCCTAATATATAGATAATTTGTCCCCTCCCAAAACATTTTTAAACATCTTATTTAGTATTTAATTGTCTAGGTTTCTTTTAGTTTTTCAACAATTTTTCATACTCATATCTATTTTTTGTTATTAATAAAATCTCACATTCTCATTTTTTTTCACATCTCATAAAAGATAAGAAAATATCTTAATTTATTTTTATAATCTATTTGATAAATCTACAACCTCATTTTTCTTATTTATTTATATTTTTATTTTCAAGTCTTCCACTAGCTAATTTATTAATTTGGATTAGTTAATTTGTTAGTAAGTACATATGTACTACTAATTAACAATTAAAAATGAAGACAAAGATAAAAGTACATAACAAATTTTTATCGTTTGTTTACTTAATTTTTATCGTTTATTTACTTAATTTGTTAGTTGCCTCATGTTTCCAACGATCAAATGGTGTCGGAAATTCCTGATCATGATCAGCTTAATTTCTAATTAATTATCTGGACACAACATGATTAATTAATTAATATCCATGACGGCCTTAATTAATTTTTTTTCTCTCTCTCTCTCTCTCTCTCTCTCTCTCTCTCTCTCTCTCTCTCTCTCTCTCTCTCTATATATATATAAATATCGCGCGCGCAGACATATAGTACTGCCAAGTACTACTCCGACCTAATTAATTTGCTGCTGACTCCCGATCGATGTTGCTTGCATGATAATATTTCTGGTGTTTCCCAGCACGACACAGTTTTTGGATTGTGTTATATGCCTCATGATCGAACCTATTTTTTTAATGCCCAAAGACAAAGGGACGTGGAAGCCTACCATACCATGTCAGCATCGAGATCATAAATAATTTTATTTTCCCTAAATTATTTCCTACAGAGTTAATCTTCTGATGGGATTAATATATATATATATAAGCGGAATCTCAACTTATTACATCCACATCATATACAGATTTATTTCCCCACATTCTTTTTTCACTAGAAACGAAGTTATAATCATGAAAAATACATGCTAGCTGAACCTTGCGAGTCCATCCCACACGTACGTACACGATATGATGAGGCCTCAAACACAAAGAGCTATCAGTGCCTGCGGCTGCCTTTGTTTAAGAACCTTCAGAACATGTTCTTTTCTCAAGGTAACTAACAATCCATTTGATCTCACTTCCTGTTAACACGGTCTGATGGAAAGAGAGCCTTCAAAATGTTCAAGAAATCGTGTTTGTATTCATGTGCATGGAAATGCTGAGGTGGAATAACCTTAGTGTACAGATAAAATGCCACGCAAGCAATACCAGGCCCAGCCCAAAACACCCAGTGCCCATTCCAGAGGTGGCCCCCTCGAACAAGTGCCGGGCCCAAACACCTTGCCGGGTTCATTCCTGCCCCAGCATAACCCTTGGCGGCAGTGACGGAGGTCGACACAAACACAAGGAGGCCCACCACTATTCCGATGATAGAGAAAATTTTAACACGGCCCAGATTTCTGGCTTGGCGAAGATCAAAAGCCATCCATATCGAAGTAAAAAGAAACACAAATGTACATATTATCTCGAGCCAAAGGGCCTGGCTTGTTTCGAGGCCAATCACAATGGGGCCATTTGGACCTGGTGCAATGACAGTGAGAGTGCAGCCTCCAAGGGAAAATGTTTTTTCAATGGTGCTGTTCACCACGGCTTTGAGTGCTAGTGCACCAAGCACAGCACCCGCACACTGTGCTAAAATGTATATGGCAGCCCTTGAAAGGGAAATGAGGCCGATAAGGGCAGCGGCTAAGGTGATGATGGGGTTAATGTGGCCGCCGGAAACTGGATTAGTGGCAAGGAGGAGAATTGCGATAATGATAGCGATAAGGATCGACATTAGAAGCTTTGGAGCTTTTATTTCAGCATCGTAGGAGGAGATAACTATGGTGTCAATTGCAAAAACAAAAATTGCTGTGCCAATCAGCTCTCCCAAAGATGCTCGCCACACCTGATCAGCTAATTCAACGTCATGATTTCGTTACTCTATATATATATATATATATATATATATATATATATTTATATCAAACCCCAAACCCCAAAAGAAATAGCAATATTAATGATGGCAATCTTATTAATTGAGTACTACATGATAAGCATGTAATATCATACTAACATTCAAAGAGAACAACTCCTCCAAGCCCAAAATCTCGCTCAATTTAGACGTATCATTGCGTCTGTTCCCTCCCTCGAACTTCTCTTGCTCCGACCTGCATGCAAAAATTATAAAAAGAAATTAGGAAAATGATGAGATATATATATATATATATATATATGTCACCCTGATCAGTTAATTAATTATATAAATTACCACTAGAATTTAGAAGTGGGAATTAGGGAATGAATGAATCATGATGCAGCATGTGGAGTACTTGCATTGGTGTAGAGGCCGAGAAAGGTTGGACTTTGCTCCCACCATACACATTTTCTTCATCCTCTACGACTGCCGGCACATAATTTTCAGCCATCTCTAATTAACCGCCAAATACTAATTGTTAGCTAGCTTTCTTGGTAATTACTCTCATCTTTGTAATCTATATATTTATATATAAATATATATGGCCGGTCAGCTTTGATCATGTTGGGGAGTTGGTCGTTTACTCATAATGCCTGCCCGTGCCCATACTAGTCGTGCATGCCATCAATTTCAACTGTTTTTCTTTTCCAACTACATTATCGGCTACTGCTTCCTACTTTCTTTTCTATAAATTGGGGTCCAAAAATCAACTTTAATATTATATTACAAGATATTAATTAATTTAGGACTCAGTCGTTTTCTATATATAGCAATAAATGAATGTATCAAAAAAGGAGACGATATCTTGTCGTAAAGGGCATGCCACGTTCATCTAGTGATCATCTAAGACATAAAAGTTTCACGAGTGTGCATGGCTCCCACACCTAGCTAACGTTACGTGTTACATGATTATAAGATATTGATCATCTCGATCGCATATATATATTTTATCGTGGCATAAATTAATTAACGTCAAAAGCTTTATATATATATATATATGCATGTCTATCATTAATTCGAGTAGTCTAGTATGGTAAAGAAAACGTAAACAGCACCATGCATGCATAGCACTGGAATTACTACTGTTTGTATCGACGTACATGATGCGTGCAGTAAAGCGTGAATGGTATGTGATGATCATAATGAATGGTATGGTGTTGCATGTAGCTAGGAATGGAACTGAAAGCTGGGCTTTATTAATTGGGCTGTCAAGTTGGAGAGTGTAATAAATTAGGGGCGGTACTCCGTCAACGTCGAGCAGCTAGCTAGCTAGCTAACTATATATTCTATACACTGCTGTAGATCAGCCATTGGCCCATTAAAGACATCCATTAGCCAATACATTATTTAAATTGTATTATGTTAATACATTTGAGATTAGACGGAATTGCTCCCATGGACCACTAATACGTAAATATTACCATAAGGCGGAAGCTATGGCAATCCAGAAAATATTGCTGTAAAATTATACGTTTAGGGTGTGTTTGGAAATACAACTATTTTTAGACTACTTCAGTATTATTATTCATAAACAGTGAATTATTATTTATTAACAATTTTTTATTATTTATAAACTATTTATTACTATTCACAAATAATATGAGATATTCTAAACATAAAAAACGGAGTCTTATGAAATATATATTGAGATGTAAATGCAAGACAAAATGCATGCATGCATGCATGCATTGGGCTTCAAATTAAAGGAAATGTATAGTTGCCTGTATATATATAGCCAATATTTATTGTGGGAACTGATGTAAGTACGTACGTGGGGCGCGCGGCCGCGCGGGTAGTAGGGGCCCTACTGTAGGGCGGCACTGACTATTGTAAAACAATAAACCATCAGCATTATGACCAAACTATCTTAATTATTATATAACAGTTTTACTTCGTACAATCGGCATGCACAAACGGGATGCAACCGGCTGTACGTGACAAAATTAATGTAAAAGAAAGAAAACAAAAAATAAAAACAAAAAACAAAAAATAAATAGAACAGAGATCCTACAAATAAGAAACTCATGCATATTTCCACCATGAACTCATGCATATTTCCACCATGAAAACACAGGTAAATACCTTCTAAAGTATTTTATGTGTTTCTGTGTTTCCTAGCTTTTCTTTATTCCTTTTGTTTTTCTTTTAAGCCATAATGTGTTGCTTCTTGTATCTTGAAGACCTCAACTCTAGTTCTGAGATCCTCACACTAGGACTCACAGCCATAAAGTTCAATCTTGAAAACCCGTTGACTCAATTTTCATGAACCTAAAACCCACTTTCCTTTTTATCGGAAGAGAATAGGCAAACGTAAAATGAAGGATTCATGGAGACCAGATCTAAGTGGAAAAAAGAAGGAATTAGTCTGAGTGGAGATGATGAAGGGGGCTTCGACGGTGGCTTCGTGGAGACTAGGTCTGGAGGGAAGGGTTGGCTTCGTGGAGAAGACGTGCGCATGAGAATTCGAATGAAACGGTGTGTTTCAACTCCACGTGGGCAGTGGTTCCCCAACGGTTCCCAAGGACGGTTGCATACCTCATTTTTCATTATATATATGGTTTAAACTCTTAAGACAAGAATGATCCAAAAATCAAGACGAGGGTGGGAAAAAAATATCATGAATCAACCAACTTAAGCTACGTTTGGATGTTGAACTGAGTTGAGTTGAGTTAAATTGGGTTGAGATAATAAAAAATTGTTAGAATATTAATTTTTAATATTATTATTATTTTGAAATTTGAAAAAGTTGAATTATTTATTATATTTTGTATTAGAATTTGAAAAAGTTGTAATGATGAGTTGAGATGAGTTTAGATAGGTTTAGGAACCAAACGAAGCCTTAAAATTAGCTATGGATCAAGCAATCCATAGGATTAGGTTTAACATGTGGCTATGACTAACAACATAGCAAGAAGTCTCCAAAAAGTAGCAAAATCTATCTTAGACTGTGTTTAGATGTTGAGTTGAATTCAGTTCTTTATGAATAGTAGTGAGTTAAGTAGTGGAGGGAGTTACGTAGGGCCCATCAAAACTGAGTTTAAAGTGTGTTTAGATGTTAGGATGAGTTTAGTACTTTTTATGGGAAGTTGAAAAAGGTTGTGGATTCTATATATAAAAATGTGTTAAGTTGAAAAAAGTTGTGGGTCCTATATGTAAGGGGGTTTTGAGTTGATATAAGTTTAGTAATTTGAAAGTTTGGTATTTGGATGTTAGACTTAGTTTAAAATTAAACTAAGCTGAATCTTGCAACCAAACCTTAGTTTCTCAATCAAAGAGAGAGGAACAAAAATACTATAATACAAACACGCACAGACATTGATACATAAAGATACATAGATGGGAATTCTTACACTCTAAGAAGGGAAAGGCCAAACCTCCGTTCTAATACTTGGATCAACACCCTGCATCAGAGCATAAGGAATCAGATCTTCACAGCAGTAACAAATACAGGATAAAAATCAGAGGAAACTAAAAAAAATAAAATAGATTTTGAAAAAAGAAAACAAGGTGGTCTGAGAAAATTCGATTGCTTACCCCACCACGAGCTTTCTTAAAAAATTTGACCCCACCATCACTGAGATTTCCATCTGGTGTAAAGAAACTCCTCCATTGTTTTGGCAGAAGTGTATGTTTTCTTCTTCTACGCGACCAAGGCGATTTAAGACTAACCAAGTGAAGGAGAAACTGAGGCACAAAACATTTATCTCCACCTAAAAACAAATAAGGTTCATATCAAAAGCAAATGTATGACAGTCATAAAAATCCCCATTTGCAGGCATAGTAATGATAAACAGGAAGTTGTAAAACTAATCCACCACGGTACTCATTTAGAACGAGTAAAATAAACTTCTACAAGATTGCACAAGTAATAATTTTGCCACAAAAGCTGATGAGCATGAAAAACATATTGAATCTGTAAGGTTCAAGCTGCTGAATTCTTGAACCAGCACCAGGAAACCGTAACAATACCTCAGAAACAATCAACACACAGAATAGACTAAACAAGATTTCATTCATAAACCTTGTAGAGAATTTTCGAGGAATTCTCAACCTCCCAAACAGACTCTCAAGATTATTCAATACCTTTTCATCCTACTTATCTCTGCTTTTATAGAAGCAGATGTCTAACAACCTTCTAAACAATCGCAAGAAAGCAAATGTAAAACGCAACTATCAGTTTACATCATGAAATGCAACGTTTCACTAAACTCTAAACGTAGTTGCTAAGAAATTAAAACGCAACACTTCCGTAAGAATTAAAACGATTCGTTTCATTAAACCTCAGTTTCCCTAACGGCTAAAACTGCTGCAACTAACTTCCTAACAACCTCATAACAGACTTCCTCCAAGCCTTACTGATCTGCACCACTTCAAGGCCTCTGCCAAGCCCCCGTGACAGAATCCCAAAGCATTTTTTTTTTTTTTTTTTTTTGCGACTTTTTCATGACAGTCGGAGCAGAAAACCTACTCAGAAATTCTGATTTTGAAATCCAAACAGTTAATTATTAGATATAAATAGTAATAATGAGGGGTTTTGTGAACAAATTCATAATCAAACAGCGAGTTCATTTCTATCATTTTTAGTTATCAGCCTAAGATTTTTGTAAAAATGAGGAAAACAAAGACTGAAAAGGAAAAGCTTACCAATATACTATCAAACTTAAATTGCTGTTTTCAAGGATATTTGTAAATTCTATTCTTTTCCTTTCAACATCATCCTGATTCTACCTAAACAAGAACCCTTTTTAATCTTTTGAAGACATGCAAGAGTCACAAGCAACTGAGCATACCTATAATTAGTCAGGGGGATAAAGTTAGCAAGTTTCCCAGAATCCAAGTCATCCTCAAGATTCTATGTGTCAAGAGCAGCCATTCATACTTCTCCGTCATGCCACACGACAAAATCAATGACAGGCCCCTCGTCATCAAAGCTCTAAAACATAGAAACATCCCAACTTAGTAACAAAGGAAACTCAAAAAATATAAAAAGAATAAGACACTTATGACTTACTTCTGCTTGCTTTTGTAGAATGTCAATTATGTTTTGGAGGTCTTCGAGGGCCCTTTTCGGGACTCCCGTGAAAATTAAAGGAAGTGGCTTGATCTGAAGAAAATAAGTGACCCGAGTCATGATCACACCCACTCATGGATGACACATTTCTTGCATGTTTTGATATGGCATAATCATCTATTGCATGTTTTCTAAATCTGATAATTAAAAATTTCACAGATAACGCTTCATATTCTTGTTGGGTTCACAGTGCTGTAGTGGGCTTTTGTTTTGTTTCTTGAAACTACTGGCTATTTTATGGATTCTATTGTTGCTCTCAAGGCATGTAATGCGATCTACACTTTCTTCAAACACGTTCTTGCACATAATAAATCATCAAAACAGAGTTTTATTGGCATGTTTACTAGTTGTTTCTGGGTTAGCTTTGGGCATACAATAGAATAAACAGAGTGATATATAATAGAGTACTCATGGGCAGAGATCTCATTTTAAGGAGATCAAAAGCTCCCCAACAGAATAAAGATAAGGATAACATGAAAGTAATCATTCTCATGTATTTTTTTTAGAGTTTGATCTAAAATTGAACTTTACTAATGTTGATTAGGAATGACTCAAATACTTTGAGCTTCTCAAGTGTATTGTATAGCTAGCCTGCTTGGTGGTATGACTCCCATCTCACTCCTTAGTACTCTCTATGTTTCTGTCATGATCTTCAGCACTTTTCCCACTACTTTCATTTTATTATTTTTTTTGCCCCAAGTGTGATGACTACAGATGAGACCTTTGATCTTATTGTAAACGTTGGCATATTTTCTGGTTTGTGAGGATATCTTTATAAAGAAGGGGATAGATTAATGCTCTTACTTCTGGTGGTTGTGGGGATTTGCTTCTATTGTTTGTAGTACTGTTGGTTGGTGGGTCGACTTTTAGTGCTAACATCGTTTGTGGTTGTGGCTGCCGGCTGGGTCCCCTGTCTCCTAGCATATATGGATGTACTCTCTTTATTGATGGCAAACTTCTGGCTAGTTTTTAGTGTAGCATTATGGTGTTCGTGCTGGAAAAGGTATTGTTGTGGAAGTGTTAGCCTGCCGTGTTGATGGTGGAAATGGTTCCATTTCTTCTGCATAATTTGTGTTTTTCTCTACTGAAACACATTATTTCTCCTCAGTTTGGGTGGCTATAGAGAATAGACTAGAAATTCAATGTGACGGTTGTCTTCAGTTTGGATAGCTACAGAGAACAATCTTGAAGGCTATTTGGACTGATTAAATCACTGATGGAAGACCATGTTATTGATATGTAACTCATATCTTGTAATTTTATATTTTGTAATGTAATGTATATAATACAAAATAATGTAATATGTAGTAGATTGTGTAGTATGTTGCATGCATTTTATATGATGAATATTGGAATTTTTTTTTTTAAATGCATTTAGTTAAAAAGGTAACTAGTTGTTTCTAGCTTTATTTATTTTTTGACATCAAATTTAATTTTTCATTTTTAATATATTTTTATTATTATAGACAATGTTCAATGTATTAGTAATATGGTTTTCAACATGACTTCTTGAAAACAATTTAGTAAAATATAGGCTTTTATGTGTAAAAAAAAAAAAAAATTATGCTTTTTAACAACTTTTTTTTCTTAAACAAATTGTAATGAAATATAGGTTTTTAGATTAAAAATAAATAAAATTATGCTTTCCAGTTTCCAATACCATTTGTGAAAAAAAAAAAAAAAAAGAAACTGGTATTGCTCGAAACCGAGATTTTTGAGTTTTCATAACTCGGTTTTATTTGGGTGGGTCATAATCGGGTTAACCCGGTATGGATTCCGAACCGAGTTTGAAATCCGAATTTCAGATTGGGTATAATCAGCTATCGAGTTTGGATGAACAGTCCTATTCAGTGGATTGCAAGCTCAAATTGGATCGACAGACATTGACATGTTAGACAAAGGCCCCAATCAATAACAGCCTTATGGACTGAAGCTACCCTTCATCACTGCTTGGACCATCATATTGGGCTAAAAACATCTATTGGATCATCTTAACTAATAGTCAATGTCTTCAAACGTTGATCTTATCCACGACACTATTAAGTAAAAAAAAAAACAAACAGAAGAATTATGGCAGAGCACATGGTTTCAGCCTCTGGACAGAAATTGTTGTCTAATGTAGAAGCCTTTGAAACCTCTGCTGCAGCCTTTATGCGCACACAATGATCATACTGCTTTGAACTGTTTCTTTTTCGTCTTTGAAGGTTGGGATACTGTTTGGAATGCATGTGCTGATCGGCCCTGATCAAACTCGTATGCCACCACCTGTTCTTTTTCGGAAAAATTATAGTCTATACTGTAAATTGTTTTAATAATAATTCTAACCTTTTTTAATTGTTTTTCTGATATTTGGGATGGTAATTTACATTTCAATAATATTTTTCTTTTTAGTATTAATCATGTTTACATTTAGAGAAATATTTTAGCAGACAATTTCGCTATTTAGAGCACTCTCATTGGATTAACTAAAAGCTAAATCTAATGAAAATTTAGCTATTGAACCATTAAATGTATCACATTATAATAGTTATATTCCAAATATTTAGAATATAGCTACAATAACATCTAAAATAATTTATAAATTTGAAACACACTGTTTATTCATCAAATTTATTTTATATCATTTATTTCTCTCTCCCAAAGTTTACATCAACTACGAAAGTTGCCATTTTCCATTTCCCACGGTTTTATCCCTTCCCTCTCAAAACCCAGACACCATTCGCACCAAGACCCCGAGTATTTCATCTTCGACCATAAAGACCCACCACCACTCCACGTCTCGTCGGCAACAATTACACAGAACCACCGCGCCACCGCACTCCTACTCTCGATAGAAACGACTAAAACCCCTCTTTCTCTTGCCGATCTGCTTCTCCGAAACTCAAGTAATCTCTTTCCATGTATAAGATTCGATTCTCTTGATGATCCCTAACTTTATTCCACACCTCGCCGTCCCTCGCATTCCTCTTCTCCAAACCCTACTATTTGATTGTGGATGGGTTTAGCTGTTTGTGTATATTGAATTCCGTCTCTGTTTATGATTGAGGGATTGCATGTAAATCTGTTTCTGTGAGGATCATCTGTTTGTGTATTGCGAGAAAAATTTAGAATTTATACAAATCTGTTTGTGTAAAAATTATCTACTCTGTTTCTATTTGTGTATATAAAGAAAAAGTAAAAATTTATATAAATCTGTTTGTGTATATTTCTCTACTCTATTTTTGTGAGGATTACACATAATTTATACAAGACCTATTGTAATAGAATATCAATAATTTAAATTTCAAGTTTACATTTGAATAAACTACAACTACGATAGTTTCTCTACTTTGAAATTTAAAGTTTGTGATATTTCTCTACGGTAAACTTGCTTGTTTGGTTGCTATTGCATTGCATGGAATGCTACCTCTAGGTTAGGGAAAAAAAAAATAGATTCTTCTATCCATTCGTATATGAAAATAAGAACTTGTCCATTGCATCACTAATGTCACTAAACAGTTCTCCAACTGAGCTGGAACTGAGCATGCCATGAAGATAAGCCACTCGACCATTGTAAATCTGCAAATTGTAAGTTACACATGCAGTTACTAGTTTGTAGATAAGACCTGAATGTATTTTGTGGGAATGTGGATAAGACCTGAATGCATTTTGTGGAAATACAAAGTCCTACCAATGTATTTTGTGGATGTAAGATCAGAATGTTTTTTGTGGAAATACAAAGCTATATTTTGTGTATTTTGTGGATAAAGCTAGATTTAATATTTGAAGTTGTACAGATAGAGAGATATTCTATTATTTGCTTGAAATGAAGAAGTTGTACAAACTTGAAAAGAAAAAAAAAAAAACAAAAAGAAAGTTTGGATAGAAGAAAGTTTGGCAAAAAAATATTGTTGAATGGAAAATAGAGTACATATGGTTGTTTGATAGAAGAAAGTTTGGTAAAAGAAGATGGTTGGATGAAAAATTTAGTACATATGATTATTAGATAGAAGAAAATTTGATAAAAAAACTATATGGTAGAAGAAATTTTGGTAAAAAAAAAATATAGTTGGATGGAAAATATTGGATTGGTTTGTAAATTAAGACAATTATATAGAATTTTAGATAAGTTTAATTAGACGTTTGTGGTTATAGCATTAAATGACAATTGAAAAAATAATATTTTTTTAATCCATAATTTAATTAGAATATGATTACTAATTAATATATAATATTATGAATAGTAAAGTATGATAAAATAAAATAATTTCATAATTAAAAAAATAAAAATATTTTTGAAAAATTATTAATTATTCATGAATAAATGGATAATTCAATGTAGAGATTTAATGTGAATAGCCAAAGCCAAATTTATCTTTTATTATTTTATTGTCATATAATAAAAAAATGACTATTCTAATGTAAAAATTTATGTGAATGAAATAGTTAAAAATTAAATTCATCTTATATTTATAATAAATATACTTTAATTTTAACTAATCTAATAAAAGTGCTCTTAGAGCTTATGATCGTACATCAAGTTTTTCCTCTATTTTTGAGCTTCCCAAACATATGGCAGCCTTTTCGTTTTGAATTGTGAAGGTATTCCTAATTTTTACATTAATTTGTAATTTTTGTTTTTTAGTTATTAATGATTTTCTGTTGTATCTATTCAGCTATTTTCTCTAATAATATTTTTTTCTAAGAGCTTAGTTTTGAGATAATTTTTTTTATGATTAATTTTATATTATATACAATCGTGAAATATATAAACATTACATAATTATTTTGAAAAAAAGTGAAATTTATTATTAAAAAAATTAAATTTTTTTATATGAGTCTCATATTTTATTCACTTTTTTCAAAATGATTACGTGACAGTTGTACAATTTACAATTATAAATATATTTTCTTTTTTTTTACACAGAATATTCATTCGTCCCAAGTAAGTGTTTATCAATAAATTTTGGATATAATATTCTCTTTTTAAAAAAATTACAATTATTGAATGAAGTTGCATTCTCTTTCTAGTTTTTACAATATAATCTTCATCAAGTGTAGTGAGTATAAATAATTAAGATTTTCTATTATATTTTTATTTCAATGGATTTTTAAATTTAGACTTTGTTATATTCAAAACCAGAAATTATAGACAGTTTTTTAAAAAATTATAAAAAAATATTTGGATGAGAAAATCAGGAAACATCTTCGTCTCACGTTTGTGTTTGAAAAACTCTACAGGCAGTAATTCTTATATCTGAGTACAAGGTCTTTGTTCAACCAAAATATCAGGGCATTGAATTTACTTTTGCCTTGTCTTCTATTTATCGGCCACAAGGTTACACTACAAACAAACGAGCAAACACTCGAACGTACAAAAGTATCTTTCCAATCTTCGCTACCCGAGATTTTCCCAAGAAAACGCAAGAAAATTGAATTGGCCACAGATTCTCGAGAGACTCAAACGGCGGTTATGACTCCTTCTGGTGACCAATTGGAGGACGCCGTCGTTTCGCATATAGAAGACCGGCCCATTTCCTCCATTCTCATCATCATCGGTGCTTCAATATTCTCTTGCTTACACACAACGCACACACATATGCATGCATATAAGTTTTGCTTTTTTTCTTTTTGTTCTCTTTGGATTTTGTTATCATTGCTGCTTGTGGGTTTGTTTATTATTATTATATATTTCGTTTTTCAATTTTGGGATACCAGCTATGCAAGCAGAGGCGCTTCCTTTAGTAAACAAGTTCCAGCTTACCGAGGAACTCTCCATGTGAGTTTCTTATTCTTTTTGTTTTTAATCTATTTGTTTATTTTTAAATTTCAGCATACACTCACTAATAAGGGCTTAGGATCACAAACTCGGGTTTTACGTTGTTGATGTGATCCACAGAGCTACTGAATGCGTTTTCAGTAGTCTCCCCTTGCGGAAGAAAGAAAGAAAAGAAACGCATCATTTTTGGGTGATTTTATTTGCCTAGGCTTGTGCCTACTTTTAGCAGGTTTCGAACTTGATAAAACAAAAAAAAAACTTTCTTTACGAGTTCAATCCCTGATTTGATTGGGGTTTTGGGATGCTCTTTGTATTTCCTAAAGCAATTTTCTTTTTTTTTTTTTTGTCCGTGAAGGCTGATCGTTGACACTTGACGTGTGTATGGTGAAGTGGGTTTCAGTAGCCGTTAGTGATAGTTCATCGACTGCTATTTGACGTTTTGATATGTGTAAAAATGGACGGTTATCATATTCTTTGGCATACAACTTGAGTACGATAGATATTGATTGTTGGGTCGTAATTGTCAATGTGCAACGGTGCAGGTTACCAAAGGGGGTTCCTTGGGTATGTTATCGTGGTATTTACAAGAATCTTAACATCAATTTGATCTGGCCAGGGAAAGATTTATCTTTGGGTAGGTATTTGATTCTTGTATGTGTGTATGTCTGTTTTGTATTATGTTTTCTCAAACACATGATTATGGCTATGTTGTGTATATGCTTTTCTGTGATTTTTCATCACCTCTTGCAAACTGCTTTTAGCAAGAGGAAAGCAAAAGGGCTAAAATAATGATGGACACTAAGTGCTTATCGAACAAACTCTCCTTCTTACCATTATATTTTGACATTCAAAGGTTTTGTATTAGTTAAATTGTGGTTCAAGCCATATTGTAGGATTATTTGATTTTGCTAGGCACTTATTTTGATTCAGGCAGCCTGGACCATGTTAAGAAAATGTACTTTTCTGTCTAGTCCATTTACCCACCAAAATATGAAACTTAAGCAATTCTAACACAACTTCATCCCCGTTATGGTCATTGATGCAACTGTATCCATCAGGCTTAGCCCACCTATTGACCTGATTCAGCTCACCTAGGAAGTATACTTAGTTCAAGGCCACTTTAAGGTCAAAAGTGCCCCCGTTAAAGCATGACGTTGACACAGGTCTGTATTTTTATCAGTTTTCTGTTACTGATCCTTAAACTGCGAACCCTTTTTCAGGGGTTGATAGTGTAGGTACAGTGTCGGCTTCTCTTGTAACCTATGCATCTATCCAAGCATTAAAGCCGGACCTAATTATAAATGCAGGCACTGCCGGTGGCTTTAAGGTATGTGTTTGTGGCAAGATTATTTTGACTGCTTTGCGTTTTATTTTTTTAAGGCCTGAAATTCTCCAGGGGTTATCAATTTTTATCTGCTCATTTGTTGATTAAATGATTGCCTGCTGCACCGAAATTTTTGCTTTTGTGTTCATTGTTAAAGGTGAATGATTTTGACATTTGATAGTGTGGAAGGGGGGCATCCGCTAGAAAAGGTCACTAAAATGTTGCACATCTTTATTGCACTATACAAAAATTAATGACAGACAAATTAACTTACGGTGGGAACAGAAATACACACACTCACGCATCCACGAACATATGTTTATTTACAAAGCATGAAAGATATAATTTTAGTTAAACTTATAAATAATTCTTGGATGCTTTCAGGCCAAAGGAGCAAGTGTTGGTGATGTGTTTCTTGCATCTGCTTGTGCTTTCCATGATAGAAGAATACCTATACCTGTAAGCATACCGTACTTTACAGACAGAAAAGGGAAAAAATGTGCTGTACTCTCTTCTCATGTTTGGTGAAGGAGATCAGCAGTGGCTTACATGTTTATTCATTAGTTAATGATTTTATTCTCTCATTTTCGTGGCATGTAATTGGGCAGTTAATGAATTAGTTCCAATCATTTGATTGACAAGTAAGCGAGTTAACTGCAAATGTTCGTTCATTTTTTGTTTTTGCATTTAAATTTTATTTGCCTTAAATGTCTTCTGCAGGTGTTTGATATGTATGGAATTGGTTTACGCCAGGCCTTCTCCTCTCCCAATCTTCTTAAGGAGCTTAATCTAAAGGTGATTACTATATAGTAGAGTGCTAAGAGTTATGATTATTGAACATCTCAAACCTTTCTTTGCTTGCTTGATGATGTTTACAGTCATCCTAAATTAATCATATTCTTTCATTGTGAACATTGACTATGATCTTGTGGAAGGAAGAAGAACTGAAAACAAATGCATTCATGTCAGAGGAAGGGATTTTGTTTATCCTATGTGATAAGCCAATGGGATGATCCTGTAAAAGTAAGAAGAAGAAGTAACTGAAAACTAAAGCATTCATGTTGGTGGAAGAGATTTTGTATATACTATGGGTAATCCAATGGGACTAAGCTATTGATTATGGATGCACATGCGAGGGTTGACATTGGAAAAACAACTTTTTCCTCTCTATACAGATAAAAGTTACAATAAGAGCATCATCGTAGGACAGGAGCAATTGTTTTCTTTTGTGATGTCTGGAAATTATATATCAGTATTTTTGGGAGTATACATATCATCTTCTTAGGAGGTACATATGATTTTATTTTTCCCAGCATTATAACATCTTATGTGCATGAGCTTATGGCTGCTGATGTGAATCTTTTCCCAGCATTTCTGTTTTCTATTGTGGCTACAATTTTGTCCATATTGCTTTAGTTGGTAATCTGTAAGTTGAAAATATTGAATCTCTGGTCATAACGAGTTTATAATAGGTTGGAACTGACCATTACGCCATTTGAAGTCCAATACTCAAGTATATGTTCACCTTAGCATCTGCAAGCAATGAGCACATTGAATTTAGTTGTGGACGCTCCACAACCATGCATCTGTGCATGTTGTGTGCATATGTTGGTGTCTATTAATGCATGCCAGTATGCTTGCATAGATAGTTTTTGGTAGATATTCTCAATATAATATAAGATGAGGCTGTCTTTTCCATATTGTTTTAATTTAACAAGACCTAAGATCTTTACACTCGAGAAATCCCTTTCTACATGTTTCAGGTTGGGAAATTGTCGACTGGTGACTCTCTAGATATGTCCCCACAAGATGAAGCATCTATCGTTGCAAATGATGCTACAATTAAAGACATGGAGGTAAACTTTTACTCTTAAATGATCTTGTTGGTGAATTAGGTGGGGCATCCTTGCGCATCCGTACGGACTTTGGTATCCATTGACCTTTTCTCAACAGGAGTCACAGGATAGATATTTTTGGCCTTATTGCATGATGATGATACTGTTGTTTTCATGGAAGGCAACTAATTAACTGGCAGTCTAAGTGAGCACGTGCGTTGCTTTGTTTTATCCTGAAATGAACGACTCTGAGATTAGAGTAAAAAATATTTTCTCTCCGTCCCCTGCCTCGAAAGACCGTGTAGTGAGATGCATGATAATTCTCTGGACTGTGATCTTCAAGAAACTTGAATTTCCAATCCTGACTCGTGTATGTAGACTATTCCTTTTTGAATCTAGTGATTTGGAGGCATAAGGCAGTTGGAGGTATAAGGCAGTACTTGGCATTTCATCCTCCTTATATGCTTGGAAAACAAAACATCAAAATCCATGTGGCCCGGTATACTCACCAAACATTGTATGCGAAATACAGGTGTTGAGCAGGTTTCAAAGTCCATGAGGGGATAGACTTTACAACTGAAGTCGTTCCAAACTATTAAGGAATCATAGATTGCAATCATGGTTCATGTCCAATCAATCCCCATTGGCCTGTGTCTCTGTGTATTTGTCTGTCTCTTAGACTGCACTATTTGTCATCCTTCTCATGGCCAGTGCCACTGGACATATGCCCGCCAGATTTTGTAATGCATTGTATTAGTTGCCCTGTGTGGAGCACGTGGTAAAGGAGTGGCATGGGTAGAAAACTAAAATTATTAATGAAAATGATTTGATGCCCCAGTTTGTGCTCTTTTGGCCTCTTTGTACTTTAATCATCAATTATCGTTATCTCTATTTTGTTGCCTAACATGATTTGAATAAAACAACACATTTAAAATGAAAAGGAAACTTTTTGATTCTCAATTTCTCAGTCTGCTTGAATCAAATATTTTTTCATTAGGCTTTATGTAATTTTTTTTTTAATTATTATTATCCTTTGGGGTGAATTTTAAGGTCATTAAGATTTGATGACATTATGTTTTTGAAATCCTCAAGAAAGTCATGCTTGTTGGCAGTATGGTTGATCCAAGAGAAATCGAGTGGAGCATTTTTTTTCCCTTAATTTGTGGGACCTGTAATTATGCTTCAAAGATTAATAAATTCAAGCGTTCATAACCATTTCTGGGATCTAATTATAAATTAGAAATACTATGTTTCATTAACGCATTTTTGCTTTGAAATTTGGGTTTCAGGGAGCCGCTGTTGCCTATGTGGCTGATCTTTTGAAAGTCCCTGCAATTTTTGTAAAAGCTGTGACTGACATAGTGGATGGTGAGAAACCAACTGCAGAGGAATTCTTGCAGAATTTGGTTGCTGTGACTGCTGCACTTGATCAAGCAGTCACTCAGGTTCTTGATTTCATCAACGGAAAATGCCTCTCTCAACTTTGACGCTTGTTGTCCTCAAGTTCATAACGGACCAGATTTGATTGGAGTGTGTGCTTTTATACCCAAAATAGCAATGGTTTATAGTCAAGACTTTCGAATGGGTTTCATTTTTGTGTGCATAAACATATTGAATTGCGTTATTTATTTATTTATTTATACTTCAAATCAGCGTTTACACCTTAACCTTGTCTAGAGCGGAGTTTTAACTTTTTCCTGTGCCAAATAATAGTGGTTGGTGACCATTCACGTCTTAAGAAAATGCTTTCGGACACCAAGTTTTATTTTTATATTACAAAATCCAGTGGAATAGAAAGAGCCTTTTCATGGAGTGACGTATATCTTTAACCAGACATGCAAACACAGTACTTTGTTTGGTTTGACACCATAAAGTATACTGAAGCAATGCTTAACCAAGGGATTGGAGTTTCAGTGACAAATTGGGAATTTGCACCAACATATTCTGAAGTCTCGAGAATACTGAGACAACAACTAGAGGAGGCCCAAACCCTACACCAAACCTCTACCGAACACCTCTAAACATTGACTCCATGAATGGCTTGCTCTTCAACTAATCGATTACTCTAATATATAATAAGTAGCACACTTCATGTCTCTCCCTTCTCTGAAACTCTGACAATAGTCATCTTGTTCATAAAAAATTGGCTCAGTGGTAATGTTAACCAATTGAACCTCATTAAGCTTGCTTTGATGGGTTAAGTGTGCGGTTGAACTGTATAAATGTGGGTAGTCCGGTACTTGATTCACTTGCAACAACGTAAAAGGGTCTTCGTACGTTACAACCAATTCTACTAGCATATTTATCAGCATCTCCTCTTGGATGGGAACTGTGGGTGTTGCAGGAGGAGGTTCCACAAAAGTGGCCAACCCAGGCAAAGCTACAATTTTGGCTCTTGGAAAGGCATTCCCTCACCAGCTTGTTATGCAAGATTATCTCGTTGATGGGTACTTTAGAGACACCAACTGTGACGATCCTGTCCTCAAGCAGAAGCTTACTCGACTCTGTAACTCACAATAACTTATGCTCATATTATTTGCTGCTATTGTTTCTATTCATTGTCAGTGTAAATGTGCAGTGCAGTAAAAGATTGTTGTGCTGTTGGGACGATCTAAGTTATTGTTGTAGAATGCATCGATGGTGTCAGGAATGGCTTATCGGAAAAGTTGACAGTTGCTTCAGGTGGTATATGTAGTTCTGCAGATATCCTGACTATTACTATTTTTTGTTGTTTATTGAAAAATCTACAGGCAAGACAACGACAGTTAAAACGAGGTATGTTGTGATGTCAGAAGAGATCCTAAAGAAGTACCCGGAGCTTGCCGTTGAAGGCTTACCCACTGTAAAGCAAAGGCTAGATATCTGTAATGATGCCGTCACAAGAATGGCTGTCGAAGCTTCGCAGGCTTGCCTCAAGAATTGGGGCAGGTCTCCTTCAGATATAACGCACTTAGTGTATGTCTCATCAAGTGAAGCTCGGCTACCCGGCGGAGACCTTTACCTAGCAAAAGGCCTCGGGCTTAGTCCTGAGACTCAAAGGGTCATGCTGTATTTTGTGGGCTGCTCTGGAGGGGTTGCTGGCCTTCGAGTTGCAAAAGACATTGCTGAAAACAACCCTGGGAGCCGGGTTTTGCTTGCAACTTCTGAAACTACCATTATAGGGTTCAAGCCGCCAAGTGCAGAGAGACCATATGATCTGGTTGGTGTTGCACTCTTTGGAGATGGTGCAGGAGCCATGATCATTGGCTCAGACCCAGTTTTAGGCTATGAAAAACCTCTCTTTGAACTGCATACAGCAATACAACAATTCCTACCAAACACCGAGAAAACAATTGATGGACGGCTGACAGAAGAGGGGATCAGCTTCAAACTAGCAAGGGAGCTTCCTCAAATAATTGAAGATAACATTGAAGGATTTTGTAAGAAGTTGATGGAAGTTGATGGGTTTCCTGACAAGGAATACAATAAGATGTTTTGGGCAGTTCATCCGGGTGGACCTGCAATCTTGAATCGGATGGAAAAGCGGCTTGACTTGTCACCAGAGAAGCTAAATGCAAGTAGACGAGCTCTAATGGATTATGGCAATGCTAGCAGCAATACCATTGTGTATGTGCTGGAGTACATGATAGAAGAGAGCCTTAAGATGAAGAAGGAAAACCAAGGGGATGATGATGAATGGGGCCTGATACTGGCTTTTGGACCTGGGATTTCCTTTGAGGGAGTTCTAGCAAGGAACCTCACTGGCTAGTGTGAGAATATTGCCGTTTCTCACAGATCACTTGAAACTTCCATTTTAACAGGTTATTGTATTCCAAAATCTATAGATCCATATTCTCCAGCAAAATAAGATTTGTTAATTTAATGAGTTACTTAATCTAAGACATGCAGTGCTACTACTGGAACCAGTGAATCACTCCCTTAAAAGAAATCAAGTTAATTCTGAAATTTACTTTCAACAAGACATGAATCTCAAGCAGCAATGAATTCCAACTCTTTTAATGGCAGTTCCTACACCTATTACCTTCATTTATATGGGAGAAGACGAGGAATAAACTGATGTGTCTGTGATAATTCGTTCTTCTTCCTCCGTTATATCTATCGAGCACACAACAAAAAATATTAACCAACATCCTTCCAAAAGAAAGAAAAATGGAAAAAACACTTCATTCTTTCTATTTTTCTCTAAATAGCTAAATAGAAAGAGTAGGAGGAGGGGGCACTGGAAATAACTCCCCTATCTGCGCCTGACCATAATAACACCTACTCATTGGAAACTGGACAAGAAGGACTTGAACGGCAGGAAATTGCAACCGCTCTCTCAAAGGTAATATCTATAGTCTAATGTGAACTTATATTCAGATTCAATCCTAAGAATTAATAGATGCCATGTTATTTGAAAGTAGCCTAAAAACATTGAGCAGCACGCTAAACGGTGGAAAATAGCTGCAACAAAGGCAGCAGAAGAAAGAGTAAAATACAATGGCATTTATAACGGGCATAAAAGACTGATGAAATCATGTCGTCACTGGCGGAGAAAACTAAAGGGAGAATGAGGACGTTAATTGTGAGATGAAACGATCGACATATATGAAGGTGATTCGTTTATTCCTTTCTTTCTTCTATTTTTTTTCCCAACCAAATGAATTTTGTTTATCTAACTGGGGAATAAATAAAAAAACCAAAGACGCTGACTGAAATTATATATTCACCATGCAAGTTGAGAAAGAAAAGAGTCGCATACTCTTACTATGCATGAGAAAAATTATTATTTTTTTAATTATATTTATAGCTTGATTGTGGAGTTGTTCATACATGACCTTATTCAATCAACAATGCTAATAAATCAAATACAAACAGAATAAGATGAAGTATCATAGATAAAATAAGATAGTTCTAACAGAAAACGTGACTCAACTGATTAAAACATAGTGTGATGACTTTGGAATCATCTAAGTGATTGATAAAGGCAAGAAAATGGCTTTATTAATCTAAGTTTTCTGCATATTAGAAGAATTAACATGAAACATAAACCAACCATGAGAATCATTTCTTAATATATATAAATATCAAAGTTTTCTGCATCCCCCCGTCTTTACAGCCAACCCTTTTGTCAAATAGTAATAACAGGGAGAAGAAAACATATGAAGACAAAAATCCGTGACTTAAACTAGAATAACCCGCCGCATTGGCTGATTAAGTTAAAATGGACTGCGAGTATTCATAATCCCGATCATACCACCCCAGAGGGAAGGCGGAGGACAAGCTGCCCACCAAATACACTGCCAAGCATAGAACAAAGTTTACGATAATTTGAGAGAACACACAAATTATACATATAAGGTAAATCATCGCATGTAATTATTCGAGGAAAAATACATAAAAGTGTGCAAACCAACCTTTTGACATAGTAGTAACAGAAGTCTGCTAAGATGAAAGTTTGAACAATTTCTGAGATAAGAACCATAGAAGGCCATAATCCATAACCCAGCGCTACCAGCAAGTGTCCACGACTATCTAAAACCTGTTGAAAGCAATAGCAACAACACATGACAGCTTAGATATCCGAGTAGTGCACACCCCAAAGAGAAACATTTTTGTAACTTAAAGAAGCCACAGTTTGGCAACAATGCTGAATGCCATCTAAAAATAAATCTAGAATTTTAACATCGGTGGCACATGTGAACCCATATAATATAGCTTATTGCTCTACTAGAGAAATTCCTGGAATAGTGATGTTGTTCACCTATAACAGAGAAAATCATTTACCACCAAATGTGATAGGGAGGTAGGGAGGGAATAATAAAAGCGGACCTCATTAAAAATCACCAACAAAGTATAAACCTAACTCAGACATAAAAATTCAGCTTTTCAAGATCAAACCTGGAGAACCCAATGGGCACAGCTCAAGAACCTTGCCACACCTAAAGCAAACACGTAGTGAGCAGTGAATGGTTCAACAATCTGAACGGACAGAAATAAGATGAATTTTAGAGGCTGTAACATCTGTTTATATGTAAAACCTAAAAACACATCCCAATCGTAAAAAAATGTACCTTTGTATTCTGCATTACCCGCAACTGGGGTAGCACTGAAACGGCCTCCAGATAGACACAGAATGCCCAGAAGATCCGGTTCAGTAAATGGTGAGAAGTTGATGGATGAATGAACAAAGCTAACACGACACAGGGTACCGCCTACATCCAAATTAAAAGGCAAGGATACTGTGTTTACAAGAAAGGTTAAAAAAAAAAACGTTCCAAAACAGTGTATCAAGCTGGGCATAAAAGAAGACAATTCAATAGAGAACCAACCACACTTGGTTCTATTTCAAGCAATAAACTCATAGAAATTAGAAAGTTGGTATGGGAGAAAGGCGTTCGGCCATTTCACTCCTTTTTTTAATCCCTGGGCATTGATTAGCATAGAACCTAAGCCCTTTTGGTCTCAAGGCATGCATCTAACTCGGCAGAAGCACAACATAGATCGTCTAAGCCGCCACGGATTGCCTTGCAAGCTGGATGTCTGTTACAACTACAATGGTGGAGAAAAAAAAGCCAATAAAGCACCAGAATTGCTGAAAGTGCACAGTTCCGGAGGAACCAACCACTGAACTTCTAGGGGAAGGTCTAAAATAGTGGGAGGGTAACAAAATGGCGATTACCACTCAACAGAAAAAGGAATCGAAAAATTTTTCAAGTCAGAAACCTCAAAAGAAATCCACAAAGTACTCTCTTGAAAATGGGGACAATTTTGCAGTGTCTACAAGAAACTTCCAGGAGTATATACACATGCATATATTGAAGTGCTGCTGGATGCTGGAGTCCATTCCAGAAAAATATAATCAGTGTACAAGGAAATCAAATAATTTGCCTCCATATGCATTCTCAATATGTCTAAGATCTAAGGGGAATGTTTCCAATAAAAAAATTTTGCTATTGCAAGGGGAATGTTTCCAATAAAAAAAATTTGCTATTGCATATCTCTTCTTTTTTTTCCCCAAATTGTTATCAATAGAAATTCACAGGTACATATCCTAACATGACCATCATATCCTTGCTTTATACACAACCATGACTCTCACAAATTGTTGCCATATTTAAGAAAGTATTGAAAAGGGGAGAAATGGGACTTGGATCTAACCCCCTAAAAAAATATAGGATCAGTGCTTCAGAGATAGAGCTTAAAAATGAGATGATATAGAAATTATGGAAAACATACCACAAAATATATTGCAAAATTGTCTTTGTCTTCCATGTAACTAGACTTTAATTTAAAGCGGATCATATAAATAACCCACAGGGTTGTTGCCAATGTAGCCAAATCAAGCAGGGTGTGTATATCATATTCCATAACAAAACTGCAGTAGAGCCTAACAGCTAAAAAAATAGCTGTTAATTCCTGGGATTTGAGCGATAGTCCTGCACATCATTAAAAGGTGATATATCATAAGGCCCTAAGAGCAGACAGAGAAACAAAAGATGTGCAGTATCAGGAAAACCTTTTAACACCCAATTCCTAAGAAATATAGCATTCTACAAGTTGAAATAAATAGGATTTTACATATAGTTTATTGTAAAAGGTGTATAGCTATTATTAAAAATGATGAAAAAAAGGGACCAACTTGCCTCCTATCAACTACTACTCGCAAGTAAGCAACATTTACTTTGAAGCATGAAATAGTTCATATGGAAAAAAATAGCAAGGTACGAAAATTTCTTGTTACTCTGCAAACAAGCCGTGTTTTCAGAATGAATCTCTGAGTGTTTGAGTTTGGTCCAATTCAAAATATAAAAGCTTGAGATTAATGGACATTCATCGAATGAAGATCTGTTAGGAACCTAACTGGTTGAGTGGGGGTAAGGGATGAAGTGAAGTTGTTGCAGTGGTCTGTCGAAGGATAGAAAATGGAGATGAATTGTAGAAGTCTTGCAACACGGCACCGTTCCAAGCTTCTCTAAACTCTCTCGTTATGAAGCCGAGATATGATCTCCCAGCTCACGTTTCCCTTCATTTCTTCTTCCTCTATCCTTCAACAGACCACTGCAACAACTTCACTTCATCCCTTACCCCCACTCAACCAGTTAGGTTCCGAACAAGATCCGGTCCTCAAGCTCGACTTCCGTGACAACTTTGAAGGCAAGAAAAAAGAAATCCAGCCTGACTCGACTCAACCATCAATCTAATCCACAAGAAATTCGGAAATAAAAGAAAGAGCCTCTCTTTTATATCTAAATTTACCATTAATGAACTCTGAAATAAATAACCAAAACCAGAGCCCACTAACTGAACCATTAGAAAAATATTCGGAGCTCTCAGCTGAATCGGGAAAGTTATGAGAAAGAAAAACAACAATTTTTCCATATGGAACTCCAGTTCATCAACCCGAATATACCCAATTCCAAAAATAGAAAACGGAAACTAATCAAACGCCAAACAATCCGGCTCGTAAAATCGCCAACCGGAAAATAGTCAAAAAAAAAAAAAAAAGAGAAAAGAAGAAAACCTAGCATTAGCAAACACTCATCTTTATCCAGGCAAGACTAAAATTAAAACCCTAGATTTACCACCAATTACACAAAAACCAAAACGTAACAAAACCCCCCAAGGAAAAAGTTCGAAACTTTACCAGCGCAAGAGTTCTCCTTCATGAGCTTGTAGATGAGTACGGATATTCCGATGGAGTGGACGGCCTCGGCGGCCACAAAGAGGTTGTCGTGGTCGTGGACAATGAATCGAAGCAGGACCAGCGCCGCCATGCCCGAGACCACGGCCAAGAAGGCCTTCACTTTGGGAGGCTGTCGCCGCACCCATGTCGACACGGCGTGGATCGGCTTTCGTTGCGCCCTCATGAGGGTTTCGCCAACCAGTTAGTTCCCAGGAAAGGTGTGGGCGAGAAAACGTGGGGAAAGCGAAGGAAAACAATATTAATGGACGTAGTTTCGGACTGTTGATTTGGATTGATGATCGAATTTGCTTGGTCTTTTGCCTTTTCGAAGTGGAAGGCCGGAAGCATCGTGCCACCGAAGTGGAAGGAACGTTGTTGGGCTCCGTGACGTGTTTCGGGCGTGTTACTTTTTTCATCTTAATGCTATTTGTATTTTTTAATTATTTTTTTTTAACTTATCCAGAAATTATTGTAATTTCTGGAAAAAAAAAATTATCATTTCCAATAGTGTTTTCTAATGTTTTGAAAAAATAAAAAACTAAAAAATGAGATATGCTGACTTGAATTTTAGTGTTAAAATAGTTTTTAGAGTGAAAATTCAAACTTAGGACTTCCTTTTATATAATGTTAAATAATTATTTATTATAAAAATTTTAATTTATGAAACAAAATAAACTTAGTTATTTAATTTATATTTTTAAAAAATGTATTGTTAACATTTTTTTTAGAGAAATGTTTTAGCAGCAAAGAAATTATATAAAAGTAAATTCATAAACTGATATAGTAATTTGATAATCTAACATACCGTATCAAATCACGACAATCTGTCTATTTATTTTTATACAATCTCTTTATAATTATATCATTTTTTTTTAATCAGGATACTGCTATTATTATGTATCTTTATATATAAACATATATATATATTTTTTTTTTCTGTTTTGCAAGAGCATAATCAAACGCGCAATGAAATTCACACATCTAGTTTTTATGTAAAAAAGAAAGGGAAAAAAAACCCGTTGTCCCTCTTTAGGAGTAGAAACAATTTAAAGGGACATCAGCAAAATATTCACATATCGTCCAGTGAATGGAGAAAGAAAATGCTCCAAAGGACTTCGAATTCTTACATTCTTAAAGGTTTTCCTTTTCTTGCTCTTAATCGAGATTAACTGAGGCTGTAACTCTAAATAAAATCCTAATGAAATATGAAGAGAGTGTGTAGTTAGAACATGTGAAACGTTTATAATTAGCTTGATCAACAACACCCGTGGCTTCACAGAGTCCAACAGTACTGGTTTAAAAACTGGAGAGCTGTTAACTATTCGCCCAAAAGAAGCTTTATGTATTGGTATAGGCTTGAATTTGCCTAGTTAAGGTCCTTCATTCTTTATCTCTAAAAGACATCTTGGCTGATATTTTGAAAGATTAAAAAAAAAAAAAAAATCGTCAGAAGGATCTCCTTTTTTCCAAAACAAAACACAGCTAAACTACAACTACTTAAATGTCCACCAGAGAGAGAGATGAAGAAGAAAGAACTAACATACCATTGCAGTTATGAACAAGCAAAGAAAGAACACATGATACGTACTACAAATGGCTTATTGGTAGGAATCTGAAAGCTAAAAGGAAAAGGTGGTCAGCTTCAATTAGCTCTGTCCCTCCATCATTACAGAACAGGCCTTCAGTGGATAAACTCGAAAAAAAAACGATAAATGGCATCAGAATGTCCATGAATTTGATCTTCTGAGCAGGGGCTTCGTCTGCTTGTCTTCTTCAAGGGCTACCATACCCAAATGAGATGGATCTTCAAGCATCATCCTTGCAACCAAGTAACCAGCAATGGACCAGGTCTGGGATTTACGGGCTTGCTTCCCAATATATCGACCAAGCTTCCCGTCATAATATTCGGGCCAGTTATCCTTTAGCAACCTGCTTTCAGCAAGTTCAATGGCACGTCTGGCAATCTGGGGGCGCCCAGTCTTGATACATGCCGCAGTCAAAAGCCATAAAAGCACTGTACACATTTGACAACCACAAGATATCATCTAGAGGAAAACCTCTCAGCTGGAAAGTCCAATAAAACTAAAAGAGGAAAAAAAAAGTTAGGCACTTAAATTTTCATATCATGATTGTTTCAAGGAGTTACTGTTCCTGAATTATCATGATGAAAAGCCTGATAAAGTACGTATGTGGGATAGTTGGGTTTGAAAAGCTTAAACGAAAGAATATAGCAATTTTGTGAACTATTAATTCCTCCTAAACTTTAGTAGCAGATATTCATGAACTACAAAAATGACGGATTCAAGACTGCTAGACTTGGGAAATTACAAAGTATTGTCAGGTGGTCTGGACTTTTATCTTTTCTTTTTCTTCAGAAATTTTGTGAGGGCAGAATCATGTCCTTACTTCCAACGTCTTCAGTTAAGGCATCAAGGAGTTTATTTGCATTGTATATAGACTATAGTTTCACTAGCATCATATGAAGTGTGGCACAGTTTGTAGTTTGTGTTCTCTCATGAATTCATGCAGAGGTCAACTGTATAGAGGTCAATTACAATGCAAAAGCATACCTGGCCAAGATCCACCGTTGTGGTAACTCCATCTCGTATTTTTCGGGTCACATCCTGTTACAATCCGCCATTCATGGCCTTCTATTGCTGGATAACAAACCTTCAGTGGCATTTCTCCAACCAATTCTTCCCATCGTGATTCTATAAGATCCATAATTGCGGTGGACTGTTCAGGGGTTGCCAAGGATGACAGGATTGCAATGCAATTGCCCATGCAAAACCAACGAAAATCCATTCTTGCAGGACTGACATTCCCAATGAAGTAACCGCCACGACTTGGCATAAAATCAAAAATCCATTCTGGAAGAGAATCAGGTATTACATTAAACTTGTTGACAGCAGTGTGAGAATATTCTTCTGTTTTATATCGATATATATCATTAAGCTGCTTCAAATCTATCCAAAAATAACTTCTCATGTGAAAGCTTAAGGCATGAAGGCGTTTCACGATTCGTTCTACAACCTCCTTCCCTTCATCATCTTGCTTGAGTAAAAGCAAAGCACATCTTAAAGCCATGAAGAAAAGTGCTTGAATTTCAATAGGATATCCATAAACACCCTGAAAACATGCATAATCGACAATGAAGTCAAATGAAGGAAGTTTACCGATAGGTTCAGGACAAAAGCAATTTAATCCAACATGTCTTTAAAGAGAAAATGTTACCACTAGATACTAGCAAACATCAGGAGAACCTGGAAGAGAAGTTTCTTTATCATGTCAATCACCAGAAATTCCATAAAGCAGTTGGTTCATTCCCTTTTTCTTAATTAAAAATAGAAATTTGTTTATGGGGCAGATAGAATTCTCAAATTCCAAGAACATTTGAACTCCTTAACCCAATGGAGCCATAAGCCCCACAATAGAGGGGTTGACCACACGAATCCACTTTCACTTCTTGAAGAGGAAAATAATTTGGAACATTCATTATGGCTGGCATGTTGATTGTAAGCAACTTATCTGGTCACTTATGCCCTAACTTACCCTTCATGCATGAACCATCATGCTTAATGACAAGAAAGTGTTAATGCTATACTGAATTTACGTGCAAGAAGGTGTTTAGAGAAGATTCTGTAATATTCAAAGTTCCCTTTTCTTTAGCACTGAAACAGAGGCACTACGGGTGAAAAATAAGCCCTACTGAATTGAAATAAAAGGGTATGAAAGGTACTGAAGTTTTATTTGCCCTTTCATCCATTTTGCAGTTTGAAGTTAAGTTAATGATATTTTTCCAATAACAAATACAAATCTTAGATGAATTTTCCTGACAGAATTAAGAAAATCATACTAGTGCCGCATGCTTAAATTCTGGTCCTTTACTGATTATTAGAAGGCATAAACATAAATTTTAAGAACTGACCATTCTACGATCAATCATGCAGCATCCATCAGCACAGAGAAGAGTTGGGAAAGTGTCAAACCCCTCTGAAAGACATAAACTCAGAATTAAGCGCATGCCCTTCTGGCATTCGGGCAGCTCAGCCAAGGAAGTGTCTCCTGTAGATTTTGTGTATGCCCGAAGCAATATAATCCACCAGAATCCAGAATCAACTGGAGCAACTCTTCCAATTGCACTCTCACCAAAATCTGCCATCAAAGTCTCATTGTTCCTGACTGGATCGTGTAATACTTTGAAACTGGCAGGCATTACTCCTTCTCCTAGATGGAATCTATCAATCTTTTTCTCCCATGACTGAAGGCGCAGAGTCTTCAAAAGAAAATTTTTCACTATCTCGGGCTCCCCATTCATCAAAAAAGCCAATGCACTAGGGACAAAGTCTCTCACAAACACCTAGACATATAAAGAATGGTGCCGGACATCAACTAATTAAATAGTAATCATGAATATATTAGACAAAATATCAAAAGGCAGCACATGATTGACAGACTTACACAAATGGGATTAAACCCATGGCATTCACAAATATAATATAATGGCTCATAGATAGCTAGCATGTGTAGAAGTATCGACTATCAAGAGTCTATGTGATGCATCATGAAGCATCAAATGTTTATTGCAATAACATGCTTTGATAACCAGAAGATTGAGCAAAAGTAGATAGATCAATAAACAAGATGACTTCAAGTAATGAATCTTTAGTTTCTGCCCAAATCACAAGTAGCACTACTTCATAGCTTGTGTCTTAATGCTTGAAAAATTGAGTTGGTGTCTAGTAGCACCACTTGTGATTGAATTATAAAAAAAACAACTTCGTATAAAGAATATTCACCTGATCATAGTTGATTTTTTCTTCAGAATTATCCAATGCAGCAATTGTCCCAACTGGTTGACCACGGAAGTGCACCAATGATCGCCTCAAAGCATCCCAAGCTTCAGCAACCATTGGATGTGGTTCGAAGCCAAAGAGTGACCTTGGGGTATTATAGCCTGATCTCCTACCCGGTGAAAATGAATATTCAAGATGGTCGGTTATTCGGGAAGGGTACTCATCAGTTCTAGATAAGGGCCCTGGGGACAAGCCACTAGTTAATTCGTGGAGCGACCTTTCGTCATATGATCTCTGTCTCTCCATATTCAAAGGCCTTGGCCTGTCTAACAGTTTTGAGAAATCAAATTCTTCAATTCCACCAACGCTAGATAAGGTATCAGTGGTTTTTATATGCCCATTCTGAGATAGGTCCACGTTGGGAGTAGACATTTTCAAAGATCTCAAATGCAAAATAAGGGAGGCACTATGTTGAGTTCAGCACACCCTGCAGTTAATTAGCAGAAAGTAGTGACAACAAATTCTTTGATGATCAATAAAAGGCTATTGAGACATGGTAGAATTAGCCCTTCTAACCGATTACACAACAGGAACAGATAAAAGAATCAATCTCCAGTTTCAAAGGAAAAAATCAAGAATCCTATACATTCTTCATGTATTACCACTCCATAAATGACAAGAAAACACGTACGAACCTCTGAATCGAACCTGTTACAAGCATATGCATAGGTTTAGGTGGGTTTCCCATTTTCTTGATTCTCTTTCCTCTTGATGAAATCCAAACAAACACGGGTTCTTGCCAATTCAAACGAAAATAAAACAGAAGAAAAAAAAATGCGCGAATGTTCATGCAGATTGCATACTAAATCTGCCACTAATAAAAGAAAAATCACCTAACAAGAAAAATTAAAGAACCAACCTCAGAGTCGGTCGCTCAAAGATTAAACCACCTCCAGGGATCGAACAGTAATGAAAGAAACCACCTCACTTTCTGAGTGTTCAGAGTCTTTAGACTCGTGAATTCTTTGTCTGATACTATAATAAGTGGGGGCCAGAGCCAGTACTCAAAACCCAACAAATCCCATGACGTATCATATGGGAAGATGGTGACCGTCTAGTACCAGAGCCCCTGAGCGTCGTCACTCGTCACGGTGACTTCTGGGAAAAGAGAATGCGACTCTTGGGGAAGATCAATCTGTCTTTTGGCTTTGCCTATTGCCACGCGGGACGTTGGGTGTGACTGAGAGTTGCAGGTGGAGGCAGATGCTCGTAAATAATATGATACTGTTAATTAAAGTTTGTATCTTACTCAAACTTCAACTCTATATTTTTATCAGGAATACTCTATATTAAAGTTTGATCGAATAATCTCTCCTACACGTGACAATATTAGTATCAATATAATATTAATAATTAAAATTTATATTATCGGTAAATTTATCGTGCGTTTAGATGTTAAGATAATTTTAAATAATTTAAATTGATTTATAAATAATAATATTTTATAAATAATTGATATGTATTTAAATGTATAAAATATGTTGACATAAATTAAAAATTTTTTTTTTATAAAAATTTAAAAAATAATACATCTTGTCAATAATTAATTTAAAAAATATAAATTGAAACGAATTTGTTGATTTCAAACCAAACACACCCTAACCACTTCTAGATTCCAAAATGGCGGAAAGGGACGCTTGCGAGCATGATTGCAGGGCCACGTTATGAGCTATGAAACAGTCAGAGAGAGCGCCTTGGGACCTCGACTCACGAGCTCTTAGAGAACGACCAAGTGGACCGTCGTGTAGCAACAACAATAATGCAGGTGTTTCTGCTGCTGCAGGGGAATCTGTCTCTTTGTCCACGTGTACGGTCACTAGATCCCATGGAGCTAGGGAGGGTGGGAAGGATCATGGATGCTTCAGCTCCACCTTTGTTTCTTTTTGCCTGCCAAAGTCTGTCAATACAGTAAACGACTTGTAGTCTGAGTTAGAGTTTCGTGACATCACACTTTCACACCTTCTCGTAGTTGGGACTAAAAGGTAAAAGGTATATAGGATAAAGAAGATATAATGAATAGAAAAGTTACTCTAATCCTGATTAAAGTATTGGAAAGTGATAAAAATGCAAGGAATCTTCGAGTTTGGACTGAATCCTTTTTCTTTTGAACCCAAAAAGGCCATAAAGTTGGTAAAATATAGAGAGACAGGGAAAGACAGAAACAAGTGCAGAGATGAGCCAGAATAATGATGTGGGGTTGGGAAGAGATTCCATCACAGATTCGCAAAGTATTTTAAAAGCTCCAAAGGAAGGGTTCAAGCAATCACTCGTAAGACTAATGACATAATTAATATAACGAAAAAGTTTGTTGCAAGCGCCCCTATGCAAGCGGCGTGCAAGCGGGGCCTACGTGGCATAAACAAAACGAATCGTTTTGTTTTTGACTGTGTTTTCGTCTCCTCAGTTCCCCTCATTTCCCTCCCACCCTCTCTTTTCCCTCAATCAATTCCCTCCCTCCCTCCCTCTCTCTTTGTTCCCTCAATACCCGCACTCCCTCCATCTCTCTCTGTCATACACCCACACAAAGCTTCCTTCCTCGACTCGTCGGCGCGAAGCGGCTACCTCGGGTAGACGTCCCTCCCCATCTGGGCCATCCCTCAGCAGGTCTATCCTCGGTTCGTCTCCCGCAGAATCGATTCCACCGCGGCTCTCGTCTCCCACGAATGTGAGATTCTGGTAAGTTTCCCTATCTCAAACCCTAACCCACCCTAAGCCGCCTCAATCTCACCCATCCCGAAACCCTAACCCGCCTCCCAAAACCCTAACCTTAGCCAAAGCCCTCCCCAATCTCGATCACCCAGAAACCGTAGCCCTAGCCCGCCCCGATCTCGTTCATCCAGAAACCCTAGCCATAGCCCTCCCCAATCTCGTTCATCCAGAAACCCTAGCCATAGCCCTCCCCAATCTCGTTCACCCAAAAACCCTAGCCCGTGCCCGCCCCGACCTCGTTCATCCAGAAACCCTAGCCCGCCCCTTCCTGTTCATCCCGAAACCTAATCCAAGCGGTAATATTGTTAGGTCAGAGGTAATATTGATATTGAATTTATGATTGGTTGTCGAATCTTTGATGGGGCAGATGAGATTCTGATATTCCTATGGTAATTGTTAGGTCAGAGGATAGATTGAGATTGAATTTTTGTACTGTTGTCGAATTTTTCATGGGGCAGATTTTGTATTTACGCTGTGAAGTTCTTTACTTTATTGTTTTTGAACCCGTAAGGGTAATACTGACAGGTAATATTGAACACGTATGAGTGAATCAGTTTATTATAAGTTTTTGTTCCTATGGTAATTGCTAGGTCAGAAGTAATATCTCTTGATTGAATTTATTTATTTGTTGTTGTCCAATTTATCATGGGGTGGCTTAACGTGGATTTATTCTTTGACCAAGTTATCTAGTTTATTGTATTTGAACAAGTATTGAGACTATTGTAATGAAATTATTTTTTGTTTAAAGTGACTATTGTAAGTATGAGACTACTCTGCCTCATGGGGCAGACTATTGTTTTTTGTTCATTAGACTAAGGTAACAAGTAAGTTGTCCTCTAATTTCTGTGAAGTTATCCTCTAATGTTTGTTCAATATATTTTCTGGATTTTGATCCTCACCCCAGCTTCTGTTTGTTTGTTCTCCTGTTTATTGCCTGTCTATTGTAATGTTGACAGTTATGCTGGAATTTAAACTCTGTCCTTCTGTTATTTTACTTATTCAAATGAACAAAAATTCTGGCAGCTTAGATTACAGAAGTTGGGGTTTTTTTTTTCTCCTTCTAATGCTATGGTAGGCTAGGTATAACTACAACAGGCAGTAACACCATTGGTTTCAGTGACCCTTAAGTTTTCATAAATATGTATCTTTTGATATGTGTGCCTTTCCACTGTGCTTATTGTTGAATGTTAGAATGTCGTCATCAACTCTATCTTCTTCATCCTCTGGTATACGTACTTGTCAGCCATTGTGCTTCTGCGATCTTCAAGCTACATTCAGATACTCAAATACTCCCAGAAATCCAAGACGATCATTCTTTGGTTGTCCAAATTATAACACGAAGGTAACTACATCACTTGTAATGTAACATGTTTAATAAATTGTTTGCAAATTAAAAACATCTAACATTTTTTTATATATGTTTGCAAATATCAGGGATTACCATATTGCAAGTTTTTCAAGTGGGTAGATGGTGATCAATACATGCAGCTGGAATTACAAGATAGAAAAAATGAACTATTAAGGAAGGAGAAAGAGGTCGATGAGAGACTTCGCGATATTGAGAAGACGGAGATTGAGCTCCGGAAGAGGGAGGATGAGATTGAGAAGAGAGAGATGGTGCAAGATGGTCGAGATGAGGAGTTTAAAAAGAAGGAGTTGATGCTCATTGAGAAAGAAGCTGGAATAACACGTTCATGGAAGCTTCTTCGGCTGTCTTGGACTTTTTTAGTTGTTGTTTGTTGTTGCTTAGTGAGTTGGTAGTGGTTTTTGTTGTTTCTTAGTTTGAATGTGTAATTTAAGTGTTAGAAGTCATTTTCATTGTATGATGAAAAGTTTGTGAATGTGCTCTTTATATGAGTGCACCTGCTGTTAGGTAATATTTACTCCATTTGGCTTGTATATTCTATTATTATGTTGATATTGTTAGGTAATATTTATATGAGTGCACCTGCTGTTAGGTAATTTATTTTATGGTATTAGTGTTGATATTGTCCTAGGCCTTGTATAAAACGTGTTGTTCCACTTGAGATGTGGATGCTCTATTAGTGTTAATGGATCTTTGGGGTTCACTGAATAATTTGATTTAGGTTCCACCTCATGTATTCATGCATGCGAACACTTTCTTTTCTGTCAATGGCAGCACGTGTTATATGGTATTATATTAGGATCCCTTTTTATCCTCCAATTCTGATAATCTAATTCTACTTATAAAAAAAAATCTGATAATCCTTTTCTCTTCTTTTATTGACTATTTAAAATAGTCACTAGTCACTTCTCTGTTTCAGAGTTCAATGCATTTGATATTTAAATTTGTCATAATTCATTCCATACCAAACATAGTCTATGGACATAATATTCCAAAATTATGTGATAAACATTGACAATAGCTCCTGATATTATGTAATGTTGGACTAGGACCCAAAACATTGACAATAGCTCCTGATTCCAAAATTCAAGTGTTCAATCTGTATACAAACAATCTAGCAGCCCCTATCATGTTTTCAAAGATCCATATTAACAACGTTTTTTTAATGAATAAGAAAATAAGATCCATATCAACAACTTCATCATGTATCACGTTGCAATGACAATATTTGATTTGAGAAATCTTTGTTTTCTCCTGTCACTAGTACAGGATAACTACATTACTTGGCACAAGGACATTGGTGTTTAATCACCAACAAGCATCAAGATACTAAACAACCAGTACATCTGCATAAGCATGTTTGCATTCAAGTAACATCACCAAAATCAGAAGTATGTTTACAACATCACCAACAGGACACTATGATGTTCTTACATTTACACCAAATCCCAACACATACTATAATAACATTAACTAATTCTACATTTACACAAAAATGCCCATTTAATTAATCCAGTTGCTCAAGTTGTGATCCATCGAACCCATGTTGTACCGGTTGATCTCCATCCAACCCAAACTGTATCTGTAAAGATTTGTACGCAAAATGTGAAAAGTGAAACTAACTCAAAATGTGAAAAGTGCAAAACTGAAATTATTAAGTGAAAATATTTGAAATTATTACACTTTCTTGACTTGCAATCACTGTTTCCTGGAGCTGGGTTCCACTGTCTCGAACAGGCTGTTGATTAATAACAAAATGGTATATTATTAATCTATTTTTTTGCATTTACTTCTTCCATAGGCAAACTAAAATATAATAAAATATAACTTCTAATTAATATACCTGCATTTGTCTAGGACTGGTGATATCTACATCTGATAGGCGAAATAAATTTCTACACACATCCGGGAGTGGTGTATCTCCTTCATCTCGCTAATGGACATAACCATGTAATTACGTTATAAATCTAATGTACATAACCATGTATATATGTAATACCATTAATATTAAGACATGCACCTGTTTACGTTTCCCTTTGACTGGTGCTTTTTTTTGCTTGGCTTTAACCTTCCGCATGTCTTTCTCCATCCTGGATGCTCTCCTTAGAGATGGAGGTCTTCCTTTCCCTCGCACAACATTTGGACTTAGTACGGGTTTTGAACTACCACCAGCATTTGTGTCCAGTGTTGTAAAACCAGCATTTGAACCTGCCAAGGGCGTAGAATTGTTAAATATGACATACTATGAAGAACTACTTAAAATAAATAAACTGTAAAAATTCGCATACGAACCTGTTTGGGTCATAGATGGGGGGGTGTTGATTCTCACGATAGAGGTCAATCATTGAATATAACTTCTTTTTTGCATCTTCAAACTGCTCACTGGATCCCGCTGCATAAGTTATCATCTGATAACATATATTTAACAAACTTGAATATCTATTACCATCTGGCCTCTGATCCCTAGCATCATAGCTACTGTGGATTAACGTGTATCTCCTCTTGATGTCCTTTCTCCATCGATCTAAAATGTACCGGTCTGGTAATAACTTTATACCGTTAGCTTTGAAGATGGCTAAAATATGCCTACACAATATCCCTTTCATCTCGAATAACCCACATGAACACTTTCCATCGCAGTCTTCCACATTGAAGTTAACTGTATAGGACACAAGCTTAGTGAACTCTTCAACACGAACTTCATCTTCCACCAGATATGTTTTCATTACACCATCCTCACTGAGTAGACAAGGATCCATATCGAGCACACCCATTACTTGCTGCTGGACTTCCCTAAATTTAGAATTCGTGTACAACTCTTAAAATCTCTTCTCAATTGGAGATCTAGATATACAGGGAATGGTGACACTAAATGTGTGGAAGTCTGCATTGTTTTCATTCTCAATTTTCTTCCTCAGCGCACTGTCAAACTGGTCGACAAACTCCTTCAAGTTTGTCCTCACATGAACATAACCATCAAAAAAAGCATTCATACTTTCACTGCGCTGGGTTGTACTCATTCCAACCCAGAAGTGCTCTTTCAAGAATACTGGTACCCAATGGTGACGCTCATCATATAAACTTTTCAACCAGACATTCTCATGTAAATCATATGTGTTAAGTAACCCATCCCAACATTTCTCAAACTCCTCAATTGTTTGAGTGTCGTACACAGATTTCATTAGGTGACTTTTTAGTCCACTTTTGTAAGCAGCATATGACCCAAGCTTCTCGAGAACTTTTTTCAGTATATGCCATAAACAGAATCTATGCCGACTTTCTGGAAAGACTATAGCAATTGCGTTTTTCATTGCTCTATCTTGATCAGTAATAATAGCTTTTGGAGGTATACCATCCATACACTGCAACCAGGTCTGGAATAACCATGTAAAGGTCTCTGTATCCTCACTTGAAATCAACCCCGCTCCCAAAAGAATGGATTGTCCGTGGTGGTTGACACCAACAAATGGTGCAAATGGCATCCCATATCTATTCGTGAGATATGTGGTGTCGAATGTGACGACATCACCGAAATACTGGTAGGCCGCCCTACTGCGTGGATCTGCCCAAAATACTTTCTTTAGCCTCCCATCATCACTTAAGTCCATCGATGTAAAAAAACCATTATCCTTGTACTGCATCCTCAAAAAATAATCTCGAAGTGCTCCAGCACCACCTGCACCAAGTCGTAGATGACGTGCCTTGTCTATATAATTGCGACAATCCTTTTCCAAAAACGGGAGGTTCTCGAAGCCACCTACACCAACGACAAGAGATCCGAAACTCTTATTCATCCGGATCCCAGCCAAGTCGTTTGTATCTAGGACTCTTTTTACAGTCTCACTCACTTCTCTGTTACAACGAAAGAAGCGAGATTTCTTTGGACTGAGGCCGTGATTATGTGTATTATGGACTGTTGTCAACCGCATCTTTCCATCAACCTTTAAGGCATTAATCCTTGCCTTACAATCCGTCTTTCCCGTCGGGCGTGGTGCTGCGACGTTGAAACTCTTAACCCGGGCCTTCCCTCCACGGGCACAACCAAGAGTGACATATCTGATACTTTGATCATCTCCCCTCTCACTCTTTTGTGTCATCACCCCAAACCCGCTTTTCTTAGCATAATCCTTATAATAGATATGTAAATCTTCAAAAGAATTGAATTACATCCCCGACCTTGGCTCCTCAATTATATCATCACCATCCGTTTGCACTAACTGTGGTGAACCAGTAGTGCAACCGTCGGTTTCCCGTGATTCGGGTCTATCCTCTTGACTTTCTTCATCAACCATTGAGTTTGTACATGGCACTTCAGTTTCCCTACAATCGGGTCTATTATCTGAACAACCCCTTGCGCTCGTTGTGGAGCTTGTAGCGATGTGAGGAGTCGGAGGCCCAAACCCATATTGAAATGGGTAACCAACATTCTGAAAAAAAAAAAAATAATAATAATACAAGAGCAATTAAACTCTAAAAAACCCCAACTTACATAACAAACAAACAGACGTTGAAAACCACCTGAATGTTACTGGGATATTGGCTGCCATCTGGATATGGCAGAAAAGCTGGTGACCATGTAGGCACTGGTCCATAGTAACTGTGCATGTGATTTGGATTTGGAAAGTTTGCTAAACCCGTTTGAGGGATGTCCTAACATAAAAATAATAATGATAATTCGGATAAAAAACATTGAGTAGACCATTTCCAATAAGTTTTTGAAATATAAAATAACATACTGAGGTATGGGTGTTTGCGTGAGATGGTGTTAGCGGGTTTGAGTGTTCTTCCCCTTTTTCAATGCCCTGTACAAATTGTTCAATATCCAATGTCACTCTTTGGGAAGAATACTACAACTTCTGACATGCTAGGGTCCAAACCAATGTTTCTTCTATATAGAAATCAAATACCAAGTTTCATGCCCCAATTCCACAACATTGTAAATTTGTATTTAGAGGCACCCTTCCTTTAAAGGGTTTGTTCCTATTAATCTTTCTGATTGACTGAATCAAGTGCTTCGATGGGCTCCGAGTTCTGTGGAAATTATTCTCAACAGACACTGCCCCAAATGGTATGGCTATGGTCGCAGGCTTAAATGGTTAGAGAGATTCGCATATCTGAACACCACCAGCTTGCAGGTCTTGTATTTGGCTTAAAAATATTTTATGGTGAATATTTAAATTTGCAGTAGGAGTTCACATTTCCACAATTAACATGACATGCATTATTTTATTTTACCTCTTAAAACAAAGTAACATGGCATGCATTCATTATTTTGGGATAGCGAGATTTACAGAGCAGTGATTTATTGGGAAAGGAATGCATGCTTTTCACAACCTTCACACAAATGCTCATCATATAAACTTTGTGAACACACGAATATTATGCGTTTTTTTTTTTACTCAGAACATGAATTTCATTCACATGAATATACATTTCTACGGCATAAACACATCTTCATTCATCTTCCTGGGTTTTCAAACACACACAAACAGAAGTTGCTTTACCCAACTTTCACACAAATGCTCATCATATAAACTTTGTCCACACACGAACATTATGCATTTTTTTTTTTTTACTCAGAACATGAATTTCATTCACATGAATATCTACGGCATAAACACATCTTCATCTTCCTGGGTTTCCAATCACACACAAACGGAAGCTGCTTTACCCAACTTTCACACAAATGATCATCATATAAACTTTGTCCACACACACGAATATTATGCGTTTTTTTTTTTTACTCAGAACATGAATTTCATTCACATGAATATACATTTCTACGGCATAAACACATCTTCAACTTCCTGGGTTTCCAAACACACACAAACAGAAGCTGCTTTACCATTGCGCACCGAGCCCAGTTGATATCCACCGTGCTGGACCAGTTACTCACAGCTCGACTTGAAGACCACGAAATCCCAGAGTAATCGAGAGAGTCGATTTGAAGCCGAAGACCCCAGAGCTTTCGAGAGAGTCGATTTGAAGCCGAAGACTGTTAGACCTCCCTAACTCCTGCAAACAAACAACACAAAAATGTAAGACCTGACCCAAGAAGATGAAGAACGTGCGACAAAGACACCCACGCCGAGCAAACCCAGGAAGATGAAGAACTTGCGACACAGACACCCACCCACGCCTCAGATCACCCACGCCGAAAATCACCCACGCCAAATCACCTACGCCGAAGACAACACAAGCTGATCTGAAGGAAAAATACCAGCCGAAGATCTTTGTTTCGACGTCGACCACCGAAGCGGGAATCTCTTCACACCAGCCGAAGGCGAAGACGAGAGAGGTCGAGCGGGAATCCAAAACAAACGAAAGAGAAATGAAACCAGTGTTCTGTTTTCTTTCTTTCTTTCTTTTTTTTTTTTTTTTTTTTAATCGGCTGACGTGGCATAATACCACGTCAGCCGTTTGCACGCCGCTTGCATTCGGCGACTGTGCCTAGAAGAAGTGTTAATATAATATGTGAATTATGCTGCGTTAAGGGCCCGTTTGGATATAGAGGTGCGATATAACTCATCTCATCTAATTTTAATTAATAATTTTATTATTATTTATAAACTATCTCAAATCATCTCATTTCACTATCCAAACGAACCTTAAATATTATATTAAATATTGTACACATTTTATATTAAAGAGATTGAGGTATTGTATCAATTTTTATTTGAATTGAACAAGATATTTGGGTCCAAAGATTATAATAGATCTTGGTCCAAGTGGACAGGCCCAAGTAAGGGCGGCAAGTTCGGACAGAGCTTTGTATTGGGTATGAGGTTTCTGGGTCGGTGGGGAGACTGGTGCTTGAGTTTCCTGTTGGGTTCTTCGACTACCATTGGGTAATAATATCTGGGCCTCTGGCCCCTGCTTCCCTACACCCAGTAAATACCACCCTGAAATAGTCCCTCCCCAAAACACGACCCAAAAGTCTAAAACCCTACTGGGAACGGCCAAAACCCTTCCTCTGAAACAATATCCGAGACACCTCTCTCTCTGAAGAACGAATTTTTCAGGAATGGCTGATTCGGAAGCAAAATCCAAGGAGGGAAATATGAAGAAAAACAAAAAGCGGAAGCTAAGTAGTCCCGAAGAAGCCGAAATACCTCCCAAAACGCAACGTATAGTACTCTCAGAGAATCGCAGAGAACAAACAGATGTAGAGCGTGCCGAAGAGTTGGAGCAGAGAGACCCGAATCAGGAGCTCATAGAAGAAGGTTCCCCGTGGAGGAACCTGCAATTGATTTTATCGTTACAGAACAAAGAGCTCGATCTTCATAAGTTAGTCCTTCCTCTTGTCTTTTTATATGTAGCAGTCTGTTTGGTTTCCGAGAACTGGGAAAAGAAAGAAACTTGAAATTTGGGAAATTTACTTACCCAAAAAAGAAAGAAACTTGAAATTCGGTATCGCATTTATGTTTATGTTATTGGTTTTAAATCATAAAAAGTCCGTCCGAAATATGAGGACTCTATTTGTTTCATGTAGCATTTAGTATTTGTGTAACAAATGATGGAATTTCAATGCAGGAAACTGGAATTAGCTTCTAGTTTTGTGAAAACGAGGGTCGCGGAAAAAGGCAACAGTGCTGACCAAGATTACGAACCTGTAAAATTATCCCGTTTGGTAGTTTTCCTTAATGATTGGACCCAATCAGTGTTGATTTCTTCAGAAAAGAAAATGAGGGGTGACGGGCAGAAACCTCAGGATGAAGTTATCGAGACGTGTCTAGATTTTAGATGCTGGGAGATTTTCAAATTTTGTTTGGAGGAGTCGTCGAGACTACAAGTTCCTTTAAATTTTTCGCGGAACCTATTACGGCCTATTCTTTATATCGCAAAAGATGCAGTGTCTCTAATGAATAATACGTTGTCCTGGTCACGAAAATCTGTTTTTTTCGACGCAAGGTTTAAACTGTACATTGCCGTACTTGATTGTATTTCTTTGGTCTTCTCATCCCATGATGGCTTGTCGAATGAAAATTTAGACTTGTGGATGTCAACGGTTGATGCAGTGCTCGAGCTTGTCTTCAAATTTTACACCAAGAATCTTGATGGCGACAATATGGGTGTTTTTGCCCTCCGGTTTTCGTGCTCAGTGCTTGAGCCATTTGCCATGTTCCTGAGGGCCCACCCAACTCGGAAAACAGGATTTCATGATTTTATAGATAAACTTCTTGAGCCACTGATGCATTTGCTGGCTGTCTTGCACCTACAAATTGGCGGAAGTAATTCTCATTGGACAGGAAACTTACTGAATTTGGTTGAAGATGTTTTGTCTAATGGGCTGTTTCATCCAATCCATATTGATGGGTTTCTGAGCTTGCACAGTACAGATAAGTATGCCACATCTCATGATGGGAAATCAAATAACAAAAAAACTGTCATTAAGAGTTATCATAGACACTTATTTGATAAATTGGAAAGAACTCTGACAGAAAAGGTATCAGCAATGGGTAGCATTGGAGAACTGTTCCACTTGCTTGTTAATCGTGTGAAGTTGTTAAAAAAATCTTCAGTGCTTTCTTCAGGTACCAAGATGAGAGCAAGGCACTTGGAGGATAACTCATTGAGTCATGCCTCTAAGATGTCTTTTGATAGTAGTAGCTTGCTTATAAACAATAGCTATTACTCGGGGAGATTTAATGCAGACACACGAAAGTCTCTTTTTGATTTTTTTGTACAGATTATGGAGCCTCTTTTGCTCAAGCTCAGTGTCTATCTTCAAGATAAACTGGAAGTGGAACCTGAGTTGTCGCAGGTTCATGGAATACTCCAATCTATTAATAATTTACTTGCCAGCTTTATGCATGAAAAGATATATGTAAGAACAGAGGACACATCTGAAGGAGCTTGCCTTTATTTCTTGAAGAAGGTTTATGATATGGTTATTTCATCATTCACCTACTTAAACCGGTTGTCGAAGTTTGATTTGGATAACCATAGACACATTGACATGTTAACTTTATCAGTCAATGAGGTACTTGTTGCCGTGGGTTATCTTCTGGAAATTGAGTATGAGGTTACAGGGAATGACTTGGTAAGCTTGTGGCTTATAATCTTTTCTTACTCAACAATTGGCCTGTATTTGGCGGGTATGTTGGATCAAAGCTCATTATTTTCCAAGATAGAAGCTCTTGGATGCCAACTGATTAATCTCTATGGTCAGCTACGCCAGGTTTGTAGATATCCTTCCCTGATCTCATCTGATCACATTCTATTTTCTTCTCTTTTTTTTTTAAAATGTATATACTTGAAACTTCTGGCATTACATGTGGTTTAAGTGATGGGAGTGTGCGTGCGCGCTCGTGTGCACGTGAGTACCTTTTTTTCGGTTTGTAGGAGTTGCAAAGTGCCATGGGGCCATCATATTTTTTGGGAAATGGTTTTGCCCCTCATACTATTCTATCACGATCTGTTTCTTTCTGTTCTTCTTTTTTTACCTCAAAATATGGTACAACTTATATCTGGTTTTGCATTGAGTGGTTTCAAGCCTTGTTCTTATACATTTGATGTAGGTGAATAGCTGTGTCTTTGCACTGTGTAAAGCATTAAGGCTTGTAATATCACGAGTTGATGACGGTGAAATAAATTGTACTAGATTTGTTGCTGATTTACCTACTGAAGCTTATGCAAGATCAGTGGGAATGCTATTATGCTCCCAAGAGTTTAAATGTACCATTCGTAATGCCATTAAATCTATTCCAGAAGGGCAAGCGAGTGCATGTATCAAGCAATTAACAGCAGACGTATCAGAAACCCTGGGATGGATGAAATTTAATTGTTCAGAGGCCAAGGGAAAAGAAGTTGGCAAACTGAAAGTAGATAGTGTGCAGAATCCACCAGCAGAACTTTTGGGGAGGGGATTGTCTGAATTGTATGCTCTAGTTCTAGATTCGGTGACTGTCACAACGGGTAACAGTAACCTCCTCGGGGTTTCTATCAAGGACTTGATGATGCTACTAGAACCTTGCATGAATAGCCTTGTTGCAATACAGCCAGATACCATCAACATGTTTATTTCTTCTGTCACAGGAATAATTTTTGATAATAGGGCTGTTGGGAGTGAAGGTGATTTACCGAAATTTGGTCTCCCCACTTGTTGGATCTTTATATTCTTCTTTCAGTTGTACATGTCCTGCCGAAGCTTATATAGGCAGGCAATAAGCCTTGTGCCTCCAGATTTATCAAGAAAGATGTCAGTTGTAATGGGGGATTCATTCACAGCATACTCTGGAAAGGAGTGGATGGAGAGGACTGATTGGGATGATAAAGGCTATTTTTCTTGGATTGTCCAGCCTTCAGCTTCTCTTGATGTTGTTATACAATCGGTTTCAAATATTTATCTTCAGAATAGTACTGAAGATTGCTCTCCTTTAATTTATGTATTGCATGCTATGGCTCTCCAGAGGCTTGTTGATTTGAATAGGCAGATAAAGTCCCTCGAGTATTTGCAGCAGAGTAATGATAAGCTGCTGGAAAATAAGTTGGTTGACGCTGCTGGATTGTCATTATTTCGTAAAAGAAGTAGAAAGTGGGAAAGGCACATCTCAGTTTTGAGGCAAGAGGCAGCAAATCTTACTGATTTCATAATGGGACATCTACCTTTAGTTGCAAAAGATCAACAATCGATCTCTTCTGATGTCGCCACTTGTATGGATACACCTACCCAAGCTGTGCATGAAACTGAAGAGTGGGATTTTGGGATTTCCTCTGTGAACAAGAAGTCATTGCCCACTGCTCTTTGGTGGATTGTATGCCAAAATATTGATATTTGGTGCACTCATGCTGCTAAAAAGAAGTTGAAAATGTTCCTTTCAATTTTAATTTGTACGTCCATTCCTTCTTTAACAAGCAACTTTCTGAAGGTTGGGAAACAGTGCATCAATGAATCTAGCCAGCCGAAGAAAGTGACTATGCATCAAATCTCTTCAGCACTTCTGAGGGACTCAATTTTGTATGAACATAAAGTAAGATGCTTATGGAATAACCCTATTATTATGTAAATATAATATTATTTTCTTCAAATTTTCCCTTCCTGCCTGATGTGCTTATGCTTCAGTTTGCTTGGTGTAAATTTTTGCTTTCATTTGATCTGTTGCATTAGTTTGTTTGCAGGTATTTTGCATCAAGATTTTGCCGTGTATTGGAGAAATCGGTGTCACCGTTACTTAGAGATTTTTCATCTAGCAATGTTGATTTGAATTCATCTCCTCATTGGCCGGAGGTTCTTGGTGCACTTGACAAGTTACCAGTAAATATTTCCAGCAAGGAACATGTTACATATGATCATTTGTCAGATTCAAAACTGATTGCCCATTCATCTGATAAGCTGCCTACCAAAATCTGCAGTGGAAAAAATGATTTACCTTCCACGAATGTGAACTTTACTGCTTGTCAAAGTTTGCTTAATCTTCTGTGTTGGATGCCAAAAGGATATTTAAATTCTAGATCATTATTACTTTATGCAACTTATATACTCAACCTTGAAAGGTACACTGTCTTCCCTGCATGATTGATCCTTATATGTTATGATGTGGGGTGATTTTATGTAATGATTGGGCAATCATGTTTCAGGCTTGTCGTTGGCGGCTTGTTGGAATGCCAGGGTAGGTTGTGCTCACACAGCCAGCGTGATCTTTTCAGATTGTTTGTTTCTTGCCGGAAGGCCTTGAAATATATAATTGTAGCGGCTTCTGAAAAGAAGATAGAAACTAGTCAATCCTTATTTACTCCTATATTCCCTGAGGATTCATTTTCTGCTTTATGGCTTTTCAAGTCAGTATCTGCAGTGGTCGAGCTTCAACAGGCAGTGTCAGAAGATAGCACAAGTCAATTTAATGATTTAGTATTTTCATTGATGGATCACACATCATATGTCTTCTTGACATTAAGTAGATATCAATTTAGTCATGTTGTTCATCTCCTTTTAGATGCAGAGAAGCCTTCGAACGAGCAGTCCTTTTCTGGCAATACCAATCAACAGAATGACTTGATTGAATCTGATGCTTGTTTGGATTCCACCAACTGTATTGAGGCCTGGAAAAGTGCCTGCCTCGTTGCCAAGATTTTGAAAAAAGAGATGCAATGCTTTGTTCTCTCTTTGAAGGATGCTCTTCATAGTGAAAAAGTGGGTCTCGGTGTCAATGTTGTAGATTTGACTAGATTTTCTCCTATAGTTTCTTGCTTTAGTGGGTTTTTATGGGGTCTAGTGTCTGCAATCAATGATAGAGCTGCAAGATACAGCGATAATAGAGGAAAACTATTATGGTGGAAATGTGAACCTCACTCAGAACTCAACTTTTGTATAAATGTGTTTGAAGAGTTCATTAATCTTTTCTTGCGCATGTTTCTCCTTGATGATCAACAGCACACAAATTTCTATGATGCTCAAAATCATAAAAAGTCAGACTATAGCCCAGATTTGTTGGGCACAGAGGATATTTCACTGAAAGGCACTGGTGACTGTGCTGAAATTTCAAGTGGTATACATCAGCAAAAATCGGGTGCTGCAGTGACCTTCCCTGTGTCGTCTGACATTGATGATGACCCTGTAAGTGCTAGTGTTAAAGGGTCGTGGTTGAAAGATGCAAACTTTGCTGCCAGTATTTTGAATGAGGTTGATTCTTTTGACTCCCAATGCATAAACAGGCCTTTGTTGCATAGGTTGCTCAATGGGGATTATCCTGGAGCAGCTTTTTCACTCAGGCAACTATTAATTGCTTCTTCAGCTTTATTGAGGCTAAAATTGCAGATCAATAGGAGTTCATCATTCCCAAGCTTGGTACCAATCTTTGTTGGCATCTCACAAGTCTTGTTACTGGAATTCGTGCATATAGTTGAAATACCACAACCACATTCTTTTGTTTGGTTGGATGGTGTTCTGAAGTATCTGGAAGAGTTGGGAAATTATTTTCCTTCTACTAATCCTACCTTATCCAGAAATATGTATGCTAAGTTAATAGAATTACATTTAAGGGCTATAGGAAAATGCATAACTTTGCAAGGAAAAAGAGCTACACTAGCATCTCATGAGACAGAATCAAGCACGAAGACACTCCCTGGTCACATGGGATTGTCTGAAGCATCTTATTCTCCTGCACCATATTGCTTGGATGAATTTAAAGCTAGGTTAAGGATGTCGTTCAAAACGTTCATAAAGAAACCATCAGAATTGCATCTCTTATCTGCAATTCAGGCTATAGAGAGAGCACTAGTGGGGGTCCGGGAAGGATGTACAATGAACTATGACATAACTGTCGGAGCAGATGGTGGAAAGGTTTCCTCACTTGTTGCAGCTGGTGTTGATTGCTTTGATTTGGTTCTTGAATTTGTTTCAGGTAATGTTGCACATTCAATTTGGACAATTATGGAAATTAATTGTATTGATCCATTCTTTAGCATGTCTGTAAGTGGGCTCGCTTGTTTTTGGCATCTACCGTAGGGTTCAGCTATTTGCATTTAAATAGCTACTTCCAGAGTGAGTAAAACCTTTCAAATGCTAGGGGTAAGAATGGAAGATAATCCCTTTATGTTGCGTTTAAAATGGATTTTATAAGAGAAGATCAAGTAATTTCTGCCACGTTCTAGTGCTTTTCTTCAATGGTATAACTGCTTCTTATGGAAAAGAAAATTGAAAAAGAAAACACAAATATGCTGTGTTTGGTAAAAGATTTCTTTTTAATTGTAATTTTTTGGAATTATTTATGCTTTTTTCTTGCTTGGGTTAATATGAAAGTTATTCTGAAGCTATGACTAATATGTCATTATGAAAATTCACTAACATTACCATTGTCATACCACCTTTCCATCCCTCTTTAAACTGTCACTACTGCCGTAGTTGCTACTACTGCTGCCACTGCCACTACTAGCACATGCCACTGCAAGTTCCACCATCACCACCACTGTTACTGACACTACAGCCACCACCACGACCATCAACAACATACCATTGTGACCTCTACATTATTGCCACACCATCACTATATCGTTATAAATTCTTAATTTGAAAATATACGTCCAAACATTTGAAATTTAAATTGATAAGATTAAAGACCTCATCAATCCAAATCTCTTCATTTTGAGAATGCTTAGAAATTTTCAAATTCTTCTTTTCATGAATACAACTCTATAATTCTGTCAAAATCTCATCTTGGTATTGCAAAGGTCATTTTTAAAAGAACTCTGGAAACTTATTGGGAAAAAAGCTTAGAATTGGGAAAAAAGCTTAGAAGTTAGCTATGGGTTCCAGATTTTTTTTTGGAATTTTTTTTGGAATTTTTTTTATAAGTAAGAAAATATTTTATTGATACAGAAATAGGCATAGCCCAAGTATACATAAAGTATACATGTCATTACACCTAGTTAGGAACTAGAAATGGTTTCAAGGAAATCATGAAAGTGGAGACCATTAAAGTCTATAACAATGGCCCACATAAATAAAGTCTTCTAGGAAAAAAAAAAAAAAACTCAAAAACTCATCCAAGGAGTGCTCTCGATCCTCGAAATTTCGGTTAGTCCTTTCACTCCAAATGCACCAAGTAGACAAATGGGAGCCATCTTCCACACAGTTGCAATCTGCGGTATCCCCGTGATCCCTCTCCAACTAACTAGTAGGTCAACCACCCTCCCTGGCATAACCCATGCTAATCCCAGTTTGCTGAAAAAGTAATTTCATGAGGCCCTTGCAAACTCACAATGTAGAAGTAAATGATCTACTGTTTTGCCACTATTTCTGAACATACAGCACCTGTCAATGAGGAGAAGCCCACGTTTCCTTAGATTGTCAATGGTCAGAATCTTCCCTAGGGATGCTGTCCAAACAAATTTGGAATTTCTTCACAACATATTTTAATGTTGTCCTACTCACATCCTAGAATTTGTACTTTTGCAGTACCAAAATATGAAGTACATCCACAATTTTATTGAATTTCCACTTTAGGGCTCTCTATCAATCCGTTCTGACCTTTGACTTCCTCTTCAGGACGCAAACGTTTGAGTGTTGTGAAAAGACACATCCAGAGCCTAATTGCAGGCTTGTTCAACATAATTCTGCACTTGCAGAATCCTTTAATCTTCTATGGCAGATTTATGCGTAGTGAAGGTGACAGTAATCCGGATCCAGGATCAGTCATTCTTATGTGTGTTGAAGTACTTATAAGAGTTTCTGGAAAACATGCCCTTTTCCAAATGGATGCCTGGCATATAGCAGCGTCTTTACGTATACCTGCTGCACTTTTTCAAGATTTCTGTCAGCTTAAAGATTCTGAAGCTCCCATTTCATCTCATCCTTCATTGGTCTCGGATAACCAAGTCGCCGATCCACTTGCAAGCATGAATGTTTGTGTTGTAGATCGGTACTTCTCAATTGACCTATTTGCTGCATGTTGTAGATTATTGTATACCATTCTCAAGCATCACAAAAGGTATGGTCTCTCTCTCTCTCTCTCTCTCTCTCTCTCTCTCTCTCTTCTCTCTCTCTCTCTCTCTCAGGTACACAAAAAACTTGGTTATAGTGGTTTGTAATTTTTTACAAGTAAATGACCCAAAAAAATGGAAGTGGAAAACAGCAAACTATAAAAAATAAGGGTACTAAACCCTTTGCGTCTTTCTTGCAATTTTGTATTGAAGGGCTTCTGATAGTCTATACAACAGTATTAACTAGTGTTGACATATTGATGCTCTAGTGACTAGTTGATTAAGGTCAGAATATCTGCAGTTTTATTTGCATTAACCCCTGCTTTAGTTTGATCAATGCCCACTTAATCTGTACCTATATTTGAAAAAAAAAAAAAAAAATCTCACTTAGTCTGTATGAACTGTCCTGCTTTTTTTTTGCCCCCACCCCATCACTGGTGGATGAAAGTAGGCGTTATATGTGATTATGCTGATTGTTCTCATTACTTCTAGTGAATGCGAGCGGTGTATTGCTCTACTTGAAGCTTCTGTTTCTGTTCTTCTTCATTGTTTGGAGACTGTGGATACTGATTCAGTCACTAGAAAAGGATATTTTTCATGGGACTTGGAAGAGGGAGTAAAATGTGCTTGTTTTCTCAGAAGGATTTACGAAGAGGTATGTGATGTTTGTGTTGACATGTATTACAATTGAAATGCATCTGAATTTGGGATATCACAGAGGAAACCTTACTTCATGGCCTTAATTCTTTTCATGCATAGCAAAAACTGCCTCCTGTCAGGGTGAGTTTTTGAGACATGGTGACCGAGTTGGCTCATTTAGCAATGCCATTGATGTTGAGATAAGTTCATCTGGTCACTATTCTTGGGACTTGGAATATGGGAGTGCATCATTATTCCCTACTCAAATCACTTTTCACTATACCCATTAAAGAAGAAAGAACAAGGAGATACATGCATTTGATATGTTATATAATGAATTGTGGTTCTTACGTTGCAAGAAGTTTAAACATTCTTGTGATGTTTATTAGTGCAAAGGGATCATTCAAGCAATCAAAGTACTTGAACCTACCATTCTGTACTTTATGTCAATGCGTTTTACAGCTAGTTTGAAATAGTGGACCCAATATCCTTGTCAGGACTTTTCTTTGGTGAATGGGGTCACTAAAGGCTTTAAATCAGAGCTTATCTTGGGATAAAGCGTTTAGTGCTCAGGAACTGCCCACAAGCTCAGCTTGCTTGTTCAGTAAACCTTACACGTCCGTAAAACTTGTTCCCCATCTAAAGTTCGATCCATTGGGTTTGGCTTTAGTACGCAAAGACTAGGTGGCAATTTTCACCATACATTTTTTAATAGGTATTTTGTCATTTATGCTTTAACATGGTCCTCGGATAAAATGTCATCTATTTCTCACACAAAGAAGATCTTACCCTTAATGATTCTCATCCCCCTGGTTTAATTTTCACATTTATGGCAGATAAGACAGCAAAAGGACATCCTTGGCCGCCATTGTTCCCAGTTTTTGTCCAATTACATATGGGTTTTTGTGGGATATGGCTCTAGCAAAACTGGCATCAAAAGGTAATTTTTTTATATCCTTAAATCTGATTGATCTCATTATGAAGAAGTGCAAATTTGTTTCTGTTTAAACTACTACTTCTGTCGTATAATTCCAAAACGCTTTTTTATTTCTAAAGATGGTGCATCTTTCCTTGCTGGCCAAAATGTCCCCTCTAAAGATCTTATTTCCCTCTTTCCGTAGTTTAGAGTTAAACCATGGGAGGAAAATATTGGAGAAATGAGCCAACCTTAAAAAGTTGGCTCTTCTGAGAGGAGAAGCTGAGTGGGGGATAAGAATCTGCTCTCGTGCTATAGTAGCTGAACCCTTTTATTGTGAATCTGCAGGGAAATAGATGAAGCTCTAAGACCAGGTATATATGCTTTGATCGATGCCTGCTCAGGGGATGATCTTCAATATCTTCATACTGTATTTGGAGGTAAGGGAATCTCAACTTGATATAAAAAATTATTTTTAGAAAGAAATGCTCCATTCTCACTTAATCTCTTATCACTTGTGTAGAGGGTCCTTGCAGAACCACACTTGCAACTTTGCAACATGATTACAAACTGAATTTCCAGTATGAAGGAAAAGTCTAGTCGAAATATTTTGCCGTCTGGATATGATTCATCTAATCGATACAATACAAGTCCTACCGGTGTTCTAAAAAAATATCATAAAGGAAGCACAATCATGTAAGTAGGAGATAAAGGCAGCCATAGGTTTTATAATGTTGTATAATGCAAATTGTTTTTTCTTTCTTTCGCCCCACACCTTAGATTCCTAAATTGTAGTTTGTTTGAAGTGTACATATGAACCAAATTTGCTTTCAGGATATCTTGGTTCCGCTGTTGTCTTTCAGTTATAATGGCTTCACCAGTGTTGTAAATTGCAACCTTTTTTAAAAGCATTTCCAAATTTTAATCGGTACTTTCTCAATAATATGCTGAATTGTTCTGTTAAGAGCCCTATCATTGGATTAGCTATTCAAAGTAAAAATTTGGCAAATATGTGACTTTTTGGCATTTGACTAATTACTCAAAACTTGAACTCTAGATTGAATTAGCAATCTCATTTTCTATAATAACAAAATATTATTAATTTTTAAATATATTTTTTTATACAATTTTTTTATTTGTTTAAATACTTTATTTTTATTTTAATAATCTCCAACTCTCCCCAACAAACTCTAACAATTATTTTCATTTTTATTTTCACAACTCTCCCCAACAAGCATTTCTAGTTGAGCAATAAATTGTGCTGCTACTACTATAATTTAAGCACTACCACCGGTGTTCATAATCCAACAATCTATACTTTTAGCTAGGGTTGTACAGAATTCGGTCCGGATCGAAAAAATCGACCGAATTGAAAATTTCGGTCAGACTAGACTAAATATTGTATTTGTATTGGTCGGTCTCGATCCTAAAAATTGTGGACTAAAGGAATTTGGTCTGGTCTCAGGGTTTATAAATTTTAGACCAGATTGAACTCCTATATATATTTAAAATATTATTAATAATTAAAATATTATTTTTATATAGTAATTATATAAGTTAATGATGTAATTTTCATCTAATTATTATCATTGACTATATAAAATATTAAATAATATATGATACCAATTAATAATAAATTATAAATCATGTGATAATTTGTCATTATATGTAAATAGTTAATACATCATACATTTATACATATTCTACTATTTACACTTAATTAAAGTAATTAGGTAATTTTTTTTTAAATACCTAAGTTGCAAGGAGGCATGAATAATCTACGTACAATGAAATTATTTGATATTCATTAACCATATATAAAATGTATGACATTATTAATAATTATGCATCATAAATATAACTATAGTTAAATAATTTTTTAATGAGTTAGTTACATAATTCACATTAATAATTCTTTTAATTTTAATTTTAGTAATTTAAATAATCTTTTATTAATTTACTTGAAAAAATAAATAAATAAAATAATTGGGCGGGACCGAATGGACCAGATCAGATCGAATTGGACTAGACTGATAGACTACCAGTCTAGTCCCTATGGGTGTTCGGCCCAGGAAAATGGTGGACTAAAATTTCGGTCCATCACCTCCCGAACCGGATCAAATCAATTTACACCCCTATAGTTTCAACACTATCGCTATTGTTGCCCAAAACTTACAAATTAAATAAAATCACAACTACAAATAGACTACTCAAGACAACTACAAATCAAATCACAAGTTTTACAAAGAAAGAAAAAGAACATGTAAGGATATAGTTGAGTTGCTGCCCAAAATTTATACAAATTATCACAAAATGTTGTTGCCCATATATAACAGTAACACATAGTTGCTGCCTACATATTATCACAAAAAACACAGGAGCATATAGTTACTGTCCAAAATTACACAAATTATCACAAAACCAAGACGAGCTAGCCATGGAGTTGTTTATGGTGATGAGGACTTGTCTTGGACATAGTTGTTTATGGAGATGGGGACGAGCTAGAGAGAAAAAACACATTTTTTAAATAAGAAATGTGTGAGAAAAAAGAAATGTAAAGACCCATTTTTTAACATCAAATACTTGGTCCAACTGGGATAAGAGAGAAAGAGAACAGGTGGGATGAGAGAGAAAGAGGAGAGGGCGGTGCGGTGGTGTCTTCAAGACTAGATGAAACAATCGTGTGTGGGCAGTGGTGATGTTCAATCAGATATGTTGCCTGAAATGAGGGCAGAGGAAGGGCTCCGTTGAAGGGACGCCGATGACAGAGGTGATACTGGTAGAGTTGAAGTTGAACCAATGATGATGAATGATGATACTGCCAAGGGAGCTAATGTTGGCAAATGGTGCCTCTGGTTGGGGAGAAAATGGTGAAATTTCTAATGCATGGGAAAGAAACTGAAGTGGAGAGATAGAGGAGAAGTCTGTGGGAAAGAAACGAAGTGAAGAGAGATGAGAAGTGGGTTTGGTTGGAGAAATATTCACTAAAAAATAAGATGACCCAACTACAGTTTAAGTCATATTTGAAGAACAATTGTAGATGAAAACTCGGATAATCTTGTTATGGCTAATCCAATGCTAGCAGACTTAACCTCAAATTCATCATATTTGACTAAGCATTGGCATTTGGCTAAGCCAATGCCAATGCTTAGATGATGTTTGTATAATTTTTGTTTTTTCCTCTTCTAGAAAGAGAAACTGTCTCGTCTCTCTAGAAAGTTTACTAATCCTTTCCGATCAGTGTTTTCATCATCCTCTCCATTCCTTTTCTAGTACCTTTTGTGTACAAGTTTTTCAACTAGTGTTTTTAGTCCCTCCTCTCCAATTTAGTTTCTTTCCCATGCATTCGAAATTTCACCTTTCCATTTTCTAATGCGTGGGAAAGAAATTGAAGTGGAGAGATAGAGGAGAAGTGTGTGGGAAAGAAACAAAGTGAAGAGAGATGAGAGGGTTTGGTTGGAAAAATATTTATTAAAAAATAAGATGACCCAGCTACAATTTAAGTCATATTTGAAGAACAACTGTAGATGAAAACTCGAATGATCTTGTTATGGCTAATCCAATGCTAGCAAACTTAACCTCAAATTCATCATATTTGACTAAGCATTGGCATTTGGCTAAGTCAATGCCAGTGCTTAGATGATGTTTGCATAATTTTTATTTTTTTCTCTTCTAGAAAGAGAAATTGTCTCGTCTCTCTAGAAAGTTTACTAATCCTTTTCGATCAGTGTTTCCGTCGTTCTCTCTGTTCCTTTTCCGGTACCTTTTGTGTACAAGTTTTTCAGCTAGTGTTTTTAGTCCCTCCTCTCCACCGATTCAGTTTTGATTAGATCTACTGCATTTTGGCAACTGACGGCCTACACACGCCCCACCATGCAATCCCCATCCGCAGATCTACCGAGACGAAGCGAAACCGCAGCAAAAATTTTTGCGCATGAGGCTCACGTAAGGCTTGTTCCTCGTGTGGTCCTCATGCCCCACTGCGACAAAACCCGTTTGGTAGCTACACATGCTACCACAGGTGAGCTGAAGAAACTTGGTCCGCTGCAGTCCACCCCATTCAATACTGGTCTCCTTACTATGTTTCTGCTTTCTCTAATCGATGATCTTAAGGAATGGAATATAGGTTTATTTAAGAAACATATCAGGACAACAAATTGCAGTGCACTTTCAACATCCACCGCCTCCAGCGGTGGCATCATAGTTTGCACAACTATGTGAACTGTAAATAACCATCATTTAAGACAGCGTCCTCTTTTACAAGGTACGGTTGGTGATCAGGTTTTTTGTCCCAAAATCCGATTTCTTTTTCAGCTTTATGTTGCGGTTATTATAATGGAGTGTTTGTTGAGAAACTCACGTCCTCTTCATGTATCTCGCTTTCCTATTTTTTAATTTTAAAGCAACATCTTACTCTCTCTAAGATGCTTTTGGACAGAAGGAAAGAAGTTTGGCAGTACTTCGTTTGGAGATTAGGGAGGTTAAGTTATGACAAGCTCATTATATATGTCCAGTTTCTTGGTTTCGGATTACAAAAATGATAGCTAGTCCTCTATTTGACAATGAAACTTGATTGAATTATTGTGGTACTCCTGTTTTATCACTCGCCGATTGTTAGCTTTTATTATTATTATTTCATTTTAGAATTGTTTTCATTTCCGAGCTAACTCTCTTCTTTTCATTAATGACGTTGTGGTAGTGAGTTGGCATTATCACAGCCATTTGCTCAAAATTTAATTTTCAAAGCGAACCTTTTGTACAGTTTTAGGGTATACTGTATACAAGTCCCATGTACATAATTTGTAAAAATTGGATAAATTTAAAATCTATATAAAAAATTATATTTTTAACTATAGACTCCATTTTTTTCCCAATAAAAATAAGCAAAGCTTGTATATCTTAAAATTAAATCTAACATTAATATTGGCATTGTTGTTATCAGTTGGCTAGTGGAAGTTGATGCATTTATGTTACAGGTTTTAAAGGTTGTTTGGTTGTTAAACTAAACTCAACTCATCTCAAACCAATCATTGATGAGACTTACTATTTTTCAAATTTCTCATAAAAAAAGTAAAATCATCTCAACCTACTTCATACATTTTAACCTAAAAAGTTAAACTATCTCAATGGGACCCTTAAAATACTACTATTCACAACTCAACTCATCTCAATATCCAACGTAGTAACATGATCAGTGATAAATCTAAATTGAAGTATGATTTTGTGATGGAACATAGAGTTGAGACCTTTTGTTTTGCAATGTAAACTGACTTTGTGTGGAGAAAATTAAATGATTGGTTTTTCCATATTGAATTATGGTGATTAAGATGTAGTTTGGATAGTAAGTTAAGATGAAAGTTAAGAATTAAATAAAATATTATTATAATATTATTTTTTAATATTATTATTGTTTTAGAATTTGAAAAAGTTGAATTATTTATTATATTTTGTATGGAGATTTTATAAAATTTTAATAATAAAATGAAATAAAACATTTTTTGTATCCAAACCGAACCTGTTGAAAAAAAATAGGATCTTATTGGTATAATAAAGCATAGCTATTATCTAATTATAGCCTACAAGGTTAAGATGAATGTGTGTTATCCATCTGCCATCATAATAATAACTAATCGTTTTAGAATACAGTTCTGCTTTGGAGCGGTAAGGCTATTTTCAACCTTATAACAGCACCCAATCAAAAACTGACATCTCAACATTACACAAAGTAAAACTATGAGGATGACTACATAAAATTTCTACCTAAAATTTAAAACCCTAAAAAGTATTTTCCATTTCCTCTTTGTTGCTACCCCGACGTTGTACCTCTTTATTCCCTTCACCACCTGTCGTTGCCACCTGCCAGTCCGACGCTAGGCAGCCCGCCACCACTACCACTAGCCAATTCGACGCCAGGCAGCTCGCCGCCACCAGCCAGTCCAACGCAGCCACCACCATCGTCCTCCATGGATTGTTTTCATGGTTTGTTTTGAATATGCATTTTCATTTCAGAGTCATCCTCACCAATAACATTAAGATTTTGCTCCGATGATGCAGCCCATGGATTTCGAGTCATCTTCATTTCGGAGTCATCTTCATTTTTAGGGTGTTCGCCAAAAACTAAATTACATTTTTAGCATACCTTTGAAGATGCATTTTTCATTTTGAACACAATTTTCCAGTATACCCATGTCCAATTGAACAAGATTTTCAATAATGCAGTACTCTTTAATTAATAATGCATTTCACCTTTCGAAGTCAATCTGGGCAAAGGACTTTCATATGGAAGAGAGGTATGGGCTATTTGGGCGAGGAGAGAAGACGCACTGTTTTTAGAGGAGAGGAATTTTCATTCTACTATATCGCGCATCCACTATTAATTCATGGGTATTGTTGATGTCGAGTTTCACAGCCTGGACAACTCTACACTGCTAAGCTCGGTCTGGATCTTGTTGAGATAGAGAATGGGGGGCTTGGGGCACCGTGGTACCTTCGATGCCTAAATCAGTTGTTGGGAGAGAATGGCAAAGTAAGTAAAAAAGAGAAGTATCCAATCAGAGAGCGAGCCCCCCCAGAGGGTATGTGGGGGTATTTATATACTTGGCCAAAGTGATCTTCTGACGAAGGGATTCTAAGTGGTGTCGTCTATACCTGTCAGCTGGGTCATGGGGGCGTTGCCCATATCTCCTTTTGTCGCGTTTCGTGTCAACCTTTCGTCAGGTGGCAGGGCCCCATGCCTAATCATGGCGACCACTAACACCTCAATCTCGGTCATGCCGTGCTTGGCGTTGTCTTCCATTTAATGTAGCATGGCCATGGTCAAGAGAGCTCACCGTCAGTACTCGAGTGCAGGGGTTGTCCTTAACACCTTGCTTCTGAGTTGTCGGCGCCTCCGTCTGTGCTGCTTTCAAGGTCCGGGGTGTCAAGGTCCTGCCTGACACCTCGATTTGGCCCTGGCGCCTTGATCGTGGGCGGTCAGGGGCAACCCAGGGCCCTACGCAAGGCACGTCTTCTACCTTTTCCCGCCATGGGCCTTCTGGGTCGATCAGACCCTCCTCGGTCTAGTTTTGGCCCATGTTGCTCAAGTAACCTGGGCTAAGCCCGTTCAGTCCAGCTCAAGTCTAGGGGATTACTCCCCTCACAGTACCCTGCGAATTCCTAGCATATTTGTAGAGTAGGAATTGAAAAGAAAAGAAAAGAAATGTTAGGGTTCTCTCATACCCGCGACTGTCCTTTTGCAGTATTAAATTCTTGGCGGCGTAACCGTTGCTTCCTGTCCACATGTGGAGTCAGGGTGGGAGTGTAGCATCCACGTGCGTGTCTCCCCGCTGTTGATTTCCTAAGGGGTGTCAGCGGTTTAGGGCACTCGAAACGACCCCGCGACGTTTTGGCTGCCCTATACAGATTTGGAAGGGGGTTACTCCCACTCTTCTACTCGAAGTTGTCTCATCGGCGAACTTCCTGCCAGCGTAAAGTGCTCGAGATTGGGCCATGCCAAGCACTCACCCAACTGGCAGTAGTTGGTGCCATCAAGTCACCTCATTCATTTCTTGAGAATTGTCATGTCCCTTCAATTTCTAACCCACGGTCTCTTCATTGCCTGCCGAACACCAACTGTCACCCACTCCCTTATTTAAGCCTTCGTTCCCCATTTGTTCCTTCCATTTCTACCTCTGCACTCTCGAAATCCTCATGTTTCTTCTTCTTCAAGCTTTCCTCAGAGCCTCTTTCTCTTCCTTGCTCCCATATCTTCTTCGAGTGCCTTGCCATGGCTGCACCTAAAGAACCCGAAGGCCGTATTCTCTCCTTCACTAGGAGGAATTAGGAGTCGATCGTCACAGCCAACAACCTTTGTGCGTGGCGAAGGTCGTACGCCATTCATCCTGAGGTGGTCATGGAGATTCCTGGCCGCCATGTTCCCGCTGTGGATGCAGATGGGATGGCGACACAAGTGACCCTCTTCCTGTTGATGATTTCTAAAGGGTTGCGCTTGCCAGTCTGCCGCTCCATCCTTGACTCCTTGAAGTTGGCCCCCTGCATAACTCCACCCCAACACTTGGCAAATCATGGTTGCGAGTTGCATAATCTTTCAGCAAGTGTTGAGCGAGGGCCTGGAAGACTATCCTGACTTGACTGCTCGTGAGTTCTTGTTAGTCTATCAAATCTTGCGCCTTAATGAGAGTTTGTGCAGTTTCCAAGCTCAAGCCCTGGGAAGCACTTTGTCACTCTGGAGAGGCGCTTTTCTTCCATCAAGGAATGGCAACGGCGCTTCTTCTTCGTCTTCGGCTCGAGCTAGGAGTATCCCCAGGGAGAGCAAGTTCACCAGGAATTTCCCGTCTGGGCCAACGAACTACAGAGTCAATCTCTCTTGATCAAACTGTCCGAGAGAGAGGAGCTCAGGGTTGCAACTGTTTTGTCTTGGGTGGCCGCCCACCCAGTCGTCTCTGAGATGGATGCGCTGTTGACAAAGCTTAACATCAGGCGGCACCTACTTCTTCCTGATCGATCCTTTGTGCTCGATTGGGAGCTTCAGTTTGTTCCCCTTTCTTCTCCGGGGATGAAACACCAACCTTCCCTTCGTGCGGTTGATGATCCAGGCAAACGACGTCGGACCAACGATAGTGATGCTGGGGTCGCCTCTGGGTTGGGGGCTCGGGCCCTCGTTTTCACCCCTCCAACTCTTCTCGCTCCATTCCACTGAGCTCCTCTGGTGAGGCTTTGGTCAGTTCATCCAGTCAACCTCCACCAGGATCTCCATTCAGCAGTTCTATGCTACTTCCCGAACAGCTCCGTCGGGAGTTCCTCACGGTACCTCTCGCAGCTCCTTTAGCCTGGCCCCGACGAGGTCTGCTCGAAACACCTTTGGCAGTATTTCTTCCCCAGCTTCGGCGGGCACCTTCCATTGTGGCTCGTCCAGCTCTTCTCGGCAAGTCCTGGCCACCGATGCAACTCACCCTTCATCCATAAAACTTGTGGTCCCACCGTCACTCTCTGCTTTTGGTGATGATGAAGATGAGGAGGACGACCTCACCCTCAACGCCATCTTTATCAATGCCTTCATGAATCCCATTCCTCGCGAGGCAGTCGAGTCCCTGCCCTCTTTCGAAGATACTCTTGCCGAAGAGGAAGCTGCCCATGCCATGCCTCCGGCCAGGCCCTCAATACTTCTGATCCCTGCTCACCATGGGGAGCCTGAGCCAGGCTCCCCCCAAGCACCGGAGCGCAGCGACGACTAGGTCTCCATCACCTCACCCTCATTGGGGCTCTCTCCCGAGCTCGCTGTTGAGTCCTACTTGGTCTTGGACGACCAAGTGCCACAACCCCCCTCTCAGGATCCGACGAGCCCCCGAGTAGGAGGGGTTGTTCCTCCCGTCGACGAAACTTTTTTAGTCGTGGTGGTGACCTCCTCCTCGACATCCATCGTTAACGAGAAGGGCGCGACCCCGAGTGGTTCGGAAGATCTCTTAATGGGGTCGTTCGCCCAAGTCAAGCCAAAGGTTGAAAGAGCCTTCCTCTCCCCGTGCGCTCAAGGTCTAAAAGGGCTTGTTCCTGCTGGTGGAGTTCAAGTGAGCCTGAGCTCGGTTTCTCCTGAAACTGTTCTCGGGGCGCTTTTGCCTCTTCCGATGCTGACCAATGAGAGAGTGCCCAGGCAACGGGCCCGAGTACTTTAGTTTTTCTTCTTGTTGTCTTTCCTCTAATCATTGTTTACAAATTTTAGGCCCCAGATCGATTGGCAGTTAGGATCGTGGGCGAACGGGAAGCCCTCGAGAAGGAGAAGCAGGCACTTCGCTCCCTATCCCTTCTAACTTGCCTAGAGATTTGCAAGGCGAACAAAGAAATAACTGATCTGACCTTAGTGCGCAAAGATTTGATGGAGGACCTGGACATGCTGAGGGAGTCCAACAAACTCCTGCGCTCGGAGAACAAGGGGCTTTGCAAGGATTAGAAGTCGAAGGATAAGGAGCTGGGCTCAACGAGGAAGGAAATTTTGTAGCTCATGAGGGAGATCCAACGCCTTGGTGAGGAGAAAGGTCAGGCTGGAGGGAAAATTCAAAGGTTGGAGAGCGAGCTGCAGTCTGTTCAGAGGAGCCTTCAGAGGTTCTGGCGTGCGAGGGCTTCAGAGGTCGCACAGCGTACGCGGCTGCTTCTCCGTTACTTCACACTTACGCGGTCCGTCCGCAGGCTAGGGGCCGTAACGCAGCGATGCTGGGACTGAATCCATTCCTTGAAAGGGGATCTGATCTGGGTGATGGATACTATCTCAGCTCGGGACCTCACAATTTCGACCTTGCAGGTTGCCGAGAAGGCTTTCAGGTTCCATATTCAAAGTGCGCTAACTATTTGGGATGAGGCTTAAGGGTATGGATATAAAGAAGGCCTCGAGCATCTAAGAGACAACCAAAAGGAGAACCCCTCGGTGGACCTCAATGCTCTCTAGCTTTCTTCCCTCGCACCCGACTGCTAAGCCTACCGGTTTGTCAAGAACCTAGGAATGAAGCAGATGTTGCTGGCGTTCCATGATGCTCCTCCTCCCCCTTGATTCAATTGTCTTTCTTTGTTTTGTACTTTTCATGCCCGCTAGGACCATTAATGTAAAAGAACAATGATATATAGTAACTTTATGTTTTTGGTGCCATCGCATTTCCTTTACTCTTGCGCATTTTTCTCTTCTTCTTCATTTCTCTTGCTTGTAGCACGAAGGTCGACAGCACTACTGGTTGTTAGTGGGGTAGAGCTCAGGAGGTTCTGGCCCTAGCCATACTTCACGGCGAATCCAGAGACTCGGCTTGTAGTACAAAAGTCGGCAAGTCGAGGAACTTGTGTCTGACTGGTCGTGTGGGTGAGCCCTAAGAGCTCTGGCCCTAACCAATACATCATGGCGAGTACAGAAACTTAGCCTTTAGCACGAAGGTCGGCAAGTAGGGGGACTTGTGTCCGATTGACTGTAGGTGGGGTAGAGCTCGGGAGGTTGTAGCACTACTGGCTGTGGGTGGGACAGGGCTTGGGAGGCTCTGGCCCTAGCCATACTTCGCAGCAAATCCAGATACTCGACTTGTAGCACGAAGGTCGGCAGGTCAAGAGACTTGTGTCCGATTGGTTGTGTGGGGGAGCCTTGGAGACTCTGGCCCTAAACAATGCACCAATTGGCTGGACTATGTCTCCAATGAAGCCTTTGAGGGGCATTGGGGCAGGGCGCAACCGGTCGGGTGTGATTCCCATTCAGACGAAGGCTTTCCAAAATAGGATATCAGTAGAATTGTTGTTGTCAATTAGGACCCTTCTCGTCATGTAGTTGGCAATCTGCACAGTCACTACTAAAGCGTCGTTGTGAGGGTGAAGGATGCCCTCCTCATCATTCTCACTGAAAGTTATGATCGTTCCCCTGAGTGGCTCTTAGAGCTTAGGACCACCCTGCCAATGGTGAACACTTCTTCATAACGGGCCCTTCTGGTGTGGGCCCTCCGAGCTGAGGAGGTGGTCCCTCCCCTGGCATATCCTCCAGCGATCGTGTGGATTTCACCCATAGAATCATTTCTTCTGGCCAGACTTCTTCGGTGCAAACTTACTTTGAGGTATCCTCCCACCCTTCGCCTCGCTGGACTTTCACTTCTCCGTTGCCGCACGCGACCATCGGGTTTTTGGGTACGCCGCTTGTCACCCCGTTGGTCTAGAAGGGTTTCTAATTCTTCAATTTTTTGCCTTCTGGTGAAGTAGTCTTCTGTTCTGTGGTTGTCAGTGCAGTGGTAGGTGCAGTATTTAGGGTGGGTCGGGCCCTATTGTTGTTCTTCCCACGGGCTTGGGTTTCTTTTGGCCTCCATGGCCATGCTGGAGTGTGTGTGGTCCAACCCGCCCGCGTGCAGGCTGCTCTTCCTTGCTCTTGGCCTCACATGTCTTCTTCCTATTACATTCTCGGCTAGCACTGCTGCTCTACCCGGTGTCTCTATTGTCTGCTCGTTCCAACTCAGTCTTTCGGGGGGCCGTCAGCGCCCAAAATGTATCTTCGGCGTTGATGAAATGGTTGGCTAGGTCCATGAACTCCCTTAACGAAGTGGGAGTCTTCCACGCGATCTCAGTCATAAAGGGGTTACGGGGACAAACCCCCTAGCAGAGCTGCCAGAGTGATCTTTTCATCTTGGTCATCTATTGTCATGTGCTCTCTGTTGAACCAAGAGAGATATGACTTCAGGCTTTCATCGTCCCGCTACTTCACAATCAAGAGATAGGCAGCAGGATGCCTCCTTCTCCTGTTTGCCATGAACTACATCAAGAAAAGAAGAGCGAGCTCGACAAAGCTGTCGATGGTACCAGGCGTCAAGGACTCGAACCATGCTCTCGTCGTCCCTTTTAAAGTGAGAGGAAACGCCTTGCACGCGACTTCTCTCGAGAACCCTTGCAGGGTAATATGGGTTTTACATGTTTTCAGATGTTCCAGGGGGTCCCTGGACCCGTCGTACGCATCTATCTGCGAAACTTTGAATATTTGGGGAAGAGGGACCGCCATAACCTCAGCACTATATGGCACGTCCGTGCTAGTGAGCAACTAGTCCAACGTGGACGTTGTGCCCATCCATTTGCCCATCTCGACGTATCTGTCCTCAAGTTCACAGAGCTCAAGGTGCATACTGTGCCGCTCTTCTTCGGCTGCCATTACCTCAAGTACTCAACAAGGCTCAGAGTGGGGGAGAGAAGTGTTCAATCAGAGAGCGAGCCCTCTAGAGGGTGTGTGGGGGTATTTATATACCTGGTCAATGTGATCTTCTAACGAAGGGATTCTAGGTGGTGTCGTCTGTACCTATCAGTCGGGTCGTGGGGGTGTTGCCCATATCTCCTCCTGCCATGTTCTGTGTCAGTCTTTCGTCAGGTGGCAGGGCCCCATGCCTGATCGTAACGACCACTGACACCTCAGTCCAAGCCATGCTGAGCTTGGCATTGTCTTCCATTTAATGTGGCGTGGCCATGGTCAGGTGAGCTCGTCGTCAATACTCGAGTGCAGGGATTGTCCCTGACACGTTGCTTCTGAGTTGTTGGTGCTTCCGTCTGCGCTACTTTCAGTGCTCGGGGTGTCAGGGTCCTGCCTGACACCTCGATTTGGCTATGGTGCCTTGATCGTTGGTGGTCAGGGGCAACCCATACTTCTTACTAGGCCCTATGCAAGGTGCGTCTTTTACCTTTTTTCGCTATGGACCTTCTGGGTCGGTCTGGCCCTCTTCGGTCTAGTCTTGACCTATGTTACTCAAGCGACCTGAGTTAGATCCATTCGGTTCAACTCAAGTCTAGGAAATTACACCTCTCATAGGTGGACTACGTGGCAAAATATTATTAAAAGTTGTTTTGAGCCCTTTATCTCCATATCCGGTGAGAATATATTGTCTTAAGCAATATGTCGGCAGCTGAAGTAATAGCAGTGGCGAATAGGCCAACTAATTATGAGTCATGACTATGGAGAGGACCACCAAAACAGCCAAAGGTTAATCATAATTTTTTGTGTGAAACGAGTGGCCCACCCTAAAGTGTGTTTGGTAGAGAGGAAAAGTGGAGAGGAATCAATTCTCAAAAGATATCATTATGCTAATGGACGACGTTGATGGGACAACCACCGAATACGTGGATTGAAAAATACTTTTGTGGTCGCGATTAATCTAAGATATGATTTTGTTATTTATTCCACCTTCTTGATATGTGCAAATTATTTCTTATAAAAAAAAAAACAAATTTAAGAGTTACATTCAAAATTCACGTTTTAACGATGGAAGGTGATAATTATAATTATGAATGCCTGAGCGTCATATAATTATTTAAAAAAATAAATAAATATATAATTAATATTAAAAAAATTAATTTATTAATTATAAATTTTATTTTTTTAAATAATTAAATGACACTTGCATATTCAATAATTATATATATTATTACTCCCTAATAATAAATCTCATAATATCTAAAAAAAAATGAGTAAAATTTGTACCTCAAAAAATTAGATTTAACATTACTCAATTTTAAGAGTAGAGCCACTCGAGCAAAGTTTATAAAATCTGTCACCACTAACATATAAAGACAAGAATAAAGAAATGGAAGATCAAGATTTTTAAGATCAATATATTAAAATTCATTTAGATGTTGGATTGAATTGAGTTAAAATAATAAAATATTATTAAAATATTATTTTTTAAATATTATTATTATTATTTTTTAATTTAAAAAATTGAATTATTTATTATATTTTATATTAAAATTAAAAAAAAATTATAATGATAAAATGAGATAAATTTAAGTTTCCGAAACTATTCTTTAGCCAGTACTGTTCATTTACCCCCCGAAAAGAAAAAAGGAACATTCATCTTTAAATTTGTTGAGAAATTTTGCAGCAGTCTCTCTCTCTCTCTCTCTCAGAGAACACAAAGGTCCTTGATGGCCTGCTGTAGAGGCTGCAGACCCACCCCCGTATATGATGATTTTCCCCGTCTTCTACTAATCTTGGCAGTGATCTTAATCCTCCTATGCATACCCAGGTTATTGCCTGTTATTGAACTTCCAACAAAGGAACCCATAAATTGGGCACTTTTAGTAGTACCATTGTTGTTGCTTGCCATCGTGCATTGGTTATCGTCGATGACAAGTCCGGATATCTATTGTGCAGCTCCACCGTGCAAACGCAGTCACCGGTGCCCCTGCAAAAGATGCTTGCCGTGGGGCGTGCCTTGTTGATTATGCTGTGTTGTCAGCATACGTTTTCCCGAGACCTGGTTTGTCAAGACCCTGTTTCCATTGATACATTATGTGTATTTAAATAAGCTGAACTTATCCCAAAAAAAACAACCCAGTCTCTTTTCTCTTTCTTTCTTTCTTTCTTTTTTCCCTGTGTGTCTGAGAGCTGAGAGTTGTTTGTATTAGAGAAACAGTTGGGTAGTTATGCATGTGTTATGATTATATGAACATCAAGCAATGCTGCTGTGTAATGGTTATGGTTCTTGTGTTTTTATAGATTCGGCCAGATGTTCATGAGGTTCAGTGTTTCGGTCGGAAAGAATTAGTTCTGTTATGGTATAGTGAGTTAATTTTAATTGCTTTAAGCTCAAGGTTCATATATTATTTTCTACTTATGCCCAAAACTTGGTTCACATATAATTTTTACCCGTAAAAGATGTTAAAGCTCAAGACTTTCATTTGATGAAGGAATTGGGTAGACGATTCCATACCCAGACTCTAAGTTCTCTTTTTCTTTCTGTATCTTTCCCTTCAAAGGATGAGAATTTTGGAAGATATCTGTCTAAAATCATTGACTATTGTACCAACTAAAATTGATTTGCGTGATTGGATAAGGCCGCAATCATGGAGCCCAATCCCCTTTGTATGTAACCCCCAAAAAAACGCCACACTCGTGAATCACTTGAAAAAATAATCTATAATATATTACCGTGCATGCAAAGTCATTGGCCGAGATGTTTACTTTGATGCTCCATCTTAATAAAGTTGTCAATACACGACAGAATATAAAGTAGGCTATTATCTGTTGAAAAATAACATTAAAGGTCGACTCAAACTGCAGAGGTCACCAAGGTGGTGTCATCTTGATCTACAATTTGGCCATAATAAGGCTGGAGAACAGGCCAAGTTCGATCCTGGCAGTTGCAGCCTTGAGAAACCGGAGCAGAGAATAATGACAGAATCTGCAAAAAACACGGAACAATATGTCAGGAGAAGGCAGAGCTATTTATTTGACTGTTTCCCAGTTGGATCCTCTTAACATGCTGGACTGAAGCTTGCATCACATCTAATGTGATGGATCATTCATGCCGTTCATTTAAGAAGTCATAGTTCAACTAGCCTGACCTCAGTGACTGCAAAAAACTCGGTTTCTGAATTTAAGATCTGGTCAGACTTAAAGAAAGGAGTGAAGGACCATGTCGAGAAAGCCAAACTGCCATAAAGAAAACGACATGATGCAGAGCTGGAAACATTAATATAGTAGATGTTATCCACCGTCAACCACAGAAACAAATCAAAAACTGCTGCATCAAAGTGGTTTACCTGCAGGCCGACTGTTCTAAATACACTACTGTTGAGAAAGATCGGTGGTAAACTTTGCCAAGCTTGAGAGTTAACGCATAGAAGTGGTTAAGCAATTGTACCACCTCTATAAATTTGATCATCAAGATGCGAAATTCGTGTGGGTTCGTGGTGTATGTTGAAATATCATGTTTTTCGGTTAAGAAGTAGGTTGATCCTAATTAGATAAGTACTGGAGAGGAAAAAAATTCAAATTTTCAAGCTTGACAGTTAACAATTAGCTTAGGGAGAAAATATATGGGTTTAAAGCAGTAGGGATTAGAGTAATCAAGATCTTTTTATTTTATGTTTTTAAAGAAGATGACGGTATCTTAAATTTTATTGAAAGCCCTCATTTTATAAGGAATACATGCATCAAATCAGCAAGTATCAAGCCAAGCATCAAGTCAGATTGTTAAATTACAGTACCATATGTATATAGTCAGCTGTTAGTCCTTTATAGGAAAGTCCATGCTGTTTTATTTTTCTCATTGATCTCAGCTCATACTTATTCATTTACTTGTGTATAGTTTCCTTAGATAACATATTGTAATTTCCTATATATGTTAATAATATACACCCTCTCTCTCAATGCATGAGATAGTTTTCATCTCAATATTTCTTCATGGTACTTGGGAGATACTTGGGAGATACAATTTTTGAAGAAAACCCAAACCCAGGCATTAAAAAACCTAAAGCTACCAGCCACGATACAAAAAAATCTAAAAGGAACAAATACTTCAAAAGATAAACCTGCAAGGCAAACAAGAAAATAAGTACATAAACCAAATGATAAACCCGATACAACTTACCAAGAACAAACACTACGAAATTCGTAAGTAAGAAATACCAATTTTATTCATGCATAAAAAACCTCTTAAATTATTGGGCAACCTATCTGGAGTAATCAGGAGCTTAGAAAGGGGAAGAAACAAAGAGCCTCAACCATGTATGGCTGTGTAGCCCAGAAAGGAAAAAAAAAGGGGTGTAAAGTTGGGCCTGCTGCCCCCATATCATTGCAATTATTGTCCATACTGCATTGTTTTTCATATTTGGACTCCGTCTCTTTCGGCATTACCATTTTTTAATATCAATGAGCTCCTCAGTGGACAATATTTTATATAAGTTGGACTGTGATGTAATTCAAGTTTAAGACGACTTTGGTCGATTGAAATAGATGACAATGATCTTATCACTTGCACCTACTCTAGACAAGTTTCATCTTCCAATACAGTGTTTGAAATTAAAACTACATACATATATACATACATGCATACATATGTGTGTTGTCTTTATTTCCGTAGAGGGGCCCATTAGCGACTATTTGAGAAAGCAATCAATTTGAAATCCACGATCCAGTGTCACTCGGCATAAATTAGTAATTTAGTATTTCAAATTACAATAGACCCCACGTTTTGCAACGAGTAATTCTCTGCCTCAATTTCCCAGATCCTTTTAAATTTGTCAAACCTCAAACACTTCTCATACCTAGAAGACCCTCAATGGCCTACTACAGAAGAAGCACAGCCTCCTCTATCTTAGATGTTTTCAGTCTGAATCCTCTTCCATACCCAGTTCTGCTAATTCTAGCAGTGATCTCAATCTTTCTTGGCATGTCCTGGTACTTCTCTTATGAGGAAGCTGTGGAAAGTGTTGAAGAACAAATGAGTTGGCTACTTTTGGCCACGCCTGTAGTGTTGGTGATCATTGTCCGGTGGTTGTCGTCACTGGAAAACCCAGAAAGGCTCTTTTCCATGTCGCCCTGGGATCAGCGCCGGCGGACCCACCACAGGCCCTCGGAGGGGAGCTCTCCATGGGGTGTGGCAGCTTGGATTGTGCTGTTGCTTATTATGGTGCAATACCGTTCTATATTTGTTGATAGCTGGTTAGTTTAGATTTTTATATAATATTTAAGATGAGAAATCTTTGGCCTTGTGGTTGGTTTTATAATATCCAAGCTAGTGGTAGTCTGACGAAATGGTTTTGTGTTTGTTGGAGCAAAGACAATCTTAATTAATACTGAAAACATACATGGTTATTGTACAAAGTAAAGGCTTATGTCTGTAACTGGTTTGGATTTCTGTTGGCTATAGATAATTTTGAGATGTTTTTCTTCTCCATTTATTTTGGTTTGAGAATCTTGATTCTTAAAGTAGCAATGATCCATGATCGATCTAATTATTCACAGCAAAGTTCTTAAGGGTTTAGATTTTATTTCTGTTTCTTCATTTTATACGATTTGCTGTGTCATAAATGAATTGTAGTTTGAGGGAAAGGGCTGTTTGTTACATAAAGATAAGAGAAACATGTAATATCTGTGACTACTGAATATGGTAAAAGATGACGCAGTGTAATCGGAGAGATTTGAGACTCCAAGGACTTGATTCTCCTTTCTGCCTATATGTAACTGATATGGTTGTTTTTAATAATCTAAACTAAGATTCTGCAATAGGGTTCAGAATATTGCATCCTTGGCCGGGTATAGTTGCCCCCCATGTTTGGTTGCCACGAAAATTAGAGGGAACGAAAAGGGAAGTGTGACTGCAAAGGGTATAAGGGTCACGGAAGATCCTACCTAAACTTGGCTTGATATTTGTTTTGGTTTCCTCCAACCACAAGGAATGAATATCAAGGATTCATAATTCTAATTTGTTGTCTTGTGCCGTATAAATCACTTTGAAGGGACCAATCACATCCTTGCACATAACCTCAAGGCACTGCATCAGCATCCTTGACTTGTGATGGCGACCCACCGACACTGATTTTCTGTTCAATACAACCAAAGCCTATTGCAACTCGGTGTATGTTGTGGCAATTCCCCTCAATTTAAAGAAAAGTATAGTTTTCAATAAATTGTTGGGTCATTCAGTAGGTTGCACTAGCTGAATAAACTCAAATGGTACAAGGCAATCATGCTGAACATCCTATTTAATTGCACCAATCAAGGAAGATAAAAATTACACACACGAATATATGTATGTATGAATGTGTGAAAGTATTATTTATTTTAAAAGTTTAAGTTGATTGAAAGATATAGATTTTATTTTATATCTTAATACTTATTTTTACGTGTGGATTAGATACTTTCTCAATAAATAAGTCTAATACATAATATTTAATTAAATGAGATATAGTACAGAGTAAAGATTTAAGGTTTAAATTTAAAATTTTTGCTACGATACAATATGAAATTATGATTTATTTTAAAATTTTAAAATTAATAAAAAGATATAGATTTTATTTTATATCTTAAGAATATATATAGAGAGAGGGTGAGAGAGAGAATATTAATGATTGTGGGACACTTTATCAATCTTGACAAGTCTTTACATTTTCATTGGGTAGACTTTTTTAATAAAAAAATTCTTTCCATTAATCATTATTTTATATTATATATCTTATAAAAAATATCTCTATATTTTATATAAAAAAATTATAAATATAGAATGTAAAAATGAATAGTAATTTATGTATATAATTTTTCTTTTTAACAATTCAAATTTTAATCGAAGGTACAAATTAGAAAATGTCAATAGTTTAGAGTGTAAATTAAAATATTTTTTGGATGCAAGGTGAAAAATAATTTAAAAGAAAGCTGGTATTATTTGAGAGAGAGAGAGAGAGAGAGAGAGATGGCTTCAACCTCTTATTGAATGATGGTTAGTTTTTCAACGATATTGCATGAGTGAATATGGACAACCGAGAATGAGGTGTAAAACACTGTTAATTATGTAAGAATTATGTCAATATCAGTTGTCGATTCCCTTGTCTCAATGTGTCGCAGCATAGGTATGTGTCAATAGCATACTGGTTCTAAATTCCAATAATCTAAACCTACCCCCGGCCTCCTCTGGTCCACTGTCAATTAACCCTACACTCATGACTCATCCATCTGGAATGCTCTGGCTGCTTGGTGGGGGCATAGTCCTTCAGGTGTCAAAAACTTTTTGATTGGGCATTGGCCCCCACACATCTCTCTCTCTTCTTTCGATTATTTTCCATTTTTTCATCTCCATTTTGTGTTGTTAAACAGTCTGCAAATAGTTTTATTGAGTAATTTCATATTATATAAATAATAAAAAAAATATTTATAATCCTAAATTATGTAATTATTGTATAATTATTTTTTAAAAAAATAAATAAAATATAAAATTTATATTAAAATAATAAATTTTATTCTTTTTCAAAACGATTACGCGACGTTTATATACTTCACGATTGTATATAGAATTATTTAATTAATTTTTTAATAATAGACTCTACTCTTTTTCAAAATGATTATATAATATTTATATATTTTATGATTATAAATAAAATTATTCAAAACAAAAATATAATTAAATGATTATATTTATATTTTTTTCATCAATTTAAATACTTAAGTAATGATTTGAAATGATGTCAAATAGAAGAAAGGGAAAAGAAAAACCAAAACAATTCCTTGATGGGCTTGGTAAAATGATATTGATTAATTGTACAAAATATAGATAGTATGGCGCTGCTACAGATAAAAATAAATAAATAAATAAATAGAATCACCAGAAAAACTAACGCACTGAAATAAAGCCACATTTTACAAGATGTTTCTTCTTCTAATTGCAATTACAGTCGGCCTCACCTCGAAAGAGGTCCAAACCACTTAGAATGAAAAGAAGATTGGAAAGAAAGCAACACCAATAGCAGCACCACCAAAATGGCAATACCCAAAGGCGAGCTCCCAGCTTGCTCAACTGAATCATGCTCCGAGCGCAAGAGAGGAAAGTTGAACCTCCAACTTGTTGAATTTGAAGCCACGACGAATACCAGTAGGATAGGCAACAAGAAAAAGAACAGCTGCATGTTGATTGCTGTGTATTTCAACTCGGCCTTATAGTCTGCGGATTTAGAAAACCATAGCAAGACAATGACAATGGCAAAAATGGTGAGCAAATGGAGTGGTGGGGTGGAAATGGAGCCGAGAGTCTGGCCCGTCCACCCTTGTTTCCATTCTGGACCTCTCCTCTTAGTGTAGAACCACTCCATTGTCTCTATCTTGTCTCCCTCCTTCTCTCCAAGAATGGCTTATATAAGAAGCAAAAGCCTGGATTGTCACACTTAGTAGGTTTGCTTTGGCATATATTCTTTGGGTGTAGAATCACTTCACTCTGTTGATTAGCAAAATGATATTCTTGCTTTTGGAGGAGTGCTTATTAAGTTCATCCATGGTGAATAAGTTTTAACATTTTGTTTCAGTTCACGAAACATAAATATTCACGAAATCAATTTCTCGCATCACGTGGCCATCAACAGCAAAAATATTCTGCGGAAACCAGTTTTAGAGGAGCATATAAAAAGCAACACGTCTTTAATCCGGTTAAGTTCAGCACCCGTATAACACATCCTCATCACACGGATAAGGCAACCCCGGACCAAAGAAGAGCATATGCATACTCTTGGAAAAAGTTGTCGTCCAACGCTTATTTTCCACTTTCCTTCTATTTGACTAAAGTGGCCACCATTGATGTGTATGGATAATTTGTACACAAATTCGAGAGAAGACCTGTGTCCACGGTAATACTGTCCATATGAAGTTCAGGCCATGCAAATCAAACTTCTAGAAAAAAGCTTAAAATTCTTGATACAGATGCCAGTCATTAATAACTTATGCCACCAAAACATGAATTGTATACCTCTAGTTATCCCCAGAAGAGAGGGTAGCCCACGGAAAACAAACGAACATATTTTCTACCTTAATAAGAAGCATAAAACTGAAATTGATCAAAAACCCATCCAAGAAAACTGGCACATGGTTTTATTAGACTATACTTCCAAACTGAAACAGCTTCTCCTCACCAATTATTGCTCTCGTTGCCAAAACCATCACAATCAAGCGGCAACTTTCTTGGATGTCACAGAATTGACAATGGTAGCAAATTCAGGGCCCTACATCAAGAAAAATCAAGTTGTTATCATCGCATCGCATCACTAATGGGAAAACATCAATGCCAGCAATACATCAATGCCAGCAATATACCTTTAAGGAAGCACCACCAACAAGAAAACCATCGATATCTTCTTGCTTGGAGAGCTCAGCTGAATTGCCTCCGTTTACAGACCCTGAAAAGAATTTTGATTTTAGTTTAATTGTAAGCAGAAGTCAAGTATCACTAGAGTTAGAAGGCTAAATATCCCAACTGACTGAGAACAGCTGATGAGTTTTAAACAAAAGAAACTGCTCAGAAGAGGCCAAAAGTCCCAAGCCGGTACTGAGTTCTGGTATTAATAACAACGTTGGCAGAATTTACTTGTCAATACTGTGTTCATTATTTACATCTTATTTTACAAGTATTAGACAATTTATATGTCAGGAATGATGCACAGATCGTAGCACACCAGGTTAGTCATATCTGTTTGCAGAGTCTAATGATGCATCTTGACGAGAATTAGCTTTGGGCCCAGAAGGACACTGTAGTATCCCATCTCCCTCATCCTACAAAGAAAACTGATCTCTCTCGTATAACATCTTTCTGTTGTTTGTATAACACCTCATAGAACAGTGAAGTAAAATACAAATGAAGCTCTAAGCCCCAGCAGCTTAAAAGTAACATCGTAGAGGTGAACACCTGCGGATCTATAAGCCTAACCCCGCCCCTCCCAAAAAAAACAAACCTCAAAAAACAAAAAATCAAACTAAAAAAAATTATCACAGAGAAGAGATGACTATGGAGTGTTGGCTGCTTTTACCGACAGATGGTTACAAAGTAAAACTTTCAAATGCAGTAACTTTAAACATATATGATCCAAAAGTTGCAGTGTTTAAACTACCTCCATAAATAATTCGTGTTTTAGATGCAACTTCTGCTGAGACATTCTTCCTTAGCCAATCACGAAGAGCTACATGTACTTCCTGTGCTTGGATGGGTGTAGCAACTTTACCGGTCCCAATGGCCCATACAGGCTCATAAGCAATAACCACATTTTCCCAACTAGGCACTGCATCTGCACATAATGAACATGACTAGTGTTATGGAACAGTCAACATAGTTTCTTTTAGCAACAGGATTCCAACAGTGACTACATATTTCCCAAAAAAGGTTATATCAGCAAGAAACATGCCTGCAAAAGCCTTCAGTTGCTGAAAACAGACATCAAAAGTTTTCCCTGACTCCCTTTCTTCTAACTTTTCCCCAACACAAGCAATTACTCCCAGGCCCTGGCTCAAAGCATAGGCAGCTTTCTTTCCTATAAACTGAAGTTAACAAAGTTCAAGTTAAATTCTTAACTCACAGGACCAATTAGCAATGCACAGTAATCATCTTTTCTTGGAAACCTGTCATAAAAATTTTCATTAAAACTTCACCTGGTCATCTTCACCAATGATATGTCTCCTCTCTGAATGTCCAAGAATAACCCACTTGCAGCCAATATCATTCAATTGTTCCACACTACAAAATGGAAAATGGTAAAGTCCTTACATAAAATTATAAAACGGAAAAAAATGGGCAGATAAAATATAAAATTGTATTTTTAAATTATCAAATTATTGCAATCACGTTCAAGAAATTTTGAATACTGATAAACAAAAAGTACATTGTTTTAAAAATGCAGTGCAAATTGAGCAATGCTCCCCAAAAGTTTCAACAACCATTCTACACAATTGGGAAAATAATTTTAAAAAACTTTCCAATCTAAATAAGGAAAAATTATTAAATTACTAAACAAATATTGTAATCCAGTAAAGGAGCAAAACACTACAAACCAATTAGAATCTTCTGTTAAAAAAGGACGAGCAAGCTCACCTGATTTCTCCAGTGAACGCTCCTCCTTTTCCAACCCAAGAGTTCTGACCAGATATCTCGATCCGAGCATTTAATGTGTTTTTTACCTGATCGATGTAAATAAAGGGAGGTGCTACAACAACATCTGTACGTCTCACAAGAAAACAAAATTTATAAATTTCCAAATTTTGACTTGGATAAAATAATATCAAATTAAACAAACTTTTGTAATGCAAAACAACATGTCTAAGACTTGTTTGAACACTAAACAAAAGTCCATCTTAAGTTAAATTCATACTACTGTTCAAGAATGCACATTTTCTCAAGGATTACATAATGCTTCACTGTGAGGCTATTCAGACAGTCACAAACTTGATTTGCAATTTTACAGACGTTATTATCTTTGCATCCAAGTTTTTGCGTAGTGGTCACGGGTATAGTCAGAAAGAAGCTCGTTATAATGTCTGTGGGGAATTGAAAGAACCATATACTAAGTCCAATGCCGGAAATTATCTTACCAACATCAGCCTCCAATTTTGCACTGTTCAAGTCAGAGACAAGCTTAGTGATAGACTCTTTTGTCCCATTCTGTAAAGAAAACATTCAATATGAAGAATTTCAAACCACAAACGCAAAAATAGAAAGAGGAAAAATATCTATATTGCATCTGCAACATCCAACAGAATGGCAAGATTTTATAAAATAGAGAAATATAACGGAATGACGGAAAATTTTAAGAAATAACAGGCTATAATTTATGCAAACAAATAATATGGATCACATAAGAACCAGATTTGAGATAATAACAGTTCAAAGATAACATTTTCAAGAAAAATTAAAAACTTACACACTTCCAGTTTCCACCAACGAAGAACTGCAAGCACAAACAAGGAAAGACCAATTAGTATAAGGCCAAACGGGGGAATCAATAATACCAACCTAAGAAAAATGAATGTGGTAAAATTGCTGTTCAATGGTAGAGACTCTATTGAGAAAGGGTGTTGCCCTTTAGCCCATAAAACCATTATGAAGGAAAACTAAGCAATACGGACAAAAATAAATAAGACGAGAAAATAAGAGGAAGATTATGAAGCTAAGCCACAAATCTTCACTTCCTAAAACCACATTTTACAAGCAGAAGATAATAATAGGACCAGATTTAAATAAGCACAAAAAGGGTTTAAAGACGCGGTTTTGATCTCTTGATAGAGCTGCATGGTCTCGCCACAATGGATAAGATAATAGAGACCAAGATAACAAAGATCAGTCATGATGGTAAGCCCATCACCCCGAGGTTTCATGAGCATTGCAAGTCCAGATACCAAGTTACCAACAAGAAGGTTGAGTCTAACAAGTAATAAGACTGCCATATAAAAATAAACTGGTTATACTGCAGCTGATTAGAAAAAAGATCAATTGTTCGTTAAATGTTGGTCAAAAGCTCCATAAAGCTTCATTAATTAACCATTGCTGGAGCTCTTCTCAGGAAACATGTACATTTTTTTCCCACTTGGGAAACCCTGGGATTAACATATGGCTTTCTCATGGTGGTTTCCTTTGTTACGGTTTAATTTTAAGTTCAAATGCGTTTGGGGTTTATTACTTTCACTTGCTTATCCTTTTCTTTTCTTTTAAATTTTTATATCTTCATCAAGATTAATTTTTTCTACCATCTTAAATATATGAATACTCTAAAACAATCGCAAATAACAAATGGAAAAAGATAAGAATTTAAAAATAAAACCAAAGAAAAGAGAGCATTCGCTATCTTTCATGATAAAACAAAGATAACTTGTTCAAGCTTAGATCTAGAACATTATTGAGAGGCTCAGTGCGCTACCTTTCCAGTGCCGGCCATGGAGACAACACCGCGGGAGCCTTTACGAGAGGAAGAGAGGCGGATATGGGAGTGGACTTGTTGGAATAAGGAGTGAGAGTGAGAGTGGTCGAGCTTGGGGCAGGATCGGCGGAGGCCGGAGAACTGGGCCGATAGTTGGGATGCCAGGGATGTCGAGGCGACGGCCATCTTACGCGAGAAAGTGAGCGAGAGATTGAGTTCTCTTTGTTGTGGTGGTGGTGTGGTGTCGATGTTGTTAGCAGTTCACCTGGGTTGGCTTCTTTTGATGGTCTCTTCTCCTCGTGTCAATGTGTTTTATGGTAAAAATTCGCAGGTAAGTGGAGAACAGAGCTTCACGCGACTGCGCTGGACGTCGACCCCACGCTTGAATTGGATGATGATAAATTGGTTCGATTGGACTATCATACTCTCATATTTTGTCGAGTAGCCCTATTTCATGATACGTGGATAATCCACGGTGGATTCAAGACATTTATGATTTTTTGAGTGTTTTTTTATAATCTTTTAAATCATAATTTTTTTTTAGTGGACAAAATCAAGACTTATGTCTCGTGTTGGTGCAATTTTCCGGCATGATCCGAGTTAATATTTACATAAAATAAATAATAAAAAAAATTACAAATATCATTAAATAATAAAACAGCATGTCAAATTCAAATTTTTTTTTTATTCAACAAAAGGGTTTATATATGTCATGACGTTTAATCTCCTGACATAATATCATTAAACAACAAAATCACACATTATTTCTAAATGAATGAGTTATTTTCAAAATCCTTGTCTTCTTGACTCTTTGTTTTCATAAATTTTAATTTTTTTTTTAAAAAAAAACTAGTTTGAAACAGTTTAAAAATAGGCTTAAAAAATGTCCAAAAGTTACCCAATATTCTTTGTATTTCGAAAAAGGTATTGGGGAAATCTAAACCAGACAACTCAAAGGCGATATTTTTACAGGTATGCAACGAGTGGTGGGGAGAGTCTTAACGCGCTTTGAAAGGCGCTGATGATACCAAAGACTTACAAGATTGTAGTTGTCGCTGTCCTTCAACGAGAAGACATTTTGGCATGGTAATCTCCCTCCAACGACGACGTCGTTCAACTACTCTCTATGCAATTTTGCCTTTGTTTTCTGAACGGTAGGATAATATGTTAGGTCTACTTCATCTTGCCACGTGGCTAAACCGAGGAACAGGATGTGGATTAATAGTGGTGTGATGGATAGGTAAGATACGTGGACGGTCAGTGGAGCCTTTCTCACCTATCCATCATATCCGAAACAAAAAGAACACTATCTTGAAAATCCTTCTGGGTTTTTGAAAACATTTTGTGTTTTATACAGACCAAAAAAAATATGGCTAGGAAAAGGAAATTGAGGGTCAAAATTCAAATCCTTGTTGAGTAGGTAGTGGGTACCTGACTAACTAAATTGCTTCACAACCAAGGATCCATGCTGTTGATCAGTAGGTGTACCACCAAACCTCAGGGTTTAGTTGATGGATATGAAGGTTTCTTGAAAAGATAAGAGACAATTCAAAAAATAGTAATCCTCTGCCAGTTTCATGTCCTGTATTGTGTCGATCATGCTCTCTTAATACTCAAAATGGTTCAAAGTTTTTGCTGAGAGTCGATGTTTTTTTCTGTGCAAAATGCAGACACAAGAAGCAGTTGAGACGGTTGAGAACAATGGATCACCATATCGACTTGTTGTTTTGTCTTTTTTCACCTCCTTCACCTCATCCTTCCATAAATATCCTCACTTGTGGCCTCTGCTGACATCTCCATTGCGCCCATAAATATCATAATCAGCCATATAGTTGGTTAGAATAATGTCTGTTTCAGCATTAAAGTCCTTTGGAAATTGTGACCAGCAGTTGTCATGACTTGATTAGACCTATTGTTCGGCTTCTTTTTCCTCTGGTTTTTCGGTGGTAGTAGGTTATATCGTTCAGCACAAACTCATCCTATTGGATCCCATAGTTACCTCCCAATTCTAAAGGGTAGAAGCATCATTTGACCACAAAGATAAGAGTTACCTCTCTTAATGATCATTGTAAATTCCACACGAAACACCACAATTTAGCAATCTCAGTGTACCATCCAATCTGACAGCCTCTTTAGAGTTACATCTGCAGACTGCCCGGGTGTGTTGAAGAATATGGTAGTGATCTGCTCCTTTATAGATTACTTTTCTTTCGTCCCGGTATCAAGTCATTTCTCTGCATACATATGGAACAATCTAGCCATCCAAGCCCTGCACATGCCAAGATCGTTGGTTAGTAAAATTCGCACGTCTGTGTGTATATGTATGATATCCTAGCATTCAAAATGATAACACTAACAATATCCACCAAAAGGACCACAACAATACTTTGTTGTTATATCTTGTGAAAATGGGCAGATAAAGTCGTTTACTAGTTAATGTATAAGGGCATGGTATGCATCGTTGTTTTGTATGATCCACCTACAAAAACCCGAGTTAAATCATAAAATAGTGATTTTTTAACACATTAAGAGTTTCATTCATGTCAACAATGAACAAATATACTACAAGAAATGGATTACAAATAGACCAATCTACCGAGGTTTTCATCAATATGTTGGACTTTGAATAAAATTGGAGAACTCCAAAATCTCTTGTCAAATCCATGTAGAAAATATAATAAAAGTGCATACCTGTAGCCATGATGGAAGAGCGCAGCGGTATGATCTCTCACGTCCAATATTAACTCTCTGGTAAAAACTCACAATGATGATATGTGTAAAGTAAAAAGTAAATCTGAAGTGGGGAACATAACCTTATATATATAACACCTAGAATTTCAGTTTTGTCCATCGTAAAACAATAGAATTACATGGGTCCTTAATGGGTCTCTACACATGAATTGGGCCCGTACCACTTTACGCTCATGAACTGCCAAAATCATGAGCTTCAAGAGATGTGTTGGCCTAGTTATGTCACTTTATTGATTACATTTATTTAGTCTTACAAACATTATCCAAACTTTATATTAGGCAATTATACAATATTGTGAAATTCCTAATCTATGTAAGTCCATTAATATAAATAATGCTAACACAATAAACTAAACAAACAAGCTTTAAGGCACTTCCCTTGCCCAGAAGAAGAGGACAGCGAAGAGGACAGCAGAGACTACATACCTCCTCTATATTTGTATGGTGCATCATGAGAACCCAACTTCGATATTGCTGAATTGCTTTAAAGAGAATTGCATCTGCCTCCGTTACTTTGAAAGTAATTCAGCTCCGAAACATATTAGGTAATGAGTGCCTGGAAAACAGTTCCAATCCTAGAAAGAATTTCTTTTGTTGTTGGGAGGTGTCTTTCATTTTGGACTGGCCGGCTCCGTTTCTTTTCCTTAAGCAATATTGGGGATAAGAGGATAATTCGTATCCAGGTTCTCATCGAGGTTGGTGCTATTTGGGCCAAAGACCACTGGTTTGGACGAGCTTTCGACAGAAATATACTGCTGGTGGAACCTTTGCAGAAGTTCTGGGGTAGTGCTCCAACACACATTTGTAGGGTTTCCTGATGCACATGTTGAAAGGAATTGAGCAAAGTTGTATCAGAAAGATGTTGAGATTATTTTAATCCCATTCATATATGGTGAAAATTTTAAATCCCCTCACACCATGGGCAAAGGCAATCTTGTCAGAACCACGTTTAGTCAATCCATCTCAATTTTGTGCCTGTTGGTTTCTTATGACGTTGGAATCAGACAAAATGGTAGCAGAGAAAACTACATTATAAAGTAAGAAAGAAAACATATTTATATTGCAACCTCAAATTACCTTTAATGTGCAACCTCAACTACCAAAATCATTAATGTGCACCCTAAACTATTGGCAATTTGCAACCTTGGTGTTAATGCTAAAAATTGCACAACAGATTGGAAGAGAGGAAATAGTCATTCCCGATCCACGAGATGATTCAGATGTCGATACGGTACTTTTCGCATTCATCCATGAAATAAATAACAAATAAATAAATAAAAATAAATAAAAAATAAACACATAGATTTACGTGACTCCTCATAAAAGCTTACGTACACAAGTTGTTTAGAGGCAAAATCCACTATAATAGGTGAAGATTTTACAATGTCTCATGACCTCATATATTGCTCAATACAATGAATTAAATTAGTCTCAGGAGTGTCCCTCTAGAGAATTGGTAGAGAGTGCATGGAGAGAGAGTCTGTCTGATTTGTGGGAGAGCTACTCCTTATATAAAAGTTATTTCTTTTGAGTGATAGAGTCCAACTTGACATATAATATATTTTTCCTTTTAGGAATCTGAGCCAACTTATTTGCCTTATCTCTTACCTGTCTTATCTCTTGAATTTATCTATTCTCTTTATAATAGATTTCCAAAGGGTTTGATCAGTTAATTTAATCCCTAACACTTGGTTAAGATACTACCTTTAAGATTGTGTCATGAGTCTCATCTGCATCGTTTTGAACGTTGAGAGATTGACAGTTTGATGGTCTATATATAGTGTAGATCGAAGAAACAATGATGGTTCAAGGTGCAGATTATATGGGCTTTTTTTAAATAAATGTTCTACTGTTAATTTGCATATTATGACGGTGGTAATTAGATATTAATTCGGTGGCATCAAACAATAAATAAAGAGAGAAGTATTATTACCAACGACATTTCCCAACTCCACAAACTGCTTGTTTAGCCGATCCCTCCTCAATTTCTCTCGGCCAGCTTTCTGATTTTTTCTTGCGGATATGCAATCCTGGAGTTTCACTTCAGATCACCTTTCGACTGCAAATACATAGATAAATACACGAAAGCAATTGTTGGATAAAGGGCATTTTCTTGATTCAGTTCAAACATGGCAGAAGACAAACGAGTGCGAGAAGTAGCACTTCCAATGGAGTAACGAATATTGTAGTAGTGATTGCAGAAAAACTTCATTGTATTGCTCATAAATAGAATCACTTCCAAGGATGCATCTTTTCACACGAACACGTTAAAAAGCTTAAGAATAAAAGCTAGCTCAAATTCCAGAAAATCAGAATTGATATTAACCTGGAGAGGATGGAGTTGCATGGGGTAGGGGTGGTTTGGATGAATTCCATATACCATATTTGGCAAGAGAGAGGGAGGAAAAAAAAAAAAGACATTTTGTTGTTTATATAATTATTTTGAAAATTATTAAAATAAGGTAGAGCTAACGTCTCCTCTCTCTCTCTCTCTCTCTCTCTCTCTCTCTCTTTTTTTTTTTTTTTTTTTTTTCTGAAAAACGGTAGAGCTAACTTGACGTGTATATTTTTTAAGAAAAATTCTATACACTATATTATCATTCCATTTTTATCTTACTAAGTATGATGTGGCATATTTATCACCATTAAATGATCATTTATTGTATACTTTTTTATCTTCTATGATAATGAATGTGTCACATACCACTTAATATAATTAAAATAGGATGAGAGTGTGGTGTATGACATTACTCTTTTTTTAATACTTACGCAACAAATGTGAGCAATCAGTCTCCCGTCTGAATTTAATTATCACTTACATACAAGAGCAAAAAAAATCTGAAGATCAAGAGCAGTCATTGTGTATAGAGGGGATATTGGGGTCCTTTTTGTACTAGGTCCATGACTGATAAGCAGGTCTAACTTTTCATTTTGATCTGAGTAATACTATACATCACACTCTCGCTCTATTTTAGTCATACTAAATAGTATGTGGCATATTCATCACTATTAGATGATAAATAAGTATGTAATAAATGGTCATTTATTACCATTAAATAATTATTTATTGCATACTTCTTTATCATCTAATGGTAATAAATGTATTACATCTTACTTAGTGGGATGAAAGTAAGATGATAGTATGATGTATAAAGTTTTCCTTTTGACCTACAAGGTCTGCAGCCCAAGGGCCCACGGGAGCTTGATATCAATAAGCGGGCAACATCATTCGCAAGGAGCTAACGCCCCAAGATGAAGAAAGTTATCTTGAGATAGATAACCCCTATAAATCAGAACAATTATCCTCACATTCTTTGTTAAAGGATAATTAGAGATAAATGTAAGGAACAGATGGTTATCGACTCTCTAGACATGCCCATGCATCTCTATAAAATAGTATATTAATGTAACAAATGTTCTCTTGAGTATTATTGAGAAACTTAAGCATTAGAATTTATCTTGGGCAACAAGTGTCGTTGGGTTCTTCAATGCAGATTGTTTGAGTGGCTGATGATGTGAAACATTTTCTTTACAGTGTAAGGGTTTAGAATTTTATTTTTTAATGCTTACTCATCAATTATAATTAATTTTAATATAATTTATTTTCATGACTTTGTGTCTTTATCTATTATCTATTTATTTATTTATTTATTTTTGTTAAATTAAATGAATTATTTTATTCATTATCTATATACTACATATTTGATAAGAAAAAAAATAAAAATAATTATATATAATATGTAGTATAAAAATAATAAGTAAAAATTTTCACATAAATAACGCTACACTCCGACCTTTGTCTATTTTATACTTAATAAAATTTTGTTTCCCGATAAAAGAAAAATTATCACGTACACATTTCATTAACAAAAATGGTGGGCGTGACAAGGTCTAGTATTACTGTAGGCCGCGTACTATCGTAGCACTGTCTCCTCTTTCTTATACGAGTTGGATTGGCGATTCCTCGTAAGTTCACTTTCCAATTAGACGGAGAGAGGAAGAGAGGAACCAAAGGAGAGGAGAAATGTCGGGTATGGGAGACGGGTACGTGGGCACGGCCCAAGACGCCGTTAGGATCCGCAAGCTCGAGAAGCAGAGAGAAGCCGAGCGCCGCAAAATTCAGGAGCTCAAGGACAAGTCCGCTTCCGCCAAAGGCCAGCCGGGCCTCCTCCAGTTCGGTAAAAGTCGGGCCGAGGTGTGTACTCGATCATTCCACTCCAAACTAAATTTCGGCTATCTAGGGTTTCTAATTGCTTCTTATATCTATTCCAATTATGTATCTATATCGATTTTTGTTGTTGCTATTATTGTAATTTGATTGTATTTTTTTCGAAATGCGTATTTCAGATTCTTGAGCATGCGTTCAAGAAAGAAACTGTGGGTTTGGTTACAAGGGAAGAGTATGTTGAGAAGGTATTGTAATATATTTCCAGTCCAAAATATTGAAGTCTGATTGCTGTTTATTGTTGATATGAAACATTGCGTAAATTCTGGTACATGTGCACTTTGTTGTAGAGAATTAATATACGGAACAAAATCGAAGAGGAAGAGAAGGAGAAACTTCAGAAGCAACAGCAAGAGTGAGTTCGTGTCCCTTTTTTAATATCAAATTTCGTGGAAATTAGTCTAATTTTTGCTAGGACCCTTTTCTTTTTACTGTATATTTAATTTGAATTAATCAACCCATCGCCACTATTTACTACCCTACACCCCGCATGAAGGAAGCACAATGAGAGAGAGCTTGAGGAGAGAGATGTCAGAGAGAGAGAGCTTGAGGAGAGAGAGATCGAAGAGAGAGAGAGGTCAGAGATAGAGAGAGAGCTTGAGGAGAGAGAGAGGTCGGAGACAGAGAGAGCTTGATGAGAAAGAGAGAGAGGTCAAGAGTGATGTGTCTAAAAAAAAAGAAAGAAAGCTGCCATGTGTGGGGTGTGGGGTGAATAGTGGTTGATGTATAGCAAAACTCATTTAATTTTCTTGTTCCTCATGTTATAGAGAGGAAGAGCTCCAATTGAAAAAGCGTAAACAGAGGAAGCCAAAAGGGAATTCTCGGTTATCGTTTGCGGATGATATCGAGAATGGCAGTGAAGAGGAGGATTGTGAAAATGGTAAGTCCTTGTTTGTTTTCCCAACTCTTATCAACTCATTTAATCTCATCTGATCATTACAATTTTTTCGAATTTCCATACAAAATAAAATAAACAATTCAACTTTCAATTTTGATCTTAACTCATTTCATCTCATCTGCAAAAACAAATGCAAGTCTATATTCTTGACTTAAGATATGAAGCTTTCTGGTTCTCCGATTACTACGATTTGCTCCCGAAATTAATAATGTTTCACGTTATTGTCCTTTTTACTGGCATGATAAGGCGGGAATTTTTTTATTATTATCTGCAGTAATTTTTCTGCCTTCACTATGACGTCCCCTTCTATCACTTCTGATTTTGAGGCCTAGTTATTATTATCATTATTGTGAAGTTATGCTGCATAACGATTTCCTGGGTCTGTGCTTAGCCATCTTAAAATATGCGTAGTTTAGTTTACCAAAACAGAGAGGACTTTTCTTAACTCCTTCCAACATCTTTATGAAGACCATATTGCAGGAAAATTTTTTTAAGGTACTCTATACTCTTGTCAAAAAGTTTCAACTAAATGTCATATCTTAGGATGACAGCTGTATAGGGGAATGTGTTTGTTAAATAAGCTTGTTGGGAATGGAGCCATATACAAAAATACAGTGAAACCATAGTAAAGTTGACTTTTTAAAAAAAAAATTATATTTGAAGTTGGATTATTAGAATTGCATTAGTTATTTCTGAAAGTGGTTCATTTTGTTTTTTTCTTTTTTAAAAATTAAAAGTTGGATCGATGCAAGCGTCAGAAACCTCGTTGCTGTTGTCTTCTTGACTATATTAAAGTAAGTTTTAATCTTATTTTTTTGTAGAAACTTTGCAATCAAAGAGACTTCGGCATGGCAAACTTGGTAAAGATCCAACAGTGGAAACTAGCTTTCTGCCAGATAGGTGTGTCTCTCTCTCTCCCTCCCCCCCCCCCCATTCTCTGTGGTAGTGGGACTAACGTTTGATCATAGTGGTGATGAGGGTGCTATTTCAGTGAGCGGGAGGCAGAGGAACAAGCTGAGCGTGAAAGGTTGCAGAGACAGTGGTTTCTTGAGCAGGAGCAGATTCGAAGTATCTCTGTGTTCTGAGCTGGTAAATTTTGTACAACTGCATGGAAACAAAATTTTAACTGAATCCATATTTTCATGCATTTCAGATGAGCCTCTTCAAATCACTTACAGCTATTGGGATGGAGCTGGCCATAGGCGGGTGATTCAGGTGAGTAGTAGTCAGCTGAACTCCATATATACTGTCTTTTGTTCTGAACTTTGAGGTTTCGGTTTACTTTTTTTTTTTTAATATCCTTGTCCCTGGTTACTTTTCCCATTATTTAAGGTACGCAAGGGGGATAAGATAGGAGAGTTTCTTCGGTCTGTTCAGCAGCAACTTGCACCTGAATTTCGAGAAATTCGAACCACTTCAGTTGAGAATTTGATTTATGTGAAAGAAGATGTTATCATTCCCCACGTAAGATCTTGTTGTAAACAAGTGTTTAAAGTATGAATTTGATATTTAACTGTTGAGTATGTGTTAAATAATTTCTCTTCATTTGTTTCCATGATTGTGGGATTGCAGCAGCATAGCTTTTATGAGCTAATCATTAACAAGGCTAGGGGCAAAAGTGGACCGGTAATGTTCGATTTTAAAATTCGGTTTTATCATTTGCTCTGTGTGCACGTGTGTACTGGAGGAAAGGAAGGTGTGGTGGCCCTGGTGGGATGTGTTTTCTTGCTTATTTTAACCATGGTCCAATTGGTAGCCGAATCCTCAAAAAAAGAGGTAGAAAAATTAAAGAGAAGAAAAGAAGAGATTAGTATTTGATGTTTCTGTTGATTGGTTATCTTGCAAATGACAAAAATCGAGTTGGCTATGCCTTACTTGGAGTTGTCGGCTAGTCCTGCTTTCACCTCTTGGTTTTGAGTTGGATTTTCCCTTTCTTGATTACCAAAAGGAGAAAAAATATGTTCTGTGAAATTTGAGGAAGATGAAGTTGAAGTTATCCTGTATACCCCTGATCTATAAAAAGTCTATGTAATCTATTGATTGCTACTGCCCTACATTCTTCCATGTTTCACCTCTGCTTACACTCAGTTCTTTGTTGCCACTTCCAAGGGTTTTGTTAGCGAATCCTGCTTCAATTGCATATGACCAAGAAATTGGGTCCTTTCAGTCAAACAAGTGGCCTTTTTCCCTTTTAATTCTCTCTCTCTCTCTCTCTCTCTCTCTCTCTCTCTCTCATGCTGTAAGAGCATGTATTCTGTCTTTATTCAAGGTGACTTATTATGTTTTTTGTTCCACGCAGCTCTTCCACTTTGATGTGCATGAGGATGTGCGAACAATTGCAGATGCAACCATAGAAAAGGATGAGGTATATTTCCTTCCTGCCTATTCATTATGGATCTCTTTTTATATCAACATCAAAAGACAGGCACAACCGAGCCTGAAATATTACTTTTCATGCTTCTTAAAATGTGGCACATGCTAATGGTGTATGACTTAATTTAGGCCCAAAATGCTAATGTTGGGATTTTAGGATCTTGACCTCTAAAGCGAAGCTACCTGTATATTAAGAACTGGGCTGTAGGCTGAATGGCACTTTTTTACCCAATTTTAAACTATGCGGTGGTAGGCAGGCTGGGGGTTCTAATTCTGAATATTCCTGTTACACGCATAATTTAAATTTCTAGCATCTCTTTCTAACCGTATGTCTATGTTTTCCTTGAATCTTCTGACAGTCTCATGCTGGGAAAGTTGTCGAGAGGCACTGGTATGAAAAGAACAAGCATATTTTCCCTGCTTCAAGATGGGAGGTGTGTTACTCTCTCTGTCTGTGCATGAGCTTCCGCACGTACATACTTTAGATTGACCTAACCCCTATGTTTATGGCACCGGTAGCTATCAATCCAGATTTTCTATAATGCCATGGCATCTCGGCTTACATTTCAGCTTAGGTGCTTCAGAAACATCCACTTGAATGCTTTTCTCTGTTTAGAAACTTGGACATGAGTGCTATATAATAACCCTCTTGGAGTTCTTTGCTTGTCTGATGTGACAGACTGCATATTTGCTGTTTTTGTAGCTGCTTGTTTTGGAAGAGCAATGGAGAGTTGTTATGATGTTCTACAGTATAACTTCTAATCACACTTTCTATCTATTGTTGGTTTTGGCAGATATATGACCCAACAAAGAAATGGGAGCGTTATACCATCCATGGGGACTGATTCATCATCGCACATGTACAGGATACAGAATTTTGTGCTTAGTTTTAAAAGCAGTGTAACCTGATTTCATTGACAGTTGCTCCGGCTCATTTTTCGTTTTGTTCTTCCATGTCATAAGTTAAGTTAAAAGGAGAACTGGAGTTGGGAATTCCTTCACTATTTAACGAAACAGTTGATGGAAATGTTTGTGATAGATTGGAGAGACTATTTCTGTGGTAATTGCAGCACCCATTTTCTCCGACTTTCTATTTTTAGTTGTCCTTTTACCATACATTTTTGGTATTGGAATGCAAAGAATGTTATATGCAATGATTATGATAAATGAAGTGATGTTGATTCTCCTTTTGGATCCCCACAGCTACAACCTATTTTCAATTTAATGAGGAATAGGATCGTCAATCTTACATGCTTGCAGATGTGATTCTTTGTTCAAATTACATTTTTTTAGATCTAATTAATTTTAATAATTAATTTCTAATCTTATCATTTAAAACCAGTCAATTGTATAAATTAGTGTTTGAGTAGCAACAAAACGACGCCATTTTGGTTTCATTACGCTTATTTTGTGCTCGCAATCAAGTAGTACGTAAAATATAAAGATGCAATTTTTACGACACTTTTAGAGCATTCTCATTGGAATAGTTAAATTAAAGTACATTTTTTATGAATGTAAGATAAATTTAACTTTTAGCTATTCTATTTATATAAATCTCCACATTGGAATAGTTATTTTTTCATTATATGACAATAAAATAATATAAGATGAATTTAATTTTAACTATTCACATCAAATCTCCAAATTGAATTATCCATTTATTCATTATATAGTAATGAGTAATTAATAATTTTGAAAATTTTTTAATTTTTTTAATTATAAATTTATTTTATTTTATCATATTTTACTATTCATAATATTATATATTAATTTGTAATTGTATTCTAATTATATTTTTTTAATTGTCATTTAAAATGGAGAGAGAAATAATTAATATTAAAAGGAGAGAGAAAGAAATAATATAAAAAGGATTTGATGAATGAATAGTGTGTTCCAAATTTAGAAATTAGTTTGGATATTACTGTAGCTATATTCTAAATATTTGGAATATAGCTAATTCAATATGAGCAATTTATTGACCTAATAGCTAAATTCTCATTGAATTTAATTTTTAACTAATCTAATAAGAATGCTCTTACACGGCGGCTTTCTACCCAGAAACTTAAAAAAAAAAACTAATAAAAAAAAAACCACGTAGTACGTAACGTTACAACCAGTTATGTTTGACCCGCGGACCAAAACCTGTTCTGCTCTGCTCTCCTCTCTCTCTCTCTCTCTCTGGCATTCTGTGTTTTTATAACCCAACCCGTACCTCACTCTGAATTCCCAATTCCACACAGGCAACCACCAAAATTAAAAAAAAAAGAAAAAAGAACCGCATAACAATCTCTCCTTCCCATTCTAAGCCCCCCAACCATGGCCTTGAAGAACGTTAGGGTATTCTTCCTCGCCCTCCTCCTCCTCGCCTCTCCTTTCGTCCAAGGTTAGGCTCCAGATCTACATCCCACTCGCTCATCCACTCATTCGGTTGCATACGTCTGTGTCTTTTTCGTTTTTAATTCGTTTCGTATTTTAAAATTTTGATCTTGCATGTTATAAAAGTCATTCATTTGGGTTTGATGTTTGCATGCGCGACGCCATTGCGATGATCTATTAGAAAGAGATCTGGCCCGATTTAGATTCTGCCGCTGTTTCAGTTTTGCGCTTTGATTTCATCCTATACTTCATTTCTCTTAGCTTCTGATGCGATGTTCAATTTTATATTTTCCGCGGTGTATGTACCCCCTGACTCTGTTTACTATGACATCGGTTGGTAACTTATTTCTATTGCTTTTATTGCTTTGGGAAACGAAATTTGACTTGATTATATTTTCTCACAGTAAAACTTAAAGTGATTATATCTGTTTTTGGTAAGTAAAAGTGATTATATCTTTTAGGAGAATAAAGAGAGATGTACTTTTCAAATATTAATGTCGGAAACACTCCCTTTTGGGGAAAATTTTTTCCTTCATTTTTTTTTTTTCAGGAAATGATGAAAAGTAGTTTTGGATTGCCAATTAAATAGTTTCTAACTGAAGTGTCGTGGATATTTGATTGATTAACCGTTTTTCATGGTGAACTAGTATGGCTTGCACCAGTTTCTCAACTGTTAGCAGACCATTTAAATCAGCTTGAGTTCTAGATTTTGATCAAAATGCTTGGTGAATTGGGTTTGGAGGTGTTGGGGCTAATATCTGGTTGAATGCCCGAGTTCAATTACAAGACATGATATAATTTTTCCGTGGCTCTTTCATAATTGCCAGATCTTTTATATGATAGTTGCTAGGTGTCAATCGGATTCGGAAGTGGAATCTACTGAGGCTGTTGAAGAAGTGGGTGATCTTGGGATCGTAGGTGAGGACGTCCAAGATTTTGGTGATGAGAATTTCAGTCCAGCTCCTGGAGTTAGTACAATCTGTGTTTTCCCAAAGAATAGTGCTCGAGGTAAGTCTTATCTGTTATGTGCATACAAGTGCCTTATTTTGTTGTTGTAGAAGATGTCTGTGTTTGATTGGATTCATTTCCTTCTTGTAGTGGTGCCAGCTGGAGAAGAGACTGAGCTGCTGGTTGGAATGAAAAACGATGGTAATTAGTTCCCTGTTTTGTTGTTATTATCTATGTGTTGAAATGCATTGGCAGTTGTCATGTTATGATGTTTAGTCTTTTCACTGCAACTTTCTTTTAATTATTGTTTAATGCTCAGTGCTTAGCTCATTTGTCTATTTGGATGAAAAACAGGGGAGTCAACTGTGAATGTCATTGCAATCAAGGCCAGCATTCATCTTCCTTTTGATCATCAGCTTCTGGTTCAAAATCTTACTGCACAGGTAATTCTAGGTAACTTAAAATTTGTTTGGATTTCTGATGTATACATGATCGCTAAATAAGCTAGTTAGTGTTTTTATGTAAGCCTATGTTGCATATCTTGTTTTTGATGACATGGCCTTGTGCATTGAATTGGTATTTTGATATTTGCAGTTGTGTGCTTGTTCCAGAATCATTTTTTTATAAGTAATATATATTTATTAGTAAGGACAATGGCGCAACCCAAGTACACAGCTATGTACATAAGAGACACCTAGTTAGTAGAAGAAGCTTGTTCCGGAATCATATGGGTCACTTCCATATGATTTTAGGGGATTTAATCATACCTGGTGTATTGCATCAAAGTTAACTTTGCGTGTCAAAATACCTTTTATGTTAGCAACAACTACCGGGGAAGTGTGTTATGCCTTTTGTGTTCTCAGTAATGTTATTGTTTGAGTAGTGCTAATGGAGGGAAGGGAACAATTGGAATTTTGAAGATTATAAAAAGACAGTGGCAAAGTCAAGGATCTTTTGTTCAGAGTCCTATACAATTGGATGGCTGCTCAATTTTGTTTTCCTATTTTTAGTTTTTAGGATTTTTCTATTACTTTCCTTTTTTATTTATGATTAGTTGTATATCATGTGTGCTCCTTGTATACCTATATACCACCTTTTTTATTATCAATAAAGTGCTGACTTGTAAAAAAATATTAATGTTTGAGTTTCCATGTGTTTTGGTATTTCTTTTTTTGGCATATATATCAACTTTTCATCGTTTGACATATGTTTTCTGTCTTTTTTGGTTGTGATTCTCCCACTGTAATAACTCATATTTAATAACTGAGGGTGGTGAATGAGATCCTACATTGTTTAGGAGGGAGAATATATATATATTTTTTTTATAAGTAATCAAGAAGTTTTTTTCATAATTATAGGCAAAGCCCAAGTACACAGTAAGTATACATGAGAAATACCTATCTATAATGTACAGGAGAGAAAAATCCATATAGTTTATTATGAGCCCAATGAACTCCAATTGTAACATCAACCAGTCCTTTTGGAGAATAACTACAAATGTGGCTTGAACTTTTCTTATGTGGTTACAAATGTTATTAGAGTCAATCCTAACCAAAAGGATGAGACTGGAGAGATGTCATCTTTAACAGAATGGCTTGACGAGGACATCAAGGACATAGATTTAAGAGGGGAGATTGTAATATCGTGGATTTAGAATGAGAGGATGTGAATGAAATCTCATATTGCTTGGGAGGATAAGTTTTTGCAGTTTATAATGATTCCAAGAAGAATCCAATTGTAAGATTGACTAGTCATTTCGGATTATAAGCCCAAATGTGGCTCGAACTTTCTTTGGATCATTGCACCCACGTCTTTATGTTTCCTATTATTTTGTTGCAGAAAAATCGTTTTGTATTGTTTAAAATTCTTAAGCTTTATAAATTTCTGCCTTGGTGCACTTGTTGGGGTGGTGCTCTTTCAGTTGATGTGTTTGCTGGGGTTTTCATTATTATATCTCAGCGTGCGCGTGGTTGGGTGGGGGGCAGAACTGTTTTCCATACTTTGTTTCTTCTATTTATGAACAAAGCCTTCTAGATTTCTTGTTTGGTTGGTTTCAATATGTTATTTCCTTGTTTACATATATGTTGGTGTTGAAATCATAGGCTTTCAACAACGCTTCAGTACCAGCTTCAGCCCAGTCTACATTCCCATACATATTTGCAGTCAGCAAGTTCTTGCAGGTATTGTGTTGCTTTGAACGTTGTGTTCCCAATAATCATCATTGGAAGTTACTCCATTTAGCATGGGTTTTTCTAAAAATAAAAAATAAAAACCATGCAAATTGATGAAAAGAAGAACCTTTTACTTGATCTTACGCTTTTCATTCTTTTTGTGCAGCCTGGAACCTTTGACCTTGTGGGCACCATTGTATATGAAATTGACCAGAATCCTTACCAGAACACCTTCTATAATGGTACCATTGAAGTTGTTGAGGCTGGTAATCTTCTCAGCATCGAGTCTGTTTTCCTTGTTACGCTTGGAATTGCACTTCTTGTCCTCCTTGGGGTATGGGTTCGTGGTCAAATAAAGAACCTTTCCAAGGTATGTACTTTCAGCACTGCAGTTTGTATTACTAGATCCTCCATCAACTATGTATCTGAGAATAAATATAATAGGTCATTAATTTGTTTCCATTGCTAGGGTCCAATAAGCTTATGTTAAAAATGTCCTGATACAAACATGCAATTAATGTGCACTATCAATATTAGTAATTTTTTAGGATTGGAAATTTGATTGGAAAGTGATTTCCTGACCTTTCGCTGCTTGTATTTTGAACTCTTGTGTGAGAAAGTGTGGCAATTCTTCAGTTATGATCTATACATAATAAAGTGAAAGGGAAAGGGACTGGCAGCTCATTAGATGTTTGCCTTTTATCTCTTCATGGCTACACATTGTATGTCTCTTTCATTGTTTCCTCCTTGTAATATTTCCCTATTTGTCTGCATGTACTTGATCAGAAAACTAAAAGGGCTCCCAAGGTGGAAGTTGGAACTAAGACTACAGATGCCTCAATGGATGAGTGGCTTCAGGTGAGGGTTTATGCTTTACCATGACACTGAATGTTAACACAAGTTTTTTTTTTTTTTTTTTTAAATTATAAGCAAATGTTAACAGAAATTGTTGTCCTGTTGTTTGTAAGTATTAGTGGCTGAGTGTTGCTATCATTATTTTTTGGGGGGTTCATTCAAACTAATCTGGGTACATACTCCCCTATAATCAATATCGAGAGCATTAAATGGAAATGGGAAACACAAAAAAAGGCTAGTCAACGTCTTTGTAGATTCTGGTCTCTAGTATGGCATATAGAATTACAAAGATCTTTTTTTTTTGCGCACACTTTTACTGTCCATTTGATGAAATGGTGATGACTAATGTTGATATATCCTATTTCTGGCTTATTCCAACGCTCAGGGAACTGCATACACTCAGTCATTGTCCAGCAAATCAAAGAAGAAAAAGTAGATAAGCATTCTCATCTGGTTCCACTGCACAGGCGACTTCACTAAAGTGCAGACTCCAGTGACTCTCTAGGCATTTGGAGATTTTCAGAGAGCTCAAAAAATTGTAGTCTTGAAAATCAGACCAGAAAAGACTTGTCTTGCTGTTTGTAGTTTGTCAAAGAAAATTTTTAATTTAAAGTTTCTTGGAGATGAAGTTGAGCATTTTTTAGTTAAAACTAACACGGATTGAGTTAGGAAGGATACAATTTTTCTTTGAAACTAGAGAATTTTTCTTAGATGATATGGCTTTTTAATATTACAATTTTAGCTTGGTAGCTTCTTGTGGGTGCATCCGGGGTTGTGTTTCGTTTCTAGTCCAAGGACTACTGTGATGTAGGGCGTGATGAGTTATCATTTTGAAGAAATTGGTGCAGCACATTCTGCATTGGTTTTGTCAAGATGCTAAGGTTTCTTTGCCAAATGAATACTCTGAAGTGATGACAGTTGGCCTCAAATTGTTCACATTTGGAGATCAAAGGAATGTGACAGATGTTGTTCCAACTTCTGGGCGGTTAATACTCTTCTTGGGTGTCCCTCATTCAATGAAAGCTTATTCCTATTTCTTGATTATCAAACTAGATTTTCTGCGAGAGTGCTGTAATGGGCCCTTACTGAATGTGAATTACAGGAACTTAGAGAGAGAGAAAATAGAGTAGAAGAATGCGAGGGAATTTCTGTTAAAATTCATCTTATTCCTTTCCACTGTGTTCCAATCTGTTTTTATAGTTGAACATTAATAGCACGACACCGTTTCAGGCTTTCTATACATTTTACATTCACCCCACGACATCGTCGTGTAATCACTCTATTAAACAAAACTCACACACGACTTGTCGTATTACCACACTAACAGAATTAACAGAACTAACAACTTTAACTACTCTGGATTCAACTTACGAATCTTCACTCATTCTTCTCACGAGCCTTCAACACTAACTGCTTCTGCACACAACCACTTTTAACATTGCTCAACCTCTGGACCCTTACATACCCCTCCCCTTCAAAGCACCTTGCACACAAGGTGAGGAAAACTGTTCCTTAACTGCCAATAAGGCTCCCAAGTGGCTTGATCAGCATCAGTGCCTTCCCACTGGACCAAAACTTCTACCACTGCTCGGTTGTTCACTTTTCTGCTACGACGCTGTAGAATAATCTGAGGCTCAGGTGTAAGCTCACCTTGAATATCCACTGGAGGTAATGTTGCCAAAGGAGAAATATGATGCCCAATCTTTTTCTTTAAACAAGAAACATGGAAAACAGGATGTAATTGTGACTGTGGAGGTAATGCAAGATGATAAGCCACCTGTCCAATCCTTTCCAATATTTGGAAAGGACCAAAAAATTTAGGTGACAGTTTCATGTTTCTCCTTACTGCCAAGGACTTCTGTCTATAGGGCTGGAGCCGTAAATAAACCCAATCTCCCACTATAAAAGCTCTCTCAGTATGCTGTTTATCATACTGAAACTTCATTCTTTCTTGTGCCAACAATATATTAGTCTTCAAAATGTCTAAAATCTGTTCCCGAGACTTCAACAGTTCTTCCACAGCTTGATTAGAGGAAAGTCCTGGAACATAACTTCTGAGAGGAGTAGGTGGGACACCATAAACTGCTTCATAGGGAGTGATCTTAGTAGAGGTGTGGAAACTGGTATTGTACCACCACTCAGCTAAAGCCAACCAATCAGACCACTGCCTTGGTTTATCACCTGAAAAACACCTTAAAAATTGTTCTAAACATTTGTTTACAGCCTCGGTTTGGCCATCACTTTGAGGATGGTATGCTGAAGAATAGGCCAAATTTACACCTTGTAACTTGAAAAACTCCTTCCAGAAAGAACTGAGGAAAGTGGAACCACGATCTGACACAATGGATTTTGGCATGCCATGTAATTTAAAAACATGGTCCAAGAAAACTGAGGCAACTTTAACTGCTGTGAAGGGATGTTTTAAAGGCAAAAAATGAGCATATTTCGAAAGCCTATCAACAATTACCATAATAACTGAGTAACCCCTAGACAATGGCAATCCTTCCACAAAATCCATTGAGATATCAGTCCAAACTGCTTGAGGAATTTTTAAGGGCTGAAGTAACCCAGCTGGGTGAACATTTTCAACTTTATTTATCTGGCATACTTCACACTCCTTGATGAATTTCTTTATCTCGGTTTTCATACCAGGCCAGTAGAAGTCAGATCTTGCCCTCTGTAGGGACTTATGAAAACCTGAGTGACCTGCAGCAGGGCTTGCATGAATATAATGCAAGATTCTGATTTTCAAGTCAGTGCAGTCAGGAATATATAACCTCCATTTCTTAAACAAAATTCCTCCTCGAACAGAAAATGAAGAACTTGTTGTAGGGTTCTCCTGCAAAGTCACCAACTGTTGCTGTACCACCTGGTCTTCAACATATGCTCTTTTTATCTCCTCTAACCAGATAGGGTTTGGGACAGATATGGCTAACACAGAATGGCCATTCTCACACTGGTCTTTCCTAGACAAAGCATCTGCCACCTTGTTTTCCACTCCCTTTTTGTATTCTACTGAGAAGTCATATCCAAGCAATTTAGAGAGCCACTTATGTTGAACAGGTGTGCCAACCTTCTGTTCCAACAAGTATTTTAGGCTATGATGATCAGTTCTAATGATGAATGAGCCTCCCAGCAAGTAAGGCCTCCACTTCTTGACTGCCAATACCAAGGCCAAAAATTCCTTTTCATATGTTGACAATTGTAGGTTTTTTCCTTTTAAAGCTTGGCTCAAGAAAGCCAAAGGTCTTTGTTCTTGCATCAATACTGCCCCTACACCACTCCCACATGCATCACATTCAATCACAAACCTTTTAGAAAAATCTGGCAAGGCCAAAACAGGAGGCTGTGTCACGGCTTGTTTCAAGTCAGCAAAGGCTTTAGTTGCCTCCTCAGACCACTTAAAGGCTTCCTTCTTCAACAAGGCTGTTAATGGAGCAGCTATGATGCCATAATCTCGAATAAACTTCCTGTAATAGCCAGTCAATCCCAAGAATCCTCTCAAGGATTTAACAGATTTAGGAAGTGGCCAGTTAATCATTGATTCTATCTTTTTTGGATCTGCCATGACTCCCTCCTTAGAAATGAGATGTCCCAAGTATTCAATCTCACCGCAGGCAAAGTGACATTTAGATTTCTTAGCATACAATTGATGGTCTTGTAAGGTATGCAAAACAGTGGCTAAGTGCTTCAAATGTGAGTGTAAATCTCTACTATATATCAGTATATCATCAAAGAAAACAATGACAAATTTTCTTAAAAATAGTCTAAAGACATCATTCATAAGACCTTGAAATGTAGAGGGTGCATTAGTGAGTCCAAAGGGCATTACAAGGAACTCATAATGACCCTCATGTGTTCGAAAAGCTGTTTTGGAAATGTCATCCTCTTTCATGCGAATCTGATGGTAGCCTGACCTTAAATCAAGCTTGGAAAAAACAGTGGCCCCAAAAAGTTCATCAAGCAATTCATCCACTACTGGTATAGGGTATTTAGCTTTGATTGTGGCCTCATTAAGTGCTCTATAGTCTATGCACATTCGCCAAGAACCATCACCCTTCCTCACTAAAAGGACAGGTGAAGAAAATAGTGATTGACTTGGCCTGATGACACCAGATTCTAACAATTCTTTAACTATTTTTTCAATTTCAGCCTTTTGGTAGTATGGATATCGATATGGCCTCACACTTACTGGTGTAGAGTCTGTTTTCAGAAGTATCTGATGGTCCTGAGACCTTTGTGGAGGCAAGCCTCGTGGTTCATCAAAAACTATCTGAAAGCTGTCTAACAGTTTCAAAACATCCTGAGGTACATTATGCAGCACTGCTTGAGACTGAACTGCAGTGATTTGTAAAAATAATCCTTTGTTCTCCATAGAAGAGATTTTTGTAACCTCCACATCATCCACAAGGTTGCTGGAAGTGGAAGTTAAGGCCTTTAAACAGGTCAAAACTCCTTTGTAAGTGAACTGCATGCTTAACTTTCCAAAATCCCAAAGGATAGGGCCCAATGACAGCAACCATTGGACTCCTAAGACTATGTCACAACCACCCAATTTCAAGGTAAGTAAGTCAGAGAGAAATGTCGTACCTTGTATAAGTAGTGGCACATTACAGCATTTCCCTTCACTAGCCACCAGATCACCATTTGCAATTCTGACTTGCAAGGGTTCAGATTGTTGTATTGCCAGTCCACATTTACTTGCTACTGCAGTATCCACGAAATTATGGGTACTGCCAGAATCTATTAAGATGGTTAACCTTCTCTTCTTGATATGGCCAAGAACCCTCATTGTTTTGGGACTTGGTGTTCCCACCAAGGCTTGAACTGAGATGGCAGCCACACCAGCACCCCCTTTCATTTGTTGATCATCATTTTCCTCTGACTGTTCAGGTTCTTCTTCTGATTCGCATGGCTCCATGTGAGATAAGTCCATACCTTCTAATACATATACTCTTGGTTTTGCACACTTGTGGCCTTGATAATATTTCTCTTCACAAAAGTAACAAAGCCCCTTCTTCCTCCTTTCTTGCATCTGATTTTCTGAGATCCTTTGAAAGGGCATTTTTGAAACAGCCTGCCCTCGAGGAGGTGCTCCCAAGATTGAAGGAGCCTGTATTGGTTTCTGCATACTAGTCCCCGGACCATAGGAGGTGTTCTGCCACACCTTCCTAGTGCTCCAAATGTTTTGTTCTTGAATCTTGGCCAATCCAAACGCCTCATTTAAGTTCTTAGGATTAAACATCTTAACAGCGAATCTTACCTCATCTTTTAAGCCACTTATAAAGCAACTTAGCTTATTCTTCTCAGAGATTCCCTTAAGTCTATTAGAAATCAATTCAAATTCTGTCTTATAGGCTGTTACTGTACTTACTTGCTTCAACCTTGTAAGAGCCTCCATTGGGTCGTCATAAACAGATAATCCAAATCTTACCTGCAATGCTTGAGTAAACTCATCCCAAGAACGGAATAAACCTGCTTCAGATGAGTTCTGAAACCACACCAAGGCCTCTTCCTCCATATAGAAGGAAGCAAAGAATATTCTTTGTCCGGGAGGTACTTGATGGTACAAAAAATATTGATTAGCCTTATACACCCATGCCACTGGATTTCCACCAGAAAATCTTAGAAACTCCACTTTGATGTTTCTAAAAAATCCTCTATCAACATGGTCACGGGCAGGTACCTCTTCACTGTCATCATGCATGTCTTCCTGTGCGTTGGATCCAGTGATTGATATTTTCGAAATTTGTTGTAATACTTCTGCAAACCTTTTATCTTGATTTTCTCTGTCAATTCTTGCATTTTCTTGTTGCTGTAACAGAACAGCAATTGTATCTTCGAGCTGCTTCTGATGGCGATCTTGTTGCTCTCGTAGACTAGTCAAGGAATCCACCACTTGTGAATAGGATCGCGTTCCCTCAGCCATGACTACTGATACCAATTGTAATGGGCCCTTACTGAATGTGAATTACAGGAACTTAGAGAGAGAGAAAATAGAGTAGAAGAATGCGAGGGAATTTCTGTTAAAATTCATCTTATTCCTTTCCACTGCGTTCCAATCTGTTTTTATAGTTGAACATTAATAGCACGACATCATTTCAGGCTTTCTATACATTTTACATTCACCCCACCACATCGTCGTGTAATCACTCTATTAAACAAAACTCACACACGACTTGTCGTATTACCACACTAACAGAATTAACAGAACTAACAACTTTAACTACTCTGGATTCAACTCACGAATCTTCACTCATTCTTCTCACGAGCCTTCAACATTAACTGCTTCTGCACACAACCACTTTTAACATTGCTCAACCTCTGGACCCTTACAAGTGCTTGGTCTTCTGTCAAAACATAAACCTACGTGAACGGGCTAGTCAATAAGCTTTCGGACCCCAAAAAAAAAAGAACCAAACTTATCATTTGTGTTAACAGCAAATTGCATATCCCGCAGATGATTTATCTGATCCATGTAATATGGGTGCGTTACACGGATTTGGTGTTTTACTTGATAAAAGAACGTATTTGCGTAATTTCTTGAGTTGCTCGTCCTTTTTTTTGGAAAAAAATAAATTAATTATGATGTCCAATTTGCATAGGTATATATTATAACCATGGTATTTTTGGCCTCCATCATCACTTGAAATTGTGCAGTATTTCTTTGTTATACATAAAAAGTTATCAATAAAATTAGACTACCGTCATTTTCTCTAAAAAAAAATTATAAAATGTATTGATTCTCTTTTATAAATTGTCCGCCGTGAGACCATTTATTATAATCCGACTATACCGCGAGAAGGACCTTCCATTTAAAGGCTGCCATGTGTTTCAATTGCGATCACGCTTGGCATTGGTGATTTGAAGCATTTGCATTTATCGATTTTTTTGGCAGCAAATGATTAAGTTGACAAATTTGCATATTGGAACTTTTTTAAGATTTCTTAAATGATTTTCAGTCAACTATATGTCGTAGATAATCGCTGTCGGTATAGACTGATTGAGGCGTCAGGTGTTCTAACACCCATTTGTGAATGACACTTGAATCAGTGTATCAGCTAGAGTATGATTCTAGAAATCCTTGTCTATTTGCATCTTAATGATTTCCAAACAGGGAGCACATGCACATGGTTGTTCTTGTTGGGAAGATGAACACTAGAGAGATATCTGTTTTGGTACAAGATTTGCTTAGTTTAGTGTCTTTGTCATGGTTCACCTTCTTTGGCTTTTGTGGGTTTCTAGTTTCTACCTTATGCTTATAAAGTTTTCGACAGAAGTCTTGATTGGACACTAAAAACTTGAGCCTAGCTATGCTATACATTTGACTCAATTTTGTTTTACTGGTCTTTCCTAGATGTGAAATGTGATTACCATCAATGTCAATTCAACAAATCATAACTTCTACTCAAGGAAAATGAGTTGGATGCATAATTGCTGCTTTCAGATGCCCCGGAAGCATAAAGCTTGTGTCAAATACTCGGTATAGACTACCATCAATTCCATTGTTGCTTATCCCAAGTTCAGTTTTTTTCCCTTGTTTCAAATTTTTTATTATGGGTATTTCTCAACTAAAATCCACCGCATCGCCCTTCATATGCCTCTATGATAGCTTGGTCAATCCAAGTTAATCTGCATCCACCTCGAAGTTCATTAGATTCTGAAGACATGATGGTCCTTCTACAAGTTGTTATAATTATTCTGACCTTGCTATAGAATTGGTTGCGATATGTAGGTGATTCACGTGAAGTTATGCACCTCAATTATGCCAATACATTTAATATACCGTCACTTTTGAGGCTTCCTAACTGTATGAGGGCTCAAGAATCAATTGCAGTGACATTGCCGGTTTTGCAAGGCATGAAATTTTCAGGAGTCCAACCCCATGTTCTTTAAAAAGAAACATTATTTATGACAGCTTTACAAGTAGGTTGAGAAAAAGAGAGAGAGAGAGCACAGAAAGATTTAGCTGTGCATGCAGTTGAGAGCTCATTCAATGGGGAGATAATCGGCACTGGTGACAAAGCTAGAAGACATCGTGACTGTCTTTCTCATATTGAAAAACTGATCTTAATAGGTCCCTATCCTCATGTGAAGCCCTTAAAGTGTGGTGTCGGTGTGTCACTATAAAACAAGGCTTATGGGACTCGATCATCAAAGAAGCATATAGCTTCTCAGCGAGCTAAGTTGCCTTCTAAGTTATTTTCTTCCTCTCCTTCTATTTATTTATTTTATTGGGAGCTGAAGTTGCGCTTTCAGATGCGAAGTTTTCCTTTGTGCCGAGGAGTACTTTTGTGCTGCTCGGTGATCTTGCTTTGTACAATAAGGTTCTGCTATGGTAACGACCAGACCGTCGAGGTAGTTGGTTTTGGAGAATGTGCAGACTGTGAACAGAGTAACATTAAGAGTAGTCATGCCTTTTCAGGTAATATTTTATTTACTCCCCCTGAACAATCATAACTATTGTTGATTTTAAATTTGTAGGCACATTGTTTGTCTTTTTGTTCTTCTTATGATGGGTGCACTGTTTTTTCACAAGTCAAAGTTGATTTTGCCATCATGCCATGCATTGCCAAAATGCAGTGCTGCATGGTTTGACCAGATATACTCTTTGCCCTGACTGCTTTCTGAAGGGCCTCGAAATATGTACTTCCCAATCATTTATACTGTACTGTTATTATGCATTATTACCTGAAAAGGGTAAGAAAAGTAACCAACCGATTTAGGAGAACTACAGCTCCAAGTGATTGGATTCAGGGTAACCATACTCAATCAGATCTGAAACTGTCTGATATTCTTAATTTATTTTGTTTGGCTGAAAAATGGTCAATGAAGAGCTTTAGGCTCAACCAAATAGCACATATGGACCTTTTTCTTGCATGACCTAAGATTTCCTTTCATTGCTGTGCAGGGCTTCGCGTAACAGTTGATTGTAAGCCAGCAGCAGGACACTTCAAAACAAGAGGGATCGGGGAGCTCGATGAAGAAGGAAAGTTCCAAGTGTCTCTTCCTCAGGAGCTCCAAAAAGACGGAAAACTGAAGGAAGAATGCTATGTGCAGCTTCACAGTGCATCTGATGCACCATGCTCTGCCCTCAATGGCCTAGAATCCTCAAAAGTAATATTCAAGTCCAAAGCCAATGGAAAACACACCTTCGGGCTGGCTGGTAAACTCAATTTCTCCCCTGCGACATGCACTTCAGCCTTATTGTGGACTCAGTTCAATTACCCATCACTACCCAAATTGCCACCTTGGCCAAAGTTGCCATCCTTTCCTAAGTTCCCCCATGCATATTTCAAGAACTTCGGTCATCCATTCCCTTTCCCTCCTAAGGTCTTCCCCCCACTACCACCAAAGTTTTGCCCTCCCATTTATAAGAAGCCTCTCCCTCCTCCGGTTCCAATCTTCAAGGAACCACTTCCTCCTCCAGTACCTATATTCAAGAAACCGCTTCCTCCACCAGTTCCCATATACAAGAAGCCACTTCCTCCTCCGGTACCTATGTTTAAGAAGCCGCTTCCTCCACCGGTTCCCATATACAAGAAACCGCTTCCTCCACCAGTTCCCATATACAAGAAGCCACTTCCTCCTCTGGTACCTATCTTCAAGAAACCACTTCCTCCACCAGTTCCCATTTACAAGAAACCACTTCCTCCTCCGGTACCTACGTTTAAGAAGCCACTTCCTCCACCGGTTCCCATATACAAGAAGCCGCTTCCTCCTCCAGCTCCAAAGTACAAAAAGCAGTGTCCTCCACCAACTCCAAACTACAAGGAGCCGCTTCCACCTCCAGCTCCTAAGAAGCAATTTCCTCCACCAATTCCAATATACAATAAGCCGCTTCCTCCATCAATTCCTATATACAAGAAGCCACTTCCTCCACCTGTTCCTATATTCAAGAAGCCGCTACCACCACCTGTCCCTATTTCAAAAAAACCGCTTCCACCACCCATTCCAATGGTCAAGCCAAAACCACCAATTTTCAAGCCGCCTTCAATTCCAAAGATCTTCCCTCCACCCCTACCAATATTCAAAAAGCCACTTCCACCTCCCCTTCCAATCTACAAACCAAAACCACCAATATTCTTTAAACCATTTCCTCCAATCCCAAAGATCCCACCATTTTATAAGAAGCCATGCCCACCCATTCCTATAGTTCCTCTTCTTCCTAAGCTTCCTCCCATTCCCAAGCTGCATTCTAAGTATTTCCCCCACCCCAAATTTGGAAAGTTACCTCCCTTGCCACCTTTTCCTCCTCATCCTTAGGCTACAGCAGCGTTTGTCCCAGATGTAAGGGAAATGATGTCGCTTTATGTAATGAAGGCCAGTTTGAAAATTTATTGCTGCAATAAAGCCTTCAAAGAGGAGAGATGATCCAAATGATTGGAGAGACAGAGAAAGGTGAAGGTTTATTTATTAAGTGTTGAAGTTAGAGGTGTTGGACTCGAAAGGGCTAGAAGTGTATGGATTATTCTTGTTACATCGTTAATAGGGGACTTCTATAGAGGTCCAAATGCATTTGACCATTGTAATAATTTTATTTTCCGTCTAGCTAGGAGTTATTAATCCTCCGGTTGTGATCGCTTGTATTTGATATATTTCTATAATTAAATCACGTTCAGATTGCAAATTGTGCAAAAACAAGTCCATCTTCTTCAAATACTACTTGCCTGTTAGCGGAAGCGTGAATGAATGCATTCTGACTTGGGGTATGAGTCATCCCATACCCCAAGTCAGAGTCTTGGTTCGAAGTAGAGGGAGAGAGGGATACCATTATTCCGTAGAATTCATATTATTTTGGGAATTTTAAGATTATTTGGATTAGCTTGCAACATTTCTTTTTCCTTTACAAAACATGTTTCACATTTTTGCTACAGTTCAAAGATTGTGACACTTGTTGAACCTTTGACAAGGCCTTGGTGATTTAGCTATTGGACTTCAAACTCAACTATTCCTCTACTACCCATTTTCTGCAACTTCATTACTAATTCTGAGGATTGCACTTTCTCCCCGACGATAATGGACTTCATGCTAAGAAGTTTCTTGATGCTGAACACTTGGTTCTTGTCAGTTGTCTGATGTGCAAGACACATACTAACGATGAAAATCAAAATAAACAAGCACACGATCAAGCAAACACAACACATAATTTATGTGATTCGGTAATTTGTCTACGTCTATAGAGCTGCATAAATCTTATTAATCAGAGGAGATTATAATCACTCAATCTCAACTCACTTTTTCTAGAATTTTTATTCTCTCACACAATATACACTCACTTGACTATTATTTTCTATAAAAAAATATGTTAAAAAACATATACAATAAGTCAAATATTAGGGGTGACAATATGTGACACAACCCGTTAATCCAACATGAACACGACACGATAATAGCGGGTTTGAGTTTAGTCTTAACGAGTTCAAGTCAAAACGGATTGACCCGTTAAGTCATGATTGCTTAACGGGTCAACCCGTTTTGACCCGTTATAACATGTTATGGCCCGTTAATAACTTGTAGTTAGTTTTATATTTTTTATAAATATTGTGATTTTAAAATTTATATAAAATTATGCTAAATTTAATCAAGTCAAACGGGTTAGTTTTAGGTCTGTTCAACCCATTTACATAAACGGATTGAAAAAGATCGAGTCGTGTCGTGTTAATCTATTTCGTAATATTCACTAACGGGTCAAAACGAGTTGACACAACACGAATATGACTCATTAATACGATTTGACACCCCTATCAAATATTACATATTTATAGTAAATGACACTGAAAATCCTAATATGGCAAATATACGTCATTCGCTCGAGCAGAGTGTCAAGCGCGCCTCCATTGAACAACCAACAATTATTGGCTCGAGCGAGGTATCAAGCATGGCTCGAGCGAACACTATAATTTGTGTCTCGCTCGAGCCCAGTGCCGAGCGACAATTGAGCGAATTCACGAGTTGAGCTTCGCTCGAGCGCTAAGTCGAGTGACAGTTGAGCTAATTTTTTATTTCTCGATTTTCAGCTCTAAAACCAATCTCTACCCCAACATTATCATCATACAGAATCATCTACAGTTGCAGAATGCTACTCTGAAGCTCTAAGGATACGTTTGGATTCGAAGATGAGTTGAGATAGATTGTGAATAATAATGAAATAAGTTGTGAATAGTAGTGAGATTTGTGAGTTAAAATTGTTGAATAGTAATGAGATGAGTTGAGATGAGCTATGAATACAAATGTCTCCTAAGATAAAACATTTTGCGTCCAATCCAATAACATTGAAGTTCCTTCTGACGCTGGAACAAAATAGATAGTGAGGGAATTAGGACTCTCCAATCCATCTGACAAAATCGAATAGCCTCAACACATGTGGGGACTTGGCTTGTCAGTGGTTACGCAAGCTGGGGGCTGCTAAAAGAGCAGGGGAGTTGGGTTTTGTCGATCTTGCTCATTTTCTTGAGCTATCAATGCCTACAATTTTACTTGGTTTACGGCTACGGCAGCGATATGCCTTGTTTTATTAGCATTATCGCCTATTTCAAGAATCAAGATAATGGGATGCCAAAGAAAGAGGTACAAGTATTTTCAACCTACTGGCAATCTGATTACCCGATGTTTGGTTGCATGTGATAACTTCGCCTCACTGTTCATATTATGCAGCAACAGAAGTCCATGCTTTTCTCAAAGGAAAATGCTTGGGTTGGGGGACCGATGAATTGTACCTCCAAACGGATTCTTTTTTTTGTATTTAATAGGTAAGAAAATGTTTATCAATGAATTGGTGTTTTTAAAAAAAATAAATTTAAAGATATTTAAAAAGTATGTAAAAGAAAAATAAAAACAAAACAAAGCACGATTATCAGTCAAGCTGATAGTACCGGTAGCAAGATCTTTTCTGAATATACTTCATACATCCAAACAACTCAAAATACTCTCAATTGGACCCACAAACTCACTACAATCTCTACTCATAACTATTCACAAATATTCTCAACACTTCTCAACACTTTTCAACACCCAAACGTACCCTTAGGCTTAGTTTGTTTACTAAACATCTCTCAACTCATCTCAATTCATCATTATAATTTTTTCAAATCTTAACATAAAATATAATAAATAATTCAACTTTTTCAAATCTTAAAATAATAATAATATTAAAAAATAATATTTTAATAATAATTTATCATCTTAACTCAACTCAACTCAATTCACTTCAACATCCAAACACAATCTTAATTTCCTGCTTTAAAACTTATAAAAATAAATTAATATAAGTTTTAAATAGGTAAATTTTATATAAATCTTTACAAAAAAAAAAAAAAAAGTCAATCTTATTTAAAAAAGAAAGTGAAAAAAATTATTTTTTATTAATAGAATTTACTCTTTTTTTTACAAAAAAACAAAAATTTATTTGAGGCTTTTATCTTGTACCGATGGTCCGATAATGTCACTTTTATGATACTGTTGGATCCTGTGGTCCTAGAACGACAGAAAAGAGAGAGAGAGAGAGTGAGTTATAACATTTTGTAAAAAGGTCGTGACAGGGTAGGGTTTTTCTATTTATATGTATTTAATTTTTTTTTATATTTTGTCAAGTGTTTTTTTAAGATCTTTAATCATTATAAAATTTTTAAAAATATATAATTTTACTAATTATCATTTCTTTTAAATTTAAAAAAAATAAATATAAAAAAATAATAAATAAGTAGTAAGATAATAGTAAATAGGTAAGAGCACTCATAATAGCTCTTGTAAAATATATATTTTTTAAATATAAATAAAAATGTCCAAAAGTCTATTCCATTGGATCATCTAGTAAATCCTCTACAAGTAGAGATAACTATTCATTCATCTAAATAATTTTTTATTATTTCTCTCTCATTTCATCCTACCATTTTATCACTTTTACACAAGTCCCACTCTATTATCTCTCATCTACTCTATAACCTTTCGTTTATAATCCTTCCGACTTTTATGTATATAGAAATTTTGATATTGTTAATAATAAAGGTAGATATTTTTTTTTATCATTTTACTTATTTTTTTAGTAATTTAAAATATTATATTATACATAAAAAAAATTACAAATATCAAAATATATGATGTATAAAGAAATATTTGAAATATATACTATGTAGAGAATATAATATTTGAAATAAATAAAAAAATTAAAAAATATAATATTTAAAATGATATAAAAAAAATAGATAAATTAATATATGACGTATTGTAAAAGTTAATATATAAAATAAATAAAATATATTTTAAAAAATAAAATAAAAATTTCATTAGAAGTGATCTACTAGCCATTGCTCACGACATCACATCTGTTGCCAATGCCAATGCCAATGCCACATTCGAGAAAGGCCACTCCATTCGGCCCACCTTATAATTTTGTCTCTGCACGTGATTGTCGGCAACTTATCGAGAATGGAATTTTTTTCCTGTAATTGTGTTGCGTTCTCAACTTTTTTCAGAACTGACGTTTTGCTTTTTCTTTTTCCTCAAAAGTGCATATATTACTATTTTTTATCATGTGGATAACTCATTAATTGCCATCACGCTCAGGCATATTTGAGAAATACCACAAGCTCATAATAATAAAATTATAATTTTTAAATAAAATTTAAATGAATTATACAGATTAATCTGTTATTAACATGTTTATTAATTATATTTTAATGGTCAAACCGTTTTAATCATCCAAAATCATTTATATCAAACTTAAATCTTCTAATTTTATATCGTGTAGTTGATACATACACATATTTTTATTACGTATAAATAGCAAAAAATACATGGGGATTCTTGGATAAGTCTGGGTTTTTCCCTTTCAGACTTTCAGTTTTCATGCAGTGGTCGAATCCTTGGGTTGAAAGAAAGTGGAGTATAGATCATAAGTTGAAATTTTTCGTTCAGGTGTAACACCATACTTATGGTTCTGTTTCGCTCTAAATTCTAGCCCGTTTCGATCTGTTTCAACCATTCTATCAAATTTTATTCTATTAATGTATATTCGTGTATACATGATGCACACTTACATATACATGTATTTATTCTATTAATTGTTAGTTTATATATTTATATATAATGATACACCATTGATTAAATATATATATTTATAATATAGTTAATCCCAAAATGATACAATATATTTATTTTTAAGAGACGTTTAGATTCGAAAATGACTTGAGATGAATTGAGATGAATTGTGTATAGGAATGAGATGAGTTATCAATAGTAGTGAGATTTGTAAGTTAAAGTTGCTGAATAATAATGAATAATAGCGAGATGAGTTGAGATAAACTGAGATGAGTTGTGAATACAAACATCTCCTAATATTTTCCAATTATTTTAGTTATTTTAAGAAAAAAAACTAAAATTATGAAAAATTGGAGAATTTCAGAATTTACCTCAAAGATCTCCGTTTTTCTTTTTGTGGAAAAAACATGACTCATTTAAATTAGATAAAACTCGAATTTAGTCTAATTGACGGTGCGAAGGAAAATGGGAGATATATTTGTTTATGGAAGGTTACACCTATAGCAATGGATAAGGTAAAAGATCAAATCGACGGCAACTTTTAATTCATGACAACTGTTGTACTCTTTATCCAGGCACCATAAACCCACATACACCAAACGTCGTCGTTTAAAAGGGACCGTATAGTCCACGCTCCTACGGTCTACCCCCCGAATAACGACACAAATCATCTCTCTTCCAAAAAAAAAAAAAAAAAAAGGACACAGCATATACCACCGTAGAGCCTAGGATCCCTCATTAACCCTAGTCAACTTCTAGTCCAACCATGGTTACTCATGTCACCGTCCCGATACTCCCACGTTTCTCCATCCAACGGTTCAACACAACCTTCCTGGCTTCCACAGCTTTTTCCCCCCTATATAGTCAGCCGCATTGCCCCTCTCGAACCCTAACCATCATCTACTTCTTTAGTTCTTCCTAAAACAATCTCTTCAAGATTTCTGCTCTGCTTCGATGGCGGCCTCAAACCCCAAGGTTTTCTTCGACATGGCCATCGGCGGCCAACCTGTCGGCCGTGTCGTTATTGAGCTCTATGCCGACACCACTCCTAGAACCGCGGAGAACTTCAGGGCCCTTTGCACCGGTGAGAAGGGTACGGGTCGAAGTGGCAAGCCCCTTCACTACAAGGGTTCGTCCTTCCACCGCGTGATCCCGGGGTTCATGTGCCAGGGCGGTGACTTCACCGCTGGGAACGGAACCGGTGGAGAGTCCATCTACGGCGCCAAGTTCGCCGACGAGAACTTCATCAAGAAGCACACCGGCCCCGGAATCCTATCCATGGCTAATGCTGGGCCCGGCACCAATGGGTCCCAGTTCTTCATCTGTACCGCCAAGACCGAGTGGCTCGACGGCAAGCACGTCGTGTTCGGGAAGGGGATCGAGGGTCTGGATGTTGTGAAGGCGATCGAGAAGGTTGGGTCCAGCTCTGGAAGGACCTCGAAGCCCGTGGTCGTTCAGGACTGTGGTCAACTCTCTTAGATCTAACTATTATCTAATAATAATATGATCAAGGTCTTTTTTTTCTTTTGTTTATCTATTGGGGTGTCGGTTTAACATGGTCTAGTGTCGTTTTGGTGTCATCGAGTTTATGGTTATGTTCATGGTTCTTGCTATGGAACTGGTCTTATGGAACTGGGTTTTTGTGACCCATTCCACTGGTAGATCAATTAAGACTTTTTTACTATGATGTGATGAAAAATGAGGTACCTTTTTAAATAAGACACTTATCTTTGTGAACGTTTGAAGTGATGGATGGGTTTCTGTTTGTCTGTCTGATTCTTCCTTTGCAGCTGATATAATAGTTTGTAGGAATGCTGATTTACTCCTTATTGACATGCATCTTCCTTTACAGCTAATGGTTTGTGGATATGATGCTTATCTAGATATTGTTTTCAGTGTGAAGAGAAATGATGTTAAATAAGTATTTGATATCTAGCGGTAGAAATGTAAAACAGAGGGATTAAACGATGGGGGTGGAAAGGTGATGGCTTGACTGGAAAGATTCTCAGGTGTTTAGGGGGGGCTGGTTCTTGAGGAAGAGAGGGTGTGGCAGATAAAATGTTATAATGTCGGAGGTGAAGAAGACGACAAAAGCAAGGGAGGGATAAGTATGGACTCGTGGGTGATAGTGATGTCTACGACTTTTTGTTTGAAGTCCCCAGTGCTGTTGATAATACGTGTATATAATTTTAGATATATATATATATATATATATATAGCGTTGTGCTCAAGTTATTGTGATCATTCATTATCGATGATATTCGATATGTTTATGTTTAACATGATTCATCAAAAAATTTATGTTTAACATGATTCTTTTCTAAAATTATGATGATCCTTTTCTACCCTAGCCTGATTCTTTTGATAAAGCCTTTGGGATGTGGCGCCGCACCACTGCATTGTTGATGCCTGATGTATTGTGGAGTACGGGGTCCATAGGCCCAAAAATTTTCCATTTCTTTTTAAAAATCGCCTTCGAAAATATCGTCAACCTGTGATTTTCCATATTTTTTTTTAGATATAAACATCTCAAAAGTTTTTGGAGGGAATATTTGGTGACAGAAGAAGAAGCTTTCTAAATTTAGGTCTCGTTAGATTCCTCATCTTAATGAGATATTTTATTGTTATAATTTTTATATTGAATAAAATATTCTTATAATATAATTTTTATTTTAAAATTTAAAAAAATTAATTTGTTTATTATATTTTGAATGAATTAAAAAAAATTATAATGATTATATGTAGGAAAACAAAATCAAATAAGCCCTTTGAGGGAAAGTGTGGATGTCCAACGAAATTTCCTTCCAAACATGTCGCAATACTCTGGCAATTTTTATAAACCCTCTAGAAAATGGAACACAACAATGATATTTTTGTCAACATGGGCATAGACAAGAGCTTACTAAATAATCTATAATTCTATATCTTCATAATTTGGGTATGCCTCAAGAAATTTTCTGGCATTGTAATGAACTCCGTCTCCCTCTTACCCAAGACATCGTGCCGAGTATGGAGTGGCTGGAGGATGTTCCAAAGGAAGTTTTTCCCCAACTCCCAAGCGACCATGAAACAAGGGTAGCGGCCATGAAACAAGGGAAGCGGCCTTTTCACTTTTATTATGTGTTCTTGTTGAAAGCTGATTGGACTTCTCCGTTACCATCTCTATTAACAGTATTGATTTTTCTACGTGCATCTTTAAAAATTGATTTTGTATATTAAAAAAAATTTTAAATTAGATTATCCATCTTTGAATCAAATAATAAAAAAATATTTTTATTTTTTATTTTTTTTCATAAAATTATTATTATTTTTATATATTTTACAATTAACACCATGTGTTAAAAAATACTAATTTTATATATATTTAAATATTACCAAATTCATATATCAAAATGACTAATTTTATCAATAAATATTAATATATACTAAAAAATATTTTATATCAACTTAATACAAATTTCATATATTAAAATTATCTTAATACAAATTTTATAAAATTAATTTTAATAGATACGAGAGAGAGAAAACATTAAAAATAATGTTTGGAAAAATTTGAAGTACTATTTATAGCTATGTAAAAATTTAGAAATACATAAGTCAATATAGAATAATTTAAACACAGTACACAAACATGAACATGAAGATAAAAATAAATAAATCATTGCTAGTGCTCTAAGCCAAGTTAACTATCATCAGGAAATGGTATGATACAATTTAGGCGTAGGAAAATAATAGTCTTGTTAATGCCTAAAATTAATGCAGTCCGGAAGGGTAGAAAAATTCATTCTCGGACGCGCTGAGGTGAACTGGGCTTCGATCGATGAGGTATAAAGTCCTTGGCGGTGATCTGGTGTAGCTATACGGTATCTATGTGTACGTCCATGGTGGTGAACAGTATTTAAATGCAAAAAAAATAATGAGAGATGATCACATAGATTTATGTGATTCGACAATCCACGGGAGTTTCGGCACTAGGCCTATGCGGTGGTGAGCTTGTTCAGAGGTTGAATAAGTAGCTGAAGAAGAAGCCCCCTAAGAAACCTGGTAAAAAATCTCTCTAAGCGTTCAAAAGAAAAAGTTCCTAAAACCGAAGGCATCCTGTCCCTTTTATCTCCTGCCCCATTTACTTTATGTCACTTCCCTTTACTTTACGTCAAATTGCCCATTTTTCTCTCCTAACAGATTACCCTTGCCTTCCATTGTCCCTTATCTGTCAATCTTTTTCTTTCTATTCCTTTGTCTTCTAGTTGTGGCTCCTTGATGGGTTGGGCCTTGAGAACCATTTTGGGTCTGGTGTATTTTACCCCCTCATAATTGTCCACGATTCTTAAGGGCAATTTGTATAAAAAAAAAAAACATTAAGAATCTTCAAAAGTAAAATATGCAATCGAAACTGATCCACCCCGTATTTAGATAAATAAATTTCGAGAGCTGACCCTGGTCATTCGTTCCTCTTGCGTTAAGCAGTAAGTATTTTTTAGCGTGGGATTAGGCGGGAAATGGGCTCGACCGCATAGAGTGCGAGTGCAAAGCTTGTCTTGGCGAGATAAGCGGGATGTAGGCTCGACTGCATGGAGTGCGAGCACGAAGCCTGTCTTGGCGAGGTGAGAGGGCGATGGGCTCAACCGCATGGAGCGCGTAAGGCGCGAGTACATAGCTCGGCTATGGCGGGAGATGAGCTTGACCACGTAGGATGCGAGTGTGTAGCTCGGCTATGGCGAGAGATGGGCTCGATCATATAGGATGTGAGCGTGTAGCTCGGCTACTGTGAGAGATGGGCTTAACCGCGTAAGATACGTACGAAGGTTGGCTGGACAGTCAGGTGACTTGCTCGCCTATTCGGGCACCTGGGAGGTCGGGCGGTCTCTGACCTTTCCTACATGTTGACTTTTTATAAAAATAGTAAAGAGGGTCGAGCAGCTTGTAAGACTGGACTCACCTTAAGTCTTGCATAAAAACGCACGTTCTTCCAGCATTTTTGTTTTCGATGATGATGGTGAACTTTCATTTTTCGATGTGAATTACAGTTAATGTTAGAGTATGTTTGTTGTAGCCCGTGCAAAGTGGTTAGAGGGCCCGTTAACCCTTTAGGTCCCCTTCAAGCGATTGTGGAGCTCGGAGGCACGTTAACTCCGAAGGTTTGTTCTCGAAGGTAACCCGCTGGCAGTGGTTATGATACGAGTGCGAACATCTGGCATTCACTAGTGGAGGTGCTATCTCAAGTGTAATGTCGTGCACTTGAAGGACTGAACCCGCACTTCGCTGTGAGGCAGGCCAGACCACCTTAAGGCTGGCGCGCCTGTTGACCCTTAACGAGGAAGGTAAGTAAAAGGTGTTGCAAAAATCAAACCTGTTAGTGCAAATATTTTCCAATCACAAGTGCGAAATTCGCAAACTTGAACTATCTTGTTGGGATGCGATGATGGTCTGAGGCGCTATTCACTTGGCATTTTGTTGCTGGAGATAACATTCTGCTAGGGGTGTAAACTCAAATCGGAAAACCGGTCCAGACCGGACCGGTTTTGTCGGTTTTGAACCGGTCCGGTCCGGAACCGGTTTTTAAAATGTAAAAACCGACCGGTTCTGGTTCCGGAATTTTTTGGACCGAACCAGACCGGACCGGATTGGACCGGTTGATTAAAAAAAATAATAATAATATTTTTATATATAAGTTTTATATAAAATATTTTATATATATATAAAATATTAATATATATAAGTTTTATATATAATGTATAATTATAAATTTTTATGTGAAATTTTTATATATAATATATATAATTATATATATTCATATATGAAATAATTTATTATTATAATTTATAAATTATTACATAAAATGTTAATACTAAATCACTAAAAGTTTATAACTAATACTAATATATAACTTATAACTATACTAATAGTCTAATATTAGTACTATTATATAGTCTAATATATTAATAAAAGTATAAAACAGTTCTTTTTTTTAAATCAGTTTTTTTTTTTAATTTTATTTATAAACAAAATTTTAATGACAAATTGTGAAACTTACATTTAAAAAAAACTGAAAAACAGGATCGGACCGAACCGGAAATCGGTAAAACCGGAAGTATTGGTTTAGGAGGGTAACCGGTGCGTAATCGGTTTTGAAAAATACAAAACCGATACATATCGGTTCGGTCCTAAATTTTATCCAAAACCGGACCTAACCGGACCAATTACACCCCTACATTCTGTTGCAGGAGATAGTGTTCCAAGAGTAGTTTAGGTAGTTGAAAGCTAACCCGTACTCCTCCACGAGAGGAATAGTGCAACGTTAGGGATTACACTCATTCATTTGGTGCATCGTAGGGAGGTAAGTAGTAGATGGAGATTTCGTTGATGGAAATTCTGTTGGTGGAGAGTCCATCTTCAGGTAGCCGAAAGTTGACCCGCACTCTTCCGTGAAAGGAATAGAGCAGCCTTAGGCATTACACTTATCCCTTTAGCTTGCGGGAAGGTAAGTAGCTGATGAAGATTTCGTGCTATAGGGATCAATCATGTTAGTGAAAGCAAAATCCACATAGGTTTTGAAGAAGACAAATCGAAGTATTTAGCCGCTATGACCCATTTTTGTCCGCTGCTTGACCAAAACTGCATGTTGTTGTTTGTCATTTATGCTCTTTCTTGCTCCTTATTTTTATTTTCATTTCTCTCTTTATTTTTTTTTACAACCCGAGTAGTGGAGGTGAGTCCGAGCAGATGAGTCCCGAGCAGAGGAGGTGAGTCCATGGGTGAGGAGCAAGTGGTTGATGAGCATCTTGACCGAGGAGCATGCATGGACGTGGAGACTGGCTTATGAGTCGTCACTGGTCGAGGATATCTTTGGTCGTGGGCACTGGTTGGGTTGTCACTGGCCGAGGAGACTGGGGGACGAGCCCATGGCCATGGAGTGGAATGGCCAGCCAGCGAGTGCATGACCGTGGAATGGCTGGCCGACGAAACTGGGCAACGATCTCATGGCCGTGGACTGGAATGGCCGACGACTGCATGTCTGTGGAATGGCCGGCCGACAAGACTGGGCGACAAGCTCATGGCCGTGGAATGCTCGGTCGACGAGAGCAACGAGCTTATGGCCGTGGGCGAGAAGACCCCTGGCTGTGGTGCATTGCTATGGACAAGGAGATATTTGGCCATCCGAGGGGCTGGTGGGGAGTTCCAACCACCACACTCCCGTGCAGGTGTTGCTTACAACAAGGTCGGTGCTGGTTGGGGGGTGGTCGGCGACCACCCCAAAGGAGGCAAGAGACGCCGGCGAGCCACTAGGTGGCTTCTGGCAGACCTATCATGCCACAGTGGGGATGGGCCAAGGAGTTCCAGCCATATGCTCAATGTGCATGGGTCATGGATGCAAGCCACGGTATGCCCGCTATGCTGGTCGGAGACCCCCTAGGTTGGCAAAAGATGTCGGCGGTATAAGTGATGACCGCCAACATGAACAAGAGGTGCTCACGGTAGTCTGCCATGAGCTTGTTGTGAATCCATGTCATGCGTGGTCGCGGGACAGCATGCTCCCGTCATCATGGCCAGGGACCATACCAGCGAAGATAGAAGCGTCCTTCCCTGGACGTAGCACGGTTGGGCAGAGCTGTGTGTCCACGGGCTCCGTTGCACGTGGCATGCATTCCATACGCCACCTCCGTGGGGTTGGTCAGAAACCACCCTAAAAGAGTCAGATGACGCCAACGGCCTATATGGTGGCTGTCAGCGCCGCCCTTAAGCCTGCCGTGGCATCTTGGGTGCACGGCATGCACCTAATACACTCTTGTGCATGACACAGGTAGGACGTGCACAACACTATGCAATTAAGTGCATGCCTAGCACATGCAATGTAATGTGCACAGTGGCCTAACGAGTGTTTGTCACGCACTGTGCATTAAAGTGCATAGTACTAACCCACGTACTTTCCCCTTTTTTTGCATGGTGCACTCGAAGTGCACTGAGCATTGCAACTGAAGTTTTGAGTACATCGGGTTCTCAAATGGGCGAGGAATAGGTTTGCTCGCCCATTCTTAGCATAAGTGTTTTTCAAAAAATAAAAGCCAAAAGGTTGAGAACGCTTATCTGGAAAAACTTCATCTGCTCGCTTAGTGATTTTAGCACATCGAAAAATCGTCATTCTCCCACCTCTGGTGTAGAAAATTAATCGATCTCGCAGACGATACCACTATTAACACCCAAAAATGGCGCAGCCCAGAAGAGGAGAAAGATCCATTCTTGGATGCATTGAGGTGGGTTGGGCCTCAATCGGTGAGGTGTGGAGCCCCTTGTGGTGATCTAGTGCGGTTGTACGGTGTCTGTGCGTACGTCCATATCCGTGAACAATATTTAAATACAGAGAAAATAAGGAGAGATGGACACATAGATTTACGCGGTTCAGCATTAGGCCTACATCCACCAGAGTTTGAGGAGGGGATATTCTACTATAATATACTTATTTACAGTCTCTTATAGCCTCTCATTTTTTACTGTATAATGGGAGCTAGAGATCTACTTGTTGGAAAATGTGTTCTCTCTGAAGCTCTCTCTAGAGGTTGAAGAAGCAGCCGAATAAGAAGCCCCCCAAGAAGCCTGGCCAAAAATCCATCTAAGCGTTCAAAAGAAAAAATCTCTGAAACCGAAGGCACCCTATCCTTTTTATCTCTTGCCCCATTTGCTTTATATCACTTCCATTTACTTTATATCAAATCACTCATTTTCTTTCGGGACACATTATTCCTTGCATTTCCTTGTCCCTTCTCTGTTAGCATTTTCCTCTCTCTTCCTTTGTCTTTTAGTAATAATCTCTTGATGTGCTGAGCCTTGAAAACTATTTTGGGTCTGGTGTATTTTACCCTTACACATGTCTAAATGATGATTTTGCCCTCGTATATCGCATCCTAATTCATAAACTATTAGTTTTGGTTTAATACTAAAAAAATTATTCTCATCAGTTACTGTTCACTACCTCACATCTTATAAAAACACTTTCATATATTATGGAAAAAAAAATTTTAAGTGTAAAGTAGGTAAGTGAATAGTGATTAAAATATAGAATTTCTCTTAATAATATTTGATGAATACCTAATTTTATTATTTTCATTAATACCGATATACAAAATAAATAGTGTTTGAAACTATAGAATGCGCACGCAGAGCGTACAATTGGAGTCGGGGAAGTAAAAGTCAAAGCTTAAAGGTGTCAGTACTACGTGCACGGTCTGACTACTAACACACGCCACCCATTTAACCAATTCCATGATTCTTCTCCAATACTGCTCAATCACTTACTTCTATGAAGTTTGAACTCCTTTCTCACGATAGACTCCAAATGAAAACTATAATCTTGGGTCCAACCCAGGGGTGTATGCACATGCTGGCAACCTTGTACGCTGCCTGTCGTGGTCGGCCCGAGAAAGCAAAAGGATATCACCCGAGTTGGTATACGTACCCCTAGAGCATTTCTGGCTTCTTTATCCTATTTTTTTAAAATTTATTATTATTATTATTTTATTTTAAATATTAATTTTTATAATACATCATATATTAATTTTTTATTTTATTTAAATATTATATTATTTAATATTTTTTTATTTATTTCAAATATTATATTTTCTGTACATTATATGTTTCAAATATTTTTCTACACATCGAATATCTTGATATTTATAATATTTATTTATTATAATGTAATATTTTAAATTATTTAAAAGAGTAAAATGATAAAAAAAAAATTCCAGCCTTTATTATTAACAATATCAAAACTTTTATATGCATAAAAATCAAAGAGATTATAAATAGAATGTTAGAGAGTAGATGAGAGATAAGAGAGTGGGGCCTGTGCAAAAGTGAAAAAATGATTAAAATAAAAATAAGATAAAAAGGAAAAATGATAAAATGAGAGAAAAATAATAAAAAATTATTTCAAAGAATGAACAGTAATCTCTACATGTAAATGATTTACTATAATTGAATATAAAATAGAAATAAAATAGATGATCTAATAGAAGAGACTTTTGACCATTTTTTTTTTATTTTACAAAATCTTTTGTAAATACTCTAAATGGACTGGCATTTGAATCATGTGTTTCTACTCATGTTTGGCCATATACAAAATTACAAATTGGTCTCCTCTCCTTACTCTCTTTGAACATATCAATTAGAAGAGTGGTGCTCTAAAGCCATTACGAAATTTTACAAAATAAATTTATAAATTTACGTGACGATATATTAAATTTATTTAATATTAAAAATAATTTTATAATTCGACAATATAGTATATCAAAATTCTTTAATTTATAAATTTATTTTTATAAAATTCACGACTAAAATATTTAAAGTGCCTCCTGCCTTCACCATTTCCAACACCATCATCAACCACATAAATCTGCATTTTGCCTGACATTATAATTATTAATCACACCGTGAAAAAAGGTTTCGTTTGGTTCCTTAACTACTCTTAACTCATCTCAACTCATCATTACAACTTTTTTAAATTCTAACACAAAATATAATAAACAATTCAATTTTTTCAAATCTCAAAATAATAATAATATTAAAAAATAATATTCTAACAATATTTTATCATCTCAACTCAACTCAACTCAATTCACTTCAACATCTAAACACAATAAAAAACAGTCTATCTTAAGGTGAGTTTGGTTACCAAACTCATCTCAACTCATCATTACAATTTTTTTAAATTCCAATACAAAATATAATAAACAATTTAACTTTTTCAAATCTCAAAATAATAATAATATTAAAAAATAATATTCTAACAATATTTTATCATCTCATCTCAACTCAACTCAACTCAACTCAACTCAACTCAACTCACTTCAACATCTAAACACACTCTTAATCTAGGTGTCATATGATATTGATATATAGCAAAGACAAGATCATATGCACCTTTAATTTAGACTTTATAGTGTGTGACTGTAGTTATTTTACGACTTTAACCCCACCATCCGCAATCATATGGGCCACTGCCATTCAACCACATCATCACCACACTGACCTAAAAACTTCAAAAAAAATATATATAAAAAAAAAATCCATTTGCATTTATATTTATTTTGTTCGGAAATCGAGTCCACGAAAATAAGAGGCGTGGGAAATGTCCTACTAATCATAGGTGAACGATGCCAAGGGCGGGTGCAAGTTTTAGCAAAATACATCCGGATACAGCAAACCAAGACTTTCGTCCGTGGAGAAACGGGAAACTTCGGACGAGACGACGAACAAGTACCCCACTGTGAGGTCTGGCTTCGCTTCGTCGACAAGTCTTGTAGTCGTTTTAGATCATTCTCTCTGTTTTTGAATTCTGACTTCTACTTCGGACTCCAGGAGCTCGACACTCGTCGACGTTGCAGAGGGAGCAAACACTTGTGCAATTCCCGCTGGCCCTCTCGTTTTTTCTTTTTCTTCAGTTTCTTTGGAGGGAATCTGAGCCTTTTTATCTTTTTTCTTTCTGGCGGGAAATTCAAGCTATTCCTCACCTATTCATTGACCTAATATCGGTTTACGAATAGAACTCCGAGAGAGAGAGAGAGAGAGCAGGGGGATGGGGGTGTCGGACAATGTGAAGGGGCTGATACTTGCGGTGGCGTCGAGCGTCTTCATTGGCTCCAGCTTCATACTGAAGAAGAAGGGCCTCAAGCGCGCCGGTGCTGCTGGTATTCGCGCAGGTCAGTCTTTCATATGTTTTTTTGGCTGAAAATTCATCTTATATTCAATTGGCCTAAAATAATCTATATTAGTTAGATGCACTGTGAACAAGCTATTGTAATTTTATCTCGGTGTTTGCGCCTTTCTAGTATATAATCTTTTAGTTTAATTAAGAAAACAGAAAGATAGTCTTTTTTCAATAATTGAACTTGGAATATTGGGATGTTAATTGGGAATATTGCAAAGATAGATTTCTAAGAACTTTTGGATCATCGAAAGTTATTGATTTGGCTTGAATATTATATTTTCCCCCCACCTTTAGAGGTAAACAAAACTGGTATTTCATACTTGTTTTGCCCCGTTGCTAATTTTATTACTTCGGGTTGGGTTTTAATGATACGTCTTTGAAGCGATAAACAGAAGGTATTGTTCGTCTTGTGGTTTGAGGAAAAGGATTTTAGTTGGCTTTAGTTTCAGTTTGTTTAATTGGAAAAAAGTTTCTGGAATGATTATCAAACTTATTCCAACTTCTCACTCATAATAAGAGTGGAAAAAGTATTGCTTGTCCCTTGTTTTATTGTGAGGTAGCCAGGGCTTTAAGGAACACTATTTTTGGTTTATAGAGTATAGGATCTCGTCATATTGGATAGGAAAGTTTGCTAGCCTTGAGAAGAAAACTTTGTGGAAAAGGAATCCGTCTTTTTCAATCAAGGGAAAGAAATAATCGGACTTTTGAGAATTGTGAGAAGACGGTGGCAAAAATCAAGGATCTATTCTTTAGAAACCTATATCATTGGATGGTTGCTCAATATTGTTTTTCTATTTCTAAGATCACTATCTTGTACTTTTCTCTTTTTATGGTTTTGGTATATATCATGTATTCCTTCCTGTGTATGTGGATAGCACCCTTCTCTGATTATAAATAAAGCTTTTAACTTATTAAAAATACCTTTCATGTTCAAAAAAATATAAAAACATTACAGTTATATATTTTATTCTGCTCTTGAGTTATATGCTGTCAATCTTAGGGTTTTATTTACTTTACTGAGTTGTATGGCTGGTGATTGGCTGTTGTTACTTTATTAATGCAGGAGTTGGAGGTTATACATATTTACTAGAGCCACTTTGGTGGGCAGGCATGGTGACAAGTAAGTATAGCGACAATGATCCAACTCCTTCTCTCTTTCTCTATCCCCACCCATTATATATTATGTATCTGAAATGTTAGTCATAAAATGGATAAAATCTTTGATCTCATGGTCTAGTATTTTCTGGATGATGTAGTGATTGTTGGAGAGGTTGCAAACTTTGTAGCTTATGTTTATTCTCCAGCAGTTCTAGTGACCCCACTTGGTGCACTAAGTATAATTATCAGGTAAATGCAATTACTTTGAGCTTTTCTTGTATGTGGGTAATTCCTTATGAAAACCTGTTATAAAATCCGCCTTATAACTTAAATTTTATTTGTGCAGTGCGGTTTTGGCTCACTTCATGTTGAGAGAACGTCTGCAGAAAATGGGTATTGTTGGATGTGTATCCTGTGTTGTGGGATCAGTTGTAATTGTAATCCATGCACCTCAGGAGCATACTCCCTCTTCTGTACAAGAAATCTGGACACTGGCTACGCAACCAGGTATATGGGAATATGTGTGTTTGGGGTTTGGAGCCCTTTTTTTTACATCTGAAGTTATCTGTGATTAAGTTTTTCCTCTCTCGAGGTTACTAACCTTTCCTTCCTCTGTCAACAGCCTTCCTTATATATGCCGCTGCTACCCTTTCAATAGTGTTGGCCTTGATTTTGCATTTTGAACCTCGCTATGGGCAGGAAAATGTACTGATCTTCTTGGGAATTTGTTCTTTAATGGGCTCACTTACGGTAATTTACATTTTCTAAAATTTATTATCTGCACATGGGCACCATGTCATCAAAGTCCTAGCTTTCTGATTTCAGTGTAATACTAACACATTCTAGGTGCTTATCCTCAAACCTTCCTTTGCTCTGATTTAGGTTGTGAGCATAAAGGCCATTGGAATTGCAATTAAGCTTACACTGGAGGGTGTAAGTCAAATGGCTTATCCTCAGACTTGGTTTTTTCTCACTGTTGCAGTGATATGTGTCGTTACACAGTTAAATTACCTGAACAAGGTGAGTGCAGCGTTATCATTTTTGGCACTGGTACAATTGGCCCGTTGGATTTATGTCTTAACTGTAAAAACCAGTGTCGTTTCTTTTGGACTAACTGATCATCTTCTGCTATGAATCTATGTGCTATCTAGTGTTCATGCTATAGTTATTTGCCATGTGAAGTATCAAGAGAAGATTTTCCAAATCCAAAGTGATTTTATACTTTCCCTTGAAGAAGCCATGAATATTACTCTTATTTTGTAATTTTCAAGAATGAATTTTGAAAGTTTGGGCTGCCTTCATGAATACTACTGCTGGTGCTTTGTTCTTTTATTATTGAATACAAAAGTCTTGCATCAAGCATACACAGATTCCAGCCTTATTAATACTCGAATGTCGATGTAATGTGCTACATCCATCTAGCAAGAGTCATAAATATGGAACTGTGACAGAGTATATAATTTTCCGGTTATTGAAATTTAATGGACAGAAACTGTAAGTTGGCCTGATGCAACTGTAAGTTGACTCCAATTAGCCACTAGATGCATAAATCAGTCTGTTCTAGTCTATAAAGTTTCAGCAAGGATGTAGCAGCAACAATAAAAATTGAATCTTTTGCTGCCACTTCATAGAAACCTTAGATTTCAAATATTCACACTGTCTGGATGCTATCTTATGAGTCTAAGCATCAAGTGGCCGTAGAAATCTCCAAGTTTCTTTTTTCTTTTATTTTTTTATTATAGGAAGAAATCTCCAAGTTTCTATGTGTAAAGACTGGTTGGCATTCTCTTGTTTGTGCTGGTTTTGATGGCATCTTTATTTCAGGCATTGGATACATTCAGTGCAGCTATTGTTTCTCCAGTATATTATGTAATGTTCACAACGCTGACCATCATTGCTAGTGCCATAATGTTCAAGGTAAGATATATTAAAGGGAAAATATACAATCCTCCCTCAAACTACTACCTAATTTGCGATCATCAGTCAAGCCATTAATCTTAGCAATTACCCCCCCTCAAACTACCAAGAAAACCATGTGATCTGCCTCCTCCATAAAAAACATTTGACATAGACACCCTTGTAAAAAATTAAAATTCATTTAATTAGTTACAAATTATAAAACTTAAAAATTGAAGAAATGGAAAAAAAAAAAAACTTAAAAAAATGAATAATGTTTTTCCAAAGAAAATTTAAAATGATTACAGAAACATAATAAAACGATTTTTTTTTTAATAATAATTTTTTCAAAAATTTGATTTTTTATTTTTAGAAAATCATTCTTAAAGATTGATTTTAATTTTTGAAATATAATATTGTTTTAATCAATTCTTTTTAAATATGTTTTATTTATTGATCTTTTTTAAAATTTATTAGGATATTTTTCTTTTGAGAATTAATTTTTGAGGTAATTTTGTAAAAGGTGTACATCATAATTGCTCTTGTTTTGGTGGGGATTGCCAATTTGGGTAGTAGTTTGAGGAGGTTTTGTGTATTTCCCCTGTATAAATGTTTTCTGGAATGTGCTTTTGTTGCTACATGATGCTATTATAATTTCCACCCAATTCCAAGAATTGGCGAGCTGAAATCTTTTTATTGCTTAATGTATATTGTGCAGGATTGGTCAGGTCAGAATGTGAGCAGCATAGCCTCTGAGATATGTGGATTCATCACTGTGCTTTCTGGAACGATCATACTTCATGCAACCAAAGAGCAGGAACCACCTCCTGCACAAGGTACAATTTGACCTAATTCTTCTGTAAATGTCTTTTATCACATTTAAATGATACAAATCTAGATATATTCTTTTCACCCTCCCTTAAATTTCTAATTTGAACAATACTAGAATGGAATTTCATATGTATTTATTCAGTAAATTTGTAGCCACTGGCATGCTAGTCTAAAACTAAAGGTGTTTCTGGCTCAACTCTTGGGATGTAAAAAGCAAACCTGATTTTTCCATAATGTATATCACCACTGGACCCAAAACTGACACTAATTGATTCTTTGTCATTAAGATAATTCTGTATTTGATCCCAACCAGGTTTGATACGGAACCCTACCAAAGATAAAAACTGATGGGGATAATAGAAAATATGCAGTGGATAATTTGTAGCATGTATAAAGATTCCTTGTCTGCATTTAAAATTATGTAGGCATAACATGGTTGGAGACATATTGATCTAATGCCCCACAGGTAGGCTTTTTGAAATTGCAGAAAACTAAATAGTGGCCTGTAGACCACAAATTTTTCTTTTACCTAAGGTCATGGTTGGTAATTTTGATTCATTCAGAAGGAGGATTTTCATCCTGGCGTTCACTTCTATTTTTCCTTTTGCTTTGTGGGGGGACATCTGTACCTATGGTTATTGGTGATGCCTGGCTGTAATATCTTCTTAGATGCTCTTGTTTGCCTAGGAGAAGTACTGAATTATCGTTTAGGTTTATGGGTAATCTTAGGCCTCGTTTGTTTTCGGAGATGAAATGAGATGAGATTAAAGTTAAAAAGTTGAATAAAATATTATTAGAATATTTTTTTTAATATTATTTTTATTTTGGAATTTGAAAAAGTTGAATTGTTTATTTTATTTTGTATTGGAAGTTGAGAAAGTTGTAATGATTAGATGAGATGAGATGGGATGAGATGTTTTCTCAAAACAAACGAGGCCTTAAATATATATTTGTACAGGCAATTCCTCTAGACAACAATGGGGAAAACTACCTTCATCTTATTGTAGTTCAGCCACATTAGACAGGATTCTAGATAGTGATTGATTGGACTTGTTCATTCTTGTACAGCGATGAATGCTATCTCAGAAGTTTAGAACTGCATGTCTTATTGGTAGAATGATATAACGATATATATTCCGGCTGTGGCTCATTAATGATGTGGCCAATTTAAACAGATTGTTGTTACCCTTGTTTCTGATAAATGTTTTTGGGACCCTCTTGCTCTTGTAGTTTTTCAATTGAGATGCGCCCTGAACTGTAGATCAGTGCATTTATTTATAGGAAAAATACACTTTGCACTCTCAAATTACTAGGTATTTTTGTTTGCACTACAAACTACCAAAGTTGACATATTGCGCCCTCTAACTACGAGAAATGACAAAAACACCATCGACTAATTCTGATCATTAAAATGGACGAAAAATAGTTGACATGATGTAGTCTAGAACATTACAACTTTTTGATATTCTGGAGGTGCAATGTGTCAGTTTTGGTTGTTTTTGTAAAGTATGAAGTACCTGCTAATTGGAGGGAGCGAGGTATATTTTGCACTTCATCTATTGTTGACCATATTTGGCTTGAAGCATTGTTCTACTCTATCAGCCTTTAGCTTATGATGACACTTTTGCTAATCACCGCAGGTACTGTAACATGGTACATTAGTGGGGATTCAATAAAGAGTTTTGAAGATGAACATTTGATAACTATATGCAATTCAGATGTTCTTGAACAATGAACTTTTCTTAAGAGAAGGTGATCCCCCAGCAGCGGTCCAACTGCTATTAAGAGAAGAGAACATTTGCAGATTGAGAAGCTTACCATTTTGCTTGGACAAACCTTTGGGTATCAACAGGTGGTTGGGCCGTCTTCGTCCCGGTTTTTGATCAGCTCGTGGGTAAGATCCTCAGTAGACCCAAATCTTTGCATAATGCTGTATGTAACCTCAACTCGGATGGGGGTTACAGAGCTGGGTCAACAACAGTGGAGATACCTACAACGATAACATGGAACGTTTCATCATGTATAAGAGATTAATAGTTATGATATATATATATATATATATATATTTGCATATTGACATTTCTCATCTCTTTTCATTCAATATATTTCAGTCAAATTTTTTATCATTCCATTATTTTCATTTGAGTTTGTTTGATCCGGTATTTTTGTTGTTGGTGAATTTGGAATATGACAATCATACGTGCCTGATGTGTTTGTGCAAACGTCTATTGAATGAGCCTTTGCTAGGACTATGCATAACATTTTGGTTTGAATTTCAAAGCTCTGGACTGAGCTGCATGAACTTGCTCTTTTGTGATTCAAATTGTGGCAATTGCTTTTCCAAGTAAAACACAATGTGCCCAATCTTTTGCAGTGGTAAAATGGGTGCTGGTGCTTCTTCTTCTTCACATTCTGAGCGAAACCTGACAACATGAACAAATTTAATTTGCTTTCTCCGTGATTTATTTATTTATTTTCTGGGATGAAATATAAGAAGTAAGTGACAGTTGATTTACCATATTACATAGATACCAATGACCTCAAGATGAATTCATGTCAATTCAGCAAAATATTAGTAGTGTGTCCGTGGGTTGCACAAGATATTTATTAATTATATTTACAATTTGTATCTCAAAAAAATTATACTTAATAATTTTATTTTAGAATTTTTCATATGCGAGATTCTTAATTATTAATTGTAAAAACTAAATATAGAGAAAAGAATATGAAGTGTTGCATACTCTTAAAATTCTAATTTATCTAATATTTATTAATTAATAAAGGATCATAATTTAGGTCATTTAATACCTTACTATATTTATATTTAAAAAATTAAAAGCAAATGAGCGAAAAATGTTAGATTTATAAAGGCAACTAGTTTAAAGTTAATAAAAAATCTCATAAAATAATGTTTATAAATTCCTTGTTGTGATACATTAGATTGTAAAATTATTTTTATTAATAATAGAATAAAGATTAGAGAATTTTTAGCTCTATAGATAAAATTTATAGAAAAAATTTACAAAATGTAATATGTTAGATTTATTTTATCGTAAAAATAATTTTATAATTTAATTGATCATATTAAACTATTGTAAATTTTTTTGGCAAGAATTTTTTGAGTCTATACTAGATATAAAAACCTAACTAATCGACTCGGTTTCTGTCCAAAACTAAAATTGAATCGATTATATTTTTGTATGTTTAAAACCGATCGAACTGATCGATTAAGTGGGAGAAATCCAGCCGGAACGGTTCCAATTGGTTCCGATTGGTTTGATGGTTTTCATATCAGTTTTGGAAACACAAATACAAACCTAAAAAACGACCAAAACAATCCTATGATCATCGATCGGTAACAGAAGCAACAAATATGAAAACCTTAAAAAATATATTACATATTCAATGATTTATATTGTAAAATCTCATGATAAACAAATATGGAAGATTTGAAGCAAACTTAGAAAACTCAAAAAACCAAAATCATACAAACAGAGAGAGTTGGAGAGAGAGAGAGAGAGAGAAATATGAGATTGGGGTGAGGTGGATCTAATTGGCGGCGTGAAGGAAGAGAGAGGTTGTGCGGTACCACAGCTGCCAACTAGTGCACGAGAGAGGAGAGAGAGTCTGAAAAAGAGAAAGAGAATCAAGAGAAGAAGAGGGAGGGGAGGAGATAATTAAACCCTAAATCCAAACATCACCATTTAATTTACTTAAGTGAAATGACGTTGTTATACATAATATATATTATAGAATAACGCTATTATTCCTCCTCAATTTGTTCCTTATTTTGACCGTTCATGTATTTAATTTTTTTTCTTAATAGTTAAGTAAATGACTATTAGTGTATTTGTATTTTTTTATTTTTTAAAAATATTTAAACATGTTCAAAAAATGTTTGAATTGAAAGCAAAAAAAAAAGTACAATTTGCACTAAGCGGCAGTGCTGCAGCACAATAAGCGGTCATCTACATATGGCAGAGTAGCACCGCTCTATATTATATTGACTAGTTTGACGGTTTGAATTTGGTTCAAATCGGGACCAAACCGGTCAATATCGTTTTTAACTATTGTCTATTGTCGGTGGATTGATTCTCCAACAATTTCGGCCGATGCCATGCTCCGGCGGCGGTTCTCGGCGACAGTCAGTTTTTATAATTTATATTAGCCCTAATCCAGAGCAAACACTTTTATAAAGATTATACGTTACAAACTACAAAGCCGAAGGCCCAAAACAGACGAATATCGCCACGCTTCCTTTCTGACCAGGCCATCTACACTCGATATCTCCACCGTCCACTCATTCCATTAAAACTCCACCACACGATCCAATCACATTTCCCTACCTATAAAAATAACCCCCTTTCGCTTCGCTGCCAACGAACGCAACCTAACGGCCAGCGAGAGACAGGAAATCTACAGCGAGAGAGAGAAGCAAGGCATAGGAAGAACAGCTATGGCGGCAACAGTGTCTCCTTGGGCCAAGCCCGGTGCCTGGGCACTTGACTCCGAGCAACACGAGGCCGAGCTTCACCAACTACAACAGAACGAAAACCAGCCCATCTCCGGAATTCCAACCGAGCCTCTCGCCGATTTTCCGTCCCTGTCCGCCGCGGCCACCTCCAAGTCGAAGAAGAAGAAGAGCCAGACCATCTCCCTCGCTGAGTTCACAGCCAAGCCAACTCAGCCGAGCTATCAACAACAACCTCAGGGACTCACCCCCGAGGAGTTCCTGGCTCTCCCTACTGGTCCGCGTGAGCGCTCCGCCGAGGAGCTCGACCGCAACCGACTCGGCGGCGGATTCAGATCCTACGGCTCAAACGACTCTTCCAATTCTCGGTGGGGTTCATCTAGGGTTTCTGATGAGCCCCGCAGAAATGGTTCGTTTAATAGGGACAGGGAATCTGCGCCTTCGCGGGCCGACGAGATTGACAATTGGGCAGCGGAGAAGAAGTCGACCGTTGGTAGTAACGGTTTTGAGAGGAGGGAGAGAGGTGGAGGGTTTTTCAATTCGCAATCTCGAGCGGATGATACGGACAATTGGGGATCGAATAAGGCCTTTGTGCCGTCGGCGGACGGACGGAGATCTGGCGGGGAAAGAAAGGTGGGATTCGCATCCGATGGTGGTGCTGATTCGGATAATTGGGCGAAGAACAAGAAAGAGGTGAGTAGTGTAGGAGGGGCTGGGACTGAAAGGCCCAGGCTTAATTTGCAGCCGAGGACTCTGCCTGTGAGTAATGGGGACAAGCAAGAGGCGGCGGGGATCGTTTCAAAGCCCTCACGGGGTTCAAATCCGTTTGGGGAGGCAAGGCCGAGGGAGGATGTTCTGGCAGAGAAAGGGAAGGATTGGAAGAAGATTGACGAGCAGCTGGAGGCCACGAAGATGAAGGAGGTGGCAGAGAAGGCGGACGGGTCTTCCTCGTTTGGAAAGAGAGGTTTTGGGCTTGGCAACGTTCGGGCAGCGGGGGTGGAGGATAATCGAACTTGGAGGAGACCAGAATCGGTTGAAAGTCGCCCTCAGAGGTTTGTTTCAGTCAGCTATCTTACTGGTCTATTCACTGAATTGCAAAAAAAAAAAAAAAAGCTTGCTATTTGGTTTCTTGATGTGGATGGACTATGTTTTTCACTGGGAGCTGTTTACTATTTTTTTTGTTAGATTAAGATTATTTTATTGCTCAGTTGGCATGAGGAACTAATTTGGTATCTGTCATTCCGTTTATTGGTTTCGTATTCACTCATATTGCTGGCTTTGTATTACTTTACCCATTTGCTCGTTCTCCGTTACTATGTTTCTTTGTTATCTTTTGCTCATTATAACTGGTAGGAGTTTCAGTGGAGTACTTGGATAACATATTTTCTCACGACTGTGCCAAGGTGGTTCATTTTAAACTTGTTCTAGTGACAACGATTTGGTTTCTGGATACAGCCCTAGGCAACCACGAACGGATCCTAGGGTTTTGGTGAACCAAAGTGAGTCGAGAGATAAGATACTCTATTTGGTGCACAAAATGGTGTCGTTTGTCTTTGTGATTTGATTATTCCTAACCTCAATCTCTCATCTACCGTATTTGACATTTTTGCAAATTGATTATTCCTGCTGCCACTTTGATGTTGGTGATTGATTTCCAGTATCAACAGTTGGGATCCATTTATATTGTAAAGTCATTCCTTATCCCCCTTCCCCCCACCAAACACACTAACAGACTCACAAAAAGAGCAAGAATCTATTTCAGGCTAAACTTTGGCTCTTATTCTTGCATCTGCTCTCTTAGGTATGCATGGTATGAATTTCATTGAACCCATTGACCGTGCAAATGGTTATATTTCACTACTGCTTGTCGTCTATAACCTATATGGGTCCCACATGAGGTACACAAGCATGAATTGTGTAGATCTTTGTGGTACAGATGGCAAATGTTCTAGGCTATATGGTCCCCATAGTAATATGGAAAAACAAGTCTCTTCATTGCTTTCAACATATCAATTCATCTTTGGAGCTGCTGCCGGTCTTTTCTTTGTGCATTGCTCTGGTCAAGATGGGTGCTTTTCTTTTCAGTTAACGATGTGTGTTTTTGGCTCTTTGGTAATTGTGTTAATAGTGATTGTTACATTTATACACACATGCCTACGGAGTTGAGATTGTGTTCAAATTTCAGCTGAATTGGGACTTATATTTGTAGGACCTTAGAGCTTCATATTTTTTTTTAAAAGCAAGGTGTATTATTTATAAAAATTAGGAAATATTACAAGGGTGGTTCTTTTCCACTGTGAAAGAAGAGGAGGGGGGGGGGGGGTGGCGGCAAATAAAAGGGTGTGATTCCTATCCATGTAGGGGATGTGGTCCATTTTGCTAGGTCGCAAGTTCCAGTCAAGGTTTGCTTCTAGGATGGCGTAGATTGTGTTGATGATGGGTGCAATTTACCATCCTAACTCTGTAGAGGCCTGATAAAGTTCCTTATGAACGATTTTTGAGTCTCCTTCAATGATGATCTGTCTGCTATGTAGGTTGGTTTTTGTATACACTAAAAGGTTTGTAGTGTCATGTCATCATTCTGAAAATTGCAGATTGATGTGTAATCATTTTCTGATTTGAAGCTAAAGGAAAAAAGGTCTTGGACAACCGTCGTTGCAATACCTATGCAAATATGCAATATTTCTTGCTTTTACAGCTATTTTTCTTTTCCAAAAGAAAAATTATTCTCATCAGCCACTATTCACCACCCTACATCCCATACCTTATGAAAAACACCCATACACCTTATGAAAAAGATATAGGTATGGGGTGTGAGAGTGAATGGTAGTAAATCCCTTTCCAAAAACATAATTTATTAAGTGGCAGACATATTACTACTTTTGAAGTATGTAAGTTAAGATTTGAAACCCACCCATGGGTAGCCCAAGTGGTAAGGGCGAAGTTGTGTGCATGTGCCCCATCAGGTTTGATTCTCCCTGAGATCTAACTGCGATTTAAGTGGGAGACCATAGTGGTGGGTTGCTGTGCTAGTCTTCCCGGGAGTTTATGTTCCATGGGTGAGTCCTAAGGACGCTGCTGTGGGATGGTTCTCCTGTCATAAAAAATAAAAATAAAAATAAAAGAGTTAAGATTTGAACAACTATTTTTGCAATTAGTTTGTTTAACTAAATGATTATTTTTTTTTTCTTTTCCTTGCAGTGCTGAGAAAATTGAGAACATTCCTGGTGAAGAAAAATCAGGAGAGCTTATATGCTGCGATGCTGAAATTTAAAAAAGGCGTTGAAAATGCCAGAAGTTCTTGGTTAATGGGAGGGCTTGTTTTCTTAAATTTTTTTATTCAGTTTTGTTATTGTCTAGTTTTTAGGGGTGTTCTGCAATGAATGTCATTACCGTTGAACGGTTTGAAGACAATTTTGGTAGGCTTTAAGGTAGTGAGGCTAGTTCGGCCTATAATTTGTAGTACGTGTTGCAACTCAGCCATTTTAGTTATTCTCATTATTGTTACAATATTTGAGTTGTTCTTCTTTAGTGGCAATGTCTCTTGTTTTGAGACGGTGGCCGAATAAATTGAGATATATACGTTTTAACTGAGTTTGAGCATTACTGTATTTTTAAGAAATTGGCCATTTTCTTTGCTATGAGGTACTCTGTGGGAGAAGTTACTGTGGTACAATATTTCTTCGATGTTTCACAGATGGCAAAGTTATGCTAACAATGCCTTGTTCGTTTGCTTTTTTTCTTCCTAATTATCTCTCAGATTATGCTGACGATGTCTTAGGTTTGTTATAATAACATTCAGTTGTCAGATAGCTGCTCGTGGTACTTCGGATCCGCTGCTTTGCAAGACCTCCAATTCTATGGGCCGACAGTTTGGGTTGTGGGAACTCCCAACTTTTTTTTTCAAACAAGAAATGGATCCAGTTTATTTCGTAGATGCTAAAAGAAAATTATGAAAGTATTCTAATTAACTTCAATACACAATAATTAATAGGGCTGATCAAGTCAAGGAAATCTGCAAATGTAAGATGAATCAAAATTAAGAACCAAGGAGCTATAGCTGACTGTTACAAAGACAACATCTTAACTATGTGGAAGTACTTGGATTGGAAAACAAAATTTACCAAGGTTCTGAACTTCTGAGATGTTGCAGTCCACCATTGGGTTTTGTCAAGTTAAACATTGCTGAGTGTAGTTTGGAAATCCTGGTGCATGTGGTGGTGGAGGAGTAGTTTGTGATTCTAGAGGGGGAATCTTGGGTGGTTTGATGGCTTATTATGGAAGCGGTACCAACACAATGGCTGAGACAAAGGCATTGCTTGATGGTCTGCGAATATGTAATATGCTGCAGCAGTCTATTGAAACTGATTCCCAATTGTTGGTTAACTGGTGGAATGGACAGGGTGATGTTCATTGGGCTGTGCAAGAAGACTGGGAGAGAATTGCTTACATTGCAAAGGAGTTGAACATAGTAGTTGAAATACATATATAGAGAAATAAACCAAGTTGCTGATTTCCTTGTCAAAGAAGGTGTCAAGGGACGTAACGACAGATTTTGAGCTGACCCCAAAGGAGATAACAGGCTTGTTGGGACTAGATAGGATAGGATTGCCGGTAATACGTTGGTATGACTTGGATCTGGCTAGGCATTTTCGGAAGCCTTTTGTTCTTTCTTAGGGGATTAGCAAATGTAGTTAAGGTGTTCAAGATGCAGCAGATTGATGAAGTTAGGCTGGAGAAACTGCGGGGAGGGGCACAAGAACGGCTAATGCAAGTAAGGGAAGGTCAGGTCCACCTCATACTAGCGGAGAAGAAGGCAACTTACAAGCGCTTTTCCAAAACTGAGATTACTTTTAGGAACAAAGTTAAAAGAAGCCGTAATTTTGGTCTCTAATATCCAAATTCCAAGATAGAACATGGTCTACTCTGAGTTATAAAAGGAGTGTTTTTGGATGGTTATTAACTTTGGGAATTTGACCTTTGGACGTGGATAAACAATGTATGATATCCCAAAATGGCGATGAGTACTACAGATATGAGACCCAAAAAAAAAAAAGAAGGCCTTGAGTTGCTGCTATTGTTTTAACCAGCAATCTCAAACCTTTTCTTCTTCTTCTTGTTGTTGTTTTTTTTTTTTTTTAAATGGAATGGAGGACTTTCTTTTTTCAAGGATGGTAGAGAGATGAGGACTCAATTGATCTTGAATATCTTTCATTAAAGAGGGATGCAAATACCATCAGGCTTCAACGCCATTGGCATGGATAGAGAAACGCCAAACTTATCTCGGATGCCGACTTTTGTTTACAACAAGGGCACGAGGAAGGTCCAGCAAATAAATTACTACTAGTATCTCTGTCAAGAAGGAAAAAAAAAGAACTAAACACAAGCATGTGCAATGCAGTTGAAAAGAAAAAAGAAGAGGTTATGGGGGGAAAGGATTGTTTGTCTGGCCCGGCCTGGATTTGCAGATGAGACCATATCTTTCATCTCTATATCTTTCATCAATGCTTCCCGCTACTTGGACGGCCAACTAATACCCTCCCACCGCTAAAAAGCTCAAACCACAACGGGTACAGATCAGCTGCCCACGTCTAGAACTTCTGAAAATAAGCACTCCCCCGACTTGAAGGGAGTTAGGTGAGAAACTTTACCCCATCCCCCCATCTGATCTCTTTCATACGAGTATGTCTGCTGACATTATTAACTGAGCATGGCTGGCGCCTGTCATGTGACAAATATGGTCTACAAAGTAGTGAGAAATTTTTTAAAGGTTTCACACTCTACCAAGGCATTCACAGATTTGTACTAATTAACTCTAGGGGTCCCTAATCCATCGGTCCATTATAGAAAGAAATAACACACTTGGTGGTCACAACAGTAAGAGTTTTGCATGTATAGGACCTTAATTAGAAGCGTGTTTGGTTGGTGGTTCTGAGGTGGTGCAAACACTCCCGTGGCCCAGGCCACCCCGAACACCACCACAGGGTGGCCCGGGCCACCCTCAATGGCTACTGGAGTGGACGAGGAGTCTATAATTAGACTTCAACTTTTACTTGGTGTGCATTTTGGTGTTGTGAAAAATTAAAATTGAGATAGTAATATTGCTTGAACCGTTTCGCTTGCTTGCAGGAACTTGCGGGTCATAGGTTTGACGCTTTAAATGGGAAAGGAGGAAACAAAAATCATGGACAATGACAACCAAAATCTAAAATCGTTGTGACATAGCTCTCCGACTTGCAATAGACAAACCTACTTTACTACCTCCAAAATTATTGACATGATCGCATCGACATGTATCCATGGCATCATCTCAACAAGATCATCTTCCCGACAATATTAAAATATGGGTAATGATACGGAGACCGATGATGAACCGATGAAACCTACTTGACGGATAACAAATGCACATTTTTTTTAAAAAAAAAATTTCCTTTTTATTTCAATCATTTTTTATATATCTTTAAACATTTTAAAAAAATTTAAAAAAATATTAATTTACTAATAGTTACTTCTTTAAAAGTAAAAATAATAAAAAAAAAATTTAATCAGTCACTTTTATCGGTAACTTTTACCGATTCAAGTAGCATTTTCCAAAAAATATCTATATGGGAATCTAACCCAATCGAGGAGGGACAGTCTTAAACAGACCTTGAGCCTTATAGGAGATAATCCTGTTCTGAGTCCTTGGAACCCAAATGGAGGGGACTAATGTGAATCCCAAAAAAACCAATTGAAAAGGAACAATTTCAAATGAGCCAGAAGCGTGATAAGGAGGAGCTCTGGGCTCGACTCTGCGTACCAATATATGATTGTGCTTTGTGCCACCGTATTATTTCCTTCACTGTGTCTATGTTTTGTAACTTACAGAACATCAACGTCGATAATTTATGTAGGCGAGGCTAACACTACCAACATTCTTAAATGAAGTTCCGTAATGGTAGAATTTAGTTTAGCCTCATAAAAAGTTCTCTATTTTCTTTCCCACTGGTCATAAATATTGGCAGTTGAGAGTTGAATATAAGCATCTATCACACACTACTACTACTCTTTATTAACTTCTGACTGTTGTGGGTGTTGGTCACGTTTTGATAACACCAATCCCTTCTCCTTTTCATTCGATCTTTTGCTTTGGTTGTCTCCTTGCGCAGCTTCCATTTTCATGGATTTGCGAGAGAAACTCCTTTTTACGGGTTTCTTCATTCTTGCTGCAGCCATTGATGGAGCAAGGGCAGATACTATGGTCACTGGCAGTGTCTTCTGTGACCAATGCAAAGATGGCCAGAGATCCCTCTTTGATTACCCCATTTATGGTGAGATCCACAACCACGTACGGACTGCATTATTCATTTTTGCGTTTCTTCTTCTTTGGTAATTTACCCAGATATTCTCGCATATTATACTACAAATCTCCAATGTTCGGCAGTGAATTTCCTCCACATACCCTTTTTCAGTTCGACTAAGCAACAATCATGAATGGTATATACTAGGGCATGCTTGTCATTAATTACATGTGATTTATGAGCTTTAAGGCGTTTTGGACCTTTCGTGATTGGGTCCCAATCTTGGAAATGTGTCGTAACCCTTCAATAAAATATGATTTCCTGCGGAAAAATTCCAGTGCCAAGTACCAATTAGGCCAATAAATGAAGATGGGAGGGCTATTGGGCTGATGCTTGGCAAATTGATGCACGCTCGTGAAGAATAATTTTTTTTTAGTGTGAAAGCCTTTTTTTTTTTTTTTTTACTGTTAGATCACCATGATTTGTTCAAAAAATTATTAACTCACATGCGACAAGCGGTACTTTAACACTAATGATAGTTTGCTTCCTGCAGGAATTAAAGTTACAATCTCCTGTGCTGACAGTGAAGGGGAGGTCACAATGTCAAGGGAAGAGACTACAAATTGGTTGGGAAACTATGTAATGAAGTTTGATGGTGCCCCGGACTTAAGCGGTTGTTATGCCCAGGTTTCAGGCAGTAGTAGTGGACAAGCTACAGTGGATTGTGGTGCAGCTGCTGGTCCTGCTCAATATCTTAGACTTGTGTTTAGGATGTTTGACATGGAGATGTATGCTGTGGATCCTTTGCTTGCTCAGCCTGCTCAGCCCATGTCATTCTGCCCAAGGTCAGCAAACCCGGTACCGCCCTCACCGGTAACACCAGCTGTAAGGCCTCCTCCACCTTTCAGGCTTCCACCTATGCCTGGACTGCCGCCACTTCCTTCATTGCCACCCCTGCCTCCAATGCCACCAATGCCATTCTTGGAAGCTTCGGCTTGTCCACATGAGTAAGTTGGAATTTGGATCACATCAAGGCTAATTGATTGGTTAGGCAGTAGGATGTTGCACTAAACCACTCTAGTACCTGTCATTGTTATTCTCGTCTCACGCGTTGAGTTCAAGATTTGAATTCTTGGAACACTTTTTTCCGATTCGATTTATAAATCTTCACCTGTCCCCATCACTATTTTAATGCTCTGTGACGTTCCTGCCTCATTTTCCCTCAGCTATCTGATGTCTGAACACCAACTGAGCCAAGACTTTATGCCCAAGGGTTTTGGTCTAGGTTTCTTGCCCTCCTGCACGCCATTGAACTAACACGAGCGTCAGGCTTCCAAGGGCAAGAGTAGCTGCACGTGCCTGTGATGCACATGTGTAAGCATCCCATATATATATCGCCATTGCTAGTGTCATTTTTCCTACAAGTCATGTGATATATGGAATGGGCATTCACAAAAAGAACCCACAAATTAATCCATCCCTCACTTTACAGCTTCACGAGGAACTTGTCACAATTGTTTTTATGAGTTGTCCTAGAAATTGCTCCTGCCCAAGAGTTTGTTCTTCATAATGACGAGAGTTTTTTTTTCTCCCATTTTATGAAGTTATGACTCTCTAAAAGTTGTTCCAACATACATGCGATATCTGTGAAAAAAAACATATTTCTTTTCGAAGTTAATTAGCTGTAATTTCCTTCACCTCTGAATAGGATCAAAATGTTGCATGCTTGTTAACTCATTATAGTGGTTTTTGTGGTTCCCCAGAAGCTGGACAAGTCCGGAGTACAGATGCTACTGGAGGGCTGTGAACCCGGACACAAAGGTTGCTGTTGTTTTCGGTTTGCTCGCAGGTAGAAGATATGGGACAGACGTGACATTGTGGCAAGGCCTGCAAGGGAGAGGAGAGGCGTATAGGGCTCTTCTTAGGGAAGGAGTCACTGCTTTTCTTAACTCTTACAACAGTCTTCAATTTCCTTACAATACAATTGGTGTAGTCCAACGCATGAACTTGGCCTTGATGGGATCTCCTCGAAATGTCCTTCTCACTGCTCTGCGATTCACCAGAGCCAATTCTGGTTATGGCAATGTCACCTGCAATTTCACCCCTTGCAAGTGATGATCAGTCCTCACTATTATATATTATGTGATTTTTATTTCTGTAATTTGGGCTTTTCGAGTCGGAAGATTCTTGATATTTATTGCGAATAATTACTATTATTTTCCTTAATGTCTTATGAATCACCGTTGTTGTGAGTACTACTGCTGAGTATGAGATTCAGCAGTTGAATTAATCAGTCAAGTCACAGACAAACACTACAAAAAACAGAAAACCAATATATATATATATATATATAGAATCACAATCACATGAATCAACGGTCATCGGCAACTCCTAGGGTATCTGTAACACCCAGAACCAGGATCAAGATTAAGCTAATTTCGGGTTTTATAAAATTTTTCTTTTGGGTTAATATGTATGAAAAACTCATTTGAAATTTAACAAGTAATTTTGAAGTATCTTACTGGCTCAAAAATTATTTTGGTGGTATATGAATTTTTATTTGAACTTGATAATTAGGATAAATTTTTTTATCAAACCCAATGAGAATTGGCTCGAAAATTTTATGGGATAAGCTGAATTATTTTTAAAAGTTGAGTCTCATAATTCACGGGATGGCCCAAACCACGTACGTCCAAAACCCAAGCAGTGAGAACCAATTTCAGACTCCACGCACATGCACGTCTCCATGGCATGCACCTTTCTCCCTTCCCTTTCTCCTTTAGGGTTTTCAATTTTCTATATTTATACACAAAGTTACAAATCCACTTTCTGCAGACCCATACATGAACTGCCGCACCCTTCCTCCACGTTCAGAGAATAAAAAAAATATATATCAAAGCCTATGTCACACTCTCTTCTCCACGCCAACCCAACTGCAAGTCGCAACAACCTCCCACACCAAGCCTGCTTCACTTCACAGCAACCACCAGCTGCAACAAAGCCATCGAGAGACCATGCCCCAAACCGAAACTAGCCACTGCCCAAGCCCTCCTATCAATTGATCCCACTGCCGTAAACTACCAGAGAAGAGTTTTGCGCCCCATGCAAGCTGAAGGTAACATAGCCCTTCCTGTTCACAAACCACCGTGCACCAGGCCACCCCCACGAAGTCGTAGCATCAAGCTGCCGTAGTAGCCCACTTTTCTCCTCAACCCCACGTTCACCACCCCAATCGATGCACAGAAACCACCACAGTTTGAGCCCACGCATAGCAAGCCATTGTAGAAACCACCACTTAGTCTACTCGAGTTTTCCCAAAGCCCCGCCGTGCGCCCTTGCCTTCCATCGAGGCTCACCACGTTGAAACGACACCACCTTCACTCCCTTTCATAACAACCGCTGCCCCACTTTCAACCTTGCTTGTAAACACACAAAGAGCTGAATGCCCCTGTTTTAGCCCCATAAAAACAGCGCATCGCAGCCACCAAGCACGACGGACCGTAGCCCCTCATGGCGGCACCCTCACGGCCTTCCCTCAGCCATAGATGATGCCAAACCCTAGTCGTGCCCAACCACCCTCACCCAACACCAAACCGGTGCACGTGAAGCTTTTGAGCGTGGCAACGCCGTGAAAAAGCTCGCTTTCTCCCTAAGTCTCTCTCTCTTTCTCTCACATATTTTCATGTTCTACCACCATGGACAACCGCCGTCGCTCACCCACGTCGGAAGTTGACGAACAAAATCACGACCCACGTCGCATGGTTACTTTGTCTTAAGCCTTCTCCATTTCACTGGTTAATATACATTGATTGTTAAGCTCTTAGAAATTTAAATTTAGAGAAAACCTAGGGAGCGGTCCGGCTATGTGTGGTGGGGTGTATCTGGTCTATTGTGCTTTTTTCTACGTGTTACTGTCTCAATGGAGGGTTGATTTTCTCTCTATAATAGCCCGACCATTCCGCAGCACTTCTCTTAAATTTAATGTATGCACGTGCACAGTAAATGGTCATAGCATTTGGTAGCATATTCTCGTGATTAAATTAAGAGAAATTAGATGTTTTGAATGTGAGGATATGTTAGAGTTTAATCACATGATGATTTGGGAAAATTATGGAAAATCAAAGGATCTTGGGAAGCAATGATATTTTAGGGTTTCGAGGATCTTAGACATTAGAGAAGCATAGATCTTTAATATCTCGGGTTTTAATTACAAAGTACGTGTTCAATTGAAAATTTATTCAAGTTACGTAATTATTTTATATGTGACGATTGATATCTCTTTGGCACTGTTATAAGAAAATTCAGATAAATTAAAAGGTTAAGGTAAGCGAGGTTCCTATACTAGACTTTGCATAAAAAAAAAAAAAATTGAGGTTGATTTATGAAAATATGCATGTTTGTTTTTAAAAGAAACCTGAAAACAACCTCAGATATGTGTTTTGCCTACTCATGAAATCTGTATAAGAATGAAGTATTTCTGTTATGATTGATGTAGACATGAGTTTATTTTAACATTCTGTTTCTGAATTGCGAAAAAGAACGAATATGAGATCTAAAAAGGTTTACTTTGATCAAATGAAGATGTTTTAATTCTGTTATTTTGGAATATTTGAAATGATCTAAAGCTATTCGGTTCTCTATTTTGATACGATGTGTCATTTGAAAACCTTGACATAAATTCCTGATTATGTATATGATTATAATCTGGTTCTGATGTTGTTTCTGTTATGTTTCGTTTAGGCCCTGTCATAGATATAATAGTGGTATACAGCTCCGCCATGAGTATAATGGTAGTTTATAACCCTACCACGGGAGTTAAGCATGGTATACGGCCTTGTCATGGGTATAATAGTGGTATATGGCTCTGCCACGGGTATAATAGTGGTATATGACCCTGCCACAAATATAATAGTAATATACGACATCACCACGAGTATAATAGTGGCATACGACCCCACCACGGGTATAATGGTGGTTTATAATCCTACCACGGGAGTTAAATATGGTATACGAACTCACCACGAGTATAATGGTGGTTTATAATCTTACTGCGTGGGTTAAACATGGTATTTATCTCAATGTGATGGTTTGATATAATATGGAAATGTTGTCTCAGATTTTGATATGCCAGAAGATTTTTGAATAAAAGTGTTTTTGAAAGTTTCGATCTAAGATTTTGATAATATGTTCTGATTCTACATTCTGAAAGTAAATATTTTATTTTGCATTCTGAACTCTATAAATGCTCATATTTACATATTAGTATATATTTTCTGCTTACTGAATTATTGATAACACAATTTTTCAGATAATTTGAATATTTTAGTTGAAGATCGAGATTATGGAGCATTGGTGAGATGATTTAAGCATAGAAGATTTCTATGAGTATTGACAGTTTTTGTTAAGTAATTTTTTCATATTCTGATGACTTGATATTTTGGGAGGTCGATTATATTGAGGTAGTGTGTTTGACACAATAATTTCTATATGTCATTGAGAATTTAGAGTCATAAATATATTGTTGGAATATAAGTTTAAGTGACAAGAAGTAACTCTCTGACCCCTGCAGGACCGGGGCATTACAGTATCTATGTATCGGCGGGGAAGGATGAGTTTATATATGCTTGTAGCATACCTTGATTTTGGGTTCACTGGTGGTGAGTTCAACGGGCTCCATCAGCTAGCATGCACGCATGCTACGATTAAAAGAAAAAAAATTCTGCAGCAAACTATATATATATATATATATATATATATATATATATGCAACTAATCAAGAGGATTATGCTTTCAGAAATGCATGGGATAGTTTTCTGGTCGTGGATTTCTTGCAGATTATCATGTTTAGCTTGATGTTATGCTGGCTTTTACTCCTTTAACTTTGATGTAAAGACCTGTGGACTGCTAATTCTGAAGTTTAATTGTATATATCTTGTCTTCTGATTCATCTCAAGAAGAAGAAAAGGATTACGTGTTTGTGCTAATTTCAGTGGATAAATCTATAATTATTGCGCATGTGTACTGCATCATGTCACTACTGATCATGCATGTAGGTAGTACTGCAGGTATTTTGATAAAATATTAATATGAAATCAGAAGGTCTTGAATTCCAACTAAACTCATACGTACACTAAACCGATTCGTCCAATACCATAAATTTAATATTAATACGCCAAACCCACATGTAGACATCCCTTCCAACCACATCCAACACAAGGGGGAAATGATTTTTTAAATTAAACTAACTATTTTTTTACAAGTGATCTTTAAATAACAAATAACAAATACTAATAATGGTAGTAGTATTTCTTACATTAGAGAGAACATAGCATGTTCTTGCAAGCATTCACATGCGCTGAAAATTTGTCCAACAAGAATAGGGAGAAAACGTACAAGTTCCAACAAGAACTTGGAGAAAACATACAATTCCAAGAAGTATTTACCTGCTCAAAAATAATGCATATGTGGGAAATTCCAACAAGCTTTCACAGACTAAAAACAGTGTAAATGTGGGGAAGTATTTCCAAATACTTGTGCACTTGAGTAGAGCTGAAATAAAAAGAATCCCACAAAAGCAGTAAGTATAACACTAAGCAGTGAACATATCATTATTATAAACATGATTCACAATTATATAATTTATAAAAACTAAAATACTGAGAGGAAAACATATATTATAATCACAAATTAAGCTTTACAAGCTTCATACACATACCACATTCAATACAAACTTCTTAAGGCTGCGTTTGGATGTTGAAATGAGTTGAGTTGAGATAATAAAATATTGTTAGAATATTATTTTTTAATATTATTATTATTTTAGGATTTGAAAAAGTTGAATTGTTTATTATATTTTGTGTTGAAATTTAAAAAAGTTATAATAATAAGTTGAGATAAGTTGAGAGGAGTTAAGGAACCAAACGAGCCTTAGTCAACCCAATACATCACCCTTTATAATTTATCAGAGTTAACACTTATCAATATCATGCTTTTTAACTCCACTACAACTCCATCATTTAATCCCAACACTTGAACGCAATCCATCTGCATCCAAACTTCATACACCAAACATCTCAATACAATGCATTTATGTAGCATTTAACAAAGTCAAACATAATTATGCAATTACAAACCATTTCTACGCTCAAACATCCAATACTAGTGTAACCAATGAGTAAATATTGAATCTGTCCATTACAAAACTATGATACAAATATGAAATTACTCTTGAAACCCATGAACATACTATTACTAAATTCATAGTCCAAATAAACTCAACATACAACAAACTAACACAATCACATAGCTTCACAATTTCAACCATGGCCTCCCTTGATTCATGAAGTCCAACACCACAACACAACTACACACTTAATCCCCATCACTTCACAAATACTATTCACAATCAATAACCCTATCAACAATGAATAGAACACATATATTCAATCCACATCCAATTAAATTCAATATGCAACACAACATAAATTACACATACTAAATCCGTAGTCCATTTAAACTCCACACACAACAAACTAACAATCCCATACCTCAAAATCTACATGCTTCACCTATAACTCCATTTCAATCCCACCCTCACAATCACTATATTCAATCAATAGGCCCATTTATAATAAATACAACACGCATATTCAATTTATCATCCATTTAAACTCAATGTACAACAAAGCCAAATAATCACATAACTTCACAAATCTCAAGTTGATACTATAATCATGATTTACAACTTCAATCATAATTATAGTGGCATACGGCCCTGTCACAAGTATAATAATGGCATACAGCCCCATTATGAGTATAATGGTATCGGAAATGCATAGGATAGTTTTCTGGTCATGGATTTCTTGCTGAATATTAATCATGTTTAGCTTGGTGCATGTTATATATGTTGGCTTTTGCTCCTCTAACTTTGATGTAAAGACCTCGGGACTGCTAATTCTGAAGTTTAATTGTATATATCTTGTCTTCCGATTCATCTCAAGAAGAAGAAAAGGATTACATGTTTGTGCTAATTTCAGGTGATAAATCTATAGTTCTCGCGCATCATGTGTACTGCATCATGTCACTACTGATCATGCATGTTGGTAGTGTAGGTATTTTGATAAGAGTGGTGCTACTATGCTATCTTTATACTCATTCTGTGTGTCGTTTAGTGAAAATTATATATTTTTTTTACTTTTTTTTTTAAAAATATTTTTTAAAAATATTTTAATATTTTGAAAAAAATATTAATATACTAATAGTCACTTCTTTAACTATTAAGAAAAAATAATAAATATATGAACGGACAAAATAAAATGGCAAAATAAAGAGGCACACTAATATTATTCTTTTGATAAAATATTAATATGAAATCAGAAGATCTTGAATTCCAATATGACTCTACCTCGTCAAATATATTTCCCAATTTGATGAGTAGATCGGTGATTTGTCCGCCGGGCCCCACTGAAGTGAGAAAATATTTATTAGATAAGAATTTTTAATTAAACTGTGAATTAACATAATATCATAACATAAAATCATATATGTTTGTTTATTTGTTTTTATCTAATTCCTTTAAAGATAAAAAAGTGTCCTTTCACTCAATAAATAGCTTTATTATTAATTAAGGAAACTCATAGAGGAGTATTAATTGTTATAGTATTTTGTAGGTTGTAAAAGATAAATGATTTTTAAAAGCTCTAAATAGTTCCTTTACAAAAAAGAAAAAGAAAAAAAAAAGACTATATTGAATAAGTGTAAAAAAAATTATTATTTTTAATTAGATCCATTTTACGAAATATACGCGGTAGAGTTATGTATTTAGAGGTTATATAAATATTCCTTGCATACATTATACATATTGTATATATCCAACTGATTGATTTTGTCCGAAGCCAATTATGAGAATGTCAAAAGTTATTGTTCATTTCATATTCCAAAAATTAAAATTGTGACTTTTGCGCTCATGATCATCATTTCATCATTGGGTAGTGATAGTGTGCTGCTCAATTTTGACCATTGGGTGTGTCTATTAGTACAAATTTTATTTTTTATTTTTTTCTTATTTACATTTTTTAACATATTTAAATACTTTTAAAAATAAAAAAAATACACTAATATACTAATAGTTACTTCCTTAATCGGTGAGTAAAAATAATTAAATATATAAGCGATTAAAATGAAAGGACAAAATGAATCAGCATAGTAGCATTATTCATTCATTTGTGATTATAAGTGAGTTCTATTTTCTTGTCTAGGGTTGTTTATTTTGTTTTGACATGTAATGTTTTGTTATTTTATTTTGTTTTCTGGATGGTTTAGTTTACGATGTTTGGGTTTTGGTTTCTTGACTACTTGTATCTTTGAGGTGTCTTGTTATAACTACGGTTTTCTTCGTCATAATTGAAGATAATCAATAAAATTAGAGTACCGTTCTCTTTTAAAAAAAAAATTACAAAAAATTTATAAGATGATAATCGCAATTAATTATGTGGACATGCATACATCACGATAATTTTAAGTATATAGCTAGACATGATTCCATTTACAAAACAGTAGCCAAAAGGCCCAAACCAGAGAGATCTAAGCACTAAAAAAAAAGAATTTGAGTGGGGCTACTATGCCGCCCCACTCTTACCGTAGTACGTTTCAGTGTTGTGTTTTTTTTCTTTTTTTTTTTATATTTTTTAATATTTTTAAAAAATAAAAAAATATATCAATATAATTAAAATAACTTCCTTAATCATTAAGTAAAATTTTTTTTTTTTTTTTTACCAAGCGGTCAAATGGAACGGTAAGAGTGGGCGGCATAATAGTGTTTCTCAAAGAATTTATCCAAACGAATACGAACAAAGTTGCCGGAAGTTGGACGGCAAAAGACTATGAATTAGTCACACACCATTTCTTAAGTGGGGCAAAAGATAAATGCTCACTAATTCTTTTCATGTGTAACCGAACCAACATATTTTCGAATATTAATGGAATGATATATAAGTTCATCTTGCAATTTGAAGATGGAAAGAATTTTTTTTTAATTAATTCAAATATGTTTGTTTTTCCTATTCAACATTTTTTTAATAATTATTCAATTATTTTCCAATCAGTGTGTAGAACATATCATTCACGTCACTTAAATGATAAAATTTAATTTTAAATATTTAAATTTTAAATTTTTTCTTTTAAATTAGATTATGTCAAGTAATCATTTTATTATGTATGCTCTAGCGACTGATTTGATAATAAAAATTCTCTTTTTAATGAGCTTTTACTATTGATTTTGTTATATATATTCGTGTTACGTATTTTGTTCCTAAAACAAATATACCATCGCAATTTTTATTGTTGTTAAGTATTATAATCGAGAAATGAAAAATATCAGCCTACATCCTAAACATACTGTATTGAGTTGAAAAAAAAAATAAATTTTTTTTTTTAAAGGTGTTCTGCGGCTTCCGGCTGATGCCCAGCATTTCTCTTTTATAATCCGATTAGTTGCTAATGCCTGCAATTAGGACTATATAAGTATACATACATCGATCAGCCATTTCTAATCCAAAACCAAAACTTGTCAACTGACAGCAACCCATTACTCCATGGCTACCAGAAGTAACTCACCTCTGGGCTTTTCTCTCTTCTCGTCAGCGCTAGTACTGCTTCTGATTCTGTTGGTCATATTATCATCTAGGTCACCCATCGTAAGTGCAGGCTATGGCTTCTCTATCAGAGAAGCAAAAATTCGTGACCTCCAACTCGCTTTCAAGCATAGCCAACTCACCTCCAGGCGACTGGTCGAGTTCTACTTCGCAGAAATCCAGAGACTCAACCCGGTCCTCAAGGGGGTCATAGAGGTGAACCCAGATGCTGTGTACCAAGCTGATAAGGCTGACCGCGAGCGCAAGGCGAAAGCACCTTGCTCACTCTCTGGGTTGCATGGTATTCCCGTTTTGCTCAAGGATAACATCGGAACGAAGGACAAACTGAATACCACGGCTGGTTCGTTGGCGCTGCTCGGCTCGGTTGTGCCTCGGGATGCAGGTGTGGTAGCTAAGTTGAGAAAAGCCGGGGCCATCATCCTGGGGAAGGCTAGCTTGAGCGAGTGGGCTAATTTTAGGTCGCTCAATGCACCCAACGGTTGGAGTGCTAGAGGTGACCGGGGCAAGGTATGTTTTCAACTTCTGGTCAAACCAATTATATATGGGAAAATGTTATTCTTACAGTTCATTTTTTGTTCTATTCTATTATTGTAATTTTTTATTTATTTTTTACTTAGTGATTAAGAAAGTATTTTTTAATAATATTATGATTTTTTTAATTTTTAAAAAATATTTAAAAGTGTTAAAAATACATGTAAAAAAAATAATAAATAAATAAAAATTTACCTAACAGTAGCTCGCCGCGACAGCTGGGAGCGGTGGACGTAGCACGTGCCTTATATATGCTACTATGTAGCTGGTGTGCTTGTTTAACATTACAAAAGTGTTATATTTACAAAGAAATTTTATAAAAATAAATTTATAAATTGACCTATTTTAACGTAGTACATTAAATTCTAAAGTATTTTTCTTTACATTATTAAATGACATGTTGACACCCACGGATGCGTCTCCAAATCCTTTATATGTATAATTGGCCATTAATTTGATGTGCAAGTAGCATTATTTGTATACCAAGAATTCTTCATCCTTAATACACACCATATGATATAATGCAGTTTACATAGTTTTTCTATGTAAATTAATTAAGAGAAAATCTATTTATAAATATTATCTTTTACACACCCAACACATCATTAAAGTGGAAACTTTCCACATCAGTCATGCTAAAAAATTATTGCCTTTTGAATTCATTTTAAGTTATAATGAATTTCACTATAAATAGTGTGTTAACACACCAAATTATGTGTACCAAAACTCATCAACTAAATAAAAAATCACTTATTAACTAATGTGACCAAGGATAACAATATTAGAATGAAGAGCAGTATGCCAGTAATATTTCTTTTTCTATCTATTTCACCATGCTAATTAATTATTTCATTGTCTAAATCTCTTGTCTTCTATTTTTTTAAGATGCAAAATGTCACATTAATATAATAAATATATGTATTTAAAATGTTCGACACCTTAAGGATTATAATTCGAGTAAGAAAGAGTCAAGACAAAATAATGCTAATATAAAACAATCGTCTTAGATCCTAACTGGAACAGCTAATAGCTTAAACAGAAATTTAAAATTCGACACATACTTTAAAAACCAACCTCGGACCTATAATTTTAAAAGTCTATCAATAACGAGTAATAGGATATACCATACACTCATCATATTTTGATCATACTAAATATTATGTGGCACATTCATCACCTTTAGATAATAAAGAAATATACAATAAATGATCATATAATAGTGATAAATGTGCCACATCATTCTTAATATGATGAAAGTAAGATAGTAGTATAGTATATAAAATTTTCCATCAGCAACCTGTCGTAGTGTTGTGTGCTGTTATGACCAGATATGAAGAATATGCTATTCGTACCTGTCCGGCGGCCGCGAGCCTTTTACTTGATCATCTTTGAAGTTGAATATATTTTTGGTCCGTGTCAGATTTGATGAAGTAAGCAAGTTTTTACACGAGTGAATATTGTGACAAGGAAATTTGCAATCTTTTGCAATTTTGTTTGCAGAATCCTTATGTGTTATCGGCAGATCCTTGTGGATCAAGTAGTGGTTCAGCAATATCAGTGGCTGCGAATCTGGTAGCAGTGGCGCTTGGGACCGAGACGGACGGCTCAATCCTATGTCCAGCCAGTTTTAACTCAGTAGTAGGCATCAAGCCAACCGTTGGCCTCACCAGTCGAGCAGGAGTCATCCCGATCTCTCCTAGACAGGACACTATTGGGTAGGTGATGTTCATGGCGGCAGCCACTCTATTATTCCGTCTTAGTTTTTGTGCGGCAATCTTCATTGCCATCGTGTTTATGTTCATGGAGCTCCCCTGTTTTGAATTGAACAGGCCCATCGGCAGGACAGTATCGGATGCTGTCTATGTTCTTGATGCCATTACAGGTTTCGACTACTATGATGAAGCAACGAGGGACGCATCAAAGTACATTCCACGAGGTGGCTATAACCAATTTCTGAAAGCTTGTGGGCTCAAAGGGAAGAGATTGGGAATAGTGAGGAATCCCTTCTTCATTTCCGGTAGTGGCTCTGGGCAGGTTAAGGCTTTCGAGAATCATTTCCAAACTCTAAGGTCAGCAATTTCCAAGAACTAGTGTTAATATACAAATAAATCACTCGAGGTCAGCCATGTCATTTTGAAACGTCATAAGCTTTTTTCTGCTATCAAGGCAACGAGGTGCAGTTTTGATAGACCACCTGGAAATAGCCAACATTGATGTTATATTGAATGCCGCATTGAGTGGGGAAGCAACAGCGTTGCTGGCTGAATTCAAACTCTCCCTGAATGCATATCTCAAAGATTTGGTAGTTTCCGCAGTGAGAACCTTGGCCGATGTGATTTTCTTTAACGAGAGGTTCTCGGATTTGGTAAGAATATCAGCAAAAGGCCCCTTCATCTCTCTTGTCTTTGCATGTTCAGGACGTGGGGGCGGAGCTCATTCATTTTATGACTATTCGACTTGTATACATGGCCTAATTGCAGGAAATGATAAAGGAATTTGGCCAAGACATCTTTCTGGCAGCCCAAATCACAAATGGAATTGGCAATAAAGAGAAGGAGGCATTGCTTAACATGACAAAACTTTCCAGAGATGGATTTGAGAAGGTGATGAGAGACAACAGGTTAGATGCATTGGTGACTCCTGGTGCCGACGCTGCTCCCATTCTTGCAATTGGGGGATTTCCGGCCATCAATGTCCCAGCAGGATATGATAGTAAAGGGGTGCCTTTTGGCATATCGTTTGGAGGACTACAAGGGTCAGAGCCAAAGCTGATTGAGATTGCATACGGCTTTGAGCAAGCGACTAAGATCAGGAAGCCACCTTCATTTAAACCTTGAAAGCTTTCCAACAATCTCTGTTCAAAGCTGAAGAACTTGTATCAATACCTCTTATCTACAAATTTATATATCAATTGCAAGGAATATGTTCTTTGGCACAGAAAACCGAATCTTTTATCCCAACAAATTATATTAAAGGGTTTCAAGGATAAAATATGCAGAACATATTATGGATTGCAATGAAATATATTGATCTTGAATGTTTCCCATCTAATTAAAAAACTGGACAGTTGATTAAAGGAGCATGACATGTGCGAGCTTCTACAGAGGATGAGCTTCATGATCAAGCGACTCGCAGAGAAAGCTTTTACACCATAATATCTACTGGAACCATAAAAAGCAAGCAAAACTAGGGAGATGAATCTTCGATGATAGAACTAACTAACGATTAGCTAAAACAAAGTGAAAGGGCACCTTTGAGAGCGTGACCTGCCCTTTGCCTAGCTACAATTGGTTCCAACTGGTAAAAGAATCTCGTATCAATGATTTTTTATTGATGTTTTAAGGTTGACCGAAAGATTAATTTAAAAAAAAAAATTACAGAGAACGATTATAATAATTAGGGCTTAATAATTCAAATTTTTTATTTCGAGGGTGTGTGATTCCTTAAAAGGAAGTGTAATAATCTTCGGCAAGTTGTTTTGGTACACTTAAATTTAATTTAATTTTTGGTTTCAGTGGTCGAAGAATTACAGATGACACTCATCAAGGTATGGATCATCGCCGGTATATTCTTCTTCCGTACAATTAACGGCGAGGATTTCTCGATCGAGGAGGCGACGATCGAAGACATCCAACGGGGCTTTGCGGAAAACAAGCTCACGTCCAGACAGCTGGTTGACTTTTACTTACACAGGATCCAGACGCTGAATCCCTTGCTTCGCAGCGTGGTGGAGGTCAATCCTGACGCGAGGGATCAAGCCGACGAGGCCGACCGGGAGAGGGTGAGATTCGGTACTTCCGGGGACCTTTCGTCGCTGCACGGAATCCCGGTGCTCTTCAAGGACACGATCGCCACGAAGGACAAGCTGAACACCACGGCCGGCTCGTATGCGCTGCTGGGCTCGGTGGTGCCACGGGATGCGGGCGTGGTTGAGAGGCTGAGAAGAGCAGGGGCTGTCATCCTAGGGAAGGCCAGTCTCACCGAGTGGTATTCTTTTCGTTCTCTGGGCCGCATTCCTAATGGTTGGTGTGCCAGATCTGGTCAAGGCGCGGTCAGCTCTCTCTCTCTAAACTTTTTCTTTTTGAATAATTGTGCCCTGGTATTTTTGTTTCGCCAAATTATTAGGAATTCTATGGCTATAAATCGTGCAGAATCCGTACGTTCGATCTGGGAATCCTTGTGGTTCGAGCAGCGGATCAGCCATTTCAGTGGCAGCAAACATGGTGGCAGTGTCACTTGGGAGTGAGACTCACGGCTCCATCCTCTGTCCAGCTGATCTTAACTCCGTTGTGGGGCTAAAACCTACTGTTGGACTCACCAGTCGAGCCGGGGTCGTTCCCATTTTGCCCCGCCATGACACAATTGGGTAAGATCGTCTCTCCTACTTTTATAAGCATGCAATACTTGTTTATCGTCCAAGTTGCTCATATTTGTGCAAGGATAATCATATGGATTGTGCAGTGATGATTAAGCGTTTTAATAACTCTCAAATCATAGGCCTATAAGCAGGACAGTGTCTGATGCAGTTTATGTGCTTGACGTCATTGTGGGTTTTGATCCGCAAGATTCTGAAGCAACAAAAGAAGCGGCTAAATTCATACCCGTAGGTGGCTACAAACAATTTCTCGACCCAAATGGGCTCAGAGGAAAGAGATTGGGGGTTGTTAGGAATCCATTTTTGGGGTTCTTGAATGGATCCTCAGTCATTCAAGATTTTGAGCGTCATTTGAACACAATGAGGTGCAAAATTAATTATTCAAAGCAAGTAATTCTGCGTTTTCAGGATTGAAATATCAATATGCATGCTGAACAAGTACTTATTTTGTGGATTCAATCTTTTGCTTTCTAGAGAAAGGGGTGCAACTGTAGTGGACAATCTTAAGATAGAAAATGTTGATATAATTCTTAATCCCAAACGAAGTGGTGAATTGACGGCAATGCTGGCTGAGTTCAAGGTATCTTTAAATGATTACCTGAAAGAGCTTACCTCTTCTCCAGTGAGGTCACTCTCTGACATTATTGCCTTCAACAAAAATAATCCTGAACTGGTGAGTAGATGATTCTGGTATCGCTTTTAATTCAACAAAGTTGATGTTGTGAGAAGTGGAAGTCCTATATTGGATACATGTCACTCTCCTGATTGCTTAATTCAACATATTTGATCCACTCCAATAAGCTTAAACTCTGAAAATTGCATTTTGTATTCTTTGCTAATTTTGTTTAATGCAGGAGAAGACTGAAGAGTATGGTCAGGCCACTTTTATTGCATCAGACAAGACAAGTGGTTTTGGAGAGAAAGAAAGGCAGGCTATTGAGTTGATGCAGAACCTATCACGAAATGGGTTTGAGAAACTGATGATGGATAATGAATTGGATGCAATGGTGACACCAGGTACCGGTGCCATTGCCGTGTTAGCAATAGGAGGCCATCCGGGAATTACAGTCCCTGCTGGTTATGATGATGATGGAATGCCATTTGGGATTTGTTTTGGAGGCCTAAAGGGTTTTGAACCAAAGCTGATTGAGATAGCTTACGGTTTTGAGCAAGCCACCATGGTGCGGAGGCCTCCCCTTTCCAAATCATTTGACATGAACCGCGAAGTTCTATTTGGCAGTGTATAGTCATTTGGTGTCATTGTATACAACTGTTGAAGTATTCTATTAGTCTGACTGTGTAAACAACTCTATTGACCCAAAGTCACCGTAAAAAAAAAAGGGCTAGTTCTGTTTTGAGGGCTAGTTCTGTTTTGATAACATGCCTTCTTTTTGCAGCAAATATAGTGACTAACAAGGGGCCAGCTCTTCTGCCCCTGCAATCAAAGTACATCGATAGCAAATAATTTTGTGGTGGCTACATGCAACCTTTAAATATGCTGAATAAGAGGGAAGAGTTCTACATTCATCAAAATCTGAAGTGCAAAGTAATCATAGAAATACCACATGTTACCAGTGCACAACTTCCGATTAGAATCACCTCATCTTTTTCTTTTTGGTATAGATGAAGGTTATGATTCATGTATCTCTAACTTGAGTGTGCTTTCTTGTTGGTTGGGATTATTTTCCATATCTTTTTCTACTAAAAGAAAATGATACGTCGTCAATTAAGTTTGCTTTTGTAATGTTGTCAATACTTTTGCAGTAGTTCAGTTCCTGATCCCATATTTCATCCATCTAAGTTAATTAGTTCACATGTTCTTAACTCAAACTTGAAGACAGTGTTAGAATATAAAGTAACTTAATAAATTCATATTTTTCTATTAGTTTAACCTTTTAAAACAAGTGATGTTTAGCATGTCATAGCCTTCAACATCAAAAACCCAAATTTGGTAAGAATACAGGTATAGCTTTCCTTCGTATTTCTCTAATTTTATGTTGAATATGCACTCTCCATGACAGCCATTCTGCTTGGACTGAGAATACTTTCCAAGCGTTAAAACACGTACAAAATTGGAAATGTAGAGATGGTAGTAGGAGCGGCTCAAAGGGGTGCATGGCAACTAAGCCTACCGCCTAAGATCCCCATGGGAGACGGCCTTCCAAGCAAAAAATAAAACAAAAACAAAATTAAAAGCCTAATCACAAAATTAAATTAAAGAGATATTAGCAACCATTTACTATGAAACTATTATATTTATAGAAAGAGTCAAAAGTATCAGTATTTTTTATATAAGTTAATGAGAAAAGACAAGTTTCTATATCAAATGTGTTTGGTGTGTCAATAAAAAAATAATAATAATGCTATATGTAGTTATAGAGTGTGTAAGTATCGTACAATCATTTTAGAAAAGAGTAAGATTTATTATTAAAAAATTATTATTTTTTATATAGATTTCGTATTTATTTATCTTTTTCAAAATGATTGCATAGTACTTGCATAATTATAATTACAATTATCATTTAAAAAAAATACAAATAGAACTATTCTAATTTAAATTGAAATTTTAAAAAATCTATCCAAAGTGTGGGGAAAGAACAGTGAGCTGGCATCTTAAAAACCAAGTTAGTAAGAGATGGATTCGAGAAGTGACGAAAAGTAAAAGGTAGGGGGTGCCTTTAGTCTGTTTCCATTGTTCGTGAATCGTGCTTTGAGGTGGGACTTCTGAAGTAGGACCAAACTTTAGTACAAAGGTTTAGGCAATGGTGGTGGTGAATGATGCGAATGTATATCTTTATCAAGTCAACATTCATGATCCAGAAAATGCACTAGAAAACTAAAATTGTGGCCGGAATCAAGCAGTATAAAGTGCTTGTTCTATGCACTTTCGGTGGTGATGGAACAAACTGCTAATCGATCTGATGTACATAATTAATCGACAGAAAGATTTTAGACATCAAATTTTTGTATAAAAATAAATTATAACTAGAAAGTTCGCAGGTCGTCGCCTGTGCCGCTGTGGTTATAAAAAAAAAAATGGACTTGCAGGATCTGAGTATAAACGATAGTTGGCCAATAGGCGAGGCCCCACTCAGACAATGCAGTGGTTATTCTGATTTTTGTTTACTACTTCTTGAAGATCTAAGCTTGTTTTGTTTGTTTTTATTTTAAGGAGCATTTGAATAATTAAATTTTAGAAGTTCACTGAGAAGTGCACAAGCATTCTGGTTTGTCGCTTGTAAGGCATTATCACGGTTGGAAAAGGCCATCTCATTATACCATTTTCCAAAGGCACTAAAAACAAAAAGCAAAAAATAAAAAGAAAAGTAACAATCCCCGCTATCTATTCATTAAATTATTAGGCTTCTTTAAATAATTAGATGCCCTATTTGGCAGTCTATGGATCCTACTACCTCTCTTTCCTTTTCTTCTCCCAAATTTAAGAATGACTTGGATTAATTCATCTATAAGCTGTACTCTTGGAAACATTTGCAGCAGAAGTGCCATCACAATAAAAGATTTTTTTAAAAAAAAAAAAAAAGGTTAGATTTCCCGAATAGAATATCAGGTAGACTGTCAGGGCATGCAATTCCATTGAAAATCTACTATGGTTGCTTTGTTTAATCTCTTCTCATTTCAGAACTCATAAGCATTAATGTTGTTTAATGGTCTTGGACTCTCTTCTCATTTTGTCGTGTAGAAATCTTGAGTTTCATATCCTTATTAATTGATTTTCCTATTTAATTTGGGCTTGACATATGTAATGGAGTTCAATAACAACAAGAAAATAGAGGATACTATACTTCATTTTTCAAATTTTAAATTTGTTTAGATTTATGTGTTTATCATATTTAGAATTGTAATATTAATATTATTATAATATATATTTATCATATTTGATACTGTTAAAATTTCATTAAAAGATGATTATAATATCATAGTCAGAAGAGGGAATGGGTCATGACTCATGGGTGTAATCGGTGGGTTGGTGTTCTAACCAATGTTTTGAATACCGTACCGGACGCTGTACCGGTCAAGGCACTGAAACGAAATATTTCGGTACCGGTACCGTTTCGAGATAGCGTTTCGGGATAACATTTCGGAATAGTTGATATATAAATAAATTATATATAAATTATAAATAGTCTAATCTAAATTAGGGGTTAAAAAATGAGCTTATAGTTTGAAAAAATTTAAAAAAAAAAAAACGAAAGTCGAAATATCGGCCGGTACAGACCAAAACACAGGCCGAAACGGCCGGTACCAGCCGGTACAGCCGGTATTTCGACCGGTACGAAATACAGGTAGTACCTGTACCAGCCACTAGGCCGGTACGGCAAATACCGGCCAGTACGAAACGATTTTTAAAACTTTGGTTCTAACTATGTAGGGCTTTGTAAATTGTGAGTGTGTTTATCATGTTTAGAATTATTGGAATTTTAATTTCGGTCTTTTATTATTTAGATTATAATTTTAGATTTGTAATTAATTTTATATTTTGTTATAGATATTATGATTTTAATATTTATATAAAATTAATTAGGTCAAACGAATTAATTTCGAGTCTGTTCAATCTATTAATATAAATAGATTAAAACGGGTCGGATTGGATCAGATCGAATCGTGTTAATTTATTTCATAACATTCATTAATAGGTGATCGTGTCGTGTCAATCCATTTTATTAACGTGTCATGTTATGTTTAAAATTTTAATACGAAAAACCTAGCAGTTGAATTGATTCATATGATATAATATAATATAATATTCATGTTAAAAAAATCTGTTAACACGATTTAGCCTATCCTCTTCCCAAAGAAAAGCAATTGGATTTGGATATAAGAAGGTACCCTGCGGATTATGCAGTGATCCAGCTAATTCAATGGGTACTGACAAGTCACCCCTATGCTATCTAAGCTTCTCTCTCTTCTCAGCCCTACTCCTGATTCTTCTAGCCACACTAGCATCCGGGGCCGGGCTCCAAACCCTGAAGTTCAATGGTTTCTCCTTCCGAGAAATCACCGTGCAGCAAATCCAGCTCGGTTTCAAGCGAAACCAATTCACCTCCAGGGGACTCGTTGAGTTCTACCTTAAAGAAATCAGTAGAATCAACCCCGTGCTTAAGGGTGTCTTAGAGGTGAACCCAGACGCACGGTCCCAAGCTGATAAGGCTGACCATGAGCGCTATACTAAAGCACCCATTTCACTCTCTCCGCTGCACGGTGTTCCTATTCTTGTCAAAGACAACATTGCAACCAAGGATAAGATGAACACCACGGCCGGCTCGTACGCGTTGCTCGGCTCGGTTGTGCCACGGGACGCCGGCGTGGTGACCAAGTTGAGAAAAGCTGGGGCTATTATATTGGGGAAGGCCAGCTTGAGCGAGTGGTCTCATTTCAGGTCGGGTAATGCACCCAGTGGCTGGAGCGGCAGAGGTGACCAAGGGAAGGTTGGTTTAGAATATTAAGAGATGGAAAAATTGTACTTAGGACATCCATCGTTTTCGTCTCTATAACCTTCCAGCATTAACTAACTGACCTTGGATCTCTCTCTTATCCTTGCTTGGCTTCCTACTACCTACTGGGATAGGAACTACTTGGATGGGAAGAGTTCAAAGTAACCTAATTGGATCTCTCTCCTCCACTCTGCCTAGCAGACAGCTTGTTGTTTACTGTAGGGATAGATCAAATAATTTAGTGGGATAATTTATTCGGTTATTATTCACCACTTTATATTTTATATTCTATAAAAAAAAAAAAAAATTTATATCTTATAAAAAATACTATCATATCTTATAAAAAAATTATAGATACGAAATAAAAGAATAAACAGTAATTAATACATAGTAAATCACACGCGTTATGGTTCTTGACATAGATTTCTATTCGAGTATTTAAGATTTTTTTTTTTTTGACAAATCATGGCTAAGATCTGGTACGAAAAGTTGGTTTGGATATAAAAAATTACTCTAATTCATCTCATATAATTATTATATTTTTTTAAAATTTTTACATAAAATATAATAAATAATTTAAAATTTTTAAATCTTAAAATAATAATAATATCTTAATAATATTTTATTCAATTTTCAACTTTAATCTCAATTCACTATAAAACCTTACTTTATTCTCATCACACCACATGCACAAATCATAGCACAATAGGGGGCATCAGCCATAAAGTTTCTACTTTTCTCTTTCTTTTTCCCGTAATTAATATTAAGTATGTAAAAACCTAATCGATCATCTCAATCTCAATTGCAACATAAAGTTTGTCATAAGAATTCTCAACAGGACATTCTCAAAATCCATGATTTGCGATGGCTTGCAGAATCCCTATACAGGGGATGATCCTTGTGGATCAAGCAGTGGATCAGCAATATCCGTTGCAGCAAATATGGTAGCAGTGTCGATAGGGACCGAGACTGATGGCTCTATATTATGTCCGTCCAACAATAACTTGGTGGTGGGCTTCAAACCGACGGTTGGTCTCACTAGTAGAGCAGGAGTCATACCAATATCCCCAAGACAGGACAGCGTGGGGTAAGTTATCATGATTCATGTGCATGTAGATTAATATAGGAATTAGGGGGCAAAAAAAAAAATCTACCATTTTACGCCTAAATTTTATAGTCTAATTATTCTCTATCCTCCAATCTTCTTATGATTGCATTTGCTTAATCTTTCACACTTCTATGTTTATATTCCAATAACATAATCTACCTCCGATTATTTCTCATAACGAGAACTGGTTTTGTGTTTGATAATGCAGGCCCATTTGTAGGACAGTGTCAGATGCTGTTTATGTTCTTGATGTCATCGCAGGCATTGACTACAATGACAAGGCGACAATTGAAACATCACGATACATTCCGAAAGGTGGCTATGCACAATTTCTCAAGGCTGATGGGCTCCGAGGAAAGAGACTGGGGATAGTGAGAAATCCCTTCTATCTTGGGATCGGCAATGATACCAAAGCAATTGTTGAAAAACATCTCAACACTTTGAGGTAACCAATTAGGAAGATTTCTGTTCCGTTTGCTTTGTGTCAATTTTAATGATCTTAGAGATCAGTTGAGATAGAGACAGGCAACACCATTTGTATGCTAAAAAACACAAATACTTTTTTGCAAATATAGGAAGCGAGGTGCAGTGCTGTTAGACAATCTGGAAATACCCAATCATGCCGACTATGGCATTGCCGGGAGCGTTGAAACCATTGCATTGTTGGCAGAGTTCAGAATATTCTTGAATGAATACCTAAAGGAGCTAGTGGCTTCCCCAGTGCGGTCCTTGGCTGATGCAATTGCCTTCAACAAGAAAAACCCAAAATTAGTGAGTGTAGTGACCTCCGGTTCTCATAATCTAGGCATCATGATCCACATTTTCTTTTGTTAAAGCTATAGTGAAGTAGTAAATTATCATGGTATTAGTAGATATTATTCTAAACTCAAGTGATTACATTCATTCTCGATGAATGCCGAAACTAAAATCTCAGGCTCATGATATGACATCCAGCTATTAATTGACTGCCGTTAATGCAGGAGAAGCTTGAATATGGGCAAGATTTTTTTATAAACGCAGAAGCAACAAATGGGATTGGGAAAGCAGAGAAGACTGCATTGGCTATTATGGAAAGTCTGAATAGAGAAGGTTTCGTGAAGTTGATGAGAAAGAATAAGCTAGACGCCTTAGTGACTCCTACGACTAGTATTTCTCGTATCCTTGCAATTGGGGGTTTTCCAGGAGTAATTGTCCCCGCAGGATTTGACTCTGATGGCCATCCTTTTGGCCTTGTTTTTGGAGGACTAAAGGGTTCGGAGCCAAAGCTGATTGAGATCGCATATGGCTTTGAACAAGCGACAAAGATCCGGAAGCCTCCTAAACTTTAAGGCCATGTAACAGCTAGCGTTTATTCTATGCTTTACCCTTCGTATGAATATCTCATGAAGCTGGTAATGATATGCTGCAGAAATTAAAAAAAAAAAATTATATTAATCTTAAATAAATACTCGATGTTTATCTTTACCATTTCCTTCAAAGAACAAAAATTCAGGCCCTAGTGATCATCGGAATGAATAATTTAGAAAGTCGTATAAATAAATATTAAATATATTAAGACTTTAAAAGCTTGGAACATTTTATATATGTTTTTTAATCTATAATAACTGTGTCTTATTTTCTGATATATGTCTAATTTTTACAGCTATTATAATCGAAAAGGATTATATTTAGAGAACTTATATTTAGAATCAAATTGGGCAAGCGACTAGCAGTACTTGTATTAAGGATTCGGAAGATCAAACAGAATAAGGTGGTGACACGTTTACTTTGTTTTACCCTATAAAAAAAATAAAATTTGAATATTTCTAAAGAACATGATTATCATCATGCTGGCGTATATGGGGACAGTGCCATGTTTCTCTCAAATTATAGCAAACCAACATAATCTATCCATTGAAAAGCATGCGCAATTAGATCAACCTCAAAGTGGCTGAGTGATTGATCCCGCAGATTATATGGGAACCTAATATTGATCTTGAAACCCATGCCATATGCAGACAAAGAGGTAGGAAAGACTTCCATAATTCAGGGAAAAGAGACCTCCTCCTTCTAGGAAATATAGCGTTACTCAAGGCCCAAGGGTTAGGTGAATGAAATACACGTATATGTACCAGTTTATAGACAACGTATGGAACAAAACAACTGCATTTCTAGTTTTCTTTGTGGGAGCATCTCTTGGGCTTTGAATCAGTTTGTGTACGTATCCGATTCCTTCCTAAAATTTGAAAATTTAAGAGTGAGACGTACTTGTAAAAGACGCTGGCACCGCCTGAAATTAAACAAGTGGACTCCTGAAAAAAGGGTCCAAACTTCCTTCCTCTAGTCTATTGCAGTTGAACGACCTGTGAATCTTTCACATGCCCTATATATAGACTTCCAAAGCCATAATACATATCCCTCTTCTTCCTAACTTCCTTTTACAAAACTTAACTTTGCTCGACAAAAAGGAAAGAGATCAGATGGCTAAATTAGGCGTGGTAGTGGTTATCTTCTCCCTAGTGGCAGCTATATTCCCTCGTGCTCAAAGCTTGAAGGTAGAGAGCTGGGCCACAAGGCTCGAGTCCCGAAAGGAGTCAATGACAAACCTCCAATTCTACTTCCATGACAGGGTTAGTGGCAAGAATCCCAGCATTGTTAGGGTGGCTCAAGCTATAGATACAGAGAAATCTACGACTCTTTTCGGCCTTGTCATGATGGCAGATGATCCCTTGATCGAGACACCCGATCCAAATTCAAAGCTCGTGGGCAGGGCTCAAGGACTATACGGGTCAGTAGGAACTGAGTCTCATCATGGCCATGAACTTTGGATTCACAGATGGCATCTACAATGGCAGTTGTATTAGCCTTCTTGGCAGAAACACAGGTGTGCACCTTCGAGATATGCCAATCGTCGGTGGAACCGGGCTTTTCCGATTGGCACGTGGGTATGCCATTGCTCAGACACATTGGTTTGACCCCATGACAGGTGATGCTATTGTAGGGTATAATGTGACAATTGTTCACTAGTGTGTATAATATCATGTCCTTAGATTTGATTATAATGTTTTCTATTGGTACAAGTTCAATTTGTTTTTTATAAGCATTAGTACTAGAGGTCTGTTATTATGTAGCCGCATCAGTTATTATGTTCGTTCGTAGTGCTTTTTTATTCGATATATTTTATGAGCTAATTTATACGGAATTTAAAAGAGCATTCACAATAGTTCATATAAAATATATTTTTCTATCAAATATAAAAAGTTGATCAAAAAATCATCTCAATAGATTTTGCATTTTGATCTTTATTTTACATTTTGCTACAGTAATTCTCTAGTCGTAGAGAATATTGTTCACAGCTCTAAAATATTTTTAATTATTTTCTCTCTTCTTTGAAAATTTATTAGTAGTTAGAAAAAATATTTGAAATGAATAAAAAAATATTAAAAATGAATATTTAAATGATATAGAGAAAAAATAAATAAGCTGATATATGACCTATTGTAAAAATCAATATGTAAAATAAAAAAATAAAAAAGAGTTTTAGTGATGTATTTTAAATGATAGAATAAATGAACCATTCAGAATGCTCACCAACGATGCATCAACATGCAAATGACCTATTGGTTTCATAATTTTCATTGGCTGTCCATTTTGATGAATTCTAAAAATCCGCATTTAGATTTCGAACTCAATATTTATTGTGCATTTATTTAATATTTCACATATAACAATAAATATTGGGCGGTTCACTTATGTTTCAAATTTTTTTTTTAATGCAATTTTAAACTCTAAAATTAGGAGAAGATTTCCAAGAGATGTTGATCACTGAGATAAAACAGGTAGATCAGGTCGTTCCTTGGGGTTAGCATGAAATGCATGGATTCTTTGAAAGTTTTGCCCTTGGAAAATTGCAATACGTTGGTTGGTGAAATGGGAGACGAGCCATGCATGCACCTGACTAGTATTGGGCTGAAACCTTGAAGAGCCCAAAGAAGTTGATACATGGTTCCAAAAACTCAAGTATACCAAAAAGAGAAGGTTTCACTTTTTATGACCCACTATTCCACGAACAGAAGGATCACCAGGCTCGTGGGCCGAGCTCGGGGCCGGGCTTTATGGGCTTACTATGGAGTTGCATAAACTGCATGGGTCAAATAAATTTGTTTTCTTTTGGATTTGATTTTGCCTTTTTAAGATTTTGATTCGGTAATTTGTCGAGACATTTAAAACAGGCTGTGAACAGATGGACAAGGCTTTCACAAATGAAATATTCTTCACAAATTATACATCTGTATTGTTATATTAGACAGACTTTTATCCACGAATTTTGAGTAAACCCCTCGCTTTCTAGAACTACTCCAGCTTGATAAATAACTCATACCATCCAGCTAACTTAAGGGTCAGCATCAAGCCTAAGCTTTGCTTGGCTAAAGGCAAACTATGACATGATTGATATATATATCTTCACCGTTTCGTTATTAAATAATTAGAGAACACTTTCTCGTGTGAAACATGCGGATGCTACCATCAACCTCTTGTAAATTAAGTGAAGTGATGGACCGTTATAGAGGAAAGAGCACTTAGGTGGTAGATGTGAGAAAAAGGAATTGGGCAACCTAGCTTCCATTGTACATACATATATGCATTGGAGTGGCGCCCCCTCTCCCTCTTGATCTGCTCCACTTGCTCCACCATTGCCTGATCTACATCCATCCTCTCTTGAAATAAGTTCTACTCTTTTAATTCTGGAGTTTTGCTATATATAGTTATTTTTGTGTACTCTTTATGTACTTCACTGATGTGATTGGCAAAAACAATTATTTTATATTAAAAAAAAATAATGCAACCAATCATATTAATAAATAGAGTACGCAAAAAATATACAAAAATGATTGGACATAAAATTTTTGTTAATTCTATCTGCTAGAATTCAGTAGCTCAATAATGCGTTCAAGAAGATGTCAAATAGAGGATACGACATAATTGGTAACAGTTCATCTTTGGTACCTAGTAACTAAAGACTCCCTAATGGCCTATTCCTTGACAACACACGCCCAAGGACAAGAGACGTCAGCTGCATTATTAAGAAAGTTGAGTCTGAAAATCCTCCGGCTCAGGGATAAAAGACATAGCATGTATGACCAAGAGAGGGGTTATCATAGAGAAAATGATGTTGATTCTGCCATTATAAAGAGCCTCGGGCCTACATTTTTGTTGGGAGTGGTCAGAGTGAGATGCCAAAGCTAGCTCTAGTTCTATTGCTTTTCACACAATGCATGGCCATGCCATTGTTGCAAAGCACCTTTCGAGAGTCCAAAGAAGTTGGTGAATGGATCCAAAAACTCCATTATGGCAAAGAAAAGGTGACCCGGCTCCATTTTTACGTTCATGACACGCTATCAGGGAAGAACATAAGTGCAGTGGAAGTTGCCCGAGCATCAATCACTGACACATCACCTACCCTATTTGGAGCAGTATTATTCATTTTTGATGACCAACTTACAGAAGGCCCTGAAGGCACGTCCAGGCTCGAGGGTCGGGCTCAGGGGCTCTATGGCTCAGCTGGCCAACAAGAACTAGGTCTACTTGTGGCCGTCAACTTTGTTTTCACAACTGGGAAATTCAATGCTAGCAGCCTCACCATTTTGGGCAGAAATGCTGCTTTGAATCCGCCGGCAGAGATGCCAATCGTTGGTGGGACTGGTGTTTTTCGATTGGCACGTGGATTTGTGACGGCAAAGAGGCATTTTCTTAATGTTACCTCCGGTAACGGTGTTCTCGAGTACAATGTTTTTGCAATACATTATTGAGCAGTAATATTAATGGAGTCTCTTTAGCAATAAAGATTTTAGCTATACGTACAAGTCAATGACTCAGTCCTTAGAAAGGGCCAAAATTTTAACGGCTAGAATTCTTTCCTTGTTTTTTTAACCTTACTATTCTTTAGTCTTTACAGCCTGACAATTGAGACTATCCTACCAGAAAAGCCCTGCATAATCTAAACTGAACTTGTTTAAAAAAATGTTTAAAAAAAATCTATACCGTCAGTAGAAGTTTTCGATGGTTTTTGCCGGTGATTGTAGCATTACCCAAGATATTAATGCCCCTCTTGTATAAACACACGACCCTTTTCATCATTTTTTCGGGTGTTTGGAAGTTGGAAGGGGAAAAATATGAGTACAAAGTTGAGAAAAATTATAGTTTGTCTTCGGTGTTTGTCTCTAGTTTGACTATTAGTCTATTTTATTTTATTTTTATTATTTTTTAAAGTTACTACTAGTAAATTTATATATATATTTTTAAATATTTTAAAAAAATAAGAATAAATTAACGGTCATGCCTGGCAATAGAATATGGGCGGCATAGTAACATCGTCCAAAAGTTAATGGCGTGGGATATTCCTAACTAATAATGAAAATAAATTCAAAGAGCTACCTTTTTTAAAACTTTGTATGCTAGCAACCTCAATCAGTCTCTCTGAGTCGCTTCAAGCCCCACCTAAGATTCAATAATGCATGCTATTGAAGGATGAGACATTACTACTTTGGCACTTGGTGAGTGGTGAGTACTTAACAGCCTTTTCTAATTGTTTAGATGTTGGCAGCCACAAGAGCAGTTTTAATCATTAGGACTCAGGGCATAGGATCCTCGTGAAAAAAACACAAGCCCGAGGACAAGGGCCATCAACTGCATCATAAGCAAAACTGAGGCGTTGGCACATGAAAATAACAGATGGTGTAAGAGCATCGGCCAAAACTACCGGCCAGTTCGAGATTTAGAAGAATAACAAACCAAAGGCATCTACACATTGATTTTCTTTTTCCGTTGTCTTGAAAGATTACTTTTTTTTCAGGCCAAGAGATTGATAGCGAGATTTTTAATCAATTTTTTTGGTCTTAGGTATATATTTAATTATGAGGACGATACCAAGTATCTGTATTTGTATATAAAATCTCTTGGAGGGTGGCGGATAAAACCCAAAAGAATTTTGTTTATAATATACAGTATTACAAGTTGTAGCCGTAGGACCAGATGTACAGATCCAGACAATATGCATGAATTGGCCGCTTCAATGGGATCTTTTATTCTGATGAGAATCTCCCAAACGACTATGCTTATCACCAATGAGTTATGCATTCGATAGAAGAAAGAAGACTCTGCCTTAGGAGCCATTTTCTCTGTAGTTCCTTTCGAATTGCTGCACCATCCTCAAGGATGATGGGCATTCAAAATCAAAGAGGCAATATCATTACCCCCCACCTTCTGTATCTTTTTTTTGTTGACTGGATTGTTCATTCCACCAACGGCATTCAATTATGGGGAAAGAAACATAAGCACGAGGGCCAAATAAATAGAATATAAACCTCTGAAAAGCCTGGAGTCTGAAGGATAGTATTTGTTTGACCTGGCGTAGCATAATTAGATTATTACAAAGCCACATGCTGTCCACTTCAAGTAACAAGATTTCTCTTCAGCCCAAAGAAGAAACAGTTAACCATTTAAACAAATGAACATATTAATAGCATTGAAGGAAATCTGTATCCTCTACTCGAAGAGAAGGTAAAAATGATATCCATGGAACAAAGGGAATGAGAAAGGCCAAGTTATTACACACTTGGTGCATAGAAATGAATTTTCACACCACTTGAGAGAATGATTTAAACAAAAGCATTAATTGAACAAGCCGCAATACTTGGTCCAGTAGCTTAAAGAGGACAAAATTCACCAAATGCGGATATCTAACAAAGCAGCTAAAATCACTATAATCAAGAAAAGTACTTTCTTTTGGGTTTAGAAAAGATGAAATAAGCAGCTTGGTATCGCTCACTTCTGACGACGACCATTAAGAGATGGCCGATTAAAATTTATCTCCTGCGAAGATGAAGCTGCTTTCAGTATAACCTAATTCATCATTGACTAGACTGCAATTGTTGAAGCTGACCATGTAGTTTTCTGAGAAGAGGTATGAGGCCGACCAAAGCTAGTTGAATCTGTTCCGAGCTATTCAAACGAATGCTGGCTTGTCCTGCCCCCCTGTTGTTCAGATTGACACGAGCAATCAAGTTTGAAGTCCGTCCTATAGGGATCTGGGACTGTACATTACAACCAATAGCAAGGTCACCATGCCAATCCATGACAGAAAGCCCAAGAGTAGATAAAGAACGACCAAGAGGGTGATCCTTATCTCTCAACTGGGCCTCCAAACTACCACCATAAGCAACATCACCACGAGCTGCCATCACACCACCAGTAATGCCCAACCGGAATCGTTTATTAGCAATCAGTTTGTCTTCAACTTTCAATCCAGCTGATAAGGCATCACCCAATAGAGTAAGAGAGAGACCAGCAGTTGCCTTGTTCTTCCTAAAATTGCAAAACCTTGTCTCACTACGTAAAGTATAAGCTAAATCCTTTCCAACGGTCTGCATATCAAAACCTAATGAAGTTGCTTTCCCTTCCCCATGCTTTATCGAACTGGCTACTTCAAGTTGGACATTGGCATCCTTCTTATCCTTTGAAACCTGTCCAGAAAAAGACAAAGGTACTTTGTCTTTAACCACAAACAATCTTTCTACGTTAATGCCCTCATAGCCAACATCGTGATCCCAACCATGGGTGTCTAAAACAGGCCTTACAAGCCACTGGTTGGATGAATCAAGATGGCGATACCGATGACTAGGATTATCAGAATCAAAAGAAGCAGGTAAGGCATAATCTGGCAAGGGAATTGGCACAGATGCTGCACCACCACTTTCTTCTTCTACATTTTCGCTTATTACATCACTAGGCAGGTCCTTTGCCGAAGAAGCCATCTTCTTCATCATCTTCCGTCTCTTTTTCTCTTCCTTCAACTGTTTCTTCATAAAAAGCTTCTCTCTATATTCCAACTCATCAAAATATGCCTTCTTCTGAGCTTTAGAAAGCCTTGCCTCTTGGGACTTTGTCAATCGTTTAAATGGTGGCAATTGATCAAATTCTGATTCCTCATCAGAATCCGAAGATTCATCCAGATCATCATCTATATCATCCTCACCACCAAACTGCTCCTCAGGTAGCTTCAACTGTGGCCTTGATTGAAGAAGGGATGAGAGAAGGAAAGGTAGAGGAGGTGCTCTTGTTCGATTTGGAAAAGGCTTTCCAGGGGTATTATCTTGCAACTTTAAGAGTGCGTTTGCTTCAGCCAGAATCTTTGATGCAAACGAGAGAAGTAACAAATGAGGTTTCCAAACCTGACCATTTGGCAGTACTCTCTGCCCAGCCCGATTTGTTCTGCATGCAGAATGGTTCTCCACTAATGAAACAGGATTCATAAGCCGCATATCTCCAGCTGCCTGTCTAATGGCTTGCTGGACAACGTGAGAACGTTGGGTCACAAACATGTCATAACTAGAAGCAGTACCATTAGGGCCATCAGGTGGAGCAGAAGCTGCATGAGTCAAAACCACAATTGCATTGAACCATATAGATGGTCCAAATATGTCAGTGATGGTATGCAAGAGTGGCATATCACTAAGATCCCTGCTCTGCATGTCCAACCGATCAAGATACAATACAATATCTGGAGGAGTTTTCTGAATAAATCGCTTGACAGACTGGAGGATCTTTTCATTTTGGCGCTGGTCCGACAAGGAAGGAAGAAGTCCCGGAGTGTCAATGACCCGTACCTTTATCCCCTGCACCGTTCCCACAACATCCTGCACCGTCTTTGTACCCAGTTGAAAAGCATCAGTGCCAAACTTAACTTCGTCAAATATCGAATTGATGGTTGCACTTTTACCAACTCCAGTCTTCCCAAGAACCATAATTGTGCATGAGAAGTCCAGTGGTTCCTGCCCTGCTGCCTCAAGCTGCTCTGCCATTGCACTTGCACGGTCAAAGCTAAAGGCACCCACACGACCCCCATTTCTCCCTCGCAGCTGCTCAGCTAACCCCAGTCTATACAAAACCTGTGCCACAACAACATTATGGGGTGTCTGTCCAAGCCTATGCGCAAGCCGTAAAAATTTCACCCTTATCATCTGCAGGTTTTCACGAGTCTCATCATACTCCTCAGCCTCCCCATTAACGGGGTCCTCAATTTGTTGCGTTTGCGTATGAGAAACAGATCCATTCACACGAGGCTGCTGAACCACGCGGGGTGCAGGTTCCAATAGTGGGGCAGCACGCCCGAGGCCAGCAGGACGTGCAGGAGCTGGATTTGTATACCTTCCAGATGAAGAGGCAAGCTCTGGTACTGGCTGTATCTCCGGTTCTCCATTAACTTGAGCTCTTTGCTTATCTTGCCCAGCATTTTCTTCCTTCACTGGAGTCACCTCAACCACAGTATGCTTGTGGGAAACTTCATGATCATTTTCATCAGCATGCAGAAGTTGAGAACCCTCACTATCCTCAGCTGTCAAATCCCTTCTTTTAGAATTCTCTGCTTTAGACAACTCAACAGAAGAAGATCTTCCAATTTCAGACACTGCTGAACTTCCCTCCAAGAGAGTGTGCTGATCAGCTGAAGTTTCTTTTGGTTTACAAGTTTCTACATGACACCCAGAATCAACTTCAGCTTCGGCATCTTTTGCTTTCCCATTCCAATTGGTGATGCCACTATAATCATCCTCACAACCTGGAGCAATAACAGCAGTAGCATCTTTCAAATCCCCATTCTCGCTGTCTTGACATTCAGTACCCAAGGTATCATCCTTCAGCTCCTCACCATTACCATCTTCATTAAGAATCTCCCTATTTGATTCAGTTTCTTGAAGAGATTCAATGGCAACTCCCCCCACCTTATCGCCTCCATTTTCCAATTTTTCATCTACGGGATTTTGCTCCAAATTCAAATTAACAAGATCCTTATTTTCAGAGTTTTCAATTACTAGACCGGATCTTAAATCCAATTCACCATCACCCTTCAACAGATTCTTCTCTCCACCAGAACCAACTTCGGATGCACCCTCTCCACCATTTTCTCCACTAATGCAAACTACCTCATCCCTTGACCCATTCAATTCATCAGTCTCCACCTCCTTTTCAGTCCCTACCTCAACAACCCCATCCGCCACAGCTCCATCAACAACCTTCCCCCCACTCACCACCAAATTTAACTTATCTTCAACATTCACTGGTGCCTCCGCACTTAGAACCTCACTTGGAACCTCACTCGCCTCCACACTTAGAACATCACTCGCCTCCTCAAACTCATCATCCTCATGTCTAGCATTTGAATTACCATCAAACACGCCCAAATCCAACTCATCAATCACCTCAACGTCCCCACTTCCACCACCAGAGCCACCATTCACGGAATCAGATTCTGCCACCTGCTCTTCGGAAATCTTTGGGGTACTCATTGCCTCCCCCAAACCCTCTTCATCTTCTAAATCCTTCGATTCAGCAGAGTCCAACACAGCCCTCTCCACTATTCTCTCCTCAGAAACCCCAACTTCCACACTTTTCTTCTCCCCCGTTAGAGAACCATCAACAATATCAACCCCATTTTCCATCACAAAATCCTCAAATGTTGCTTCAAAACCCTAGATTCACCAAAACCCAAAAAACAAAAAACATTTTACCGAACAGATTAATAAGCAAACGGAAACGATATAACCTACAAACTACCGTACAAGAAAATAAAATCAAAACTCCAACATCAGATATACGATAAAGGAAAATCACGTCCACATATAACAGATCTTTCTGGTGTTGTCACAATTTATCAAATATCAGAATATAAAAATCAGATCCTCGGAGAGATTTTGCATGGCCATTATTAGGGTTTTGCAAACAAAAGATGTAGAATTTAAAAAATCTAGATATTGGCAAATAACAACAAAGAAATATTACCAGCTATTCTACGGTGCCACGGAAAGAGGTCTAGAGAGAGAAGTGGGCGAATTACAGAGAGAGGAGGAATAGGGAGAGAAAATGGATCTTAAGAACAGTGGCAATGAGAAGGAGAGGAAGGGCAGTCTTTCCTATGGTCTTTCTCCATATCTTCTACCTTGAGTCGAATTTTGCAGATAAAAGATTTTATCGATGGCTTTGCTGGGCTTTTGATCGGACGGTGGAGAGTGATGCGTTGGAATCATCGCAAAGACGCCAAATCATGCTGACGTGGATGCCAGGCCCAAAAGGTTGCCTGTTTTCCGAGAGTCACGTGGGGGGGATTGGTTTGTGGTGACAAATCTCAACCGTTCCTGTCCTGTCTTGATGGCTTGATTGATAGAAGCACCGGAACGGGATTCATGATGATCATCGAGAGGGGGCAGTGTTTTCATATACAATAATAACGAAGGTTTAATGTTGTCACGTGAGCAAATCTAACCCGTCCGATTGATCAGAACAATTTAAGGTTTAATGATTGCAATCTACAATCTACAAATATGATACAACTTATTATGAACACGATATGACAAAGAATGAAAGTGTTCTGCATGTTCATGAAATACATATACCTACGATTTCTCACTGTTTAATTCACAAATTATTTATCATAGAAACAAACAAACAAACAAAAAATATGTTTTTTTATCTTGAATCTTGTCATCTTCAATTACGATATTCTTAAATAACTTTTTTATTGAAATTATATTAGATCAATCACTGTGATTTTAGTAGAATTTATTTTAGTGTTTAGAGTTTTGCCTGATTTACTAAATTTTGTTAATTAATTTAGACAGGATTAATTTTTAATGGAATCCGGTCATCTTACATGACACAATTTCAATGCTATATATCAGTAATTATTTACTCTCACATTCTATATTTATAATTTTTTTTATAAGATATGTGAGAGTTTTTTAAAAATATAAAATAATAAATAGTGACTGATGAGAATAATTTTTTAATCTTAAATATGATCGAAACATCTATAATACGGTAGGTAGAAAATAAATATTATTTTTTTATTATTTATTGCACATATTGGTCAGTTCGTATTTTTAGGAGTCAAATTGATTGAGCTAGCGTGTGTCGGACTTGTTTGGCATGAAATAAGATATTCTGTGCATTTCGCAGATTCTCTTCGTATAAAAAGGAAAAAAAATCGATTTTATGTAATTGTTGAAATGAATATCAGTAATTATATAAAAGAAACATTTGTTTTTCTCAATTATGCAAAGATAATAAAAATAAAAAGGAGGGAAGGATGAGGTCTATATTGGTTAACATCATTAGATGACATGATGTGATGGGATTAATAATACCAAAATTTGTTTATTCGTTTATGCAACGTCGTGAAGTGTTCCATTATTTATTAAAAAATAATTAAATAAATGATATGATTGAGGTCTTATTGAACAGTTTATTTATTCATATATATATATATATATATATATATGCAATCAATCCCACTTATACCAAGAGCCATGTTATATTAAGACAATTTATTCTTTTTGGTTTTCATGGTTTTAAAGCTCATTGAGCAATACAAAAAATTGCAGAATCCAGCTTACATTATTTTTATTTTTTTTTCCATTTTGCTGTTTTGGCATTTGAAGCTAACGCTAACTTGACTATCTTGGCTGATCTTCTTATACAGAAGAGTGGTGTTAGTGTAGCCCGACAAAATGTCTGGATAGGGTTTAATTCTTTTTTGAAAAATATTTTAGTCACGAATAGATTACATAAAAATAATTTTACAAATTGTCCAGTTTTATATGGTTCGTCAAATTGTAAAGTTACTTTTATTGTAAAGTAGATCTAACGGATAACATAAAACTACGTCAATTTATATGATTGCTTTTGTGTAATCTGTTTGTAGCTATAGCAATCTTTTTCTTTTTTTTATTAATTTTTTTATATTGACAAGCATTTTAAAAAAATAAAATATCATTACAAAATATTTATCTAATCACTAAGTAAATAAAAATAAAGTATCGGTAAAAGTGCTCATACCCAAAATCGAAATTCCAGACATTTCTCTCTACATAAATGTTTTAGGTTGTGTTTGGATGTTGAAATGAGTTGAGTTGAGTTGAGTTGAGATGATAAAATATTGTTAGAATATTATTTTTTAATATTATTATTATTTTGATATTTGAAAAAATTGAATTGTTTATTATATTTTGTATTGAAATTTGAAAAAGTTGTAATAATGAGTTGAGATGAGTTTGGTAACCAAACTCACCGTTAGTCTATAAAAATATTTTATAAAAATAAATTTATAAATTAATATAACTTAATATAGTTGGTTAAATTAAAAATTTATTTTTATTATAAAATTATTTTAATATATAATATAAAATTACATCAACCAATAATTTTACTTTTAAAAAAAAAATTTATACTTGTAATATTTCTCCTTGTAATAATAACCATTTTTGGGGATTGAGTATGCCTCGAGTTCCAGCAATGTCACGTGTAATTTATCGTTTGGAGAAAAATTGTTTTTCCAAGAAACACGTTTTTTAAATTATTTTTTAATTGTTTTGCTTAAACAGTTGCATTAAAACGCAATACGGCGGAAATCCAATTTAAAATTTAGATAATTTACCTTTTCAGTGTATATATCAAATTCAGTTGCATAAGAAATTTATTATCTCCGCACCACATCTCAATATATAATTTATTATTTTTATCATTTTATTTAAATATATATATTTATATATTAATATATATATTTAAATAAAAATATAAAAATGATAAATCACATATTAATATATGATGCAAGACATGATAAATAAATTTTTTCATAAATTTTATTCAATATTTGTTTTCCAAGCACAAATTATGTTTATTTACTTCCCCTCGAACGCATGCATATTGCATCCTCTTCCAGCACATTCTTTCATTACTTTTTTTTTTTTTTTTGAATTCTTTAAAAAAAAAATCAATTGCACTCAAATGAAAATGAATGAGAGAGGTATTAAAACTTTTATGAACACAAAATTATAATAAAATATTAACAATACGATTTATTTGTAAAATAAATAAGTTTTTATTAAACATAAACTATAACTCAACAATAAACTAAAACTCAATTGGTGCTTACATAATGATCAAACGGACAGAAGTTGATCATCTACCGTTCGATCAAACTCGCCAAAATTACACTCTGCTTTTGCCAACATTGGATAATGAATAAATATAGATAAAAGTCATTATTGAGAATATCTATTTTAAACATATGATGTGGCATCATCTAGACCATACATCTTTTCAAGTGAATATTGAAAATAATTAATTAAAAGTAACTATAGAGTAAATACAAAGTATGCACTACTATAATAACTTCTCTCTAACATTATTCTTAGATAATAGGATTAGGTTTTACTGGACAAGCCTCGCCACTGAAGCCCACCAAACTAACTGCGGGTATCTGGAACTAGGCCCACGAAGGTTTGTCATTCCTATCACAGCCGCCATTGCCAATGCTCGGCGGAGCAGGAGCTGCCCTCCCAAGTCTCCAATATCACCACAATCAACCCAGCAATACATAGATGAAGACGTTATGCAATGCCCTCTCTCTCTTCCCCGAGTAACATTTCACACCCGACCCAACAAGAAACATCCGGTCTCCAATACTCCCTGCGTTGTCCAATCCCTCCTCAACCTCGCCTCGGAAGGTCATATCTCCCAAGCAATCTCTTCCCTAGAGCTCTTGGTCCGCAAAGGCCTCCGCTTGCCCCCCGAAACTCTTTCCTATCTCTTACAACGGTGCGCGGACTCCAAGTCTCTTAGACATGCCAAATGGGTTCAACTCCATTTGAAGCTTACCGGACTCAAGCACCCTACAACGTTTTTGTCGAACCAGTTGATTTCTGTGTACTTCAGGTGCGGTGATGAAGTGGAGGCACGCAAGGTGTTTGATAAAATGTCTGCGAGGAACTTGTACACGTGGAATAATATGCTTTCTGGGTATGCTAAAATGGGGATGATTAAGCCAGCTAATAAGTTTTTTGATAAAATGCCGGTGAAGGATATTGTGTCGTGGAACACTATGGTGATAGCTTTTGCACGGAGTGGGTGCTGTGATGAGGCTGTGAGGTTTTATAGGGAGCTGCGGAGACAGTCAATTGGGTATAACGAGTTCAGTTTTTCCGGTGTTTTGACAGTTTGCGTGAAGTTGAATGAATTGGAGCTTACTAGGCAGGTTTTGATTGCTGGTTTTACGTCAAATGTGGTGATTTCAAGTTCAGTTCTTGATGCTTATGCAAAGTGCGGGGAGATGGGAGACTCAAGGAGAGTATTTGATGACATGAGTGTAAGGGACGTCCCTGCTTGGACCATCCTCGTTTCAGGATATGCTAAATGGGGGGACATGCAATCAGCTAGCGAAATGTTTGATCGAATGCCTGAGAAAAACCCTGTATCATGGATAGCTCTGATTTCTGGCTATGCAAGAAATGGCCTAGGGTATGAAGCGCTTGAGCTGTTTACAAAAATGATGATGCTTCAAGTTAAACCTGATCAATTTACATTCAGTAGTTGCCTTTGTGCTTGTGCCAGTATAGCTTCACTTAAGCATGCCAAACAGATGCACGCCTGTTTGATACGAACTAATTTTAGACCTAACACTATTGTGGTGAGCTCTCTCTCATTGACATGTATTCAAAATGTGAGAGTTTGGAAATTGGCAAGTGGGTTTTCAATCTAATGGGTGATAAGCGAGATGTTGTATCGTGGAACACAATGATTTCTGCCTTAGCTCATCATGGTCATGGTGAAGAGGCAATGAAAATGTTTGATGATTTGATAGGATCAGGAGTGAAGCCAGATAGGACCACCTTTGTTGTCACTCTCAATGTTTGTAGTCATTCCGGTCTTGTGCAAGAAGGGCTTAAGTTGTTCAATTCAATGACTTGTGATCATGGCATCATTCCTGATCAAGAACATTATGCGTGCTTAATTGATATCTTGGGTCGGGCTGGACGTTTTGACAAGTTGATGGAACGACTCGAGAAGATGCCTTGTAAGCCTGGTGATGAGTTTTGAATGCCGTTCTTGGTGTTTGTTGAATTCATGGAAACATCAAGCTGGGAAGAAAAGCGGCTGAACACCTTATCGAGTTGGAGCCTCAATCCTTTGCTGCCTATGTTTTACTTTCAAGTATATATGCCGTGCTTGGAAGATGGGAGCTGGTAGAGAAGTTGAGAAAACTTATGGATGAGAGACATGTTAAGAAAGAACGAGCAGTCAGTTGGATAGAGATTGGAAATGAAGTGCATGCTTTCACTGTATCAGATAGATTGCACCCTCCGAAAGAAGTAATATATTGAGTTTTAGAACATTTAGCTGGACAGATGGAAGAAGATCCATCATTACTTAATACCGAAAGTTACAACTTCATCAATTTTTATCTCTGCTGGCCGCTGGGTGGGTTTTTACTTTCTTGGGACCTGGGAGACAGTTATTATATTTCCGGTAAATTTCAGAACTCGTAACATTTTTGTTCATTCCTTTGGATCAGATTCTCTAGTACAGTTGAATCGCCACATTAATGATGCACCTATGAGACTTGTTCTCTCTTGGAATATCTTCTTCTTTTTTTCCTGTTGTATCATTATTTTTACTCATTAACAATCCAATAAAATGAAATTTGGTAATGAGTTTTATGAATTTCAATGAAACTGTGTTTGGACCACTCATTATAATATGAATGCGATAGTTTCGTACTCTAGACGTCGAGGCTTATACCACTTTGGGTTTCCAGGTTGAAAGAGACCGGTAGTATCCGGGTTTCTTCTACTACTAGCATTGCAACATAAGGCCATCTCTACATGGCAATATAAGGCTTACGATTGGGGTTGGGTTGTACTTGGCCCAACCTGAATCTTAGCCAGTCAATCGTCAGGCTTGGCCTGCATCATTTAAGTTATTATGTTCAAGTCATCTATTTCTTTTTTAATGATTAAAATTTCATAGATTCAACTAGCATTTTCCTTCTCATATAGACTGAGGAGTGAACATCAAGAGAAGAGAAATGCTAGCATGGTGAAGGCAAAGCGGCGCCTACAAGGAGGAACAGAAAATTAAACCGACATACATCCCACCTTACCAAACATGGTCATGACTTGCCTGATGTAACGGCCGGCTTATATCTTGCAAAATTATGCTATTTATTAAGTTATTGTGTCCACGCATTACTTATTATCATGAGATCTATTATAATTATATTAAAATCTTTTATTGCAACTAAAATTTAAAACTTTATAATAATAATTGATAAATGTAGTATCGATAAATAAGGGTCGTTACTAATTGTTTTTTCCTCTCATTTTGTAATTCCACGGGAAACGTTGGTATATGGCCAACCTGTTTAACGCTAGCACGTGGCTTTGGTTGGATACACACACTCAAACGTTCCAATCATTGCGGCAGTAGTTAGAAACTTGATATTGACTTCTTTGGCGACTGTTTATGATGGCTTATATTATAATAATATATCATCCCTCTAATTTCCAAGTTACGGGATGAGAAAGGAAACTACGTACTTGATTATGACAATCATGTGAAGAAAGAACGTGAAGTGAATGACGTGGGACGTGTGATATTCAATTTATTGCAATGTTCAAAAGAAAGTCGCATCATGTTAATATTTTTACTTTGTTAGATAATTTTGAGATTTTAATTCATTATATGGTTAGCAATCGAAAAATTTCACAATTTTGTTGTAAATATAATTGAAAATTTATAAAAATGTGTTTAGTGATATTCAAGCTTTTTCAAAGAAGCTTTCATAGTTTTAAGGCTATTCACGTGGGTAGAAAAGAGTAATGGAGTTACGGACAAACTAATTGGCTTGCTAGCATGCCAAATGGGCCATGATGAAATTATGTTATTGCATGTGGTGGGACTCCACCTGATAAATTTCATTATGCAGCATGTGACTTTCGATGCTCTAATGTAATTTCTTGAAGTTTATTGAATGAAGATCCTTTGGTATTAAAATAATAATAATTGGTCATCTTAATTTTAAAAGCACTTTGTGTAAGTTTTATGACTTTGTATTAGGGTCTTGCTAGTCAGTCTATCGTTAGGCGTAATTGCTATTTTATTCTCTTTTTTTTTAATATTTTTTAAACATTAAAAAAAAAAAACAAAAGTTAAATTTTGTAAACATTTAAAAAAGATACACCAACCATCGATAACTATAACTTTGAGCAGTATATTTGAGGGGGGCTAACTAGCATTTTTCATCTGTATTAACATACGTACAATACTTATAAATCACTACGGATATATTTTATTGCTATTAATATTATCAAAAATCTTTAAAAAAGAGACTTAGTTTTCTGTCATTACCCCTGAAGAGTTAATTAATTTGACCGAGTTAAATTCAAGGTACAAAAGTGATAATGGAATTTCTTCAGCAATATAAATGAAGTCATGATCTAGGTACGTACCAGATCATGAATTATTTTTGCATCTTCTCATATCAAATGCAAGACTAGTCAATAATCATACAAATACAAATACATGTAATGTCCTAATGATAGACCCAAATCATATGACCTATATTCTAAAAAGACTAGTCAATAATACAGTTGGATCCTCATGAGAACCTTATAATGAATAAAAACTTTTCATTTTCAAACAATGTGAGATCTCATTCTTCACCTTACCCTTATCCTTATCATATGGATATCACGATGCATAACCAATATATGTAATTATATATAAGTGGGTTGGTGTTATTGAAATGAAAAATCTCCCAATTTGTTTATATGGTATCAAAATACCATATATATATATATAATCCCTGGGGGCTGTGGGATATTCTACATCTCTTATATATATATAATATATATAAATATATATAGATCACACATCTCCTTCCTTTATCTTCTTCCCCATTTATTTAATTTTTTCAGGATATCGCTATCTGAAATAGGAGACAGCAACTTGACGTTAATTTTGAACCACAGATTGTGAATGCACATGGCCGTAGGCCCCAAGAATTGTGTCATGGTGCAAGGGTTTTACTGGTTTGTGACTCTGTAATTACTCTATAAAGTAGACAATTGCCTATTAATCTATAAAGCAGATTAACTCTTTTAATCTTTATATAAGACTTTGATTGCTCCATCTTTGGTTTGTGGGCTGGAAAAGAATATTATACATTAGATGATTAATCGGGTGCCAACATATCTGCCAATTACAACAACTCCTGGTCTTTGAACAAAGAGGGACCATTGATATCATCGCTTGCATGCCCACTTTTTCCTATTATTTTATTTATAAGCTTTATTTTTTTGTTATTATTATTATTCAATATGCGCTATGATTGAGCAAAATTTCCTTCAATGATAAGTGATTTGACTATGAGGTGGTTCAACCACCAACGAGTAGGACCCATATCTATGCTAGCTGGATTTCTCGTTCTCAGTTTGAATTAATATTCCTTTTTTTTTTCCCCCATTTTTGTGACCATATGGTAGCTGATTAGTCCCAAATAAATTAAGACATTATTTCGCCTTGTAATTAACCTTAATTATTATTATTAGTATTATTGGTGAAAAGTTGTATAATAGGATTTTATTTTGAAAAAGATTATTTATCATCCTTTTATTATATATCTTTTGATATTACAACCAGAAATGATAAGAAATATAATACTAAAATAATGATAATTAACATTTTTTTTCATTTTAACCAAGTTGACAAGTTGTTATGCACCATGGCAAATCAAATCCTAAATTATCTTTTAAATGAAAGTAGTGTTCATGAATTCTCGCTAAGATAAGTAATATATTTTTTTCCTTTATCCTCATTTATTAATGGAATTGCACACACAGTCCCTCACTCGAAATTATAAAAAATATTATTATAATTTTAAAATTTTTTTAAACATGACTGTATGTATTAATTGCAGCAAATATGTAGACTAACTCCTTATAATAAAAGGTATTCTCTGTCGTTACTAAATATAGGATAGATGAAAAGGTAAACAGCGGTGTGATAGAATTGTAGCCATAGATAATGATTAAAAATGTTAGGAATCAAAGATCGAAAAATACCTAATGAATCAAGATGATCCCAAAGCTGGATATTAAAACCAGACAAAACCTCATAGAAGGTTGGATAGCCATACAAAAGTGGAGAGCACTCTCGATTATGACTCTCCACCGATAATGCAATGAAAAGCCGGCCCACCAGAAACAAAGACATGCTGATCACGTCCTATCACAAACCAGAAAAATGAAAATAAAAATAAAAATATATGATGATAAAACTGAGAAAGTTGGAGTAGAAGAGGAAGTTATCTCTCTGTATTTGAAGGAAGTCTATCATATACCATTATAAAATCCCATCTGACGTTACAATGCTTGATATTAAAACCCATAAACCTAATCGTTTTCTTTGCAGATCAGAAATAAAAAGAAAGAAAAGGAAACACAAACCAGAAGTAGAAAAAAGAAAGAACTTGACTTATTTTTCTTCTTTTACACTGAGATGGGTTCCCAGGTTTCCAAACAAGTGGAGCGACGAAAGGCGATCTCGACGGAGAGGAAAAGTCTGTGCGATCTTCAAGGAAGCTGTGGCCATGAATTTCCCGGCAGTGACTACAGGCCTCCAGACAGAAAGAACTGGATGTCTGGCCTCAACCCAGAGAAGCTTCGTGTGAATCAGATAGTATGGCCTGGAACCCATGATTCCGCTACCAACAAGATCGGCTTCCCATTCGTTTCTCGCCCTTTTGCGCAATGCCAGTCTTTGTCCATCTATCACCAGCTTGTGAGAGGCACCAGGGTTCTTGATATCCGAGTTCAGGAGGATCGCCGTGTTTGCCATGGAATCCTTGTCACATATAGTATTGACGCTGTCATCAAAGACATCAAGAAGTTCTTGTCGGAGACACAGTCAGAGATCATAATCTTGGAGATTCGTACCGAGTTTGGGCACCAAGACCCTGCTGACTTTGATAAGTACCTGGAGGATCAGCTTGGGGAGTTTCTGATTCATCAGGATGATCATGTGTTTGGAAAAACAATTACAGAACTGTTGCCAAAGAGAATTATCTGTGTATGGAAGCCAAGGAAGTCACCTCACCCCAAGCCTGGGAGCCCCTTATGGAGTGCTGGTTATTTGAAGGATAACTGGATTGACACAGATTTGCCATCGACAAAGTTCGAGAGCAACTTGAAGCATTTGAGCGAGCAACCACCGGTTTCATCGAGGAAATTCTTTTACAGGGTGGAGAATACAGTCACCCCACAGGCTGATAACCCAGTTTTGTGTGTTAAGCCCGTGACAGGACGGATTCACAAGTATTCAAGGTTGTTTATTACTCAGTGCGTCTCCAGGAGTTGCGTGGATCGATTGCAGATCTTCTCCACGGATTTCATAGATGAGGATTTTGTCGATGCATGCGTTGGGCTTACACATGCAAGGATCGAAGGGAAAGCCTAAAATTTTCTTCGTTTGTTCAGTTTTTTCACCTCCTTGTCTTGTTCAATAGCATATTATAATGTCCTTGCATATTACTATCATGTTCTGCATCCATGGAAACTGGTGCGTTACTGTTAAATGGATCTGCTGTTAATTTGTTTGTTTGTAATGTAATGTATGATGTACAAATTAAGGGCTGAATAATATCAATCATAAATTGGGAGTGATTTGTTTTGGTTTGAATGACCGAAGCCTCGTGGTAACGATGTATCATGTTGATCTGCTCGTTCTAGATTTTACGGGAGAAATTTCGTCTAATTTGTATGACCTGGAAAAACCAATATTGCATTTGTTTTCTTCTGTTTACCAGAGAAGACTACGCATATAAGCAGATTGGTAAGCAGGGCCTAAAGCTTAGGTTGTAAATTGGAGTGTTTCTTTCAGATAATTGGAATATAAGACTAATTTCCACTAAATTAGCTGTTTTATTTATTACCATCGATCAATCTTTCGTTCTTAACCTCGAGGTTTCATCCCATTAGAACTTGTCGGTTTGATCTAATCAAAACGAGACATTTGGTGGTGCAGGTTTATTTCCTTGATGAATGGCGCCCTTGTGCATCAAACTTTATTGATTGAGACATCTTTGTCAGTTACCTCAGGCTCAAAGGACTGATCACTACAAGACAGATGGGAGAGACAGAGGTCCTGTTCTTGAGAATGATAAATCAATCAAATCCCAAAGAATGGGATAATGTTAACCATGAAAGCTTAATGTTCATATCGAGTACAGTGTGGTAAGGGGAAAGGAAACTGGAAACATGAAAAGGTATGGTCAATTAGAAAATCAAAGATGTAGCTCCAAACGCAGTGATGACAAAAAAAGACAAACAAGGAGAATGAAAAAATGTGCAACTGAAGCATCGCTGCTCAAACATTCTTTTGCTTGGGATAGAGCAACTTCATGGTTGTAACCTGCAAGAACATAGCCTACAACTTAATAATTTGTTTCTACGAAATAGCTTGGACAGGCACATCAACACAAAGATCTCATTTTTTTTCCTAAAAAAAATTGGAAGTACATCAAGTCAAAGATCTAAGCAATGCAGATCAATTCTCAAATATTGGATAACAGCATATACCACCTCATGTTGTATATGACTTTACAGAATCTATTAAGCTGCCTTTTAATAATTTCCCTCAAGTCTTTAACTAAATAAAAGTTGGCTCGTAATTGTAGTCAGAAAGATCGGAGGTGAACCAAAATTCAGGATGATGAAATAAAAGATATGTTACTGTGCCATAAGTGTTGAGGACAATCCAGAATTAATAACGTTTAGGCCTGGTTTGTTTTCACAAAACATCTAATTTAATTTAATCATTACAATTTTTCCAAACTCCCAAACAAAATACAAAAAATAATTCAACTTTTTCAAATCTCAAAACAAAAATAATATTAAAAAATATATTTCAATAATATTTTATTTAACTTTCATCTCGTCTCATCTATGTAACCAAACGAGGCCTTAGTATGAGCAAGACAAGTCGCTAACTATAGTCGAAGTAGAATGAACACTACAGTCCCATGGACTTGGACTTCGATGATTTGGGTTTCATAACACCAAGAAATCTCTTCTTCGGAATGGAGTTGGATATAGATTTGGGCAACATAGGCAAGCTCAAGAAAGTCACTTCCAATGTCAAGAAGAAGATCAGCACCACTGCCTCCAACAGTAATCATTAATCTTCTGAAATTGAAGCACCAGATGAAAATGGAGTATGAGTTATCTCCAATTCCCATAAAGAATACTTTTTACCCAGCCACCACAAAGGCAAGGGCTAAAGTGCTAAAGGCTGCGTCCAAACATTTCAAGAGAAGGAAGAAGAAAGATCATGCGGCATATTGGAAGCCCTCCAACTATCTTAGAGATGGAGATATTTCAAGATGATTCTATTTGTATTTTTTTTCTTTTTTTTGTTAATTAGCTTGATTTCTATTTATAATATGTGGTCTTTAAACAGGCACTCTCTTCGTCTGAATGTATGCATGTTGCATTGTATAATGATAAACTTATAACTCTTTTATAATTTTAAAAAAAGAACAAATAAAAACCAGCTGTTGATCTTCCTGCAGATGTGGTTTGCATGTTATAAGGAAAAAGGATTTCTGAAGGTTTGTGATGAATTGATAGGTATATACGCCTCAATACCCAAAAGAAATTGAACCCATTACTGAACCTTCCGCCCCTTATTAATGAGAGAAGGAGATGCTATTCCATCTAAAGACCTTTGGCAATGACCAATAATTACTAAACAAAGCTGAGCATCAAGGTGTCACAAGATTTAGGGGAGGGGGAGACGAAAAAGAACATTGGGTGTAAATGTGAGAAAAAAAAAAAAGGCAAAATAAGATCAGAAAAAGCTTGCACAGGGCCATAACTGTAGAAGCAAGGATTTTTTGTGAATAGCCAAGTTGAAAAGAATATTTCCAGAATTCTTGTAAGAATTGAAAGACTATAGAAAATTATCAGAATGCTACAATAAGAGCCTTTTGTCAAAGATAAAAAAGAGATACGAGAAGTGTTAAAGCCAGAGGCAGGGAACCTGAGACTGAGTTATCTCTATGCTGTAATGATCCTTTCACCAGTACTGTCCCCGGGTTTTGCTGAAAAACCTGTTTACATAGAGCAAGTAAACTTTGATGTGATTCCACGATCAAACTCATTAATCAAGCCAAAAAAGAAGGTAAGCTCGCTGAATACCAAAATGCGAAACCTAAGTTATTTGAAGGAGGTTGCAAGCAACTTGAACCATTAGACGTCTCTGGTTCAAGTCAACAACTTGTAGCTTCATCAATAGATTGTACTTCATTCTTCAGGATTGCACCACAGTGATCATCTGATTCAGTGATTTATTAAAATGGGATTTCACCATGTAAGCCCACAGATATATCACAAAAATTGTTTCAGATGCTATGATAGATCAGCAGTCATAAAAATATGCCATCTGTAAATGAGGCATTCAATTCACAGGATGCACCACAGTACAAAGTAAGAATCTGTCAATTGCAATACATGGATTGCAGTGTTGCAATGAATAGGCGTTGAAGGCCCTAAGAATTTGAGAAGAACACAGCATGATGTAATAATAATAGGAAGAAAAACATAAAATATGAAAACAGACCATAGACATAAATTAATGCATTTAAAACCTCAAATGCCAACATAAATATGTATGCACATAATCAATATACCAAGTCTGCCAATGCATGACTCAGCTTCAAACTATTTTGAATCTTTTGCTTGGCTGATTGTAAATGCAGATATGGTACAGGTATATATCTTCCTTTTAAATTTACCTATGAAGTAAGGAAATAATCTTCATTTTCCTATTGATAGAGGTAACATAAGTTGTTTTCAAGTGGTCGTAGGAACCTAGCTAAAAATACAGAAAACTTGAGATTGGACAACATTCTTGGGCTAACATAGAGAGGAAACCACCAGGACTTTTGATTCTCAAAAACAGGGAGCTAAGGCTGATAAATTATATGGCCATTACGAGAAGCATCAAATGCAGCAAAGCCACCATTCAAGTGAATATCAAATGGCCATTATGAGGATCATCCAAACTGCAATTTTACTAAACCCAGACAAACAAATTTCTTAACATTAGGAAAATTAGGAAATTGTCTGGATAAATAGAAATATAGATATCCAGACCTTAAGCATGAAGATATTCTTCTAAGCCACACGAGCTGATGCTGTTGATACACTGGAGGGAAAATGACCAAGCAAGCCAACATTGATCTGTTTTGCCTTGGACAAATTCAGTAGTCATTACTATTGTGACTCCAACCTCCCAGAGCATCGATATAAGGCGTATGTGATTTGATTTTCTCTCAATCAGGACAGACAAGGCCGAGGGGCCCCGACGACCTAGCTGAGGGCCATCCGGCGCCGGTCCTCCTTCCGGCAACCTGGACTATTGCAAGGGTCTATTTCTGCTGTCTTTCAGAATGCTCCGGTGGTCGTGCTGCTAACACAGAAAGTCTTGCCGACTTCAGGCAAGGCAAATAGGAGTACTTTGACGTCGATCTGCTGGTGTTTTCGTATATCCTAGAGGGCTACGACGACCCCAACCGCCGCATCCCTCCATTCCCTTTAGCCGGCGAGTGACACCTTAGTCACAGACAAGGCCAACGGGCCCTGGTGACTTCTCTAAGGGCCGTCCAGAGTTGGTCCTCCCTCCGATGAATTGTATTTTTGCAAGGGAGTTTTCCGTAGTCTCTGTTGACACAAAGAGTTGCCGGATTCCGACGAGTCTACTTCGAGCACTCCGGCGTTCAGATTAGCCAATCCCGTGAGCCCTATCAGCAGTTCATTTCGCATATTTTTTTCTGCCTCAAATCTGCCTCCCGAAGCTTTTTGCATAAATACTCGACAGAATGAAGCCCTTCAGCTTGGGAAGCCCTTGCATCTGAAGTCGAAGGTTTGATATCATTATGGGTCAATTGGTGCTCTTTTCGGTGGAATCGAAGACTTTTGAGTTTTTGCTAGAAACATGGAGGTCTTCATTAAAATTGTGGAGAGGAGCAAAAGGGTTTGGAGATTTGTAGTGATGGGTCAAGGAGTTACAACGTCTTTCTTGGGCAATCAACTACGGCGCTAAGGGTGGTAGCTCAACTAGAGGAAAGTCTAAAGGGAAGGCATTGTGAAGACGGGAAACAAGGGGTTGGGGTGGGGTTTTCAGGTAGACTTCTAGTTCTACAGAAACAAGGGGTTGGGGTCGGGCTTGGTGTATTTTGGGTTGTTTTTCACGGGCTTTTTGGGTCATTAAGGGATTTCTATTATGGGCAAGGTGTTTTCTTGTATACATTCAATATACTTGGTTACTCCTTTTGATATATATAATATTTTTACTAATAAAAAAAAAATATTTGTCGTGATGGGTTGTAGTGGTATAGAATAGTTGATGGCTACGATGGAAGCAGTATTACAGGCGGGGAGAAATTTGGATTTCACAAAACACTTCCGCAAAGGAAACAGAGCATTCATGGCTCAACGATTCTCCAACGAGCATGGTAGGTATCTAATTGTCACCGAATATGGTGGAGGAGGCCGGCGGAGTATTGTAGTCATTTCTGAAGGGTATGAAGGTCTGGGTTGGGAGAAGTTTGCTGCGGAATTACACAAAGTTGCGAATATGTTTTTTGTTGATAGATCAAGGAAGGAAAACCAGAAGAAGAATGAGAACATCAACTTGGAGGTGAATCATAAAGACCCAAGTACATCTACGGTAGCGAGGCGATCATATGCGGCAGCTCTGAAGATGGGTCATGCTTCGGGGGTTCAGAGTGAGGGGGGGCTGCAAATCACGCCTCAGAACTAGCTTGTCACGATGCACAATTCTTTAAAGGAGATGGAAACCCAACTTGTTGAGTTGAAGGCAACGATAGCTTTCTTGTCTACGAAAATAGATCTGCTTTCAGCTGGAGGCAACAGGGTTATAAGAAACAAGACTAAGATAGGCCCAAATCCTTTAAACTTAGATAAAGGAAAACAAAAAATTGGATTCAGCCCTATCCCTATAACCAGATCCAGGAGAGTATGGTGTGTCAAAAGGAAATATGGGTTATTTGAAGGGGGTTCTACGTCGGGTATCAGAGTAGAGACATCAGTAATGGACTGTCATTCGCCTCAAGTAACACAGAATAGATTGATAGTCGGTATTACACCCTTGGTCCTCGAAGAAACTATGGCTCCCTTGTCGGAGTTAAAGGAAAATGGTGTACTGCCGAGGTCTGAAGGAGATGTAGGATCCACTAAAGTTGCACATAAAGGGTCACCAGAGGTGAAGGGACTAGCTGTCATCCCAGAATCTCCAATGGGGACCCTGATACCATTGGGGAGAACCAATGGAGTTGCTGAGGAGGTACGAGATTTGAATATAGGTTTGGCGTTGGTGCCTTGTGTAGAGGAATGTCTAAAGTCGGGAGTGCAGTTGGATACTATGTCTAGGGATAATGTTGCTCCCCTAGTCTCTCTTCCTCCAATAGCAGATTTGATTTTGCCTAAAGTTAACGAGATTCAGCAATTCGTGAAAATTTCACATGGAGGATGTGAAGACCAATTTAAAGAATTAATCATTGCGATTAAGACAAGCCACGCACTTGAAACCAAATCAAGTTTCAAGAAAAGCAGGGAGTTACAACGTCTTTCTTGGGCAATCTACTACGACGCTAAGGGTGGTAACTCAACTAGAGGGAAGTCTAAAGGGAGGGTATTATGAAGACAAAAAACAAGGGATTGAGGTTAGGTTTCGGGTAGAGTTTTAGTTCTACGGGAAACAAGGGGTTGGGGTCGGGCTTGATGCATTTTGGGTTGTTTTTCACGGACTTTTTGGGTCATTAGGGGCTTTCTAATATGGGTAAAGTGTTTTCTTGTATACATCAGCGTACTTGATTGCTATTTATATATATAATATTTTTACTTATAAAAAAAAATAAACAAAGTATAAAATTTTCAAAACGAATTTATTTGACACGTGCCTGTTTAATAAGAAGGGTTTAAATCGACAAGATTAATACTGAAGGGACTGCATCAAACAACACTATCTTCAACAGAATGAGTTATAAAAGCCTTTTCTCCACCAGGAAAAATCATCTCCTCTAGAGTTTCACTCCAAGAAGTGTAGGATTTCTTCCTACTTCCTTCATGGTTCCAAAAAATTTAGGGATTACACAAAATTAAGTCAAACTTCTTGCCATCCTTGAACAGTCAAGAAGTACATGTGGCCATTATAACTCTTGTTAGCATCTGCATGAGGATCGAATGAAGCTGAAAGAAAAGCACACACCTGACCTCCACCCTAACCAAATTTACAATCAAGTCTGTTTTGCTTTCGCAAAAGATCGACTCACCATTGAGTCACTCTTTGAATGAATAGTCTTTACAAATTTCAACTTCTCTAAAAACAATGTAGAAGTCTACTTGCATTGAGTAGCCTTCAAGATAAAAGTCCGATTAACCATGTCAAGACAAAAAGGTGAAGCTAAGAAATTCTTTTGTTTTTTTATTTTTCTTAAAGGCCAGGGCGACAAGAAAATCTCAACATTTGAAGGAACAGCGTAACAAAAAATATTTCCCTCAAAGTAAGTTAGAGCAGCCTACGGAAACACTACACATAAGTTGTTTATATAAAAACTAAGGTCTTTGTTGGATAGTAAGATGAGATGAGATAATCTGTGAATAGTAGTGAAATTGTTTGTGAATAGTAGGAAAATAATTTGAATTAGAATGTTTTATAGAATTTTGGGAAGTGAGAGAAAAAATTAAATAAAAATATTATAAAGTTAAAATATTATTAGAATATAATTTTTGTTTTGGTATTTGAAAATGTTGAATTGTTTTTTGTTTTGTTTGGAAGTTTGAAAATTTTGTAATGATTATGTTATAATTAGATGAAAAAGTTGAAAATTTAAAATTGAAAAGTGTTTGCGTTTATGATGTTTGGATATTGAGAGATGAAATAAGATGAAATGAGATGAGTTGTGTGAATTTTGCTATCCAAACCAGGCCTAAATATTAAATCTTTTGGGACAAAACTACTTGGGAAGATGAGTTTAAATATTTTTTTCATTATTTTGATTAGGGGTGAAAACCGACCCCTTCGGTTTGGTTTTTGGGAAAAATCGATGCCGACCGAAAGTTAATTTTTGGGGGAGAAAACTGGCCGAAACCCCGATTGACGGGGAGGAGAAACACCAGCCGAAACCGTTGCTTCATTTTTCTAGCGGTTTACGATCGGTTCTCAGACCGAGCTTCCTCTAAAAAAGTATAGAGAGAGAGTGTTGCAGAGGAGAGAGAGAGAGGATGAGAACTGGAAAGACGACGCGAGGAAGAATATGAAGTTATTTCGAAACAACGCCGTTTGGTTTGAACCAAACAACGTCGTTCTACTTAATTTTTTTTTAATACGTTCTAAATTAAACGACGCCGCTTGGTATTTGGTAATTATACCAAACGGCATCGTTTAAGTTGTGTTTAAAACACAACTACATGCTTAAAACGACGCCACAATATATAAAAAAAAAATTTCTTGAGTCGGCTGGTTCAGCGGTTTGAACTAGGTTCGAACCGAAGCCGAATCAGCTGATATCGGTTTTCTCTATTTGCTGCCGCATGCCGACCGGTTCTCCACCGGTTTCGGCCAGTTCTGAGCTCCGGCGGCCGGTCTGAGTTAGTCTAGGTCGGTTTCTCAGTTTTTTGTACAGCCCTAATTCTGATCACCAGCATAGCATCTTATCGCAAAGCCGAAGACTTGGCCACTTGTACAACAAGGTCCTTAGTACCTCAGTAACCAGACTGACAGCGGTAACAGATTAAGGAAACCTTTGATTATCGCCACAAATTTATAAGCCTCACTGCATCAGAATCACATATAGCATTTGAAAGAACACAAAATAATGACATTGAGCATTTTTTAAGGTTTATAGGGTTCAACTGTGGGAAATCACCCTTATCCCAATTTCACATGGTAGAGAGGTCTTGAATCATAACTCTACACTTTATGCAAATAATTAAATATATCGCGTGATTGGTCTACTTATTGAGGCGAGTCTAGCTCAGATGTGAGGAGTAGCATTAAATAAATACAAATGATTAAATCTATTTATTCCTATTAACTTAATCTTTTTAGCCAAGCGGTTATTTCACAAACCGGTAGGATTTCACACTTACCAGTTTTTCAAGGTTACTACGGAACGATAACTAAGAAGAATAATGCACAAACTGGAATACTGGATTACCTCAAACAATAAAAGAAAAACACAAAACAAAAATTTCTCGATTCTTACCTCTAATTATATAAACACGACCAAAGTAAAAGAGTAGAACCAAAGGACGTCATGGTCGTGGAGGAGGAGAACCCGAGCTCCTGGGTGGCGTTAAAGTCGGTCCAGTGGCTTTTGGGACGACTGTCGCGGGTGTAGAAAAAGAAGGGCTGGAAGGAAGGGTGGAGGGAAGCCACGAGCGCGAATCGGGTGGGTTTCCGGAGTACTTGTTTCTAGTAGGGGTCGTGGGTCGCTACGACTCCATCCTCATCTACTTCTTGCTCGGCATTTTCCAGACCTAGTGCATGGGATTCGACCCCTTGTCGTGGACGGTCTAGAAGCGCAGACGGGAGAGGATGTGTGCCTTTTCAACTTTTAACATCGAAATCGGAAAAAGTTTTTCAATTGGTACGAGAATGACAAAAAAAAAAAAAAAATGTTAAATAAATCGCTGTAAAGGCGATGTTTTCATTTAATAAGTCGATAAAGTGGCCATAATAGTCTCTACTTGTCTTCAACTAAAGTTGTCGCAACTTTGTTTTGCTGTTTTGATATTTGAATTATCTCAAAATTCTGTAAATAATAATAAAATTATATGTGAATAATAATAAAATAATTTATGTTAAGATATTTTATTAAATTTAAAAAAATATGAGATAATAAATTGAATAAAAACTTTATAAAATTAAAAAGTTATTTGAATATAATTTTTTAATGTAATTTTGTTTTGAACTTTAAAAAAATTATATTGATTTTTGTGTTTTGTTTTTAAGTTTATAAAAACTATAATGATTAGATGAAAAATTAAAGATTTAAAAATAAAAATTATTTTGTATTTGAGTGATATATAAGAAAAAAATTATAAAAAATTTTTAAAAATTTCTTATTTTATCTCATTATCTAAACAATGTTGAGTGTCCACTAAATGTCAAATATAGAGCAGGAAAAAAGTTATAAAAACACTATAAGTATTTTATTTTGTGCCATCAAACTTTTGGAAGTCGTGATCTTCTAACGAATGATCATTAATTTATAAAAAAAAGTAAAATTAAAACTAATGCCATAGCAACAGAATCTTTCTTCAATGTGGGTATAACAGTATAAGATATTTGATAACATATTAATCAACGTAGTTAGATGCCAGTAATAGTGCTTTACACGTAAAATAAAATGAAAAACCCAAAAAAAAAAAAAAAAAAAGAAATGTCTCAAATTATTAACTCGTAACTCTTTTGTTGCCACCCCCCACCACGTGTCCCTTGTCTACGCTGCCCATGACTTACACCCTCTATAAACTAATCGAATACATTTTCCACTAAGCATTTGAAGGTCCCATGTGAGCTGTTTCACAGTTCCCTGTGATGACAAAGACCGCCTTGTTTGGTCTTTGCTATTAACACTATTCGTACCTCCTCAATTTTCCTTCATTTTTGTCTGTGATAATAAAAATATATAGACGCAAAAGTGAAACCTCGTTGCCAATTAGATTAAGAGAAGTGTTATAATCATAAAAAAATTATATAAAAATAATTTGTAAATGGACGTAACTGATCTATCTTATAATAAAAATAATTTTATAATTTATATATCATATTAAATAATATCAATTTATAAATTTAAATTTATTTAATTTATTTATATTAAAACATTTCTCACAGGCCAGATCGCATGTATGTACGGCTTAAACGTGAAAAGTCCAAGTAAATGTCGATTCCATTGTCTACAATGTCATCCAAGTGGGCTTCTTATTGCACGCTTCCAGATCCATCCCATTTGCCCTCGTCCTATGTCTTTTCGATATTTTATTTTCTGGGAAAAATAGGAACTGCCGTAGGCTGTTTACTGTTGTTTCGACTGTGAATTCAGCATCATCAAACGGCCATGGAAGAATCCAGAACTACTTATTAGCCGAAGTTCTCTTCCCCCAATAACATAAGCTCCAACTCCAAGTAAATCATGTTTAATTGCAAAAATGTTCCATTGGATCGTTTATTAATTAAACATTACCATCGATTAAGGAATTTGAACTTATGTTCCTGCATTTATGGGCTGAAAAAGGCCAAGTGGGCCCTATCGTCTATGAAATATAAGGGTAAGCCTATCCATATAAACAGCCAGCTGACTCAGCATCCAATGGATAAGCCTTTCAAAATCAACCACAGTTAACCCCACGCCAACATTTCACCCTGTTTTTCGTTTCTCTATATAAAGCCCCGTTCCCCTCCTCCCTCCACTATTCACTTCCAGCTTTTTATTCTCAACTCAAGCTTTCTCAATGCTCGCCTCCTCATCTTCAACCTCCTTTCTCCAACACCCACTTCCACTCGCTCTCTCAAGCAGACACCAACCTCAAGCAAAGCCATCTTTTCTTAGATTTCGTCCGCACAAAACTGTAGCTGCTGCTTGTAGCGCAGCAACAGAGACAGGTCAAGCTCAGAGACCTCACCTTAATTTTTCTGTTCATCAAATGGCCTCCGCTGCCTCATTGTACGAGGTTCTTGGGATCCCCATGAGTGCAAGTTGCCACGATATCAAGACGGCATATAGGAGGTTGGCGAGAATGTGTCACCCTGACGTGGTGGCCATCAACCAGAAGGAAGCATCGGCCAACGATTTCAAGAAGATCCATGCAGCTTATTGCACGCTGTCCGACCCCGACAAACGTGCCTGTTATGACAGAGAAATTTATGGGTATCGACGAAGGCCCTACGGTTCTTCGCCGCTCTCATCGTCGGCGGTGGCCATGGCGGGGTTTCCTGGACGTACTAGGAGGAACTGGGAGACTGACCAGTGTTGGTAGCTAAATTAGATTAAGAACTATGTATACATACAGAGTTTTACAGAAAAAAGGGAAGGGAAAAAAAAAACTATGTATGCATATCATCCCCTGTTATTCACTTTCTGTGATCGAAAACAGAGCAGAGAACAGGGTATAACGATGCCGTTTCTCTTTTTTCGGATGGGCATTCACGTGTAATATATTACCTCGTATTTATTTCTGCTGGTCCCTTTTATTCATCGTTTATGTCTCTTACATTTATTATTTTTCTGGATTTCTTTTAGAGAAAAGATAACTCTTTTGGAAAAAATATATTTATAATTATAAATTTATTTTTAAAAAAATAATAAAATATAAGATTTAAATGTAAAAAATTAATTTTTTAATAATAAATTTTATTTATATTTTTAAATAATTATACAATATTTATACACAACAACAAGATTATAAATATCTTTTTCCTAACATGATCAAACGATGAAGTCGAGATGGAATGTTGGAGACATCCAAAGTTCACAAATAAAAATGGAGAATTTAAAGTTGATGAAACTGGTTTGCAGGATAAATAAATAAATAAAATGGTTTAGTACAGCCCCCGAGCAGTGCTAGTATTCAAGGTGTACGTGGCCCTCGGCACTAAACCATTTTATATAGACCACTGCTAGAGTGCTAGGGCACCGAGGCGGATCCGACAAATTCTATCATAAATGTAAAATCTAATTTTTATTTTGTGCATTTTTTTTAAAATTTTTAAAATAAAAAAATTACAAACTCATTAGAAAAATATTTATTTAATTATTAATTAAAAATTAAGATATACAAAATAAATGGATAGAAAATGTCGGTGACCATCCTCGGTAAGAGTAGTGTTTCTCCTTAATAATGTGGATGGTGTCAGAGACGAGGTTAACTTTCTGGTAACTGCTTAAATTTAAAACTCTTTCTGGAAAGTCTGCAGTTGGTCGGTGAGTTTTGTCAACAAGACAGAGAGCAAGAGGAATCAACCGCTAGGCCTGCTGCAGCATTTTACAGGGCAATGTATCCTGTATCTGGGTGCCGAAGTCTCAAAATGAGCACCCACTACCTTACGTTGTTCAGAAGAATCTGACTCAAAATTAGGAAGTGATGTCTCTCTCACATGGTAGAGGATTTGTGAGGCCCAAAATAGCATTAGTATTAGATTATCAATATAACCGAAATGCTTTGTTTTATGTTCAACCACTATCTTGTCCCTCCCTTACTAACTATCAACTAACAGTCTCCCTGCCCATGCGTCCCCTTTTCCCTCTTTCACCCTATTGTGTCAATTCAAATATTATTTCTAAGTTTAATAATTAATCATTGATTTATGCATATTTTTTTATTTTCACAATATATTTAATATAAGATTCTACTTATTAAGTCACCATATTCCCTATTATGAAAGTCATTACAATTAATATAAAAATAATAAAACATTAATAATTATTTTTAAATTCCATTTTACTACTGCTATTGCAGCTAAATAATTGTGTTAAGATCTTTTAGATCAATTGACAATATTTTAATTTTTTATTAAGAACATTAAAGATCGAATTTCCATCCATTTGGATTTAAAAAAAAAAATTGTTCCTTAAGAATTTCCTTTTATTTAATTTTGTTTAATAATAAAAATAAAAGTAAAATTTGTTTATTTTGTGATCAATAAATGCTTGTTGTTGCCATCCTCATCCATTGTGAAGTGGGACGGATCATATGTTGGGAAACGACCACCTCTGGACGACATAAATAATTGGGGCTACGTGTTACAATCCGCGAGAATCGAGATGCCACCTACGGACCCTCTGGCCCATATTCAACGACGTGTCGACATATATCAGTGTAGGGATTTGATGATTCGCATTCCTCTAGGTCCCTAGGAGGCACTGACTCGAAACCGTCCCCTTCATTGCCTTGTCGTTTACTGTACGAATAAAATTTTGCCACTCCTATTCATTGACTGGTCGTTTACAGTATGAATAGGGTAAAACCCTACTATTTATTTATTATTTAATTTTTTAATAATTAAAAATATTAAAAAAATACTTAAAAATATAATAAAAAATTTTAAATATACTATAAATAATAAGAGAATAATAACCTATCACTGTCCAAACTCAAATATATGTTGGATTCCGTTCATGCATGGGAACAATTTACTACGATTCCAGAAAACTACATTAAAAATTGCCAACAAAAGGGCAAAAACAAAAAAGTCAAATTTTCTTAAAGAGCCGGCCTAGGCTATTATTAGTTAATATGGATCATGGCCATTAAACTTTTCAGTTGACCTGAAATATCAAACTCGTATGCCGTATTTCATAAGGATTATTATAAATACAAGCCTTTCTCGGTTGAAAATTTTTACTGCGTATCATACATTATACATAATTTTTTAATTTTTAATTTTTAATTTTTTTTCTTACTAAATATTTATTATATAAATGATGAGTAAAAAAATTAATTAATTAAAAAAATAAAAATATATATATAAATAATGAATAACAAAACTCTTATAAGATGTTAGTGACGTGATAAGGCATGTCAGGGCCTATTATAGTAGATTGTGGTGGTCTTGGCCCATATTCAAGATTGATCTGCATGACTCGGCCGGCTAGTAGCCCACCAAGGAATTGCGTAAGATGGGGCAGGAGCTTGCTTTGGTTGAACCACGCCCTGGCGTGACAGATAAAATTGAGGATATTCGGCCACAACAGATAATTCTATTTGCATGGTACTATATGACGTTGTTTCTCGATCCCTTTCTTTTATCTATTTGCTCAACTCAGCCACAACTTCTTTGATCATTTAAGTTTTAGAATAATCCGGTGCGCGCGCAACTAGAGAAAAATTAAAGGGATATATGCAAATCAAGACAAATTCATAGTTATTAGTTAAGGAATTATATATATTATCAGAAATGCTATAGACAACCAGCTTGTGTCCTCGCATCGGCATCATGTCTAATGTAGCTAAAATGAAAATGGCAACGTTTTGTTTCTGTTCACAAAAATTTAAAACAGAAGGGGCTCTGGTCTTCATCCCCATTTCGCATCCCCATTTTGATTTCCCTCATCGTTTTGAAGATAGAAGATTCTTTGGTCTCCATCCTCATTTCCAATCCACATTTTCTCCATCTTCTTCTTCCTCCATCCCCACAATTACGTTTCGAATTCGAGAAAGCCACAGGCCTCACTTTGTCTTCATTTTGCCCCCATTTTCTCTTTCTATTTTCTCCATCTTCTTCTTCTCCATCCCCACGATTACCTTTCGTAGACCTCTCTTCGTCGTCTCCACGTCGCAGTTGAATCCACAATGGTTTTGGGTCTCTTCCCTTCGTTCTATCCCTGCTCACACTCGCAAGTTCCATCGGACTCTATGGACTCTCGTCACAATCTCTCTCTCTCTCTCTCTGGGTGTTTGGTTGTTGAGAAAAATATAGGAAAATAAATGCGAAAGGAAACTTATAACTTCAGGTCTCGATTTGAGCTCTAATTTTATGTGATTATCTTTTTGGTTGCAAAGAAAACATATAGAAGTAAATGAAAAGAGATTCATGATTTCTCTCAAACAGTTTATAACCTTGACTTGCTCTATGTATGAGCATTTTCATAAGGGGGCGTTTCCATAGAAAGCTTCGACGATGGCTCTCTATCTCCATATTCGGTCCTTCTCACGTCAAAGCTCCAAACTATCATTTTCATGTCTTTGAGCTGCAGAAAAATGAAACATTGTCATTTCCATTTTAACCACATAGGACGCGATGCCACAGCGGGATGCAGGCGGTTGTCCATAGCATTTCTGATATATTATATACTACTAGCTGCCACCATCCATTCTGACGTTCTACTCATTCATAAGTACTGGTACATACGTAGGGCTGTATATACTGGTACATACGTATTTTTATGGGAAATTTATCCAAATATTTTCAGTTGTCTAGCTAACGCTAGGCTGCAGAATCACGTGAGACTTTTACTGCATGTTGCACCATGCATACTGGATGGTGCATACTGCTGCACCATCCATATATATATATATATATGGATCCATATATATGATCAGTAATGTACGTACGTGCATGCATGCAGGACGGTAATTAACAAAAAATGTCTAAATTTAGGTAGCTTTGGTACTATATAATATATATATATATATCTAATATATGTATATATATTTTGCTTTGTTTCATTCGAGACTATAGTACTGTCCAAAAAATCCAGTACTACTATATTGAACATGCAGCCATGTTTTCAAAATGTTATATATACAATTAACCGATCATATTACAAATTCATATTTGAGATTTACTGACATAATATATCATTCCTTTTTTTCTGATAAAAAAAAAAAAAAAACCCCATCCTGTTAATTAATGTACGTAGGGGTACTACTACTAGTACTACCCCATATCTATGCAATATTGGAAAACTCGTACCTAAATTTTGTTGTCTAGCTAAGAGCATTGATATTGGATTAGTTAAATATCTTTTCATCTTTAAATTTAGTGAATATCATCTATATTTACGCCACATTAAATTAGTTAAATTGTTTTCATCAAAACTATAAATTACAGTAAATTTATTCTTCTTTTTAAATATGAAAAGAACTATAACAAGTCTAAAAATATTTTTTTAAATTATTATATTATAGATATGAGATTTTTATTCATATGAGATTTTACCATCTATATACATATGTGATTATTATATTATAGATTGTTGGATTGTGAAAATAAAAATGAATATGATTTGTTAGAAGTTATTAAAGATTATGAAAATAAAATAAAAAATTAATTAAAAAAATATAAATAATAAAAAATAATAAAATTTTATTATTATAGAGAGTATGATGACTAATCCAATATAGACTTCAAGTTTTGAATGATTAGTTAAAGGTAAAAAAATTACATATTAGTTAAAATTTGAAGAATAGGATAACCAATCCAATACTAATACTCTAACAGTACTACTCACAGAATTATCATGCGAGTACTAAGTTATTATAAGTAGTACTAATGTTGTTATGGGTAACATATATACGATATATATAATATTTAATTTGTCCCCAAATTTTATATATAAATATATATATATATATATATATATCCTGATCCAGTTCGAGATTGTCATCAACAAACAATAATATAATTTTGCACCCAATGAATACACCCATTTTAAGTGAAATAGAGAGCATCTAATTCATTAATATTACCATTAAACAAAATGTATAAGAGTTTAAATGAATACAAATCATGTGTTGCGAATAATTATTAAGCTTTCTCAAAACCCTAACCAACCGGGTGATCGATCATCACGATGAGGATATGAGTCAGTACTGGTGGAGTACTTTTTAAATTTCAATTAACGTTGCCTCAGATTCATTATTCGCTACATCAAGTTATACCTTTAATATCGCCTTCAACTTGCATTTGAATCTAGAAATGATAAAATGTTGAGACGTCAATATCATAATGTTGAATTTGAAAGAAATTGCTGGAAATTAAAGGATCGCCGTACTGCCAATATTATAGATGTTTTCTATACGAGAGGAAATGGCCGCTTGCTTGCTGCATAGTGCATCGGGAGGTGTTAAAAGCAAGTTCGTACTTAATGTTCAAGCTCTTTCTAAAACATCGATGGAGAGGCTGATCGATAAAACACACTGTCAAAAGGATATGATCACGAGAGAGGGTGTGTTAAGTATTGAAGGAAAAACACCCAATATCACAAATTGAAAAAAAAAAAAAAAAAAAGGAAATATATATTGAGCTGTCTAGCAAACCGTTTGGGCTTTGGAGTAGTTTGGACACCTAGCATTGACAATTCCGATCACTCACAATCAACCAATGCCAAATGCGTAATTGACACACACTTGTGTTCCTTTTTCCCTTTCTCGTTTATAATTTTACAGCTTGTTTGGGATTAGAGAATAACTATCGATGCAGAAACAATTCAACACTTTCCTCCTGTACGTACGTGGTGATAACCAGTGAAAAGAGGGATCCAGGGAGAAATTAAGGCTACGTTTGAATATTGAGTTGAATTGAGTTGAGTTAAGTTGAGTTGAGTTAAATTTTTTATAAATAGTAATGAGTTGAATAATAAAAAAAATTATGTGAAAATCATCTAAACTGAATTTAAAGTATATTTGAATATTAAGATGAGTTTAATATTTTTTATAAAAAATTAAAAAAATTATAAGTCCTACATAGTTAAAAAACTATAAATTACAAGTATAAGAAGATTTTGAATTTAAATAAATTTAATAATTAAAATATTAAATATTTAAATATTAAATTTAATTTAGTTGAATTCAGCCGAATTTAAAACATAAAAGAACTGATAAGATTGAGCTCAGCTGAATGGTCCACAATCCGGGACAGAGGACGTCGACAGGATTTCAATGGCCGAATGGTACCTCGTACATCACGACGTGTGTGTGGCTCTCGCCTGTCCCTTTTGTCATGGATGGAACCTTCACTGCGCCTTCCAATACTGGCGGGGGGGTCCTAATTGCGTGCATAGGGAGAGGCAAACCGTGCAATTACCACACAAAAGTCTGATCGAAATGGCCCGGCGCCGTGTGAAAAGTCAAAATTTTCATCTTCATTCATTCGTCACATCTGCATTAATCTCAATCTTTTGTACTGGTCTTGCCCGTGACTTGTTTTCAATATCTTTGATTTTCTGTCCCAGCTAGCTAGCGCACTCATCATTATAATTTGGGACACTGTACATGATACTGATCATGAAAAAGTCATGGTGATGCCGGAATAACGGAATATAGAGAAGAGATTTGTTCAAAATATAATTTTTTTTTTAATAATATCGATTAATAATAAAATTTGAAATTCTTTTATGAAACTCATGGGACTTAATTAAATAGTTGTAAAATTTGAAATTATAACATTTTTTTAAAAAATAAAAAAATCTAAATTATTGTATGAAAAATTAATATATAAATAAACGAGAATCCTATCAAATATTTAGTCAAAATCAAAATCAAAATTAGAATTATTTTTAAAATTAAAACCAAATATTTACTAACAAAATAAAAGGGCATAAACATATGATTTGAAGAAAAATAATTAATACTGCCCTTAGTCAAAGAAAGATATTAAATTTTTCCTTCCATATTTGTAAAAATTTATCTTCTGAAAATAGTACTTCAATACAATTAACGTAAAATCTAGACCTAAATATTCTATATCAATTCGAATTTGCATCATATACGTAAAAATTACACCTAGTTATTTAGTATATATCGTATTAATATTTATATAATTTATCGAGGCCAATCCAGAAGGGTACGTACTCATGTTTGAAAGACTTTATAAAAAGTCATGTTCATGTCACCTCCAAAATTATAACCAAGGCAAAATGGCAGTTCGTATATACGTACGTACCTTCCAAAAGGAATTCAGTCTTGGATACTATATTGATGGCCTCTCATGTGGCGTCCTCAACCTTACATGTTATTTTAGTAGAGTTCGTAATATCGAAATGATGACTACACAAATCTGCACCTCAACGATAAGTGTTCAGAATGTGTACAATATGTAATAAGTATACAATATAATACTCGCAGTGGAGAAATAAAAATGCCATTCTTTATTAAGTACCAAAGAGTTCAAAACAATAAAATACTCTTTACAAGAGTTATACAATCATCCGACAGATAATTACAGTAAAACAACATAACATCAAGGAAACAAATCTCATATCGCCGAACAACATATAAGCAAGTCAGGCCTTTGGCGGAGTCAGTCCCTCAGGTTCATACTCGACCTCTGCATCAAAATCTACGGTACCATAAGACGGAACCATAGTGTAATACATCACAATGAGATTATGAACAATCAAGTAATCAATGAAGGAATATGAAGGAAACAAATCAATCAAAAATCCACATAAGAATTTAAAACATATTATTATAACCATGTCCACATAAAATATGAAGGAAACAAATCCATTTCTTTTTTCCGAAAATACTCTTTTAATAACTCACGCCAAAAATCACATTTGGCCCAAACATAACCATTATTTTATTATGCATGCACCACAGTCTCCCCTATGGCCCATCTGCACACCCTAGCTCTCATCGTCACATCACGAGTAACGTCCATGCATGAGACTTCGTAATGAGTAATGCCAAGTTCTGCGCCCGGCGCATACATGGCCAAACATCCTCTAGCCCCGCCAACAAAAGGCCACGGAATCGGTACTGGAGTGCTAACGTCTCGTTCGTTCCCGTCGTCACCCTGCAACAACTCAAGGGACGTCATGTCAGTCTGTTACGCTCCCGAGTGACTAGAGGAGCTTTACCGAGATAATACCCCATCTCGACTTAGGGTCATGATACACACACACCAACATAATTAATGCCATCACTCTCAATTTCCAAACAGACAACGTGACTCTATAGCATAATTTATTAAAGATGATAAATATGCATGACAACAAATATTGGATAACATAGTAAATTGTTCATTTATATAAAATCACAACAATTACAAATACATAGTTTCTCAACCAACTACACGCGTAATCTCATCCTCCAATCCGACCCAAGTCCCAACTCCAACATCAATTGCAATTTAATCCCAAAACTTCAACGGCCCAAGGCCCATCTCAAACCAACAATTTACAAAATAACGTTAATTATAATAATGCTATTTTAAACCTCACAGGTCGCATTGAAAAATTACATACAACGTAGAAGGAAAAATTCTAGAAGATCGCGTGAATGGATGTGTTGCCAAAAGTGGCGGCGCACAACGGAGTTCACGGCGACACACGGTGGAGCAATGCCAAAAAGAGCTCCTAACTCACGGGTTGGGCTATTGTATGAGTTGTAATAAATGGGTGGCTCTCGGGGATGGCCGCACAACCCCAGGAAAGACACTGTGTGCGGTGGATCGTGGTGGTGCACACAGCAAAAAGGCTTTAAAGATTATAGAACAAGGATTTTGGGTTGAGAGAGAGAGAGAGAGAGAGAGATGAACAATTATTGGAATCCTCTGAAAAGTGAGGAACTCGATCCTATTTATAATATGAGTATGGCGGTTCGATTTTGTATATGACTAACACGATTCAGATGCAGCGCTGGAGAGGGACGGTGATGAAATGCCGTGGAAGAAACGTGTGGCAGTGAAGGTTGCGTGGTGAAGTGGCTGGTTGGCAGCAGTTGAGGGAAGCATTATTGATCGACAAGGGGACAACATGGAAGAAGGAGGTGGAGAAAAGGAGGTGGTGGCTTGAAACGGGTTGCATTGTGTGGCTAAGGTCCGAATGGAGGAGGAAAACGGCGTCAACAGCAGCTGGAAAAAGAATCCAGAAGAAGATAGAAGAAAGAAGAAGAAGAAGGAAGAAGAAGCTTGCACAGTGCAAGGGAGAAGAGATGAAACCGTAAGGCGTCTTTCTCCAAAACGTCGTCGTTTGTCATTAAGGGGCTGGGTTCCGCACATCCGTATGGGCTAGGCCCTTTTAAAACACACAGTTGGCCAATTTAAAACACCCACACACACACACATAGCCCAACAGAAACAAAAACACTACAAATCAAAAGCCCAATCCGAAAACATACAAAAATAAATTAAAATAACATTTATAAAATAACACAACTAAATAAATAATAAAGAATTAAAACACATGAGATTTAGGGATCTCACATCCCAGCTTTCTAATTTTTTGCTCTCACTCTCAGCATGCAATTCATGATTCTTCACGAATGAATGCTAGTTAATTTCAAAGAAGAAAAATGGTAAAAGAATAAGAAAAATGATATTCGTAACGGGATAAAGAAACCGCTAGGGAACCACATCCCACATGGCTAAAATGAAACGACCATATTTCATTCAACTTGTTAAAATGCACGGTTTAAGCCACAGAAGTCTTCATCTTCTCCACAAACTCAGCAAAACTCTCTTTGTCTTCTCCACCCACATCTAAAATATACGAACCCAAAAACCCATAGAGCTCTACATCAAGCCCATCCATTTTTTGTCAGAATATATCATCCTGGTTGCTGGACAATGAACAACGACAATACCACAGCTACTACTTCTTCTTCTTTACCAACCTCGAGATCTAGTGGTCATGATCGACCTCCAATGGCAATGGCAATGGCAATACACACCTCTCTCTCTCTTGCTGAAGGACTCGTTTTGTCGTACTCTCTCTCTCTCAATTTCTTATTTTCTTTTTCTTTTGAATTTGTTCTCTCTTGTTCTGTTTTCCTCGAAGCTTGGTTCTCCATGCTTTTGGTCATTGCGCTCTAGCGTCTTCATTCATTTTCTCAAATACACAATGTTAATAGCTGCAAAAACATGTTGATCGAAGAAATAAATATTTATATGTAAATAGTTAGTTGGCGAATGCATACATGCGTTTTGCAATTAAGACTGTCTTCCCTGTCTTTTTTTCCCATTGAACCTGTTTTCAGACTGGTATAGGGAAATGTTTCTTTGTGGAATAAAATAAGAGAGGAAACAACAAAAATGCCCAACAAATGTACAACCAAATGGAAAATCAACAATCGAAAGAGAGATACAGTGGAACAATCAGATTATGGATAAAAATTATTACAGGAACACGGAAAGGAAAAGGGGAGAGACGGAAGGTGAGCATAACATAGAACAGAGAAAGAGTGTTTTGGATATCATGGAAAGCTTACAAAATTCGTACGACAGGTAAAGTTGTGATTTCGGGCATTGGAAATCATGGATGATTTATGACCAATGTAAAGGTTTTGATCACTTTCCTTTCTCTGGGTTTCAATCTCGTGGGATTTCCTCATTTGATAAGGTCCTATCAAACCTCCCTCTGTCTCTCTGTGTTTCTTTCAGGATTTATCACCATTAACCCCAAGAAATGTATCTAACTCAAAGTATGTCATGGAAGGCGGGAAAGAGTTGGTCAAGAAGAGAGTGTGTAGGTTCTGAGGTCGGGAGGAGTGGGTGAACAGGTTTTTATGCAGGTTCTGGAAATGATTTTCAGTCTTGACAATGATCTAACTCTTGAGTATTTTTGCCTTAGAATCAATACTTTGTAATTTGGAGTTTGTTTTTTTCGATGTGAGCTTCTGAAATCTTTCTTCCCTCATTTCCCTTTCCCTTTCGTTTTTTTTATTATTATTATTGGCTAAAGTGGTAAGTCGATTTCCCATGGTTGTGCCCCTGGTTGCTTGTAGAAGAATTGAAAGAATAATTACCATGCAAGAAAGTATATTTACAATCGTAAATTGTACAACTGCTACGTAATCACTTTAAAAAATAAAAATAAAATATGAAACCCACATGAAAAAAATTAATTTTTTAATAATAGATTTTATTTATTTTTTAAATAATTATGTCGTGACTATATATTTTACAATTGTACGTAAAATTACTCTTAGCATGCAGCTGCTATCTTTTTATATTCCACCACCGAATTTCAAGGAGTCTTTAATTGGTATCTCATTTAATTTCTCTCTCTCTCTCTCTCTCTCTCTGTTTTTAGCTAGCAGGGGAAAACGGTATCTCATTAATGTGACATTTCTCATTTTTTGTGTGAAATGAATTTTAGGTTGTATGTATTAAACAACTCAAGACGACAAGCTAGCTAGCTACCAATCAAATAATGGGGAAGAAAAATAGTAGGACAGGCAACTGTCACGTTATTTTTTCATCTTGTGTCATGTATAACAATTTGCATATAGAAAGCATTTTAAACTTCCAAACAAATTATTATCTATAAAAATTATCATTTTTTTGAGAAGTGGTGCTACAGTTATAAAAAGATTTATAAAGATCAATTCATAAATTGAGATCATGTCTTCGTGTGGTATGTTAAATCTACTAATTTATAATAAAATTAACTTTACAATCTAACATATCATATTAAAACACGTCAATTTATAAATTTCTTTTAATGAATTTTTTGTAACTAAAATATTTTTTTTAATATTCGAGGAGTTGATTATCAAGATCATTGATATATATATATGTGGTTTGGAATTTATTACAAAATATTTTATTAGTACAAATCGTATTAGTATATTAATCAAAGGGCGGAAAGTCATGTTTTCTCTTACTTTTAGATTAAAATCCATATAATTTTAATTAATTACTAACCACCATGAACACCTACCTAGCTCTTAAATTTGTGTGCCGGTGCTGGAGTCAATTAAATATAGGAGAAACGATAGTGGTAGTGGTGAGTATCTATTAGGGATCATCGTTTTAAAAAAATTAAATAAATATGATATTTATATAAAATTTAATTAATTTTTTAATAATAAATTTTATTATTTTTTAAAATAATTATACAGTAATTACTTACGTACTCTTAGAATTAATCTAAATATAGTGACAAGCCGATTTCATCAAAGTGGAGACACGTCCTTCACATACGTCACAGAGACGAAATGCACAACATTGAAGTAATTAACAAAAATCCAGAATGGCAGATTTTCTGATCTGCCAGTTAATGGCATCATCTTCAATATCTAGACACGTCCTTCACATACGTCCGGCTTGTTTATTGTAAGAAATAAGATGAGATGGAATTAAAATTAAAAAATTAAATAAAATATTATTATAATATATTTTTTAATATTATTTTTATTTTAAAATTTAAAAAAATTAAATTTTTTATTTTATTTTATATTAAAAATTATAAATGATTAAATGAGATAAAATGTTTGTTAAAAATAAACTACGCCTAAGTTTCAACTACCATAGTGACAAAGCAAGAAACTGACCCTAGCTCGCTCGTATAATTAATTAATTATAATATGATACTCTTATATATAATTAGAGTGAGTGAGTACGTACGTACTTTAACCACCAAACATTTTCTGCAGAACATGTCCTGCCTTTGAGCGATCTCCAAGTGCCCGTTTTCGAGAAAATGATGAGCTTAAAGACGTTTTCAGGGTGGATAAGTACAACGTTGTTTTTTATTTTTCCCCCGAACAACTAGTACGAACAATATTCTTGAAAATCAAATACTGATCGATCGACGCAGCTTTTGCCTACTTATTTCCTGCTGGTCTTGCACCAAAGAACGTAAGCACACCATCATGCAAAGTGTTTGAATTAATTAGGCAATAATATTATATATATATATATATATATATATATATATATTCCCACATTCTTCCGATCGAGGCGCGTAGAACCTTGCGTAATTTTGTTTACTCCGGAACTTAAGCATCGCCTTTAATTAGTAATTACTGATCTCAGATTGTATAGCACCTAAGTTAATGGAATGTATATCGAAGGGATGCTGGGGCTTTTCTTTCCTCTTGTACTGGAGTTTAGACCAAACGATTTCCCATGACCTATCTGTAACGGAGAGAATAATGGTAGCTTTTTTAGTGGGAGAAAAATCCGTTGAACCATCCCTAAAATCTCCTCCTCCGCACACAGGCCACATCATGTCCAAAACCGCCATTATCATTAGCCCCACCACCGTCTCACATCACCCACGTAGATGAAACTAAATCAAATCCCCCCCAGACCTTGAGCTCGTTCCCATGAAAAAATACAAAAACATAGCCATCTAAACTGTCATGTCTGTTTAGGTTTTTATGTCATAAACATGATAACAACCCCAGCAAGTTCATTTACATAAAGGAAACGTCCACTCACCATTTATAACAAACCCGTCTCTCTCCTTTTCTCTCTCCGAGAGATTTGTTCAGCACTGGGTTAACTATTTTGGGGGTGTTTGATCAGATTTTAAGGCGTTTCGGAGTTGGGTTCGCTCAGGCCATGGCGGACATAGTGAAGGAGATCCTGGCAAGACCGATACAATTGGCAGACCAGGTGAGCAAGGTCGCCGACGAGGCGCAATCTTTCAAACTAGATTGCTCAGAGTTGAAGGCCAAGACCGAGAAGCTAGCAGGCCTATTACGACAGGCAGCACGAGCCAGCAACGACCTCTATGAGCGTCCAACGCGTCGGATCATTGATGATACAGAATTGGTGCTCGACAAAGCCCTCACGCTCGTTATTAAGTGTCGTGCCAATGGCATCATGAAACGTCTCTTCACCATTATTCCCGCTGCAGCGTTTAGGAAAACGTCCATCCAGCTCGAGAATTCAATCGGAGACGTGTCATGGCTCCTCCGAGTGTCCGTTTCTGCTGATGATCGCGACGATGAATATCTGGGTCTTCCTCCAATAGCATCCAATGAGCCAATTCTTTGCCTTATCTGGGAACAGATTGCTATTCTACACAATGGATCCTCGTTAGAGGACCGCTCGGATGCGGCTGCCTCCTTGGTGTCATTGGCCCGGGATAATGATCGATACGGTAAGCTTATTATTGAGGAAGGTGGGATCGGAGGGCTTCTAAAATTGGCTAAAGAAGGACGCATGGAAGGTCAAGAAAATGCTGCCAGAGCCATTGGCTTACTGGGCCGTGACCCGGAAAGCGTCGAGCACATTGTGAATGCTGGTGTTTGCTCTGCGTTTGTGAAAATCCTTAAAGAAGGGCACATGAAGGTTCAAATTGTGGTGGCTTGGGCAATCTCGGAACTAGCACATCATCACCCCAAATGCCAGGACCATTTTGCGCAGAACAATGCAATTCGGTTGCTGGTTAGTCATCTTGCGTTTGAGACCATTCAAGAACATAGTAAGTATGCCATTCCCAGCAAACAACAAATGTCTATACATTCGGTTGTCATGGCTAGTAATGGTCCCAGTCCAAATGATAAAACGGATAGTGAAGACTATGATAAAGCATCCACTGCTCGAATTGCTCACCCAGTGGGTAACCTCCAAACCTCGGGCCATATGCACAATGTGGTTACAAACACGATGGCCATGACAAGCCAGACTCCTGACCACTCGATGCCACAAGCATCTCAACATCATATTCTTGACCATGCTATTGCTAAGTCCAATCATGGCAATGCAAAACAACAATCCCATCACCAGCAGCAGCATGTTTCGCTAGCGGGATCTAGCATTAAGGGGAGGGAATTTGAAGATCCGGCTACTAAGGCCGAGATGAAGGCAATGGCTGCCAGAGCACTATGGCAGTTGTCCAAGGGAAATGTATCCATTTGTCGGAACATCACTGAATCAAGAGCGCTTTTATGCTTCGCTGTGTTGTTAGAAAAAGGAACTGATGATGTTCAATCCTATTCAGCCAGGGCATTGACGGAGATCACAGCTGTGGCTGAGCAAAATGCTGAGTTGAGGCGCTCCGCTTTCAAACCCACTTCCCCTGCTGCTAAAGCTGTATTAGAACAGTTACTTAAAATTATAGAGGCCGCCAACTCGGACCTCCTTGTACCCTGCATCAAATCAATTGGAAACTTGGCAAGGACTTTCAGAGCAACGGAAACAAGAATTATTGGGCCATTGGCGAGGCTGCTTGATGAAAGAGAACCTGAGATTTGTATGGAAGCCTCCATTGCACTTACTAAGTTTGCATGCACTGACAATTTCCTCCATGATTATCACTGCAAAGCAATCATAGATGCTGGAGGAGCTAAGCACTTGATTCAATTGGTTTACTTTGGTGAACAAATGGTCCAAATTCCAGCATTGATTCTTCTATGTTACATTGCCTTACATGTCCCTGACAGTGAGACACTTGCTCAAGAAGAGGTGCTTATTGTGCTTGAGTGGTCATCAAAGCAGGCGCATTTTGTTGAAGAACCTGAAATTGAAGAATTATTACCCGAAGCCAAAAGTAGGTTGGAACTCTATCAGTCCAGGGGTTCAAGAGGATTCCATTAGTTTAATCCAATTGTACAATGTTTCTAGGAAAAAATCCAACAAAAAACCGGTTGCATTTTGCTGTTGTCCTTCTCATAAGATGTATATAAATTAGCACTGCTGTGGTCATTGCTGGCTTTTTACCATTATTATACCACAATGATAGATGCATGCCAAACTACGCCAGGGCCGGGAACTGCTTCACTTTCCACTTCTCTTGCAGTATCGATCATCATTTTTCTGGGTACTTGGATATGGCAGGATCCTAATCGATCAGAACTAGAATAATTGAGGCATACACAATTTTAGGGCAAAAAATTTCACAAGCTTCCTTGCCACATTCTAACTTCAATTTTGTAAATTCAGTGACCCCAATCCTTTATCTTTTCATGTTCACGACAAAATCCCACTTACATTCCACGTAACATGTAACACCCGGCCGAGCAAGAAGCTCGCGTCCCAATTTTTTTATATATGGATGAAAAGCTCACTTAGAATTTTACGAGTAGTTTTGAGAATAGGTTACGAACCCCAAAAATTTATTTCGGCAATTTATGAGTTTTTATTGAATTATTGATAACTCATCCCTTATCTCCTTAATATTTTTCAGATATTTTGATGGTTCAGCTGAGGATCAAAATTATGAGGCATTGGGTGAGATGATTTAAGTATAGTGGATTAAGCATATAAAGTTTTTATGAGTATTGGTGATTTTTATTAAGAAATTTTATTGTGTTATGATGACTTGGCATTTTGAAAAATTGGTTATATTGAGAAAATTAGTTTAAATCGAATTTTATATATGATATTGGGAATTTCGAGTCTATATTTATATTGTTGAAATGTGAGTTTAAGTGATAGAAAGTAACTCTCCGACCCGTGCGAGACCGGAACGTTACAGTTGGTATCAGAGCTAGGTTAGAGATTATGCATACTATAATAAGGAGTTTGATGAAATTTAAGATTTAAGGTTCTGCAGACTATAACATGTGAGGTCTTGGATATCTATGGCTTTAGGAAATAATTTCATATTTGAGGTGCAGACATTTGTTGGCGGCAAGAAATGATTCTATTGATATTTAAGGTTTTAGAAATTATGCAGGTCCAATATATGATTTTGAGGATATTTAAGACTTCCACATTTGATTACTCATGGAAGGTGGCTTATGAAATCTGAGGTTTAGAGGTTCTGCATACTTTAAAAATGATTTAGGTGAGATTTGAGGTTTTAGACTTTTCAGTATTTAAGAAATGATTTTCATGAGGCCTAGAATTTAATATTCGGTAGGCTTATTTTGTGGACTTTAGGAAATGATTTTCATAGATTTAAGGTTTAGATTTTGAAGGTGTATATAAGTTTGATATCTGTAGACTCTAATATTTGAGATTTTGGACTTCGCTTTTATTTTATTTTATTTTCCGATATACTTCTTTTTATTCATTTTTGGGTAAGTCTCTTGGTACAACCTAATAAAAATTTTGTTGGCAACTCAAGTTAGCATTTTGATCATAGTACTTTTGGAAACTATTTTTTTAATAAAGATTTTTTTTCCTTGTATTTTTTGGAAACTATTAGAGTTTTTCAATGATATGACCAATTTTTAAACCCAACTACATCGTGTGATCCTCCTATTCTAGGTGCGGGTCAATTCCTTCCATAGTCACTTAGTGGAGCGCACCTTTTGTGCCTAAATTTTTTTATTTCAATCATTAGACCAGTTTCTCTTTCACCAACTATGAGAAGGTCCCAACTTCACCGCTTCATCTTTGAATTTCAATCATTCTGTTATGAATACCCAACCCTATCCACCCCATGGGTTTGATTTGGCTTATGGATTTCTGCGTTCTCGGATCACTCCAAAACAAAATGATGGTAAGGATGTTGTAAGTACTAGTGTGTAGTCATCAGACATAAATGTGAATGTAATGACAATTGATTGCGATTGACAATGGAAGAGGGTATCTAAAAGTATAAGTGAGTGGGCATGGTTTTGGGTAGACAAGAAATCTTTTGTTATCAAAGTGTGGTAAAAGAAATCTTGGTAGAGGTTGAAATGGTTTAGACTCCGCGTTGAGGTGTTTATAAATCCTAGTTTTAGAAATTTTTGTGAATTTATCAAAGGGCACAACAAAAGCGTGGTTTTAGTAATATGTTGGTTTGAGAGTAAGCTTAGTGATGATTGGGTAATTAGTTGCGACTTGAGATCGCGTATGTTTCAAAATCTCGTGGCTATATATTAAGTTTGAGGATTTTTAGGAATCATGAGCTAAGTTGGATTACTTCGTGAGTTGTGTGTGAGATTAAAGTCATCGACTTTGGAGAGTTTTTTCTCATAATTGTATGAGGTTATTAATATATGTGGAGATTTCGGAATTATTAGGCTTTAATTTCATTGTGGAAGTTCTTTTTTTTCTTTTTTACTCGAACTAGACCTTGAGGTGTACAACTATTGACACTAGGTCTGTGAATATGAATGGCAAGAGGATTAGGAGATATTTAAGGCACCAGGCACAAAACATGGGAAAGTTAAAATCTCCGAATGTTAGGTTCGACATAATTGTTGAGGATTAAATTAGGTGTAGCAAATGTAGCAAATTTTGAGGACGAATTTTATTTTGAGGGGAGGATGTAACACCCGGGCCTAGCAAGAAACTCACGTCCAAATTTTTTTTATATATGGATGAAAAGCCCACTTGGATTTTAACAAGTAGTTTTGAGAATAGGTTACAGTCTCCTAAAATTTATTTCGACAATTTATGAGTTTTTACTGAGTTGTTGATAACTTACCCCTTATCTCCACAATATTTTTCAGATATTTTGATGGTTTAGCTGAGGATCAAGATTATGAAGCATTGGGTAAGATGATTTAAATATAGTGGATTAAGTATAGAAAATTTTTATCAGTATTGACGATTTTTATTAAAAAATTTTATTATATTATGATGACTTGACATTTTGAAAAATTAGTTATATTGAAGAAATTAGTTTGAATCGAAATTTCTATATGATATTGGAAATTTTGAGTCTATATTTATATTGTTGAAATGTGAGTTTAACTGATAAGAAGTAACTCTCTGACCCGTGCATGACCATTGCTTTACATAACATATATAATTTAAATTCTTCCCGAAGATGGATGCAAATTGGCGAATTATAAATTGTGAAGGTGGTGCATAAGTAGCAGATATTCTATCATCTATGGGCCATGCAACGATGTGGTTTGTGTCTGCTAGCATCATAACTGATCTGTTGTTGAATGGAACTCGGCTACGTACGTACTTGTGTTCATCCACGTTCTATTAATTGGTCTTGGCTGGAAAAAAACAGTACAACAATGTTCGAAAGAAACAACTCTCTCAAACACTATCCCTCGGGACAAAGAAAGTCATGATAGTTTCGCAGGAAGTCATGAACAAGGGAATGAGTACGACTGCTGCATTTGCGAGAAGGATGGAACATGATTGGGCTCTTTTGAAAATGGTTTGGAAGTGGATGGATCGAGCTTGCATGTTGCTATATAGAAGTCTAATCTAAATGCTCTTTTGAGAGCGGAAGTGCCACGCGGCCACTCCCGTAATGATTTCATAATATTTCTATATTCTCTAATGCGGATAGGAACGTTACAATAATGAAAGTCGATCAGCTCAACCAGGCTTGACTTTTTTATAAAATTCGTTGAGCTTGACTTGTTAAGCAGTTGGAACACCAACAATTTAAAGCATTTGTTAGTCGGATAGTTGGAAAGGCATCCGTATATTGTCATGCAGAATCATGATTGACATTGGATACAGCATTTTTTTTTTCCAGCTTGGCTTGTATAGCTTCTTCTCCCGTCTTATAGTAAGAGTATATTCTTTACCTATCGGTAGGTACAACTTGTCATCTAGCATTAATACTTATTAAGAATATTGGAGAAGATTTTAGGATCCATACGTTTGGGTAATTTGGAAACATGAAACACTGGCTGTGGTAGCAGTTGTACGTTCATAACCAGTCGGCCTCTTCTCTTAATCATTTTTACCCTTTAAGCTTGATGGTTCTGTAAGTACATGACCTTCTGCATTGTTGCAGAATCTTGCCCATGCAGAGTGCAGGGGCGGAAAGCATGTTCAAGCAGTATAGGTAAACATGAAGAATAAAATTAACAGGAGATCAATATAGAATGCATGCATAAGGCAGCAGTTAGATCGAGTTTAGACAAAAACTGGAGGAGACCAATGCAAAGCGTAATGCAGCATGCAGTTGATAAGCATGGGCGGCCTAGGAAATCAATGAAGTGAAACGTGGTGTTTTTATTGAACCGAGGAATTTCATGAGTTAGTACAGCTTACAACCACCTTATAAACTGAGAAGATATATGGGTCATGTCATGAGGTCTTTGAAAAAAAGATACCAATAATAATTATGTGTCAGATGGAAATTATGTTTGTGTTTCAGATCTAATTGATCCTGATATGATGATTTGGAATGTCCACTCTCTGAATTTTCTGTTTGAGCCACATGAGGCTTCCTTAATTCAATATATCCATATCAGTAAGGGTGAAAGGAGGATAAATTGGTTTGGTTGCATACGAAAAATGGGATTTTCTCTATGAATAGTGCTTACCACTTGCACAAAGACCATGAATTTAAGGCTGCTGGTGAGACCTCTTGTGGTGAGCAATTTGAAGAATGGAAAGCTATATGGAAAATGAAGATCCAGAATGGGGTAAAAGTATTTATATGGAGAGCAAGCAAAAATGAGGATCCAGAATGGGGTAAAAGTATTTATATGGAGAGCATGCAAAGAAGCCATTCCTACTTTATCCAATTTAAAGAAGAGACATGTTGTGGAAGAGGATGCCTGCAAAGTGTGTTGATTAGTTGCTGAAACAACAGGTCATGTGCTATGGGGATGTCCAGCTGCTAGGGATGTGTGGAGTATGCGTTGCAAAAAGATTCAGAAGATGACTTTTCAAAGTGATTATTTTCGAGATATATGGGAGCAGTTTTCTAAATGTTTGAAATCTGATGAGCTCGAGGAAGCTGCAGTTATTGCTAGGCTTGTTTGGTACAGAAGGAATGAAACCATACATGGAAATTAGGCATTTAAACATCCTGTGATATTGTATCAAGCTGCAAAAGATGAAGTCTAACATACAAAAATGCAAACAGTCATGTGTTTGTAGCACAAAACAGAATTGTCCAACGTCCAATACAGAGATCATGGCAGAAACCAAGTGAGGGAGTTTATAAGGTAAACTGGGACGCTGCTACAAAATCTTCAGATGAAAGGATTGACATTGGAGTGATTGCTAGAGACTTCGAAGGGCAGGTGATTGGTACATTACAAGCTCGTAGATCAATAAATTGTGATTCACTTACAGCAAAAGCTTATCGTTTTCTGGTAGCTGCAATTTTCACTAAAGAAATGTGTCCAAGGTTGTATTTGAGGGGGATGCTATGCAAGTTGTCTCGATGGCTAACAAGGAGGTAGCAGATCTCAGCTTAGCTGGTCTACGAATTGCAGATGCAAAAGGAGTTCTTACAGGACTCAGTTCTTGGGCTGTTATTCATACAAGTAGACAGACAAATATGGAAGCACATATTTTGGCACGTACGGGTTGGTTTAGATTTTGTAGAAGACAAGTATACATTGGAAGAAATTATGTATTCAATCCACTGTAATTAGTGATTTGATTTAATGTCTTCTGTTATCAATGAAATTCAGTTTCATTTAAAAAAAAAAGATACCAATAATAATTATTACATATGTCCAAGAATTTCAAAGTTTAATGCAACAGATATGAATGAATGCATGTCGCTGTTTATTATTAGTGATTCATTTAGAATTTTTTGTTCCTTTTTTATTTATAGATTTTTCCTTGCTTTTGAAGAATAAATCATTAAGTTTCCATATTTGAGATAAAGGGATTTTCTTTACTTTTTATGATACTTTATTTCCTTTATTTTTTTTTATTTTTTTATGAGTTTATCTCTAAGTTTCCTAAATTTCAAGTAAGGTTTTTTTTTTTTACTCCTAAATGTGAAGTATAAACTTGGAAGGGTCGTTGTAAATCTCTAATACTCAAGAAAGAGTTGATCCTCTGTTTGGAAGTACTGTAGATCTTGAACACCAAGTCCTCTTGTATGATTAATGAAAAAAAAAAGCTTAAATTATACTAATGGTCATAATGGTTGTTGAGCTTTTTTTTTGTGGAACTCGCGGTTTTGTTTTGTGGTGGTTTGATTTGATGATCATCAAATCAAACCACCACAAAACACTTAACTTTCATTTGAATAAAGTCACTTGCTGCTCTGTAAGCGTATACACATAATCAAATCACATAAATTTTGTGTCTCTGATTGATTCCGTTTTGACTTTTTTTTTTCTCTTACGAATGATTACAATGGTTAGTGTGTGATGATGTCATAATAGCAAGTTAGCGACCCATGATCTTAGTTTTGTGTCGCTGATGTCCCGTGGTTTTTTCAAAGCCAGAACTCACAGCCAGTACGTACCATATAAATAAATAAATATGCAGTGAAATTAATGGCATGGCCGAGTGACAATGTTCTCCAAACATATGCCTCTGAATGGGGCCAGGCCTATGCTTTCTTATTCGAAAGTACTGCACAGCCAGCCCAAGGGCCAAGTCCCTCAGAATCCCGTCCTCAAATGGGTTTGCTATGGGTTCTGCCCATACACAAATGTGTTGTGTTGTGTTGTGAAGAGATCCAAACTCAACTTATCTCAATTCATAACTAGTTAACAGTAATCAAGATTAGTAAATTTTTCTTTTCCTTTTTCCTTTCCAGGAGGAAATTAGGCATTTGATGGATTTTCTTCCGGAACATAAAATTGAGAAGAGAAAAGAAGTAAAAACAAACAAACAGAGTAAAAAAAAAAAAAAAACAAAGACAAAGGAAGAACAAGTGCAATGGCTCTAACACAACGCCTTTATGGTACAGAGTTTACCTTTTCTAATCTTTTGGGTCACGAGGTCGTACGCCTATACCCACCACGTCTCAGAAAGAAAGACAGACCCTTTGACTGCCCCGTCCTTGGATTCACTTTCAGTATCCGCAGTAAATTTCTGCAAAATGTTACCAAACAAATTAAACAGTAAAAAAAATATATTTGCATTTGTAGCACTTTATATTGTAAAAAAATTACAAATGATATCCGCCTAACACTTTTTTGACAATATATTTTATAAATATGTTTTCAAATAAAGATAATTTTTTTAAATATAGTTATTTGTATAAATTCACAATATATTTTATAATTATATTTTAAAACAAATATATTCTTATAAAGTTGTTATTTTTTTAAAGACCATGCATTTCAAAAAGCAATTATATAATATTGTAAGTTTATCATTTTTCATTACATTAATAATGCTATCATAAGTTTTACGCAAGACCCATCATTAAAGATTGAGTTATTTCACATGGATTTTAGATCTGTTTATTTTTTTAAAGAGAGTACGCGTGATTTGCACACCCTATATTATAAAAATCATTTTTCATTATGTTTTCCTCTTAACTAGAATTCCAAGAGATTTTTTTTAAAAATATCATGTCATGCAGAATCTTTTTAAATATGGTTCAAATAATTATTTATAAAATACATTCTATTGTACAGTTTCGGGACTAATTATATATTATATATAAATATTTATATGTATAAATAAACTAACAACTAATAGAATAAATAGATATATATATATATATATGTAATTGTATATCATCCATATGTATGTGTATTTGGAAGAATTAAAGATTTATAAGATAAATATACGTTGAAAAAATTATAAACTTAAGTTGAGGCATAAAAATAAAGAAAATAATAAAAGAGAAATTGTTAAAAATAATGATATTTAAAAAAGAGAGAATGAGTGGACATATTTAAAGTAATAAAAAATTTAAATTATATAAATATATTTTATATTCTAGAATTAATTAAATACTATCTAGATTTAAAATTTTAAAAAATGTCATCCAAACACAAAAAAATTACAAAAATAGTCTGAAATGAAATAGAGTTCAAAATGGCCATAATTTGACTAGAATAGTCAAAATAGACTGGAATGGGCTGAAATTTGGAGTGAAATGAAATAATAGGATATAGTGTATTAGATACTAGAACAAAAAATTCCAACCAAAACGAAACAAAATTAAAAAATATGTCTCCAACTCCAGTATCTTTTCCACCTCGCCCTATCCATAGGTTTATATAAATATATTTATATATATATATATATATATATATTTAGCTTCTCCTAACTAAATATCTACATATCATCATGTCATCCTCCTTGCTTGGTGGATATACCAATATAAGGGAAAAGTAAAATAGTTTATCTCTTCACTTTGTCTCGTGTTTAATCGCTCATGCATTTTATTTGTTATAATAGTTAAGTGATTATTAATATATGTGTGTATTTTTAAAAAATATTTAAAAGAAAAAAAGACAATTGCACAGTGATCATGCCCAACAATAAATACTGCAAGGTTGAATAGCAGCATTCAAGGAAAAATTAGTACTGCTCATTCAAGTTTCAGCCCGAAAATCTATGTATATTCGGACTAAAATTCGAGTTTCCAATTCAAGCCAGAAACTGGATTAAAATCGGTTTTTATAAATCTGGAATCTGGGTTGCACCTAGGGTATTTTTTTTTTTAATCAAAGTTACATGTTATGAATATTTTTTCAAGAAAAAAAATGTTGATGCACTATTTAAACTCTATTTATTTAATTTTTTAAAACAAAGCCTACAAATTCCTTAGCCACCAATAAAAAACTACACGGAGAATAGAGTAAAATGAAAATTCATGAAATAGATGATTTATTGGATATAATATGTATTTATTTTTGAATTTCTGTCTATTTAGTTATTAGAAATAAACCAAAAAAATTAAAAATCAAAACATTCAAATTGAAAAAAAAAAATAAAAAATACAGGATTGTAAATCCAATATTCGGACTGAGTGTATTCGAGTTTTTTTATGAGCAAATCTGGACCGGACCCAAAAAAAACTCGACAGGATGAATAGACCTAGAAAAAATTACCACAGGGTGTGAAGGCTACTTGCTAGTTAAGCCGTGCCGACACATCTCAACACCTCCCACTCATGTGAGGTATTCCGGCCACCGTTAATTAAGGCCAGTCAATGCTAGCTATCCAATTATATTTCAATTTTTTCTTAACTAATTATTTAAAGGAGATTTTTGGTTCTTTTATCAATTAAGTTTAAATAAATAAGTATAATTTTTTATATAATTATATTTTATATTACAAATATTTTTATAAAATAATATATAAAAATATATTTTATTTAAAACATTATTATATATGAAAAATAAATTTTCAATTAAAAAACATCCAAGGCAGGAAAGATTAGTAAAAGTCACATGTAAGTTAATTGAAACAATTTTTTTAAATATAATTGAAATACTTCTACTGTTTAGAAGGGTGAAGAGAAGGGATAATGATAGATTTACTATCATTCTACCACCATTCCACTTCTCTATAATATATTTGAAATTTTTATTATTTTTTAAATATTTTTTTAACATTCTTAATCATTAAAAAAAATTTTAAAAATATACAATTTTATTAATATTTACTTTTTTAATTATTAAGTAAAAATAAATTAAATTAAAAAATTTTAAAAACTAAAAAAATAATAAATAAGTGATAGAAAGTAAATTATAATTAACGTCGAGAGTAACCATTCAAGCTGATCCTTGTTATTATTAGATTGTTTTTTTTAAATTTTTTTAATATATTTAAATATTAAAAAAATAAAAAAAAATCTCAATAAATTTAAAATTATTTTTTTAATTATTATCAAATTGAGAGTTAAGTTACAATTCAAAGAAGCTGCAAATCTTTTTGATGGGAGGGACAGCACATTGATATCTACGTCCCATCACCCTACAGAGCCACATGTGTTTGACCGTCAATTGACCTTTTGACCATTTCCAAAAAAGTAGTGCTACAGCATGGATTTATTATTTACATTTTTTTAAAATTATTTTTTATATAATTTTTTTAATATTTTTTAATATTTTTAAAATAAAAAATAAATTTAGAATATTATTAAAAATAGTTTCTTAATCAAAACGTTAAAAAAAACAATATTAAAAAATATTTCTTTAATCACAAAGAAGTAAAATAAAAATTATAAAAAAATATTTTTTATTTTACTTCGTGATTAAGACAATATTGTTTAATAATATTATGAATTTTTTTCGAATGATGCTAGAGCCACCGTTGAAGTAATATAGTGTTTTTTCATATATTTTTTTAAGTTATTTTTTATATAGATGTTTTTAATACTTTTAAATATTTTAAAAAATAAAATAAATTTAAAATATTATTAAAAAATACTTTCTTAACCAGAAAGTAAAAAAAAAATTATTAAAAAATATTTTCTTAATTACGAAGTAAAATAAAAAATATTTTTTTATTTTATTTGGTGATTAAGAAAATATTTTTTCATAATTTAATAAATTTTTATTTTTTTAAAATATTAAAAATTATTTAAAAAATCTATATAAAACAAAAAATTAAAATACATATATATAAAAAAAATACAGGAGCGCTCTAGCATTATTCTTCCAAAAAACCTCCCATCGATTTTTCCAATAAATAAATAAATTAAAAAGATTAGTACGCAATCCAGTTTCTATCGGTTTTGACACGTGTCCAATTAACATCAAAACTGACCGTCTCACCACATCCAATCGAACGGTCTGAAATTCGTTCAGTACAAATTCATCCAAACCGTTGGATCGCATCGGGGAAGTGGTTTGGGATTTCCCAGAGTAGGGAGCTGGAGCTTTTCATTCACAAATTATCTCATTTTATTTATATTTTTTTAAAATTTTTGTATAAAATATTATAAATAATTTATTTTTTTTATTTTAAAATAAAAAATAATATTAAAAAATAATATTCTAATAATATTTTAATCAATTTTTAATTTATTTAATCTCATTTTTATAACTAAACAAAATCTTAAAAATGGATAATAAACAGTCAAAATATTATCGAAGGATGAATGAATGAATTCATATGATTTGCTTAGGAAAAAAAAAAAAAGAATTCATATGATTTAGTGCTGTTATTTGATATTTAAGATTTAATGTTGGGGAGATAAATATAGTAGGTCTTATAGTGTTAATAGCTGTTTAAGTAAATTCTTCAAACAGTATTAAATACTTGATGAATATATAAAGTTATAATTTGTTTATCTCGTGTTATGAATCTTAAAATTAAAAAAAAAAAAAAAAGAATCTCAAATCCAAAAAAATAGGTGACAGTAAATCCTTTAATTATAAATTAATATTTATATAACAATTTTAATAATATAAACTTTAACGGAAGGAGAATATGATGTTATCTATATTTCAGGATATTTAATAATTTTTATATGAAGTGACTTCTCATATCTACTACTTAAACAGATATTCATTACCATAAGCGTAATTGAAAATGGTTAATTGCAAATTTAATATCTGAATTTTTACGTTTTTATGATAAAGTACTATGATTTTTTAATTTCTACAAAAATTATACCTAAATCTTATGGAACTCATAATTAAGTATCTATGTGGATCTTTTATTATAAAATTAACAATAGGATTGTTATCTACAATCAATATATTATGTGTCAATCTTTTATTGGTTGGGGTGCATATTGATATGGAATACTAGCAAATCAGATATTAATTATTTAACTCGAGATTAACATATATAAATAATTATGAATTTTTTAAAATGCAAGTATCACTTTTATAAAATTTAAAAAATAAGGCCTTGAATTTTCAGAAGTTTTACAATTAACCCAATTTAAAATTTAAAAAATTTGGGTGGAATAACATTATGGGTAGTGCTACAGCTCCCGCTAGGGCTGCCGCATGTATTTACTATTTACATGTATTTTTTTTAAATTGTTTTATATATATATTTTTTTAATATTTTTTAATATTTTTAAAATATAAAATAAATTTAGAACATCATTAAAAATACTTTCTTAATCAAAAAGTAAAAATAAAATTATTAAAAAATACTTCCTTAATCACGAAGTAAAATAAAAATTATAAAAAATATTTTTTATTTTACTTCGTGATTATAAAAGTATTGTTTAATAATATTATGAATTTTTTTATAAAGGATGATGATAGAGCCACCGCTAAGAGCTCCCGCTGGTTCTAACATAGTGTTTTTCATGTGTTTATTTAAATTATTTTTTATATAGATGTTTTTAATACTTTTAAATATTTTTAAAAATAAAATAAATTTAAAAAATCATTAAAAAATATTTTCTTAATCAAAAAGTAAAAAAAAATTATTAAAAAATACTTTCTTAATCACGAAGTAAAATAAAAAATATTAAAAAATATTTTACTTTATGATTAAGAAAGTGTTTTTCAATAATTTAATAAATTTTTTATTTTTTTAAAATATTTAAAATTATTAAAAAAATCTATATAAAATAAAAAACAAAAAAAAAACATATAAAAAAATACAGAGAGCTCCCAGCGATTATTCATAACATTATTCTGATGATGTGGCACTCACACCGAAGATTTCGTTTCCCTGGCTTTGCATATAAGTACTCCCACAACCGTAACGCCAAAAATCACACACCCTTGAAGTTTTCTAGGGTTTGTTGTTGGTGTGTGATTCTTTTAGGGTTTCTTTGGTGGTGGCGAAGGAAATGGGCGAGAGGCTGAGCGGGACTGTGAAGTGGTTCAATGACCAGAAGGGGTTCGGGTTCATAACCCCGGACGATGGTGGGGAGGAGGTGTTCGTGCACCAGTCCTCGATCCGATCCGATGGATTTCGGAGTCTGGGTGAAGGGGAGGCCGTGGAGTACCAGATCGAGTCAGGTAACGACGGCCGCACGAAGGCTGTTGATGTCACCGGCCCATCTGAGGGTCCCGTGCAGGGCAGCCGAGGAGGCGGAGGCGGTGGCGGAGGAGGCGGGAGAAGTGGACGTGGCGGAGGAGGCGGGGGATATGGTGGCGGTGGGTACGGTGGAGGAGGTGGTGGATATGGTGGGGGTGGTGGGTATGGTAGTGGGAGATCAGGTGGTAGAGGAGGAGGCGGCGGCGGTTATGGGAGTGGTGGTTATGGCGGTGGGTACGGTGGTGGAGGGGGCGGCGGGAGTTGCTACAAGTGTGGCGAAAGTGGGCATTTTGCGAGGGACTGTTATCAGAGTGGAGGTGGAGCCGGCGGCGGTGGAGCAGGCGGTGGTGGCGGTGGGAATTGCTACAACTGTGGCGAGACTGGGCATTTCGCTAGGGAGTGTCCTAACAGTGCTCGTTGATCTGCTGGGGTAATTGTGTTCTTCTGAACACATTTTAATGCTTTATCTGGTTTATTATAGGAGTTGATCTTTCGGGTGGTTTCTTGGTGACCCACTTTTGGTTTGGTGTTTATGTTTCTGGGTCGCTCTTATTAGTAGTCTGTTTGGATTTATTAGTATTTGATTAGTTTCTCAGATGGGTTGCTGCTTCTATTTTGATGTTTCTTATTGTCAGTGATAGTGTGTTTTGGCTGCGACAGAGTAGAGGCTGCGAAGTGATGAAGTAGATGCTCAGTTTCATGTTAACTCTCTCTGATTTGAGTTTCTATACACATTATATGAATACTGCTGCTTTTAGATTCACTAGTGCTTCTCAAGATCTTGTTTCTGGTTTGTTGTTATATTGTGGGCAATATAAGCATACAATAGATCTGAAGATTGAACATTTTTAGGTGGACATCTTCAGTCCCTCGTATTTTATTGGCTTCTGGGGAAGTAAAACTATCTGCTTGCAATTGAAGTGTCTGATTGGTGAATTTAGAACATAATGTCTTTTCTTTTCATATGATGGATGTTTTGGAGGTGGGGGATTCGCTGTGGTGAAGGAGCTTTGCTTTTACTACTTTAGAAAAAAGTTGAGCCCGATTGGTCCATCACCACAGTAATAATGCTACGGACATCCCTATGGAGGAATCATTTTTGTGGCTCTTTGTTCTTTTTGATAGGTATAAAATGACTTGTTTGGTAAAAATAAGTTAGAAGAAACAGGTTGATAAGAAAAGGGAAAGAGAAAATGCTGCTATGCTTTGATCACCTTCCTCAGCCTTGATTTTCTACGTTTTGACCCTCCTATATTGAGACTTTGAGAGTAGTGACCCTCAAAGGCTCAAACACTCTTTAATTATGATTGCGAAATTCAATTCTATTGCTCCCCACCGATGCTTTACGTCCATTTTATAAGTATGACTTGTTCAAACATGGAAACGTCAATCCTTGAAAGATGGCTGTACAGTCCCAAAAAAGAGAACGGGGACAGCTAGTTTAAAGCTGGTATGCAATTAAGTCGGGATAACTGGTGGAATGTGATTAAATTTTGGGTAAGATAAAGATTATGATGTTGCTACTAATATCATAAAATAATCTGTCAAGTTTCATCCTCACTGCCTTGTTCTTGGTGTATACGGTTGAGTGATTCCAATATTAACGTTAGATAGAGTCTTTAGTTATGTAAAGTTGTCGATATTTTTTAAAACAAAATAGGACCACAATTAAAAAGAAAAGAATTTTCCACGTGTCCTAGATTTGTATTTTTAAATGTACGGAACTTGTAGACGACATGTCATTTCCTGCTCCGGTTGTATAAAATCATAAATCCGTTTTAAGACATCCAGCGGATCCAACAAGGTTAGTTTCATTCTTTTTCACTCAGCTTACCCGACGGTGTTGATTTAATCGCCTTCAGGCTTCGGTCACTGTTGGTTTTGGACCTTTGGTCCCTATCAATAAAGGCCGGACGGACTTATGAGACGAGGACCCAACATGTCGGTTCATGGGTCCGGGCTTCCTTATTCTAGCTGTTCTGTCCCACTTTTCTCATATTTCAAGAGTGTTTTAGCAGGTTTGGATTGGAGGTGAGATGAGAATTTTATATTTTATTTAAAAAATTAAAAAATTATATTTTAATATTATTATTATTTTAAGATTTAAAAAAAGTGAATTGAAATTTAAAAAAGTTAAATTATTTATTATATTTTATATGAAAATTTGAAAAAATTGTAATGATAAGATAAAAATTTTATGTCTCATTCAACCTCCCAAACCTTAGCTTTGGACCTTGTCCCTCCAGTTTAATGCCATTCCAAGAAGCATTTCCCAGTTTTGTGTCATCCGATTGTTCTAATAAATAGTTTTGATTTATCTCCCAGCAAAACCATTTATGAAAATTAGTTGTTATGCAAGTAACTCAATTTACTTTCGTTCTAATATCATCTAAAAAAAAAAACTTTCGTTCTAATTCGGGGTGAGTTAAAATATTAATTAATTGCTTTCATTCAAAATCAGGGGTGAACCCCTTTTCTTATTTTTGAGAAACCTTTTAGATATAAAACTTAACAATTAACATGCTAGAGGAACATGGTGCAGCCCCTTTCTTTCCGGTTTTTGTTTTGTTTTCCATCTATAGCAAGGAGAAGTGTCTATCTATTGCTTTCCGGAGCCTAACGACCGCCATGTGTTCCACAACAAGACTCTCTAGTTGCCAATCCTTCAGACGGTTGAAATAGAATGTCGAACGGAGTGGCGCGTGTGAGATCCATGCACCGCTGCACTGAGGAGTGTGTCAAAACCAATGTTTTGAATACCGTACCGGACGTCGTACCGGTCAAGGCACTAGAACGAAATATTTCGATACCGATACCGTTTCGGAATAGTGTTTCGGGATAGTCGATATATAAATAAATTATATATATAAATATATTTCAAAATAATAGTCTATATATAAATAAATTATATATAAATACATATATATATATAAATTATAAATAGTCTAGTCTAAATTAGGGGTTAAAAAATAAATTTGTAGTTTGAAAAAATGAAAAAAAAAAAAAAATACAGGCCGAAATATCGGCCGGTACCGGCCGAAATATAGGCCGAAATTCAGTCCGAAATGGCCGGTACCGGCCGGACGGCCGAAACGAAAAATTTCGGCCGTACCGGCTGGTACGGTACGAAATTTAAAATTTTGGTCAAAACCCCAAGTTTAATGGCTCACGACCAAGCTGTCAGACATGCCTTGATAGGCCAATGGCTGATGCCTTTGACATTGTCACTGACAAGGCTTGATAGCCACACAGCCCATGCCTCGACATTGTCGCTAACAAGCAAACCCAGTGCGCCCAGTACGCCCAGTGTGCGCAGTACAGCCCCAGCGCCCAAGCACCTTGCCTAGGCCATGCCATCCCAAAAGCAGCACAGCCCCAACGCCTAGGCTCATGCTTGAGCCATTCCAGCCACACGCCAGCAGCTATGCCAGCCATACCCATGGCCCATGCCATGGACTAGCCTAGGACACCAAGGTCCAACACATGCCACGGGCCATCATGGGGCCTATGCAAGACCTATTTTATAAGGGGGTCTTTTTGGGTTTCCCACTTATGTTATTACTTTAAATATGATCTTTAGACATTTCATTTACATCTTTTGGCAATTTTCTTTGTGGACGGTTTTATTGTTCTTGAGATGTTTTATGTGCTTTTACATTTAGGGCTCGTTTGTTTTCAGAGATGAGATGAGATTAAAATTAAAAAGTTGAATAAAATATTGTTAAAATATATTTTTTAATATTATTTTTGTTTTGAGATTTGAAAAAGTTGAATTGTTTATTTTATTTTGTATTGGAAGTTGGGAAAGTTGTAATGATTAGATGAGATGAGATGAAATGTTTTCTGAAAACAAATGAGGCCTTAGCCTACTTGAGTGTAATTTGTGAATCCCAAAATGAGGAACATCACCTTGCAATTCATGAATAGGTGTTGTTTCATTTATCTATCTTAGTATTTTCATCACCTTGCAATCTGTGAGTAAGTGTTGATTTTCTTTATGTCTATCTTATGATTATTTTCCATTCAATACCCAAATTATCCATTGTTTGTTCATATATTTTCTAGTTTATTCATATATTTTCTTGCATTTTCTCATATAACAAACATACTCCAAGCTTCATATTTCATATTCTTTGATTTCCTACATTAAGGACGTTCCTAAAACATAGCCTTCATCTATTCAAAGTGTCTTTTTTGAAACCCTAGCCTTCCATAAGGATTTTCTACATTTTAGGAATCCTAACCCTAGCTTCCCTTTGCAATTTCTATATTTTAAGATCATCTCCTGACCTAGTCAAAACCCTAATCCATCTTCCAATCCCTCAAAATTCGAAATACACCCCTTACCCTTATTCAAACCTCAAATCCTAACAACTCTCATCCATCTTATCATTTAGGATCAAACCCTAGCCACCTTATCCATCATCCAAATCCTATCTTCCATATCCAAATCCCTAAATATTAGGAATAACCCTAGATCAATTCAAACCATAATTTCTATCCCTTTCTTGCCCTAGCCGAAACAATCTAGTCCTAATCTATCCCCTCCAATTTCGAAATTCCCCTTAGCCACCATCAAACTCTAGCCTTACTTCACCATACCAACCCTAATTATCACCCAAGTGGCGCCAACACTAAGGATCATCATCAAACCGTGCCACATTGCATCAAACACACAAATTCATCACTTAGATCACTCCAACTCATCATCATCATCAATTTCATTGCTAAACATCATACCTCCATCAACCTAGGGACCCTTTATTGCCATAATTCGTTCAAGGCCAAACAAGTTGGCAAGAGACATTCGGTCATCACAAGGCAAAGCAAGCTAGCAGATCCTTAATGTTTAGGGACTTGATCGAGGTCCCTAACAGAGTGCTTGTTGCTGCCACGCGCAGTATTTTTGAGGCCAGCGACCTTGGATTCTTCAGATCCGATTGACCTTGACTCTCCTAGAGTGGCGCGTAGCCTCCATGCGCGGCCACAGTCCCTGATCATTGTCCTTCGACGATTCGACACATCTCCTGTTTATTATCTACCTATATTTTCGCTTCTCCTAACTAAGGATTGTGGGAAAGAAGTAGTGTAAGTCTCCTACAACAAGTCTAGACCAACGAAATACAGCACAAATCTCTTAACTGTGACTTTCAGTCGTAGTATTATAGTCCGTTTATCAGACTGTATATAAACAAACTGTATCAAAACCGCTTTAAGCGGCTTCCCCTTGTGGAAAATGGGTGGGAGTCAAGTCATTGACCCCAAATCCCTTTTATTTTTATTTTTATTTGTTGTTTTGGGTTGAATGTTTGGACCTCTCACCCTATTGACTATTGTATCCTGTAACTGTTAAATATATCTATGATATGCTTGCTTTGAAAAAAATGCAAGAGGAACACAACATAGTCTTGCGGTACATTCTTATGGATTATGGAGAATAACAAATTTTAGGGGTAGTATTTTTCACCCAAAAAAAAAATGTCGGATTGCCACTAGCTTTTAATTACATCCGTCCTATACATAGTTACTGTAGCATAGACTAGGGTCAGGGGAAGGCTGGAAAGAGAAAGGAAATTGATGTCGCTGAACTTCACTGCTAATGATCTTTAGGGATGAGATATTTACCTAAGGAAAAGTCTTCTTGCAAGCGAGTTTGCACACCAAACTGCATACCAATGCTAACATGTAAGACATTTATTTAATGAAATTATACGAATTGAGACGGAAATGATTTTCGTGAGAGAAATGACCTTATTCTTCTCTCAAAAGTTTCATTCATTTGTTTTTCTTTTCAATAAAAAAAGTCATGTCAGTATCGGTACACGGTTTGGTGGGTCAAACCGTTTGTATCTAATAAGATGAAGGTATCTAATGAAAGTGTCAAGTTTTTGGCTGCATTCTCTACTTCTTATGGTTTTGGCTCCAATAATATGGTTGAAATTAGCGCTATTTTGGATGGATTGGGCTTCAGCCTGCAGTCGTGTAATAAAGAGATTGAATACGATTCCATGGTATCAATCAATTGGTTGCCGGGGAAAAGCTAAGTTCATCGGTTCTTGGTTTTCTGGAACAGATGTTAATTTCTTGTCAGGGAAATTAGTTTTACAGATAAAGTTAAGGAAAGGTAGAGACATGGGGAGACAAACAGGATTATTGTTCATCTAGCCAAGTTGGGGAGCAAAGGGTACCTCTAAGAAGTTTCTGGTTTTCAATGAGCTGCCAAGAAAGGTCAAAGGTTGCTTGGTGGCTGATTATCTGATTTGCTATGCTGCAAAGATATGCAAATGATTTGGATAATTGAGTTTTTTAGATGATTTGGTCGAGCTTTGTACAGTTGCCTGTAGGTGTTTACTCCCACCCAACTTGAGAGATGCGATAATACTTATTTTCTGAGACAGAAATAACGTTTTGTTGAAGGATTATGAATCTTATTTTCTGAGACAGAAATAACGTTTTGTTGAAGGATTATGAATCTTATTTTCTGAGACAGAAATAACGTTTTGTTGAAGGATTATGAATTATGCCACAAACACGTTTGAGTGGGAGTAATTATTCCGTCAAAGATTATGCTGGTTCTGCTTAATACTCTCAACATATTGTTAGCTATTGAAGTTTTCAGGGGAAAGGCAACATGTGTGTCGTCTACGATCAATGTCAGCAACAGAAAAGCAAAATAAAACTAATATCAGATCACTTATTGCAGTTAGGTACAGTTGAGATCATTACACTGCCACACTTTAGCGTTTGAGAAATGCATCTTACATATACAAACTTTCTGTGGTAAATTGTTGCGAACATTGTGGATTTTGAGCTTCCAAGCATGTCGCCCTTATTCACATCATTATTTTCTTGTGCCAGAGAATAAAGCCATATACTAGACAGAAAAAGGGCTTATTAACTGAAAAGATAGGTGACTTTATTTTTCCCGGCTGGCTTCGCATGCTCTTGCAAAAGTTGCATGGTTTTTCATTACGGGGAACTGTGGGCAACTTAATTTGCCAAGAAGCCTTTGTGGGAATATTGCAGATTATTAGATTCCCTCACAATATTCCACAATGTCTAGCTAGCAGCCTTATCAATCTACATTTTAGCAATACCCTCCAATCCGTATGTCATCACTTTCCTGCTTTCCATTTTCTTTAATTATTAGGGTATTTCTAGTTATTCTTTTGTCATCAACTCGCGTCTCAGATTCACGGAAGCTTTAAACGATGCTCTCTCCTCTGCTTTTATGACCTTTATTTCTTGAGATATCATTTTCATGATCTAAACGCCTGTGCCCTGATCAGTCAGAGGGCGAAAGCCGGGGAGAGCACCAGGGATTCGCTACAAAAATTTTAAAGGGACAATTGAAGCCATGGAACGATTGGTCTCTAGTAATATCTGCAGAACTGAGTGATGCTTAGATACTTTCCCGGAGTTGTATTTAGAAAAGAATAAAAGTGATCAGCATTGAATTAATGCTGCTGCCCCTGGTCCTGCTCCTGCTTGACTTTCCAATACTCGCCATCATAAAGCCAGTTCTAGCTTGCTCGTGATCTGCATTAGCATTGAAGTACGTAACTCGAACAGGATGCAGCCTTATGATATTTACAGGGTTCACAACATAGTTCTGTCAAAAGAATAACCCAGGAAGGCCAGGACCACCATTATAATTTATCTGCTTGCTATTGGCCGATTGTTGAACCAGGCATTCAAGGAAAGGAGGTAACTTGTACGTTACGTAGTTGGACATTGCATTCCCCAAGATATAAGGCTTAAAACAAGTACTAAATAATCATTAGAGAGTGTTTTCTTTCAGGGTTATTCTACATGCATGTATTATTGGGAAAAACCAACAGTACCGCAATTTTATAGGCACTCAGCCCCCTTGCTGGTGATCGTACATATAGTAAATAACGAGAGATATTAGATGAATATCATTACTTTTATGTTTATATTTTGAAAGAGTAGCAAGCATATGGCTGCACGAGTATTAGAAGTAGAAAATTCCGAATATTTCAATATTGGATACAACTCTTTCTTCTTTTGTGAAATGCATAGCAAAGACCCTAAACTAAATAAAAAAGAGACAGAAAGATACACATAGTAGAACAAGGTATTTGCTTTAATTGATGGAAATGGCTATTGGCCGAATACATATTTTGCTGGGTCTAATTCAACTCCACATTTATCTCCTTCCTCTGTTGTCATGTTGTTCCAACGGGCAAAGATGCAATGAGATAACTAGGCTAGCTGAAATACTGTGAAAGCATCTGGAGGAAACTGATCAGCAAAACTACTGGGTACGGGGTACAAATCAATGGCTGAGGTGTGGCGAGTTTAGGGGTGGGGATGGTAGTGAACAGGAGAAGGTGCTGTGGCATTGAGATCAAGGCGTGGTGTTGGTGGTAGAGGTGGAGGAGGGCATTGATAACACTTTGTGAATAGCCCAAAAGTGTCAATCTGGTGTACGAAGTTTGTCACGCTCGCCCATCCACCGAACCCAAACCCAACCACTAGCACCCATACCACCACAAACACATTCATCGTGTACGCCCCTACCCATCGGCCCATGTACTTTGGTGGCTGCTCCACTGCATTCTGCATCACAACCATTTATCACAAACTGTTATACTGCATTCTATTAATTTATAAACTCATACCCAAAAAAAAACAAACTAAAGAAAACTTCTCATCAAGCTTTCGAGTAGCTCTTCATGCCGTAGCTTCTAAAATTTGATTATTATTTTTGGATTAAGATATAAAAGTAAACCAAAACCACATTTACTTTATACTAACGGCTAATGCTGCAGTAAAAGGCAAATGCTACTACTGTAAGAAAGGGTGTGCACGTAGATATAAGAGACAGGAGATGCAGAGGTGGAGGTTTTTCGGATACTTCCCTGACATCGGGAATCAGGCACGAACAGATATTCTGGATCGTAGTGGTCAGCACGAATCCCGTGCCTTTGTGCATTGTTTGTCCAGTCTAATTATCTATTACTTTCTTTCGTGCATTTAGTAAACACGACTTGGAGATAAGTAAAGAGCATTAAAATCCAAACATTTTCGGTTTGGGAGAACGGCCCGGGACTGGTCTGCTATACGGTGACCACACGCTACCGATCTGTGTTCCTTAATTTTTACCCTTTACTTTCTTAAATGATAATAACAAACATTGAGTATTAACTATCAATTGAATTGTTTAACTGCTCAGTCAAACATCTGACACTTGGCCGAACCTGAAAAAGTACTTCCTCAGATGTTTCAACTGGGTTGACAGAATATTATGGTGTATATACAGAGCAAGATTATAAGGTAGGGTACCTCTCGGGCAGCGGCTGATTTGAAGGTGAAAATGTGGGCCATAGCGGGGATGATGTAGACTGTGAAGCTAACGAGAAGTGATCCAACGGCGGAGTTGATGGGGCCAAAGAATGGGAAGATAATGGCCAGGAACCATATGGGGACGACAACAGGCAATCTTGCTGCTGCACGCTTGCATAGACTCTTGCACTCATGCATACCTATGGCCTTCTCCCATACAAAGTATAAGGGCGTGCATGCAAACCCAAATGTTATAAACTGCAGGAATCAGATAAAAAAAATATCATTATAGTTCTTCTCAAAAATTAAAAAATAAAAACTTGACTACAAGGAGGTGTAAATTAATCATGTAATACATATGAATATGAATATGAACATGAGGATGGAGGTCATGCCTGATGTATGAGCATTAAAATGACCGCCATGTCTCTGAAGGGTGATCTTGGGAGCAGAGCAAAAGCGTTGGAGTGATTGAGGAGCATGTCTCCAAATGCCCAATATACTGCTGATGCGGAGGGAAGCGTCAGTGTTAGGACATACAGTGTAGCCAGCAAGTATATGGCCTTGAACTTCTGAGGCTTCCACATTGCATGCATGATTTCCCTGACCCACCAACATTTATCAGATTCAGCTAGTGTTAGCAGCGTTTTAATCTTCTTCTCAGTACACACGAAAGGAGCACAAAAGCAAAAACAAAATCAAAGTATAATTTTTAGGTCATATTTTTTTGTTCAGACAGTATTGTTCAACCTTAGGCTATGTCGTAAAACATCCTCCAAATATGGCTAAGGTGTACTTGGGCTAAGATCATCCTACATATTTATCATTTATAGAACATTGTCATCTACTTGACAGATGTGCAAAGTCACCATGAGGTAGGGACCATAGAGATTTTCTTTTTGCTGTTACATATAAATATGAACAAAAAATTTTGGGAAACTTTAATATTAAGCTTATTATTTTGTAGCTGATGTGGATTTCGCTTATTAACTTGGGAGTAATTTATGTATAATGTAAAAAAATGGGTATTAAAAAAAAGTATGTTTTTGACACTTTTTTTTATAATATGATCTACCTTTTTATCAAAAAAAAAAAAAACTTGTAAATTGAATATATCATTATTCAAAACCCTCCTCTCACGATAAAAGCTAAAGCACAGAGAGCGAAAAGAGTATTTGCTTTATACCTGAAAAAGGAAGAGAGGGGTTCCCAAGAATAAAGACTTTTTGTATCCCACGCCAAAGAAGTAAAAATATTTTTGATAATTGAGAATATTCGGGAGGTAAATAAAGTTTTTTCAGATCGGTCACTAAAATCACGTGGTCAGATCATGTCCAACGAAATGTAATGTAGGTTTAGTCACTTTCAAAATGACGTAAAAGTTTCAAACCCAGCCTTGTTGCATATATAGTTTAGTTTATTTCAAATCTATGACCAGGTCAAAAGCAAATTGCAAATGAGGAGCAAGCTACATGAGCAGATTCCTAAAAAACGTGAAAGGCACCATTTTTTTAAAAATCAGGGCTTTGTCTTACACAGTAACAGCATGTCCCCCGAATGTGTAGAGAATGTTGGTGGACCCTGTGAAGTATAGCACCAGCTTGGTTGGACCCGAATGCTTAACACCCTCAACCTATATACAAGTCACCACCACGCATCAACCACTAATTATTAGTACTAAAACTAAAAGGCCAAGAAATAACAATATAAACCAGAAGCCTAAGAACACGCTGATGGCCTCCAAAAGTTTTGTGCTTTTGAAGATCAGTACTGTACCTCGTGTCAACGGTAACACGAGTTGAGCAATTAATACATGTTGTCATTTCTTTTGTAGTTCTCTTTCACTAGGGGAGACCTCTTTAATCATGAGTACTACGTATCATAGTGCAGCATTGTTATCTAACTTGTAACAGAGTACGTAAATTAATCAATTAGTCATAATGGCATGAGTACTTTTAACTTCATGATTCATACAGTTCTATATACGAGTTTGATCTTATGGAGTTGTTAAGATTGTGATTAAATTGGAAATGAAATGATTACCTGGCCATGGAGGAGGGAGGCAATGGTGAGGTACCAAGCAGTGTAGGTGGTCATTATGAGGCCTAAAAAGGACCAAATTCTGTAGTTGTGGAAGGAAGGGATAAAGACAGTCGTGGCACAGCAAGCTCCGAAGATGTAAGTCCAAGTCCTCTTGTCTAGATTATCATTTATGTAATAGATGTTGCTGAAACATTAAAAAGATTCCCAGTTAATTTGCGGAAATTGATGATCAGATTTGAGGCACTTGTTTATTAGGAAAACTTGTAGATATAAAATTGAGATATATAGCTAAAAAGCTTTGGTCAGAATCGGTAGGTATACCTCGCACAGGCAATGAGTTGAATGACAGATCCAAACAGAAGGAAAGTGCAGTTAAATGCCAAGCCCACGTTCCTCCAGTGTTTTCCTAGGAGTCCATCAAGAACCTCAAACCACTACATGATTAAGAACGTGGAACCCATGTGAGAAGCCGATAAGCATATATTGCTAAATAAAAGGGAAGAAATTGTCTTTTCTCTATCTAGTTGTTGAAGATCGAGTGAAACCTGGATGACATGGTTCCTGAAATCAACTTTTTCTCTTTCTTTTCTGGTTCTGTATTCTACGTAGAGTACGCTAATGAGATATGCTGTCCAGCTACCCAGCAATCCATAGAAGAGCTGAAAAAGTATGCCGGAGAGCATTCCCAGCTGGGAAAATGAGTAGGGCAATGTAAGTAGAACTTGAGCCACCTGAAACAAAGAAAGAAACAGACCCCCGAAACCATTAGGAAAAACTACCAAGCCAAGAATAAGAAGCGCAGAAATGGACCAGTCTTGGTAAAACGAAGGGAAAGCAAGATAATGGACCTGGTTTGAAGCACAGCTAAACCATGCATCATATACAGATCCACCGTGCCAAAAGAAATTAGATAGCTTGGTTTTCACATCCTTGGGCTTCCCTTCAGTTTCCATTTCAACATAACTGCCTACTATCACAGTCTCCACCACCTTATCAGATGCCATATTCGTTCCTCTCTCTCTCTCTCTGTGACTCTACTGCTGTTCTATCTTCTTTGTCTTTAATGGTGAGGAGTGTTATGTAATGCAATGAAGGAGTACTGAGATATGAGATAGCTAGAGGGGATGGAGAGAGGGTAATGCTATGGTGGTATATATATACCCACACACAAGACACGCGAGGGGTTCTCCAAGGGGCTATGTTTGAAAGGTATTTAAGAGAAGAGAATCCACTTTTTGTTTCGTGGTAGTAGCTTTGAGGAAATCCGCTAGTTCTCGAGCCCTTTTCTGTAATTTTAAAAAAATATATAAAGTTGTTGCTCAGCTTATAATAATTAAAACAGTTTAATTAATCACGATTAAGTTATGATATCAATAATTAAATAAATAGGGAGGGTGAGTGGCTGAGGCTGGGCTCTTCCGGTCGCACGAGCGGGTCTCCCCGTTTCCCGAGCCGATGTACGTAGCAATTACCATTACCACATTCCTTCTCAGCTTCCAAAGCCATATATAATAAATATTACCCCGTAACTTGTCTCATCTATGCATACATTTCACATACGGCTTCTAATATCACTCACTTATATCACCATTTACATGGAATTAAGCTGATCAACAAAATAAAAATAAAGGGTGGGGGCTAAGGGAGATGTGAATGAAATTATAACAAAGTAGACCACATGATTGCACCCAAACGGGCGTGTTCGCTTTACAAGAAAGAAGAAAGCTGCTTTTATCACATGGCCGGCTAAGCTTTGTGGACTCGAGAATCCCCCCACCCCCCCCATCCAAAACCACATTTCACAACTGTATTAATTTTTTAATTTTCTCAGATAATTTATTATTCACATGGCCGGAGGAGTTACTGATCATCAACTCTGTTAATCAAGGGACAAATTAACATGATGATGATCATGATGTGTGGACAATCCAAGAAGCTGTCTATAGCTAGATCAGTTAATGTTACACCCGTGCCCTTGGAAATGGCATATGATCTGATCATATTGTTAATATAATCTTGATGTTCAAATATTTATTATATATGGTGTTATAGTTTTTGGTAGTCTTTAATTATAATACAATATGTCAGTTTTTTCTGAGTCCAAAATGCGGAGTACTGCAAAACGTTCTGTACTTACATGCATGGTAAAAAATGATGTAATTTTTTAATTTTCCAAAACAAAAGTAAAAGAGTGAAATTCAAACATGAGGGAGGGGGCACCGATGTCAATAGAAGTTCTAGACAGCCAAACAGGTACCTGTCTCTAATTCCTTCTTTTATTGATATTTTTGTCTCGCTGGATCATCATCTTTTTTGAATTTGAGCAATAAGTCGCCTAGCTATAGGAAGATTATATTGACCATATATTTCATGTCATGATGATAAACCATAATCATGACTTTGTCTTCTTGTAAATTAAGAAAAAAACCCTCTACCTATAACTGATCATCATTATATTATGAGAAAAGCATGAGTTCAGGTTCTAAAAGGCTTTTGTTTTGGTGCAGTGCAACATATTCAAGGGTTTTGTTGGACGCCTACATCTCCTACTTGTATTGTCACGCTTTCTAGTCTCCGGGACCAGAAACATTCACTGTAGCTCGTGTCTCCTTGACCTGACCACATGTTCTGCATGCTAGCTGCAGCCCCATAGCAGCATGCATGTTTCTTTCTATGTTTAATTTTTAATAACATTAGCTTTTCCCGCCCTTGATTGACTATATATGGTGAGATCAGATAAACTTATAGCTACTGTTGTTACTCCTAGATGTTATTGTAGCATAAAAAAAAGTTTAATGACTCTAATGTTGGTAGAAGTTTAAACAGTACCTTTATACCTGTCTTCCTTTTAAGTTTTTGTGTTCCCTGATCTTGAAGTATATTGTTCCATTCGGGTTTTCTTTATACAAGATTTTCTTTTTTGTTTGAAATTTATATTCCAGATCGTGAGGAACATATATCGATCCTCACCTGAGACTTCAAGACAGATTTTATTGGATTGTGATCATATTGATTAGGAAAGACACAGATGTTTCAAAATTTAACTATTCATACTTATTAGAAATACAGACTAGACAAGCTGCAACTAATGATCCAGCGTGGTAGAGGTTTCTCGCACGCCAGCCCCCCCCCCCCTTGCGGCAGGTGGAAGTACCGTCATGGATATCACGCTAACTCATCCCATGATGAACAATAATTCCTCACAAAAATTATTATATTTTTTGAGTTGGAGTTGGTATTCAAAGAACTATGTTGACGTTAACAGCTTGTTATCTTCGGAGTAGAAAGATCATCATACAGCTCATCACTTATCAGACTCAAATCCACTATCAATGATTTGAATACAAAATGAATTCAGACATCTAATTTAATTGCTCATTATCTTGCTCTGCCTCTCACGCCTTTATGTTTAGATAGCTAAATCTAGTGAAACATCTGCTTAATTAGAGTCGTTTGATACAGATTAAGTTGGCAATGATTAAAGCTCCACACTGGGTCAAACTTTTTTACAGTGGCATAATGGGAATGAAACCCAGTATTGACTTGATCGAATTGCAAATACAAAACGTGGGTCCTTGGTCCTACACAATGCGCGCATCAATCCATGGTTGTCAACTCCATTAACAAAGCCCCATTTTTGGTGATGCAGTATAATTGACTTGGGAGCAATTTGTCCACAAACATCATCATGCTGCTTTCGGCTTTATGGCAACCATGCTGAGAGCAATTTTCTGGTCCAAACAAAACCATTAAAGCTGGATTTGGACGATGCAGAACACGGAAAAAGGGCGGAAAGTAATTTCCGAAACATATTGAAATGGCCCTGTTTGTTGCAAAAAATGCTGGGCCATGGCTAGGACTCAAAATATTCACTCTCAACTGGCCCATTTATGAATTGGATCTGTGTACCTTGACACGCTACAAAAAAATCCAAAACAAGATGGGCCCATTCATACACTAGGCTAAAGTTGAAACTTTGATTCAAGCCTAAAGTAAAAACAATTTGTTGACACAATCATAAATTTTCTATAATTTTATACAGTTTTAACAAGAAAAGGATCATAACAATGATAGTTGTCTGTTGAAATGCAGAAACAGTGAACAACCCAAGTTTAAATTCTGAGGAACATAATTATTACCTAAAATTTTGTTCCTTGTGTTTTATTAAAAAAATAATTTTTTAAAATTTCATAAAGAGTTATTTTACTTTCAAATCAATTTATACAACAGATCATATATATTATTTAAATAATAAGATTGATTTCTAATGTTAAAATTTTAAATTTTTTATTTTAATTCAAAATATTACCTATAAACATTTTATAAGATGTGACCACACGGTCAGTATTTTTAATTTCGTATCGTATTGATCTGTACAATTGAAATTTTCTGTATTAGCTATTGGGCCGATACAGGTATTATATGTGTTTTGTATCGGCCTATATTTCAGCTTGTACCGGCATGTATATCAAGTTGTACTAACTAATATTTCAGCCTTTATTTTTATTTTTTCAAATTATAAATTTATTTTTTGACCTTCAATTGAGATTAAACTATTTATAATTTATATATTTATATATAATTTATTCATATATCAATTATTTCAAAACGATACATAAAATTATTTTCATATTAAAATAATTTATTTTAATACGTTGATAATACTACATCTGATACGATATTTAAAGAAAAATTATATACATAAACCTCACATTCTTGCACATTATTTAAAAGTATATGAATTTATTCTTTTATCCTCATATTTTATAAAATGTAAAATATGAAATATGAAATATGAAGATAAAAAAATAAAATTACATATTTTTTAAATAGTATATAGAGTATGAAGCTTACGTTTACCATAACTCATATTTAAAACATTGCACACGATCCACACCTGTCTTATAAACATTTCTTTCTTTCGCAAATACGCAAGAAGTTTCTCGGACGGCTAGGATAATCCATCAGGTAAATCTCAAGGCCCGACGTGGCAAAGTGTGATTCGAGAGCAGCCTGTGCCCAATTTATAACGTTAAAATAGTCCCGCGAAACGTCGTATCTATTTAGACTATTTGTTTTCCAATTTTGTCTTTTTCCTTTTTCGCCCATATCTTAGCTCCATGCCCTTATCGCACGCACTTTGCGCACGTTAGCCCGTCATCTCCTCGCGGTTTCCCGGTCACCGATCTCCGATCACTGTTGCTCCAAGAGAGTACAGGTACAAGCTGTAGATCTCTTGTATCTTAGCATAAGTAAAATGTTATGCTCCGTTGGGTTACCGAGAAAGTGTCGAAAATTTAATATTTGGCTGTGTCTGTCTTTTATTTGTCCTATCCCACTCTTAGCTACAAGTTACAACCAATATAAAGACTCAATTCTGTATGCTTTCTAATGGGTTTTCTCACTAACCAAACAGTGGGTGGAATGGAATTTTACTGGGTTTGACAGTACCTAATTTTTTATCACTGTAACTGAGAATGGTATTTATGCGTTTAGGTCTCACCCCTATGTAATCTTAAGTTCATTTTTGTTTTCATATATCTGAAAAAAAATCGCAAAGGTATCTTTTTTTATCATTGATGAGTGTTTGGTTGTTATATGGAAGATTTTTGGAATGGTACTATTAGTAGTTGGGGCATTTGGAGTTGTGGGACACTTGCCGGAACATGATTCAACACGTTGTGCAAAACATGATTTACATATGGAAAACTAGCCTATGCAATTCCTTTCAAATTTATATGGGGTTTGAATTTTAAAGACTCGCTGTTCGAGTAAGTTTTGTGTGATGGTATAATCAGAAAAGCTTGTGTGATTTATAATCAGAAAAGCAGAGGTGGCAGAAGTTTATTATCAGCAAGTAAATTTGATCTCATGTTTAAGAGGAAAGCAAGATAGTATTGATCCAAAGAGATTAGGGTAGTTTCAGGATGCACATCTGACACCTCTTTTTTTGGGTAAAAATTATATCCATTAGATGGGGATTTGAGGAATGCTGTGGAAAATAGGTGATTACAAATTTGTCAATACTTTTGATTGATAAAATGACATTAAAAAAATCTTTTTGATTGTGAAAATTGAGCTTCGCTAGATTCCCTTTTTTCCTGAATGCCGAAAGGGCAATGACTCAAGCAGATACTGATGTTAACTCTTTGGTCATCAGTTTAGGCTTATCAAGGTTAGATATTTGGTTTTGACATAAATCTTATTTTAGAAAAGCATAGAGAATTAAGCCGGAAATAGTAGACCAATGCATTCATCTTTTATTTATGCTTATGGTTATGCTTTCTTCAATGGACTTCTTTGAGAATTGCTTACCACAAGTTCTGCATGTGAAGAAGCTATTGGTTTTCTTACATTCTTTTGAAGAGAAACTTGATTCGGAAAACCTACATGTAGTTTATGGCGTAGGCCCAACATTTTCAGGCTAGAATTCATGCTTTTGATATTTGTTCTTTTCTTCAGCAATCTTTGTCATCCATAGCCACTATCTTTACTTGTTCCTTGGTAGAAGGCAGGATGTCTGCTGGACTTGATGGAGTCACAGGTCGACCCAAGGCAGAGTGGACGCCTTCTCGTGATGCCTATTTGGTTGAGCTTTTTATCGGGCAGCACAATTGTGGGAGGACTGCTTACAATGAATTTAAAAATGAAGTAATTAGATCTGTGACACGTGACTTCAACAAGAAATTTGATTTGAATTTAGAAGAGAACCAGATTAAGAACCGTTACAATGTTATGAAGAAAGATTATGGTGTTGTAAAAACCTTGCTTGGTCACGATGGGTTTGGCTGGGATGAAACTCGACATATGGTTGTAGCTGATGATAAAGTTTGGGATAACTATATTGCGGTAAGAAGATTTTGATTTCCATTTTAATTTTGCAACACATAAAATTTCTTTGAAATGTGGATACATTGTGAGGTTTATAATTTCCAGGTACGAAGCGAAGCACGACCATTTCGACGAAAGAGCTTTCCTCTGTATAAACAAATGACAGTTATTTTTGAAGGTAAGTTCCCTTTTATTTCTCCCTACCATAAAAGTGTTCTAGCTATTGTTGACACATCTGGTGCAGGAGAGAGATCTAACGGCAAATACCAATTACCAAGTGGAGTACCTGTGGCAACTGAAGAGGGAAATAGCAACACAGAAACCGTGCGTTCTTCAGAGCCCAGTAACCTACCCACTCAAGTAGTTGACGGTACCCTTGATTCAGATTCAATAATTCACGTAAATGATATGCAACCCAAGAAGCGTAAGTCCTTTGCTATGACAGCATTAGGTCGTAAGAAAAGAGCATGCTATGCCTATAAAGCTGGGGAGACGATTGAAAATGCTTTGTACGAGATTTTCTCAGCAGCCAAGTTCAAAGCTATGCAAAGGAATGCATCGAATGAAAACACATTGTATCAGAAGTGCCTGGAAGATTTGCAGCAATTGGAAGAGTTGGACGACACTGAGTTTACAAAGGCTGTTAATGTTCTTAGGGATGACAAAAATGCAATTGCATTCATGACAATAAAAGGGCCCCGGCGTTTAACCTGGTTGAGGTCTCTATGGCAAGCATAGTTGCCTCCTAAATGAAATCGCTATTCTAAAAAAAAAACTAGCAAAAAAAGATACAACGTTTGAAGAGATTGTATTTTCCTCTGTTGTAGAAGTTGCTGTGTTTTTCTACGAATCTGCCAAAAGCGTTGCTTCTTGGGGTTTGATATAACTGAATCGCTATTAAAAATAGTTTTTTTTAACAGATGTTTAAGGTGTTGGTGCCTAAAAGGAGTGGGAAAACAAGAACATAACAAGTAAAAATGCCCCAAAAAAAATTGCATTCTGTTCCTTTTTTATATATGTGATACATGTTTTGAAATGAGTAATGATAATATTATATAATATATTGCACAACAATGTTATAAAATGATAATATTTTTATAAAATTACGTTATTTTTATAAGATGTTTTACAAAAATATCTCTCATTTAAAATATTATTGTACAATGTGTTGTACAAAATATTGTGTGTAAATTATTTTTCTTATGAAAATTAAATTGAAGTTTAAGAATGCTTGTATGGTTTTTTGTTTCGTCAATGAAATTAAGAGAAATTTTATCTAAACTTCAAGAATGTTTACAAAGAATTATTTTGGTCTATTAATAAAGGAGAAATACTCTAGTCACAAAATGAGTACTCAAAAATAATATTATAAATTGATGTGTTTTAATGTGATCTATCAGATTGTAAAGTTATTTTTATTTTATTACAACGGTTCACATAGAATCACGTTAATTTGTGGGATTATATTTTATATAATAAAGTTAGGGAGATTTCTTTAAGAATGTTTTCGTGTACAATCGCCCCCGGTTTAACGGTTTTATTCCCAATTTTTGTGAGCAAACAAAAATGAGGATGAAAAGAAAAAATCACGAAATTGAGTTCCCACATCATCATAACACAAAGCGGCTAAATCAAATGAACCTATAAGTAAAATTCCTTCGTATTGCTGCAACCAATAATCATAGATACAAATCACATCTACCCACTTCCACTCTGTAGTTAAGTGACATTTTTCGCAAAGGAAAAAATTTTTACGCTCTCTACGTTTGACAATTCGTTAAAATTGAATGCATTCTGAAAATGTGGAAACGTATTTTTTCTTCCTTTTTTGTCATTTTACATTTCACAATTCGTTACCTTCCCAAGCAAAATAAAAATAAAAAAGGACTAGATTTTGGATTCGAGCTCCTTCACCGAACCAATTCCACCACAACTAAACAGATTCCAAATAATGAAATCTTTTTTTTTTTTTTGAGAAACCATAAAAAAAGGGGAATCTGAAACAGTAAAAAGAAGAGTTTTCTATTTTTTTATTGTTTCGTTCAGTTCATTTTCTTCCAACTTCCTCGAAAACCAAACATGAATAGCCAGAGGTTTTTGTAGTCATTGACGAAGGGTATGTTGGGAAATTAAATCAAATTCAATTTATCTCAATTTATTGTTATAATTTTTTTAAATTTTAATATAAAATATAATAAATAATTTAATTTTTTAATTTTTTAATTTTTTAAATAATAATAATATTTTTAAATAATATTTTATTATTCTAATTCAATTCAATTTAACATTCCAACGTTCTTTAAGGGTGAGTTTGATTGTCAAATTCATCTTAACTTATCATTACAACTTTTTCAAATCTCAATATAAAATATAATAAACAATTTAATTTTTTCAAATTTTAAAATAATAATAATATTAAAAAATAATATTCTAACAATATTTTATCATCTCAAATCAATTCAATTTAACTTACTTCAACGTCCAAACAAACGCTAAAAATTGAAGAAATTTTTTACTTTCATGCGAGCAAGCCCTCCATTTGGTCTTGGGAGTTGGGAGGCTTTGTTCCCGTGAGTTATGCAGTGTTATGCGGTTTATGGTAACTCAAATGGGAGGACTACGTGGAACACGCCTATTGGAGGCTATTGTTTGGAGGAGAACACCAGGACCGGCTTATTCTCGTGAAGGAATTTTGAAAAGAAACTGATTAAAAAAGCAAAAGCAGCAGCACAGTGAGCTGACCCTTCCCTCTTCGCAAGAAAAGTAAAGTTCTTTGCGCCTCGCCAACTCAATCTCCGCTACTACTACTACTTCTTCTTCTTCAAAGTTTTGACCTTAACTTCCCGAGCTTCTTCTTCATCATCTTCACTTTGATGGATCGTCGTTTACTCCTCTACGGTACCATTCTCACTCTCCTCGCCTCCTCTTTTCTCTCAGGTAATCACGCAAATTTCCCACTCACCATGAAAGAACCAATTGTTTATTTGAATCTCACCATTCCATTCTAACGCAGTACGTTCGGATTTTCTTTTTCTTCTTCTTTTTCAATTTTGGTCCTCACAGAGATACACTCTGCTTCATTCAAGATAGTCAACAAGTGCCGGCGCACGATATGGCCTGGGTTGCTATCCGGCGCCAATACGCCTCAGCTCCCCACCACCGGCTTTTCACTCAGGAGTGGAAAATCCAAGACGGTATCCATACCCAAGTATTGGTCTGGTCGGATTTGGGGTCGGACCCTATGCGGCGAGGACTCCACCGGGAAGTTCTCTTGCATGACCGCGGACTGCGGGTCCGGGAAGGTAGAGTGCGCCGGGGGTGGTGCTAAGCCACCGGCCACGCTTGCGGAGTTCACGCTGAACGGCGCCGGCGGGTTAGATTTCTACGACGTCAGCTTGGTCGACGGGTACAACCTCCCGATGCTCGTTGTGCCCAGGGGAGGTACCGGCGGAGGATGCAGCGCCACCGGGTGCTTGGTGGACCTGAACGGGGCGTGCCCGTCGGCTTTGAGGGTTGCGCGTGAGAACGGGAGGGGTACCGTGGCTTGCAGGAGCGCGTGCGAGGCCTTCGCTGATCCGAGATTTTGTTGCAGTGAGGCATACTCTACGCCCGATACGTGCGGGCCGTCTATTTATTCGTTGTTTTTTAAGTACGCTTGCCCACGCGCGTATAGCTACGCGTACGATGACAAAACTAGTACCTACACCTGCGCTTCCGCTGATTATATGATCATATTTTGCCCGTCACCCTATACCAGGTAAAATTACCAATGAACCTTATTATATGAGTTTATTTTTATCAACATCTTATCCAAATCTAGGGTTAGTAGAGTCATTTCGGTAGAAAGCATGATTTGCCACCGTAGCAAGCTCCAGAAATTTCGGCAAGTGGAGAATCTATTCATACAACACATTACACAATAATGTTGTAAAATGAAAATATTTTTATAAAATTATGTTACTTTTAGAAGATGTTTTACAAAAATATCCCCTCATTTAAAATATAATTGTATAAAATATTATAAAAAATATTGTGTATAAATCATTTTCCATCTTTATTAAGCAGTTTGGAATATGTTGTCCACACTTTTGTCCATGGGGCCAAACAATTTGATGGACCTGTAATTAATTCCTTAGCTTTTAGGTTCTTGATAAATGACACTGGATAATACCAAATAATATTATGTTGAATACTCCTTATTATTTAATTTTCCTACTTTCTGATTGGTCCATGTGCAGTTTTACCAATAATCATTAGTTTTTATCTTCATTATTATATTTAATGCCCATGACAATTTAAGGCTCCGCAGAAAGCCATCCTTTTCATATAATAAAGTATTGATTGCTCATTTCTCTTTATTGTTTATCATCAAGCTTGAGGGCATGATGGGATCTCATATCATTTATATTTTTATATATATTTCTTGCCCCTTTGTGCACATGCATGATGCATCAGCCTGTGCGCCATCCCGGTTTGCTTTTTTTCTTCTTTTTTCTGTTTTAAAGGTAAAATTTGAAAAAGAAATTGGCAAAACCCTGTGTTAGAGATGTGGCTCATATGGATTAAGCAGCTGAGATTAGGAATAATATAAATACATATGTGGTGGTAACCCTGTGCTAATGAAATATTTCTCACTCAGTTAAGAAGCTGAGAGATTGACAATTTCAACACCTTGTTATATCCTTCATGCTGCCTCTTCCAATAATTGCTAGGCAGTCAACAGAGAATTAGATATTAGGTTCGACTGGTAGTTATAACTGTGTTTTTTTTTTTTTTATACACGGTTCCTGGACACCTAGTGTCAATGTGTTTTTCTTGAAGCATGAAAATAAGGTTATATTAAAACAAAAACTGGAACACTTAGCGGGAAGGATGTCCTAGGTGTTGAAGTGGTCCGATTAAGACCACCACCCTTCACCAGTGGTTTCATGCAGTTTAGGCTTAAATTGATTAAAAAAAAAAAAGCTGTAGAAAGATTACCAGGATTAGTTTCTTGCAATTTAGGCAGATCTGGATTAGTACCCAAATGAAGCAGTGAAGATGGATCTGTCAACAAATTTAAATTGTTTCTGGGATGTTGATTTCATCATCTGGAAACTGAATTCTAAAGTTGATTGCTTGTGAGATGGCCCAATGTTTTTCTATTTAGGTGGGCATCTGCGAGTATGTGTATGAACACTATGCTGATTACTCTCAATCAGCCACTTAAGTTCAATTCTTTGGATTGGATGTACTCAACTTCGCTTGAATTTGATCTCTTTAACAGAATTGAATACCATAACAAATGCTGTGCTTAATCTTACAACTATGGTAGTTGGTGTGTTTACATTTTCCTTAGAGGTAATGCTGTAATGTTTGAGTTTCTCTCTTATATTCTTTAGTACACTCTAAAAAGCTTCTGCTGCATAGAAACTCCAGGTAATGAAGAAGCTTTAAACACTGGTCAATTTACAACTGGGCATTTTCCTTCTCTGAGGGGATATTTTAATATGTAGTAGTCGTACTCATTTAGCTGTTGTATCGAGTCAAATTGGGTTGCCGGTCACATGGTTACTTTCTTTTGAGTATGTGGTGAACATATTACATTTGAGTATAACTTCTCATTACAAAATATGTGGATCTTGTATGGAAATGTACAGCCAAAAGTTGCTCGGAGCTCGAAAGGATGGGGCACAGCTACCATTAGTGAACAAGACCACAATGTACATGGCAAGCCAACATGCTTCATCGTCAGGTCTGGTCCAAATGCAATTTATTGCGGCAATTTTCCTGTTTTGGCTCCTTATACAACCTCTTTGACTAACATTGGCCTGCCTGAGCTTTTCCAGGCAGATAGTACCACGCCGAAGAAGTGGTGTCATCTTCCCTGTTGTGCAAGCTTTCAGCTTGTCTTCCACTCCTTCCAGTTGTTGGGTAAATAGATCACGCGGCTAAGATGCAGATTGGCCGTATGAGGGAGGGTTTCAGAAAAAAGTTTTGTATATAGCTTCCTTTGCTTTATTGCATAGCTCATAATAGGGGTTCTCCACATCTTATTATATATACCGCCTACCAGCACCTTTCCACCATTTTATATAAAGAAATTATTCTAGTTAGAAGCCTTGAAGTGTGGTAAGGTATCTTTCTTCATAGAATAATGATGTTCATTCGACTATTTTATAAAAGCCCATGTGAGAAGGTCATTTTTTTTTTTTTACATTCCAGTTTCAAATTTTACATATCCATCCTCCTCCGTTTAAAGAAGAGTTATAAAAAGAATGTTGACCCGTATCTCTGAACAGAACCCTTAGATCTCTACTGATCTTGCTTGAGTCGATTAGTTCTCTAAAATAAATGTCTGAGAAGTCTCTCTGTGTTTTTTTGTTTATTTATTCGGATAAGTAGTTTTAGGCCTTGTTTTGATTACGAAGATCGATAAAGATGTTTTGTTGAAAGTTAAATAAAATATTGTTATAATATAATTTTTGTTTTGAAATTTTAAAAAATTTGGTTGTTTATTATATTTTATGTGAGAGTTTGAAAAATTTTTAATGATTATATAAGATGAAATGTGATAAAATAGTTTGGTTTTGTATAATCAAATCATCCCAGTTTCAAGTTAGGGCCTTGACTTATCATATATTAAGCCTGTTAAATTTTTGGGCACTATATTTGTGGTCAAATAATATTAGATACAGTTGTGTTAGTGTTGCACGCTTTTTTTTAAAAATAGTAGTATTTATTATTAAAAAATTAATTTTTTTCATATGAATTTTATTACAAAATGAGTGCGTGATATTTACACTCTATATTGCAGATATAATTTCTCATAAAATAAATTGTTAAAGTTGATACATTATATTTTTCGATTATCAAATAGTTATAATATGTATCTTTCATTAAGATATAATAATTAAGACCCTGTTTTGATAGTGTTTCATCTCATCATATAATATCATTATAATTTTTTTAAATTTTTACAAAAAATAGAATAAATATTTTTTTTTAATTTTTAAAATAATAATAATATAAAAAAATAATATTTTAATTAACATCTAATCTTAAACAAACTCTCTAAACGGAATTTAAAAGTTTAAATACAGTTAACATAGTGTAGAGAAATAAATAAAAAATTTAATTTAACATATATTGACACACGAGATCATTGATATTAAAGGTGATTATTTATATCCTCGTGTTTGTAATTTGTACATAAACTACATAAATTTATAGAACAAGTGCGAACTTATAAGAAGGACAGGCTGCCCCCCTCACATGAATCGAAGCATATATACAATACAATAATACAGAACTGAAGAACGTGGGAGGCACATCACATGTTGGCAGGCAGGCCCCGGTTGTCTAGTACGTCCTAGCTAGCTCCATCATTTCAAGCCATTTAACCCTACATACCATACCATACCATACCATCTGCATAATTCATCCAAAAAACAATTAATTTGTCTACAATTTTACCTTCATTGTAAAAGCTAACTTTATTTTTAAACCAAAAAGTAACAATTTCACTTCACTTTTTTAACAAAGCCTCAAAAGTAAAAGCAAAAGCAGATTGGATGGAATGGGTCACTTCCAATTTTCAATTCTAGTTTTTGAATTTTTTATTTTTTACCTTAAAATTTGATTCTCTATGATAGGCTATAAATTAATCGTTCACTTAAAAAAATAAAAATAAAAAATCCTTGGAGAATGGTTTGAATGGCAGTCGTGTGGTGTGGACCTCCTAATAATGTAAAATGGATCGTATATCTCATTGCTCGAAACGGTGGAAATGGCTTCCTTCTGCTTTTCAATTTTCTCTTTCTTTGTTTTTTGAAATCTTCAATGGCGGAAAATAAAAAAAGTCAGTTTTTGTTTTTGGTTATTAGGTTAAGAGGCGAATCCACAGGCGGTATTCCATGTAGTATTACTGAAAAAACTGGTTCCAACGTTTTGTTCATCAATATATCATTAAAATAAAACAACAAATACTAAAACTGTAAAATTAATATAAGATTTGATATACCATAAAATTAATCTTATAAATTTTAATATACAATTTGATTATGATATAACATAAATTAATCTTATAATTTATAATACAACATTTGAATTTTGTTATAACATAAAACGAGTAATATGAGTCAATCAATTTCTAAAATTTTGTTAAAGTATAATTTTATTTAAAAAAAATTTATTTACCATTCTTTACATCACACATTAATATTAAAGATGATAAATAATATTTATCTTTATATTTCAAAAATTACTGTATACCGATTTAATTATAAAAAATATCTAAAATCAGGTCGAATCCTTATATCCTAACAAATACTTCAGCCATATGTTTCATATTATATAATAGACACGGAGGAATCTCCCATTAATGAAGGAAGTTATTTAAAAAAAAAAAACAAATAGTGCGGCCATAGTGTCTCTCTCCCTTTGTCGTTTTCCTTTTTTTGTTTTAATTTTAGTGGCACATAAATGAAGGTGGAGATCCAAAGCAATCATTCACGTAAAAACGAAATATATTATTGAGTATTGTTAGATATAATGGTAGAATATGTAAATTTTACGTTTTTTTTTAAAAATAATATTCATTAAAAAAAAAAAACAGAGGTGTCGTAGATGCTCTAGAAGGATATATATCATTATTTTATATTTATAAAATTAATATAAATTGTGTATGAATATGAAAATGATTGGATATTAAAATTTGGGAAAATAGTTTGTTTCTCCCAAGGCAGAAGACAAGGGCGTCAGAGTGTTGAAATTCAACAGAAGTTTCAAGAAATTCAACAGTCAAAAAATTTAAGTAAAGAGCAGACCAATAGATCAAAACCAACCATGAAAAGAAGAGCGCAATATCTGGAATCCAATGCTTTTCCCTCATAATTGTCTCGCACACCGGCAGCTGTCATGTCAACGACTTATTCACCCCGAATTCTTTCACTATAATGCCATGCATCAACGGTCACCACAATCGCATTTTTCATCTCTACGGTGTTGAAATACTGGGATCAGATTTTCTATAATTTTATTTTATTTTATTTTATTTGAAAAGAAATAAACACGTTGATTTTATTATATTAAATAAGCAGAGAAGTGTATGTATATATAAATATTAAAAAAATTATAAACATAATATTTAAGCTATGTTTGAATGTTGGATGAATTGAATTGAGATAATAAAATATTATTTTTAATATTATTATTATTTTAAAATTTAAAAAAATTAAATTATTTATTATATTTTATATTAAAATTTAAAAAAATTATAATAATAAATTGAAATGAATTGAGAAGAGTTGATGAACCAAACAAATCCTTACATTCTACACATTATTTAATAAATATATAAATTTTATTTTTTTATCTTTATATTTTATATTGAATTGAAATATAAAATATAAAGATAAAAAAATAAAATTGCGTATTTTTAAATGACACATAAAGATGTGAGATTTATATACAGCTGAACTCATATATATTATGTTTATTTATCTAAATTACAATGAATTGACACTGAAAAGATGTGGGGTGGGTCCTAATATTTCTAACAATAATGAGTGAATTTCTTAAAGCTTCGTTTCTTTTTGACCTTCCCTGTGTTATGGGTGCCCTACACAGAATGGATGTTTATTGTTTATGTTATGGATGGCCTATGGGATGTCATGTAGTGGATGGATATGAGCAGCTTCGTGAATACATCAACAGCTACTAAATTCGTCAGCATTTGCTACTTCACTTAATTTCCAAAATTGTTTGTGTCGATGATGGGTCCGAGATGGAATCTTATTTATATTAAACAGATCATTAATCCAAGGAATGAGACTAGGCATACTTTGTTTTGTTTTGGAAAAACATTCCTATCTTATCTTATTTAATTATTATAATTTTTTTAATTTTTAATATAAAATAAAATAAATAATTTAATTTTTTTAAATTTTAAAATAAAAATAATATTAAAAAATATATTTAATAATATTTTATTAAATTTTTAATTTTCATCTCATTTTTAAAAATAAACGAGACCTAAATTCGACAGTAAAATGTAAGAGATGTAAATATATAAAATAAATATTAAGGCTGATTGAGCATTAACTGTCATATCATAAATTAAAATGTTATATATTATATTCGTATCATATATTTTATTTCTTATACATAAACGTCATATTTTAACAAATAATAAATAAATTACAACGGGGGAGAGAAACAGAGATCAGAGGCAATTATACGGTTTGGATTTCTTTCCTGATTTTCCTGACCAATTGATAACCCTCAGTTCCTCTCCGCCTCCTACTAGAGAGTCTCAGGCTATTCTCCCTTGGTCCAGGCCCTTGAAGAATCCTCCGGCATTGACTGATCTCTAGCTACTTTGTCACTCCACTGGTACTCTTCACCATCACCATCTAATCCACTTCCACAACCTGCGACACACCCACCTTCCTAGCTTTTTCCCAAAGACCAACTAACCAACCAACCAACCAGACAGAAAAAGGAAAACAAATTAAACGGTTAATACAGCATGTATCCCTTCTCTTGCTGCTCCTCCTCCACTTCCAGTATTCTGGGCCTTCTTGTTCTACTTCTCACTACTAGAGGTATCCATAAAAATCGATAACTACACTTTTGCTTGCTTCATGGGTTCTACATTCTGTCAACTGGGTCTGTGTCACATTCACATTTTTATATATAGATTTGCACTAACTAGATTTACGATGTGTGTGTGTTTTCCTGCTTGCCAGGTGTTTCGGCAGCTACATTCACCTTTGTGAACAGATGTGACTACACTGTATGGCCTGGCATTCTCGCTAATGCAGGCAGCCCTAGACTCGATAGCACCGGATTCGAGCTCCCAAAGGAAACTTCACGTTCCTTCCAAGCTCCCACCGGCTGGTCTGGTCGGTTCTGGGCTCGGACAGCGTGCAACTTCGACGGATCCGGGTCAGGGTCGTGCCTCACGGGCGACTGCGGCTCCGGCCAAGTCGAGTGCAACGGACTTGGAGCCGCCCCACCCGCCACCCTCGCAGAGTTCACGCTTGGTTCGGGTGGGCAGGACTTCTATGACGTTAGCTTGGTGGACGGATACAACCTTCCCATGATAGTGGAAGGCACCGGCGGGGCTGGTGTCTGCGCTTCGACCGGTTGCGTCACGGATCTGAACCAACAATGCCCATCGGAGCTGAGGGTCGGAGACGGGAACGCGTGCAAGAGTGCGTGCGAGGCGTTTGGAAACCCCGAGTATTGTTGCAGCGGTTCTTATGCTACACCCGCCACGTGCAGGCCGTCGGTGTACTCTGAGATGTTCAAGGCTGCTTGTCCGAGATCTTATAGCTACGCGTACGATGATGCTACGAGTACGTTCACGTGTTCCGGTGCCGATTATACTGTGACATTTTGCCCTTCCTCTCCCAGGTATAAGACGTTCTCATTCTTCTAGTTTTCCGTGTTTCGCAAGCTTCTGTTTTTCCTTTTTCTGGAGTTCTTTTTTTAGTCTACTTAACTTTAGTCTACAATATATGTTTTCAGTATGCAACTCCGTTACTCCTGAAAGTAGATTTGTGTGTTATATGAAGCTGGTGGAGTCAGTTGGCAATGCCTCCCCAACCTCAAGATCTGATTTCTTTTTTCTTAGTTCGGTCTTTTAGCTTTTGTCGATTGGGGTTGGTGGGGGATGCATAGTGGCAATGCCATAACGCCAAAGATTACCCTTTTAATGATTTGATTTCTTCTGTTTGTCCTTTCTTCTATGCTCAGATCATCTAGTCTTTCATTGGAATGAGATTTATCGGGGCTTTAATTTAGGTTGTTGAGTTTCTTTCAATGTGAATACTTAAAATTTACTATGGTATGCAAGAGTAATGACTTTCTCCTACTCTCTGGTGTGCAGTCAGAAATCTTCTAAAGATCCAACACCAATGACGTCAACCACACCACAGGGATTCGGGTCTCAGTCCGGGTCAGGCTATTCTGTTTCGGGTTCGGGGTCCGGTGAAGGATCAGAAAGCGGTTCTGGATATTCGGTTTCTGGGTCAGGATCAGAATCAGGGTCAGGAGCTGGGGAAGCCATGATGAGAGATGGCTCATGGTTGGCAGGTTTGGCCATGGGAGACTCATCAAGAACACACTCTCCCTCAACAGTACGGTCTGCGTTGATAGGCTTGGCTACTTTGTCGTTTGCTCTCGCATTCCATAATTTGTAGCCCCTCCCTAATATCTATCCTCAAATCACGGTTTTTTGCTGTGTTGTGAGTGCGTTTCAGTTCAGACTTGCAGCCTTTGTGGCTACTGGGGCTTTTTGGCCTTTTGCATGGAAAGCTGACAGATTCCTGCCAGTGTAAACCAACCATCCACTCTTTGGCCCCCTTTTCTAAAAAATTCGGTGTATTATATACTTAAATCGTTTGTTTTATATTTATTTTTAAGATTTTCATTCGCTTTTTTCCTCGGACTCAAGCTTTTTAAGCTTCTGCATCGAAGAAGCAACAAATGAGAACCGAGAACAAATTTCTGATTTTGGGCTGCAGGTTTTTTTTTTTTTTTATCTGTTTGGATTTTTTGGGTATGTATTTTGTGTTGTAAAAAGAGAGGAAAGCAAGGGAAACATGACACTATTAAAGGAGAGCGTGTTTCTGAGAGGGATCACTTTGTGGCCTTGCGGGCGTTGCAAGTTTTTGCTTGGCCTTTTCTCTTTCCGCTATTGAAGAAGGAATTTCTCGAAGACTATAAGGCGTCAGATCATCATTTCAGTTTGGTGAAATTGTAGGTTGAAGAATCAAGAACAAAAGAAGTTGGTAAATGGATTCTAAATTGCGATATATGGAGATGATCAAGATTGTTTGGTGAAATAAGTAATATTAGTTCAAAATTTTTGCACAAGTCATAGACAAAATAATAACTTCGGATTCTCAATCACCGTGCAATCATAAGTTCAGAGAATAATAAGTTTCATTATGCAAATCCGTTAGGCTGGATTCCGTTGCCTTGTGGGTCCTTTCCACTTGCAATCTTGATCATAGACACAAATCAAGCTGAATAGAAAATCCGATTTAGGCCCCTCAATAATTGTCTACTGGACAGCGTCTAGAACAAGATGGAGTTTCACAAGAAAGTCCATTGCAATCTGTATCAAACAAATGTGAAAGGTACCCTATATGTAGTTAAAGTAATTGAAGTTTAAGAGGCAAAAGTCTCCTGATACAAGAATGCATCTTGAAAGTCCAAATGGCAGATATGCTCTGTTTATGGTGGATTGTTGATTGAACACCTTGAGAGGACATTTTTCTGCTTGTTCAGCCAGAAAAAGTCACCGTTTATACAATAAAAGGAGACTAGAGTATATTGAATAATTTGCGCATAAATGCAATAACTGATAAACAGTTTTTTATATCCCCAGAAGGCAGAAACTACAGGTTTTCTAAACCAATTTCTATCATGAATACCGGGATGGTGCGAGTAATGGGTATACAAGAGTTATATCTGAATGTTATAATGTTTAGTTTCATCACCTCGACAGAGTGAGATCGTAGAATTTGCAGTCCTATTGCCATATTTGACACTTATTTGGTACTCTCCTAAGAAGCCATGAAAGCTATATGAACCATGCTCATCTGTCTCACCCTCGATCTCCCCAGTTTGCCACTCTTTCAGAAGCTTGTCAACCACATCTCCAGCCGGGAGATTTTGAAAATTATTATCTGTCAAGCACATTCGGTAACACCCATTAGGATGAAGCGCCGTCCAAAGCATTATCCCGTTCACAGAAGGATGTGAAAAGCCTTCTCTCAATACTTCCTCAAGGTAAATAGCCTGTACACAGAAATATAAATCCCAATTCAATGATGGAAAAGGTAATTGATATTTCTTCAATTGCTTAAAAAAACTTAAGTATTGAGCTAGCATGCAAGTATAGCCGCATCAAAATTATCCTAGACGAAAACAAGAAAGACTAACGAATTACGCTCAGACTCGCTCACCTGTTGTTCTTTATCGAGAGTATTGCTAATATCCACCTCTGTAAGCCATATGGGGAGCCCAAGTGTGGCCAACCTATCTATGGTAGCTCTAATTAGAGGAGGGTTTGGTACATCAAAGTGACCCTCTAGCCCAATTCCATCCATTGAAACACCATCACGTTCGAGTTCTCTCAGCCTTGAGATGTAGATATCAACGGTTGAATTTATATCGCTGCAGGTCTCGACCACATTAAAGTCGTTCATAAACAGTGTTGCTAAAGGGTCTAACTTGTGTGCTGCCTTACAGAAATGTAATGTGGCATTAGGGCCGAGGCTTTGTTCGTAGAAATCAAAGTGAAGCATTTCATTGCTAACATCCCAGTGAATGAATTCTTCTTTGTACTTGTTCAGTAGGCTTTGTATACGCGAGTTGACAGCTGATTGCAGTTCAGGACCTGTTAGGTTAGAAACCCATGCAGGAATGTACTTGGGGTCCTCCCAGACTATGTTGTGTCCTCTAGCAATGATTTGGTTAGCGCGAACAAATCTCAACATCTGGTCAGGTATGGTGTAGTTGACCTTTCCTTGTTCTGGTTCTGTGGCATACCACTTGAGTTCATTTTCAAATACGGCTGCATGGAATCTCTTGATAAACCAATTCTGGGAAAACATGAAGGGTTTTTCTGTTAGATGAACATAATAAACAATAAGAGCTACAGACATGGATTAATATATCTTTACATGTTGTCTATGAACCTTACTTACTTGATACGGCAAATTTCCGAGAATGGTCTGAGCTATTGCAGATCCAAATGGGAAGTCTTTTGACACTTGCCTTATGTCAATTGCTGCCCCTCGCAACCCTTCTCCATGTCCATTTGAGACATGGATTGTTACCGCACGCTTCCTTTGCTGAAAAAATAGATGTTACCCAAAAATATTGATAGCAAAATTAATTCTATCAATGAGAACCCTTTTTATAGTCAAAAGTCTATCGGCACATTTTATGCTCCAACAACATGTTTGTCGAGTAAATCAATTTATAACTGACCAGGAAAATTGGTGACATGACATGGAATGGTTAATGTAGTAAGCTAATAATGCTCTGTTTAGTTGCTCACACTGTTAATCATATACTGCTGACTTGTTCTCCATTGCTCCTCAGTAAATGGCTGTACTGAAGTGCTTGCAATTTCTATACTGACATTTCTATTGTCCGGATTCTGTAGAACCAAAACAAAGAAAAACGTTGACTGAAGGAGGTACCAGATTTCCACTTTGTACTACCCAATAGAGAAAACTTGTGAGCAGTGTTACAACTTATTCAATGGACATTTACCTGAAGGAACAGGACAGAGAAATTAGATGGAGAGCTCAGAACAAATCCACCCTTGAGAAATGACCAGCATCCAGGCTTGGCCAAAACAGTCCCAATACAGTAATACGTCTTATTCTCTGTTTTCAGGCTTGCCCTTATGACAGCCGAGTCTGCACCTGCACCTTTTATCTTGACCCAACCTATCAAGCACCAAAGATAATGTAGTTATCTACCAGTGTGACGTGCAATTAATATATGATAAAACTCTACATAATGGTTTAAAACCCAGGTTGCTCCATGACCTTCTCTGCTAGTTGTCCCTTGCGACAGCTGCTGCTATAATCTGACATTTCTCAAACACTAACGAGTGAATGTGAGTGGAAATAGGTAGGGTGTACTCGGTTCGGTTTCGGGCCTATTGGCAAATCCAACCATTTCATTCAATTTTGAAATTAGTAGAACCGGAACAGACCGGTTCATCGAGGGAATTGGTACTTTTGATTTTTGGATTTGGTTCGGTTTTACGGTAATGATTCAGTTTTGTACTTTTTGTTGGATTGGTTGATTTTTTTAATACAAATTTAACCTTTTTTTAGCCCAAATATTAATTTTAAAGTTCAAAATATCATGCATATAATAAAAAAAAGACTAAAAATAAATAGCTAAAATATATTAATTAGTCTAATACACGCATATAACAATGCCTAAATAAAATGCATATAAGTTTATGACACCATAAGTAAGAGCTAAAAGCCTAAAATATGCATATAAGTACTTATGATAAGTTTGATGAATAGTATGTAAAAGTCACTAATTACTATACAATATATATAAATATGAAACTTAATATATATGTAAGGGTAAATAATAACTTGACACTTAATTTTTATTTTTATTTTTGTTTTATTTTTATTAAACTAAAAGAATTATTCTACTCATCATTCATACATTACATATTTGGTAAGAAAAAAAATAATAAAAGAATCATGTGTAGTATGTGGTATATAGATGATAAATAAAAATTTTCTTTCGATTTTATCTTTCACTCGTGGGATGTAACACCAGGGCCAAAGCCCGGCCCAGACTTGATGAAGCCCGGCCCATAGCAAGCTAACACTTGAAGAAATCCCAAAACGGCGTCATTGGGTAAGTTTCCTTCTTCTTTCACTGATTTCGTCTCCACGGTTTTCCCTCAATTGCTTCAGTTTCGCACATTTATCCATCCCGTACGCACCTAACCCATGATCTTGCAGTTGCATTGATCTCTTCTCATGTCAAAAATCCTCACCTTCCAGCAGATACTCTTCCATTCATTTTCCTCTCAACCTCTCTCTCTTAACCGTGCGTTTAACCACTAGATTTGGAGCAATCACTGTCAACCTCCTGCAAGATTTTGTACTGCCGTTGAGCCCTCTCACCGAGAGTACTACCATCGGTAACTCTCTCCTCTCATTCTTTGATCTCACTTTCACTCTCTCTTTTTCCTCTGTTGATGCACACACATATTTCATCTCTATTTTTTTCTCTCTTTTCTTTTGTTTTTCATGCACACACCCACGACAGTGCCTTCTCACGCACACACTCATTTTATTTTCCTAGAGTGTTTCCCTCCATCAAGCAGTACTCCCTCGTGTTTGTCAATTTTTATCAAAGAACCCAACGTCGGTAAGCTTACGTTACTTTCTTTTTCTCTTTTTGTTCATCATTTAGTAAAGGGGGATTTTATGTGATTTTAAGTTTAGTTATTTTAATTATTTATGTTGAAGTGTGGTGATTTGGGTTGATGTGTGGCGAATGGAAGTGATTGATGGCTGCTCAGGGTGGTTTATTGATTGTGTGTGTAATGTGTGTTTGAGTTGGTTGTGTTGGGTGTGTTATGAGTGGTGTAGATACCCAAGATTTTTTAAGTGTTGGATGATTAAAAATATATGGTGGTTGTACTGAAGATTTATATTGAAGGTTGGAGTTGACGTGGTTGTTTGTGTTATATTTTAAACACAAGAGTTGTCGTTGTTGGTTTTGGAGATGTTTTTTATTGTTGGTTTAGTGTTGGTAAGAGGTAGTTGTATGGGTTGAGTTTGGCTGTTGAGTGGAGATGTTAGTGGTTGTGTTGGGGTTTAAATGCTAATGGTTTAAGAATGGGACTGTTTGGGTTTAATTTTATGATAGACTTTGAGTTAGAAATGGGTTGTTTTGGATTATTACTCAAAAATAATAGCTTACTAGTTTGGTTTATTAAATGTTGGGTATATGTTTTGTTTAGGTGGTATTACTGTTAGAGTTCCGACTCAATGAGTAAATAATACGTGGAAATCAGGTAAGCAGGGTTCTTATACTAGTTTCGCACAAAAGAAATGAAATGAGGTTGACTTTGAAAATATGCATGTTTATCTTTGAAAAGAAATGCGAAAAACGACATTAAATGTTTGTTCTGCATATGCATAAATCCTATATAAGAGAAAGTATTTTTGTCATGACTGATGTAGACATGAGCTGATTTTAACATTCTATTTCTGAACTGTGAAAAAGAGCAAATATAAGATCTCAAAATTTTTGCTTTGATTAAATGAAAAAGTTTTGTGTCTATTATTCTTGGATATGTGAAATGTTCTAAAAGTGTTCAGTATTAAGTTTTGATATGATGTGTCATCTGAAAATCTTGGTATGAATTTTCTAATTCTGTATTCTGAATATGATATGGTTCTGATGATGTTCTGTTCTTTTTTGTTAAAGCCAAGTCACAGGTATAATAATGGTTGATAACCCTACCACGGAGTGAAACATGGTATATGGCTCAGCCACGGATATAATGGTGGTTTATAACCCTACCACAAGGGTGAAAGATGATATTTGTCCCGATGTGATACTCTTATATGCTAGGAAGATGAGGTTTCAATCATTGATATGCCAATGGATATTTTTGAAATAATAAAATTTCTATGAAAGCTTCGCTGACTTTTTGTTAATGTGTTTCAGTTTATGAATTCTGAAAATAAATATGATGTTTCTGTTTTCTGAAAGTAAATGTTTTGTTATGCATACCGAACTTTGTAAATACTTATGTTTACATACTAGTATATGTTCTCTGCTTATTAAGTTATTAATAATTCACCCATTTATCTTTACAATATTTTCAGATGATTTTGATTATTCAGTCAAGGATCAATAATAGAGGTTGTGGGCATGATTAGCTGTAGATAGTAATTGGGTACCTCGTGATACTAGTACTGTTGATGGATTTATTTATTTAATAGGTTGATTTCAATATGTTTAGACGGTTTATGAAAATTTATGACAATTTTATTTTATTCTATATTGTTAATTGTGACATGAAGAGAAGTTGATATTTTTATTTAGGTTATTGTATTGAGTATTTGATATGTGAATATGTGCGGTTCATTAAATTTAAAATGTTTATGTTTGATTTGAAGTTTTGGAAGCATATATATTTAGATTTGGAAATATATTAGTATTGTTGGAGTTGATTATTAGGTGATAGGAGTTAACTCCCTAGACCTCTAAGATTAGGGCGTTACATGGAGTCCTGATTACCTGAGCTTTGCTGTGTTGCACACTGCGTCAGGGGCCACATTGTAACGATGCTGCCGAATTTCCGCATAAACAAATATGATATTTATTAAGGCAAGAAGCTGTAGATAATAAAGAGACCAGAAAGAAGACATAGTAACGTAAAATTGCGGGAGAGGACATATCCCAAGATTCCGTTGTAGTCTAGTTGGTCAGGATACTCGGCTCTCACCCGAGAGACCCGGGTTCGAGTCCCGGCAACGGAACTTTTGTTTTTCGTTACTCTTTTTCGCATCCAAACAATGGCATCAACGAAGCTATTTGCCATAAAACGTCCAAATCCAAACTAATGCAAGTATCTATCTAGATCATGCTCTCAAGGAAAATAGAGAGGAAGAAAAACTCAACTGGAGAAAGAGTAAATGGTGCCCTGGGTAAGATCGTTCAATATCAAAGACTGCGAATTAGCGTTACTTGCAGAAACGCCAATGCGGTTTACGGCATGACTTTTGAGAATCCCTCCCTGGTAAAGTGCCTTCTCTGGCTGGCTTTTACACTGTCAAACAACGAAACATGTAATTAACATCGTCAAAAAGAACAACCACCACCACCAAATTCCTACACCCAACCCAACCTTAAAACCGAGGAGTTTGTTTGTTGGGTATCAAACGAATGCGCAAATGAATATTCTACTGGGAATTTGTCTTGTTCAATATTTATACCTACCTCGGTATAAGCAGTGTGATCGTATAAAGGCCCATCTTTTGCATGTACAGAAAACATAGAAAGGGAATTTCAGGGAGAACCCAAAATAAAAATATAATATTTTCAACTAATAAAAAAAGATGAGTCGTGAGAGAGGACCAACCATATGAAGCAACCAAGAGAGGGCCTAAGACGAGGAAGCTAGCCCAGAGACTAAAAGCAAGAGCAATCTTCGTGCTGTTTCTGCTTAGAAATTGAAGCGGTCTGACAGCATTAGCATTCGTGGAATTTGAATGGAGTGGTTTATGGTTTCTGTTCATGGGAATATATGTTTCATCCATTCCCACACCTTAAAAGTAACTGTCCTAAATAACGGAGGTTACAATTTGCAAGAGAAAGGCAGAGTGTACCACTTGAGGATTGGTGAGTTGGGTTTCCGTGTTTCACAAGGGAACAGTGGCAGGTTCTGATCAGGAACCCCGTGCCGTGCTTGCTGGCTCACATGTTATATGTGTGTGTGCGTGTGTGTGAGAGAGAGAGAGAGAGAGAGAGCTTCTTGTGAACATGATAATCAAGAGCCAATATATAGGGAAGCTTCAGCTCGTCGTCTTGTGTGTATGGCAATTAGCATTTTCAGTGACTCCTCCCTTCCTAATTCTCTATTCTGCTTGCTATCTATATTATCATTTCCTGAGGCTGTAACCCAATTGCGTACGAAACACTTCCATTTGAGTTTTGGATATTCCTTTTTTATTTAATGAATAGTATCTGTATGATCTTCTTCATCATTATTTTGGCTTTGTCGATCTTTACCAAATCTGCAGTCCTCATTACGTTGATGGGTATTTGGAGAACAGCTAAGTGCTAAGTTAGTGTTCCCAGGTTTCAGATTCCGCAGGACTTACATAATAAATGGTATCCGGACGTAGATGGTGTATTTATGCCAAATACAGCCTAATTATAAGATGGACGACCTAAGCTGTCCAGTCCAACCAATCTGTTTCTTTATTATTAGCAGTGTGGGTTTAAAAGCTGCACCAATTTTGCCATATAATTGTACTGACAACCATTATGGACATTATGTTGAGAATTGGCATGGACAAATTACCTCCAAGCGAGGATGCTCATGAAAAGCATGTTTCCTTCCAAGTATAGGAATAGCCCTCCATGGCCTGTGCCAGCGTCTCAGATTCTCAGGCGAGGTGTCTGAGACCTTTCATAAACCAACTTCTCACGCCTGCATTATACGGGAATGTAGGAGAGGGACCGACCATTTTGGAACTATGCTAGACAACATCCTTCCCCAAACAAAGGTTGAAGAAATAAATAAATAAATAAATCTATTGCTTCATGTTGTATGTTTGTCGGTCACAGATTTCAAATTAAATGAGATTTCTTCCGGTTCAGATTTTACATTTCTAGGCAGTGTAAAAATGTCACTCTCGTTTTTTTGTTTTTTTTTGCAGATAAGATGATTTAAAATTAAAGTTAAAAATTGAATAAAATATATTATATTTTTAAATTTAAAATAATTGAATTATTTATTTTATTTTGTGTGAAAATTTAAAAAAATTATAATGATAAAATGTGATGAGTTAAAAAGTTATAAAAATAAACGAAGATATTGTTTAAAAGAACAGTAAGTACTCTTATATACTTATTCCTAATACTCTTGGATATTCATTAAAATCCATAAAAAAGTGACAAAATACTCGGAAAGAAGAAAGGCTCAACCGATTTAAGAGTTCAAGATTGAGAAGAAACACCCGAGGGCCCAATTAATCCCCGGCACTTGGTACGTAGCATCGTGGAGCTTTTGCACTTGCACGTATACGACATGGTAAGAAATCCTCCCAACTATAGGCTATTAGAAAATGAGAGCCCATTACTATGATCATGCTCTGCGCTGCCCAATGTATCAAAAGCAACCCATTGAGCCCGAACTCTCAATGGTCGATTGTTGACCTACCACACTCTAATTCTGAACCTCGAAATGAAATTACAGACATGTAAGGGACACATACCAAACTCTATATAGGGTATAATGTTGCTTCGAAAGAATGACAAACCGAAATATTGCTTGCCTTTCAACAAAACAAAAAGGTAGGGAAGAAACAAGCCCTATCAATCTTCCAAATTCTTGCCCTTTCAATCTTTCACAGATCGTCTTCGGGAATTGGGTAAGGATTTCTTCGACCTATTGCGGGCACAAATCTTGGCATAAACAGCCTTGCACCGAACTGACAACAAAATGTCTAGACCAAACCCAACAATGCAAGCAACAGCCATCACCACAAACACTAGCCTGTAACAATGTGCTCCAACACAGGTATTGCCTCCTCCGGTAGTGGCAGTAGCCTCCATGTCGTATAATATGCCGGCAAGAAGCCCGGAAAAGAGGAAGGACCCAAGAGGAAGGTTGAGGATTAGAATGTTGTAGATGAGACCATAATACTTTAGGCCAAATAGTTCGGACGCAACTGTGACAGTAATGGCCAGACGGACGCCATAGCAAATCCCAACAACGATTGAACCAATGTATAGGGAACCAGGCACAGCCAAGGCCATAAGAACGTAACCGACAGCCATTACAATCTGAGAAGCTGCATTCCAAAGAGGTCTTGGTGTACCAGCTTTCCTGCAAGCAAGGATTCGGACAAAAAAGGTTCATGAAAAAGTTTATTCACAGTCACTACTCAAATTTATAAGAGTTCTGTAATATATAACGGCCATTTTTACGTATTATTTGTATATTTCACTGACGTAATTGGCTAAAATAATTATTTTATATTAAAAAAGAGTAACACAATCAATCACATTAATATAGTGTATAAAAAGTACGTAAAAGTGAATACATGTCAATTTTTGAATTTTTATAACTAAGGGGTAAGGTGTTTGGAACTACATATACATGGTGTGCTAATTTCCGCCGGTAAAAGAGGGTTTAACGGAAGAGTTCTTTTAAGAAAGATAAATATTATTCTTCATGTTAAAGTTATCATACAGCGCATTTTATGCAAGTTTTATATATGCCTTATTCCTTAATGTCTTTTAAGTAGATTTATATGTCTATATGCTACAAGAATATGTGTGATTGAATATGATAAAATCTAGACAGAAGAATAACATTTTGAAAGATATCAATAAAAATTACAATGGCGTCAAAACACAGATCAGAATATTGGAAGAGATAAATTACTAGAAAGGTTCATGAAAAAGTTCGTTTAAAATCTAAATTCATTATGCATGGACCAAACCCATTATGAGATTAAATTCAACTCTATAATTTGAAAAAGGTGTCCAAGACCTATTTATTCAAGGCAAGTAGGGAAGACTTCGTATAACGATTCAAGTACCGCATCAAAGACACCCCAAGGTATTAAAACCCAAGGTACTGAAAATGATGGTCCTGACCAGTAATACCATGCAGTTTAGACCAAGGACAGGTGGGTCACTGTCCAGAAGTTAAGGCTTAGATCAAGCCAACGAACAAGGGGATGCAAACCCACTTGCACGTGATCTGTACGTAGAAAATAAGAAGTCAAGTCTGCCGACGTGAAAAATATTTGCAGCACAATAAATTGCATCATATATATCTTTATTAGTAGGTATAGATGAGCTTAGCCACCGTGATTTTCACTTATAATTGAGAACCCGTAACATGGTAAACTTGAATGAAAACCTTTTAAAGTGTCCGTAGCACGGAAGCGAAATCACTAAGCCCAAAGAGTATTTAATGGAATGGAAAAATCAAATATGAGATATTCCATTAAATATGTTATATATAAGAACGGCCCTTTAGATTGTCACACTCCCTAAACTTGTCTCCATAAAGGTATTTGTTCCCGAATCGATCTATAAACTCAATTTTAAGCCAACAGAGAAAACAAACTTCAACCAACCTTCTCTTTTCCATTTTTATAGTCTGAGAACGACCCCGAAATGCAACCTAACTAACATCTTCAACATCCGGATGCCTATTCCATCAAATTCTCTAAAGTTTAATAAAAAAATTTAATTTTTTGACAAAAATCCTTCTCCATCCGGTTGACTATTTTAGGAGAAGGGTTTAGGAAATATTTTAAAAATATTTTATTTTAATTCATAAAATAAATTCCCTCATGCTATAATCATATACACTTTCCCTCATGCTATATTTGTTATAGTTGAAATTTGGAAAATAAAAAAAATGTCACTATTGAGATGATCCAATTTTTTTCAAAAAAAAAAAAATCGTTAGAGATGGAAAATCGAAAAATATATGTGCAACAAATAATTAAATAATTATAATGTGAAAAAAATAAGTTAAAATTTTCTTTTCCACACTTTTCCCGAAAGAAAAAAAAAATTAATAGTTAAAATGTATAAATAAATGAGTAGAAAAAATAAAAATTTTTAACTAAAATTTGAGAAAACATTTATATGAATGCGCTAAGACAAAAAAAAGACTGTCTTAAGATAAGTTTGGGAAGTAAGATGAGAATTTTATATTTTATTTTAAAATTTAAAATATTATATTTTAATATTATTATTGTTTTGAGATTTAAAAAATATGTATTGAGATTTAAAAAAATTAAATTATTTATTATATTTTATATAGAGATTTAAAAAATATATAATAAAAAGATAAGATAAAAATTAATGAGATGGGATAAAAATTTTATATTTTATTTTAGTTATCAAACCTGCCCTTAGTCCAAAACTGACACCATTTCGGAACAAGGACAAGACGAAAAGTGAGAAAGTCTTCATGTTCATAAATGAAATTGAAAAATCGAGGGAAGATTTTGACTGATTTGACATGGGTAGAGATAAATATCCAAACTAATTACCCACCGACAACCCAATCTATAAGAGTGAGTTTGGATGTTGAAGTGAGTTGAGTTGAGATGATAAAATATTATTAGAATATTATTTTTTAATATTATTATTATTTTAAAATTTAAAAAAATTGAATTATTTATTATATTTTATATTAAAATTTAAAAAATTTATAATAATAAATTGAGATAGTTGAGAATAGTTTATATTCCAATCGCACCTAATTCTAGAATCATGATAAAACCACTCCCCACCAAATACTTTAAAAACTCTGTATATTTTATAATAAAAAAAAATACAGATCGTAGTAGCCTCAGGGGAAAAAGTAAAAAATCTTTAGACATGATGTATCGAGTATGACCTCCTACACTTTAAAAATAAAATAAAATAAAATAAAAACCACGAAAGATTAAGCAAAGTTATTAAATATCCTTAACAGGTTTCTTTCTAAAAAGATCCGAATATTTCTTTCCTGGGAAGGCAAGATTCCGATATTTCATCGTTATCGCAGGCATGTCTTATTAAAAGAAAAGAAATAAGACGAGATTAGGAGGGTAGGTACTTACTTGACGAAATGCTCCGAAACGGTACCCGAAATGATTCGGCCGAAAAACCCCCAAATGCTAGTGAGCGAAACGAAAATGGACACGTCGGTGTAGCCAAGGGCCAGCCCAATCTGTCCCATATTGTTCATCACCGCCAAGCCAGTCCCCACTCCACACAAAAACGATATAAACATTATCCAGAAATCAGCGGTCCTCAATGCCTCGAAAACCAAGTGCTCCTCTCCGATCACCGGCATCGTCTTCTCCTCCTTCGCCGCCACCTCCACCTTATCCTGACTCTCAGTCGCTTCCTTCTCCTCCTTTACCAACAGATGTTCTCGAACCTGTCCCTCGATGTCCGTACCCTGTCCTGACCGGTTCTTGAAGAAATAGTAAACCGGGATTCCCAGCGGGGAGGCCAAGAGAACCAACAGTACGGCCACGAAGACCTGAGAGAACACCGTGTTGGGGCTGCGTATGAAGTCGTAGGACAGGAGGTAGACCGCGACAACGACGGCCACGATGTTGAAGACCCAGAAGTAACGGGACTCCTCTTGCTCTTCGGCGGATGTGGCCACGGGAGGGGATTCGTGGAGGAAAAAGGCGGCGATGACGCAGACTCCTAAGGGGACGACGGCTAGCATGATCAGGAAGGAGGCGGCATCGTCGTAGAAGAGAGCGGCACATAGATCGGTGAATATGGCGGTGCTGAGGCCCACGTAGCCCTTGAGTATACCCGAGACTGGCCCCCGGTTCTTGCGGAAGTTTCTTATGCAGGTCACTAACACCGCTGTGTTCATCCACGTCGTGCTGTTGCCTCCCATGCACAGAAATATGCACATCTGTTGCCGTACAAAAACATTAGCAGCATCAGTTTTGACTAGGGTGTTGCCGTGTATATAGGCCCATAATGGATTCCAATTTTCTCGGTTTTTTCTTCATATTGTTTGGTTTTGGTTTTGGTTTTTATTTTTTTTACTGAGAAACGTAATCGAATATAATGAGAGAACAAAATTCACAGTTGTGTTTTTAATGCATTTGATGTTCGTTCATTTATTTTCTAAAATACAGATAATTAAATATGTCAATATCTAATCGGCCGGTAAATGGTAATCATGTAATGTGAATTTTTGCAAATGTGAGGCAGCAAAAGATAATAATATTTTTTGCTAGCCGTGGTTTCCAAGTTGTGCAATACCACTTACAGTACCATGCTCTGCTCGAGAAAATTCATTCGAGATTTGGTTTGTTTTTCTAGCGCTACGTTTTCTCGAGAAGCAAACAGAGTCAATTTTGGTTATTGCTTCTAACATGTTACCTGCCAATAAGAAAGAGTGATCTTCTCACTGACAACAAGCCATTGCGCACCATATCCAACAAGCCCTTCGACGGCCCCAATAACCAGAATTAACCAGGTGGGGAACTTATCGGAAGCAAGGCCGGCGAGAAGCCCAAAAGCCTTGCCCACATCCTTGGCCACCGACAGATTGTTGAGCTCAACCTGGGTGAGATTCATTAGGGACTTGAGGGCATCGGAGTAGTTGGAGAAGGTGTAGTTGTTGCCGGAGATGCATTGGACCCAGACGGCAGCTACAAAGCCTAGCCATTTGAGGGTGGTTGAGGAAACAGGGGAAGAGCGCTCGAAGAAGCCCATTCAGCTAATTTTGTGATTGAAAGTTGGGTTTGAAAGAGAGAGAGAGACAGAGAGAGAGAGAGGGGGGAGAGAGATGATTGAGAGTTGGGTTTGAAGTTGAGGCAACGTCACGATATTTATGGTCGAATTTTTGGGAATTTAAAATATTTGGAATCCTAAAAAGTGACACCTCCGGTATCGACTTTTATTATGCACGAACGCAGTTGTATCCTGGAGTCAATGCATTTTTTTACGAGACCGAGAATTTGTGCAGTTCTTGCAATTGAGTTTTCGGTCCATACGGTTCCATAATTCCCAATTTAATTAATTCATTTGATTTGTTTTTTCTAAAATCAGATTCAATAGGTTTACAAGTAAATTAAATAATGCGAGATGTAGTACACCCAATTAGGAGTTTTTCTATATGTTGTATAAACTAAGGGCGAGAGCGATGGCGATGGGAATAATTATAAGTGTATCCAATTTATGTTCTAAGAGTAATTTAATGACTGCCTAATACAGCCAGTTTGCATATATTTTTAGAAAAATTAAAAATTGACACATTTTTATCGAGTCTGGCACTACTATCTGAATTTAAGATAACATTTTGTCATGCATTTTTTCAAATTAGCAGTTTCAGACAAAACATTTAGTCCCCTCGAAAAATAAATTTTTACTATTGTCGTTTGGATAGTAAGTTAAGATAGAAAGAATTGAGATGAAATATGAAAATTGTAAAGCTTTTTTTTTGTGTTTTTCCTCCTTGTTAAAACGTGTTTCGTAACCACCAGTCCCGAAATAACTCCGAATGCATGTAAAAGAGAATAGTGCAATGGTCAGGTGTGTCTGTGACACCTCCCACGCCAAAATCAAAAGGTTTTAAGCATTGGAAAGAAAGCAAGAGTAGAGAGTGTGTTCAGAGCAATGTTTTGAATATCGTACTGGAAGTCGTACCGATCAAGGCACTAGAACGAAATATTTCGATACCGATACCGTTTCGTATACCGTTTCAGGATAGCCGATATATAAATAAATTATATATAAATACATATATATATATATAAATTATAAATAGCTTAATCTGAATTGGGAGTAAAAAAATAAGCTTATAGTTTGAAAAAATAAAAATAAAAAAAAGTAAAAATAAAAATTGAAGGCCAAAATATGGCTGGTACAGGCTGAAATTGAGGCCGCGGTACGGCCAGTATTTGAGCCGGTACGAAATGTATATGGTACTTGTATCGGCCCAATGGCCGGTACGGCAAATATTGGTCGTACCAGTCGGTATGGTAAAAGAATAAAAACAGTGATCCAGAGTGATTAACCTTTATGTGATTAATATTCTCCTTATCAGGATCTTGTCTACTTAGATTGCCATACTGCAGTATTTAATGGGACAATCTTTTATCCGCAATGGGACCTTTTACGGGAATCCCTGGCTCGTGTTCCATGCCATCACAGTCAATACGGCATGGCTCTTATGCGTACTTGGGCTAGGGCCTTCTCCTCGCAATATTGAGTTGGGCCAGATGCGTCTGATTCAAGGCCCAAATACCCTACAAAAACAGGCCCAATCTTGGGAGGAAGTATCCCTTCCACCCCTCTTAACAACACACGTTGTGTCTCCAAATTCTTAGGTTGAGATGATCTACAAGACCAACAACTAGCACTTTGATATGATGAGCATGTGTGCTTCTCATGCCACTTAAACCAACATGTTTTAGAATGGCTGAAATAGATTAAAACGTTGGATCGAAATGGAACAAAGAAATATATTTTACTAGGTGCTATATCAAGATGAAAAATTCCGGCCAAAATAGAACGGAATAAAATTCAAAACTATAGTATACCGCTCAATTAAGTCATCTACTTATATTTTTCTTCATACATATTTTTTACTTCTCAAATTCTAAATATGAATCTTTTGGAACAATTGCATGGATACTCAACCCCTACCTTGTGGGATCATGGTACTTCAATCACATACAACCTCCATATCTAAGAGCACCAGCATCGGTCTCATCAAAAGGGAGGCTTCATCAAAATTTACTGATTTGGGGATTAAAATGTTGGTATTGAATTCGGTATACCATCAAACCTGAAGTTTTGAGCTACAGTATCTTCACTTTTATCTCTATATTTGAAGACCCACTATTCATTCTCTATTCTTATTATTTTATTATAAAATGTATTTCTTACATTTTCTATAATTCATGCAATGACCCTTTGGTTAGTATCAATAATTTAATTATCAAATTAAATTATTAATGTATATATGATTAGTGTAATTGTAAAATATGAAAAAAAAATTAAAAAAATTATTATTAAAAAATAATATCATATTATTATTTTGATGAATCTAATGGCTAATACAATGTAGGGTTATGGATAAGGAGGTTTTGAATTTATGTAAAATATGTTTTTTTCATCAAATTTTAAAGATAAATTTAATGAAACCAATATTAATGTTCTAAATGTTGGACGTGACCATGACCATGATAACGTTCTATCTATTCTAAATAGATTAGCAGCTAACAATGTTGTGCATTTCTTCAAATTTTTGATATATAGAGTAGGGGTTCTAACCTGATTTTTCCATTTGGAGATCAGACCTTGTGACTTCTAATCTTGGTATGCATTTCTTCAATTGAAGATATAGAATGTATAGCGTAAATCAAATGATTTTGGATAGAAATTTTATCAACGGAAATTTAAAAGCTTGGGCTTGTAGGAAAATATAAGGGTAATGATATCCTTTCAGTTTTTTTACTACTGTTTTATTTTCTAATTATTTTTTTTTCTTTTTGCTATTTAAATTTAGACTAAAAATTTCAAAAATATTTATACATAACCTAAAAATAAATAAATTCAATCAACCAACGTAATCATATAATTTAATTAAAAATAGATTCAATTTTACAACAATTGACATTGTTAAACTCTTTGAGTTTCAAAAACACTGTCAAAAGAAAGAGGTTCATTTTCGTAGTACTTTTTTTTTTTTTTTGATAGAAATACTCTCATTTCATTAATGAAAACGAAGTTACAAATGTGACTTAATACATGGACAAATCCAAACTATAAGCCAACTACGCCTAAGTTCTGGGGCTTCCCCACACACAAATCTCTTTGTAGCGGACATTGTCTTAACTTCTCAATAAACTTTCTCTAAACAGAGAAAGCGTTCTGTAAACAGAACTAGAAGGCCCCTCTATCCTCCTAGAGAGGAAAAGTACGGGACACTGCTATGGATACAAAATCCAATAGCAACTACTAACTAACAACTACTAACTAACAACTAAACTGCAAAGCCACAAGCCTCGGTGTGACCCGGACGACATGCCCACCGCAAGCATCGGCATCTCGAGCCCTGATGGGACGCGCACCCAGCTCACGCACGGACACAACAGCCTCCACTACGTAGGTAGCACCTACGCGCGAATACTGGTCGTACTATATCACTGGCCATGACATCGCCCCCCACTCTCGAAAAGCTCTTGCCCCAGATTACGAACGATCCAAAGGCACAAACACCTCACTTGGGTCAACAAAAAATACAAGAACACAAAAACAGACGCTACACAATATTGGAACAGAAAAAACAGAGACCCAATACGAATGAACAGTGCACGAGCGGCGGCAAGTGGCGCGTGCAGGCGCTAGTCACTCTGGGAGGAAAACCGCCGGTCACTCGTGGAAGCCCCGGATACAAGGAGGCCAGAGAAGCCAAGCGTGGCATGGGCAGAGGACTCCGCGGTGGCGCGTGATGAGCACGCGTCAACGAGATCCGGAAACTTCGTCCCGTGCGTGCGGGCTACGCTCCACTCCGATGAACGCCGTATTTGGTGGACTTGAAGATCGGCGGCTGGGCTTCATCCCGGTGGGGCGCGTGTAGGAGGAAGACGGCTGCAAAGACTCAAACGACGATCCTCCCTTATTCGGCTTGAAAACAAAACAAAATAAAAACACTACACAAATAAACCTGGACAGACGAAAATGGGAAGGAGAAGGAGAAAGAGGGGGGAGGAGCCGGAGCTCCCACCCCCCCTTTCGATTCCAAAACTTGAAACTTAGGGTTTAGAGGACGGAAAATGTTTTTTTCTAGAGAGAACTCAAAATGGAACTTGCTTTTCTCTCTCATTTTCGTAGTACTTAAGTGTGATATACATATTACAAATTATAAGGATAATATTAAATTTATAATTTTTTTATAATTTTATATTAAAATATAAGGTATTTTTCTAAAATTAAATTTACTTTTAATTAAATTATATAATTACTTTGGTGGTTGATTAATTTTTTTAAAAAAAATATGCAAGAATGATTTATTCTGAAATTCCATACTAAACAAAAAGGAAAAAAAAAATAGCCGAATGTCTTACCCAAAATATATATACACAAAATATTCTCCCTGAAATGTTCACAATTTCGGAGAAAAGTTTTTCCGCTGAAAACTGAAAAGTGATGGAAGCACACAGAAAACCAAAAGTGCAATAAAGTAGAGAAGAGGCATTTCCGCGTGTTGTAGCAGACAAGGCAGCTCTTTCAAGTAGCTGCTCATTTGGTGCCATTTGTCAAGCGCTATCCTCCCTTGCACGTGAACAATGACGGCACGTTTCATGGTCGTTAGATTGCATTTCATTCAAGTTATTAGCCATGTCATACGCGTCCGCGCCTAACTTACCTTAACGGCATCCAAGTTCATACCCGTCCATTACCCGACTTGAACAATAAAAAATAATAACTTTTTTCTGAAACATTTAAATTAAACAATGTTTACATAGAAAATTAACTAAAAATTATAGATAATCATGTTCCAATAAAATAATTAGTAAAACACGCCACAATATTCATTTTTTTTTCTAATTATATTTTGTAATTGTGTTTTGTTTTACTTTCTTCCTTTAGAAAATGGTATATTCATACCGACTTTACTTTTGATCCCGTCTAATCAGTGTGAAAAAAAAAAAAAAAATCAAAACGGACGATAAAATAATATCACTATCGTTTATCAATATTCGAGGTAATTATGAGAATTAAAGCTATTAGTATTTTTATAACACATCATTAGTGTAATAATCATGGATTGATTTTTAAATTTGATCTTTTTTATGACCAATTCATATTTGCCACCACATCAATGGTGTTATGCGAGTCATGTCATGCTGACATCGTTACAAGTATCATCGATCTAAATTATCTATTTTTTTTTTTTTGAAAAGTAACTTATCTAATTATAAATATCTACTTAGTACTTACCGCATCAATAGCGTAACACCTAGGTAACGCTATTCATACATGCATTTATATTTGAAATCAAAGGATTAAGAATTAAACAAGAACGCCCAATATATATATATATATATGTGTGTGTGTGTGTGTGTTTGTCATGATAAATTGATAATAGTGTTACGTGAGTGGCACAATATTTTTTTTTTTTTTAGGTAGAACAAACTATATTCATTCATAACTGGACAATACAATTTTGACCTGAGACATACAGAATACAAGCTAACTACTACTTTTAAAGCTTTCTAATACACAAGTTTATTTGTAACTGATATAGTCTAGTCCATTGATGTAATTCTCTACAGACAAACCGTCTAAGAGACAGCACTATGTCCTAAGACAGATTTAACAAACCTCACATTTTGTCCTACGACATAATTAAACAACCCCACACTCTGTTTAAGACGGAGTAGAGGACACACTCTATACACAAAAATCTAAAAGACTATATGTGTTATTTATTTATTTATTATTATAACCTAAAACAAATGAAATAACATAAAACGTAAAATATACATGAGAAAATAGCGAGACTGTGGTGGCACGTGAGGGACACGCACCACTTTGGAAGTATGATGGAACGTTAAGTCTGAAGAAACCGATGACCCAGGTCCCAAAACAGCCGCATGTGGTGGCAATAGAGCTCCCCTTGTGTTGATGCATGGATATCACGCGCGCACTTTGGACCACGTGTGTGGCTAACACGCCGTTCCGTTCAACGAGATTTTTCGTTCGTCTGAAGGATCGGCGTCTTAGAAATCTTGCGGTGAGGTGCATGGTGGTCGTTTGGGTTCGAAGAACAACATATTTGTATTTCTCCCTACTGTAAACGAAAAAAAAATAAAACCATAAAAATAAAAGAAAAACTAGAGAAAAGAGGGAGGAGAGATGAGGGAGGAACTAAAGCTTCAACCCCTTCCTCTGGTCTGAGTTTTTTGAGGGGCGACATTGTAGAGAGAAAATGGAATAGGGTTTTTTCTCTTTCTATTGTGAGTGACACAATATTGATAGTATTATAAGTGGTTCTATATGTGTGTGTGTGTGTGAGGAATGTTACTCATCATTCCACAGTATACACTTTACATATTTTTATTATTTTATTTTATTATTGTTAAACTAATTGAGTTGTTCTACTTATCATCCATACATTACATACTTGTTATAAGAAAAATGAAAAAAAAATTAAAATAATTAAGATGTGTAAAGATGATAAATATAATTATTCTATATACCTATATAAAGTGTTATTTGTTTGCCGCGTTAATTATGTGTATACTACATTAATTATGTTACACGAGTGTTTTTATTGATGCAATTTATCGTTTGTTTTTATTTTTATTTTTTGTAACGTAAGAAAGTTGTATTAGAGAAAAAAATATAGTCTTATGCTATTAAAGAGTATCATATATATCATTAAAAATATTTATTTTGCACATTAAATTTTAATAAAATAATATTTAACTAGCTATAGAGAGTGAATCATATCACTTGATACATACAAAGTATATTATTTAAAGATAAATATTTTAGTGATAAATATATAACATAAAAGTCTATAAAATAAATTAACTTATGTTAAATTTAAAGCTTAACATAATACGTTAAATTTAAATTTATTTTTATTATAAAATAAATCGAATTAAATATAAAAATAAATTTTCTGTATGTTTAATTTTATAAAATTTATTCGCTTGTCTTTGTCTTTGTCTTAATTAAATAAGAGCATTGCTATTCATAAGTCTATATACCACATACTAAAATTTTTTTATTTTTTAAAAATTTTTTTAAAGTTTTTTTGGGTTTTATTATTCTTAAAATAATTGAATTATTCTACTCATAATTTATATAACATACATTTAGTAAGAGAATAAAATTAAAGAAATTATAAAAAGGATGGTGTGTGGTGTATGAGGCTTAGAAATTGAATTTTTCATTAAATAAAGATGCCAACATGAAACCAAATTGATGGAGACTGGTGCATTTGGATCCCTTCAAGGGACAGGAGAATGGCTCTTCAAGTGGTGAGGACAATTGCAATAAGAGCCGTACAATCATGATGCGTGGTAGTTACGGTCAGTTTTATACAGCCTGTCGTATCAAACATACGACAAAAAGCTATGGGCCAGCGATCGGAAATCACATGCCACGATCTTATCTGAAAAGCACTCGTAGTTATCAATCTTGCAGGGAACCAATTGGGTTATCAAAACAAAACAAAACAAAACAAAAGGAAAAAGGAAAAGGTAATTAAGCGGAATCGTTCTTTAAAAAGGGAAAGGAAAAGGTAATTTGCTCGCATGCCTTTCATAAAAAATAAAAAATAAAAAATAAAAAAAGGGAAATGTTTTTTCCACACCGATTGAATTTTTTTATTTTTTAATTAATTGTTAAGTAAGAATTTTAAAATGAATTTCTGATTTTTTTAAATATTTAAAAAATTTAAAAAATCTTTAAAATAAAAACAAACAATTTTTCTTTTACCTAATGGTAGCTGTTTCGGTGGCCTTCCACCAAAAATAATCGTCTGCGTGTTGGGTACAAGTTATGACAGCTAGCATCTTGTCCTGCAGGTAGCTGTACGTCTTGATCTTCGATCGTAGCCCAACTTGCATCGTTTTTTCAAGGACTTAATTAAGTTGGCCCTACCGTCATGAAATCAGCACTAATGGCTTCTTAATTTGTGTCTGGGCTTGCAGCAATATATACAAATCGTCAAAGGCATGTATATATGATATTGAACATCCAATCCTGAAAATTGTTGACTGATTGACAACGGCTACCATTTTCTTGTGGGCGGTTCAAATTAGTCTTGTACATGCTAGCTATTACTGCTGCAGAATTAGTTGAATCGAGATTTAAGTCTATGTTCAACGTTTTTCCAGCCGTCCATGCATGGATCCCAAATGCGACTTCTACTTTTCTAATTTTTTTTTGAAATCCATATTCATTCTCATTCACAACTCATAATTGATAGTTATGCTTATGCTTATTTATATATATAATAAATAATATATATATATATATATATAGAGAGAGAGAGAGAGCAGCTTTGGTTTCAACACACGTACCGCGTGGTTTTGTAATTCTATGCATGCAGCGTTAGAATTACGGTATTAATGAAGACCAAAACAAAAATATAATTGGTGACCAAGGATTATTCGATCGGTCTAAGATATGCATGCTAGTCTGATCAGAAATCCACGTGTGTCGATCAATTCCCAGGGACCACAGAGATTAGGTTGAAACAGATATTCAAATTAAAAGCACGCGCGTAAGTTTCCAATGTTGCATGCGACAATATCTATAATACAATTTCTTGTTCTTTTGCAGATATTTCTTCTTGTGGGTGCAGTATGGAGCATGGCTGGTCTAGGTTGCATGCAGGCAATGACCCTACTATATATTTCTCCATATATATATATATATATATATATATATATATATATATCATGCGCACCGCATGTGGCCGACGCAAATTTGTCAACTTCCTGTTGCATGATCGATACTGCTTTATCCATTTGCATATATGGGGCCATCGTGTCATTGTATCATTAATCAATGATTTCTCCTAAAATAAAAACTGGTGTACAAATTATATTAGATGCAGTACTACTACTCAAAACGTGTTGCATGGGGGATTCATCATGGATATATAATGGCGGGTGTGACACAATTAAGTTGCAGTACGTACGTACGTACCCAAGTGTTTGGTATGAAATATTCATTAATTTCCTTGGTTGTATAGCTTCCAAAAAGAATAAACAAGTTAGGATATTAAACAAGTTCAAGAGATCAGGCGCCTTGCTTTGATCTTGATTCCTCTTGATGAGTACTGATCTCCCACATGGCCTACAGCTAACTAGGCCTAGCTACCTGGCCTGCAACCATGTGTGCCAATTTATGAGAGATATATAGATTCCTGACTAGCTACCACAGGCCAGTCCACAACATCCATCATGATGATATTATAAGGATCAATTTAATTTCTTCTTCCAGGAATATTATGCCAAAATGCGACAGTACAACCATACATTAATTTCCCTAAACCTACCCTATAGCTAGCTGATATTCTTCTAGGCAAATCCCAATCTGATCGATCTTAAAGTCGTTATCTCTAGATTTTATATATGAAGTGAATTTTATAATATTTATTAAATAATTAGTACTATCCAAAAATTCGCCAGTTGTGAATTATGTGCATGAAAACTTATTTTATGCAAATATCTCACCCGCTTTAATTAAGGTTCTAATAAGAACTTTCGCTTCATATATAGTTCATATATATATATATATAGTAGTAATAATATATATATATATATATATATAATCTTGATTGAGATCTAGATATTAATAAAAAAAACAATATATATTTCATAATTCAAGAAGTACTAGTACTCTTGTCATTATAAATTGGCCGGTAGCTACAGCCTAGTACATAGGTTCATGCTAATTAAGCATGTAATTTATCGAGTATTTACTGTTGGAAGGGTTTAATTAATATTTTTTTTAAAAACATTTATCGAAAAACCCGGTTGGTAACAGCACATATAGAGATAAGAAAGATATTTTTTACCAGATCAATAAACAGCTTGTGGCCATCATTTATTTGGGCAAACAATGATCACAAGTAAAGGAGAAGCCGATCGATGAGACAATGTATATGGGCCCTGCATAAATAGATATAAGCGTAGCTGCTAAGACCCACCTCTCTACTAATTATTGCAGATTTTATTATTAGCAGCTTGTTGGAACAGTCTTCTCAAATGTCGACTCCATTATATTTTATTCCAACTCAAAAAAAATTTATAATATTTTTTACATATAAACACTAATTTTTAATTTCAAATATTCAATTTTTTCATCTAATTATTACTTACTAATTACAATTTTATCAAATATTTAAAGAAAATACAAAAAATAATACAATTTTTACAATTTCACAACAAAAATAATATTAAAAAATTCTATTATAACAATATTTTAATTTTATAATATGTTTATTCAACTTTTTTTTTCTCTCATTTTCTCAGCCCAATAAAACACGATCTTAACTCAAATCATTTTCCTATTATTAACAGATTTCTCATCTCATTTAATTCTCCTAATATCCTTTTAATCCTCCAAAAATTAAAAAAAGTTAATTATTTCAAAAGAGAGGAACACTCAGCTCAATAATATTTATCAGCAATATGATAATTAATGGATTTGGCAAGTTTGATTAGTTTTAATTAAAATGATGGTATTGATGATCAAATCTGAAAGACCCGGCCAATTAAGCATCCAACCACGACTCCTTTTTAGGCCTAGTTTGTTTTCATAATTTTTTTAATTCTCATTTTATCTAATTATTATAATTTTTTTAAATTTGTATACAAAATAAAATAAACAATTCAATATTTTCAATTTCTAAAGCAAAAATAATATTAAAAAAATATATTTTAATAATATTTTATTTTATTTTTAATTTTACTAGAAAAAATCATTTACTTTTATCAACATGCAAAAATTCATTTGTTTTGTCCACTTTTTTTTCCCGTTTTGAAACTGTTTTTCTTGGGCCAGGCTTTGGATTGACAATTTCAAGGTTTCAAGCCTACTTTAATATCTCATTCCGGATGGGTCCATCTGTTTGTCTACTTGGGCCTCTCTCGCGGACTCCTTATAAACGACTCTCATAATCATTATTAGTTACCAAAACATGTTAGAATTAATCTTCTAGCCGGTCAACTGTTTCTCTCCAAAAAATAGTCCTCTAATGACTGGCTGCCACGTAGGCATCTCATTAATTAGGCCTGTGCAAAAAGACCGATGGGCCGATCAACCCGCATGACCCGATTGGATTTACCCGACAATAATCGGGTTCATCGGGTCCAGATCATCTAACGGGTTCGATGATTTTCATGTCGGTTGAAACCGACCACCGACAGATTTGATCTTGCGTCGATCTTCGGTAGATTTTGAACGAGCTACTCACAAAAACTCATCGATCTACGACGGATTCTCCACTGCTAATCAGACCCACCAAGAAATCAACAGTTTTACATTTTTCTCTGAGAATAAATCAAGCAAAGCCTCTGCTTCCTCCCGAGGTGAAGTCGTCGATGATTTCAAAGAAAATTAAATAGATCTTGAACTAGATCTCAAAGAAAATGAAATACATCATAAAGAAAATGAAATACATCATAAGCTTCATCACCGATGAGGCATCCGACAAGTTCTAGATGTAGAAACGACAATCAACGGCGATGATCTGCGCACGGTGGGCCTTGACCACCCTCGGCTTCGAGGACTACGTGGAGCCCCTCAAGGTGTACCTGCAGAGAAAGGGTGGGTTTGGGAGGGGAAAGGCAAAGTTGCAGAGGGAGGGTGGGTTTTGGATGCAGAGGAAGGGTGGGTTTGGGAGGGGGAAGGCTGAGCTGCAGAGGGAGGGTGGGTTTCGACTGCAGAGGGAGGGTGGGTTTCGGCTGCAGAGGGAAAAGTCTGAGCTGCAGAGGAGAGGAAGAGGAAGAGAAGAAACGGACCATGTGTGAGAGGCTGAGTTTGCAGAGGAGCATGAAAGGGGCGTGGTCGCGTGGGTTTGCAAATGAAGATGAACGGGCGAGAATTGAGAAAGACGATAAAAAGCAAGACAAACGGGTTCGACCCGATCCGACATTTACGGGTCGGGTCAAGTCGAGCTAAAACGGCGCTTCGTTGCGGGTCGGGTCGGTTCGGTCCAAAATTTGGTCGGGTCGGATCTCTGTGCAGCCCTATCACTAATTGTATAATGTGCCCCCACTACAAGGGATCACGCACCGCTATCATCGCTCCTCTCCATCCCCATGCATAGAACTCACACGAAAAAGTTAGAAACTCAATATCGACCATCTCTGTCCCCCTCTCCGCCACTCTCTCCACCCCTTTCTCCGTCGTTGCTTCCATTGCGGCTGACCCCCTTTCCTGAACCTTGCACGGAAACACCCATCGATTCAGAGTCCAGAATCTAACCCCGTTGATTTTGTGTTTTTTATCTCTTTAAAAAGTCTTTCTTCTCTCCTCAACCCCGTCAGTTTTGTTTTTTATTTCTTTGTAAATTCGGCGATGTGAGTGGGGATCGAGTGTTGAATGCCTGCCAAGAAACAAACACAAGTAATTCTGAACGAAGATAGAAGAAATAAACAAAAGCTAGCTAGCTAATTAATGAGAAGTTTATGTAACTAGACGCAAAGGCAGGCAAACCCATACGAAATAGAAGAGCGGAAGATTACCATGTAAGTGGTTGAGGGGACAGACAAGATGGCGGCAATGGGGTGATTTCGTATACTGGACGATATGAGGGTTGAAGGCTCCAAAGCGATGTGTGTTTCAGGATTCTTGATCAGATGTGATGATCTTAGATTAATTTGTGTGTAGTTTCTAACGTGGTGGCCTGTCATTTGGGGGCTGTTAAACACTTAATAACAAACTGATGACTCCAAAGCGGTTCTGAACATTTTAAATACATCAAAGATGAAGATGACAAATGCTGTGTTTGCGAAAATATACTTTATGTGAAAAAACCTAGCATTTTATTTAAAAAAGAAATATTTACAGAAATAAAGTTACCATGGTACTCGAGAAATCATAAGAATTGGTTGCCACAAACACCGAAACACGTATGGATATGATTAATTATATATGAATTTTTTTTTAAAAAAAAAAAATCAGTGTAAATAAGAATTATATTTGTTAAAAAAAATTATTTATCATATAATCACAAATTGATATAATTTTATATGATATAATAAATCTATGAGAAATGATAGTTACAGTCATGAGTGCGCAAGCGGCGTGCAATTAATTTAAAAAAAGTGAAAACTCACATGAAAAAAAAATTAACTTTTTAATAATATACCCTACTATTTTTTAAAATGACTGCACGATACTTGTACTTCACAAATGTAGCATTACTATTATCAAACTAGAAAAAATCTATTCATCATTCCAATTTTCATAATCTCATGATGTGTCATTAATGATAGGCTTACAAGTGAAATGTAATAAATAATTTCTAATCACCTAATACCACATCATAAAATGATGGAAATTGAGATGATAAATAGCATTACTCATCCGATTATTATGGTCTAATTAGATAAAATTAATCTGGAAGGTGTCTTCTACAAAAAATGGGCCGAAAATCCCGAAGGTATTTGTAGTATGGCAGGTTTGGGGTGGCATGAAATACAAAATTTTCATCTCATCTTATTATTATACATTTTTCAAAATTTTATATAAAATATAATAAATAATTTAATTTTTTTAAATCTTAATTTAATTTTTTCAAATCAGAACACAATAATAATATTAAAATATAATATTTTAAAGAAAAATATTTACACCAGCCTCAACACATTTAGTGTAATGAATGAAAAAAAAATAATTTGAAACCATAATATATAGAGAGCGTAAGCTGACGTATAACATATCTCATATTTTAAATTCTCAAATAAAATACAAAATTTTCCCTTACCAACTCCGTCCGAATGGCAACGACATAGGTGCATTTTGGTCCTTGTTGAGAGTGAGAGAGAGAGAGAGTGTGTGTGTGTGGTGTCTGTGTTATCTACATGGAGGACCACGAAACCAGTGGATGTAGTCGTTGATCCGAGACACACTGAGAGAAGGATAAAGGGAGTGCCAAAACGATGCGTCGAACGATATCCGTTTTGGTCCAGCCACGGTGCCTCCTCCTCTACCTGGTCCTTTTTGTTTTGCTCATCTTTGCGTTCTCGAAGCCCAAGACCAAAACCAAGACCAAGATTAAGCAGGTACGCTACGCTTGTTCTTGTTTGCTTACCAACTCATCTCGTTTCGTCTGTGTAGATCTGATTGTGGGAGTGGGATTGAGTATTGAGCTGTATCTGTTGCGAAATTGACCTGGGATTGGATTTGTCATGATGGGTTGTTGTTTGGTTGTGGTTTATCTTACCTGAATGTATGGATGAAGTGGTTTCCGTTATGGGTTTGGGGAGGAGTGGGAGGCACCCAAACTTTTTCAGTGTTGCAATCTCGTATGTGATTGCATTTTTCATTTAACATTTGAATATACTCGAAAGTCGAAAGTAATGCGAAGGCGTTTTGGTTAGAATGTGTGGGGTAGAGAATTTCAAGACTTAGACTCAATGTTTTGAATACCGTACCGGATGTCGTACCGGTCAAGGTACTGAAATGAAATATTTCGATACCGGTACCGTTTCGAGATAGCGTTTCGGAATAATATTTTGAGATAATCGATATATAAATAAATTATATTCTAAAATAATAGTATATATATAAATAAATTATATATAAATATATATATAAATTATAAATAGTCTAATCTGAATTGAAGGTTAAAAAATAAGATTGTAGTTTGAAAAAATGAAAAAAAAAAAATACTGGCCGAAATATCGGCCGGTATGGCTGGTATTTTGGCCGGTACGAAATAAATATAGTACCTGTACCGGTTGGATGGCCGATACGAAAAATTTCGGCCGTACTGGCCGGTACACCAGTACGGTCGAAATTCACAACATTGCTTAGATTCGGTAAAAATGGGTAGAATATCTTAAGAATATATTACAAATAATAAAATTTACCTATTTCTATCGATTTAAACTTTTGAGATAAATGATGATTCACATGGTATTAGAGCATGTAGAAATACTCGTTTCTCCCCATAAAAGGCCTAATAGGAAGAGTGAGGTAACTTCTTATAAAGTTCATGATGAATTTGTTCCTAAACTGTATGAGACTTTTCAACATGCCCCCTCACGTGTGGGTCGGTATTTTCGGTACCATCATCGTGGGTAGGTCGCAGGGACCCATCATCAGTTATAAGTTAACTTGCTCTGATACCATGTAGAATCACTACTTGTCTAAAAAACTTAAGCTGATTGATGATGGGCTCCTGCGATCTACTCACGATGATGGTACAGGAAATACCGGTCCACATGTGAGGGGGCGTGTTGAGAAGTCCCACACAGTTTAGGAACAAATTCATCCTATTAGGCCTTTTATAGAGAGAAATGAGTGTTTCTACAGAGCAGAAGTCTTAAGTTCAAATCCTAATTCTATACTCTATCCATTTAATTAAATATTCCACGTGTGGGTATTGAGCCTACTCATTGAGGAAGAGAATACCCACATGTGGAGGGGATTATTAAAAATATAATATAAATAATAAAATCGACATCTTCCTATCAGTTTAAACTTTTGAGATAAATGATGATTTTACAGAATATACTTGAATCATGAAAGATTCAGGGTAAGTATGGGGTAATTGCTAAAAATTATTAGCTTTGTCTGGATACAGAGATGATTTCATCTCATATCATCATTACAACATTCTCAAATTTTTAAATAAAATATAATAAACAATTCAATTTTTTTAAATTTTTAAATATTAATAATATTAAATATTAATATTATAATAATATTTTATTTAATTTATTTAAAACTATCTCATTTCATGTTATTATCCAAACGAGCCAAGTAGTAGTTTCTGATTCAACTTGACAATTTACAAAAATGTACGGACGGAAGAATTGTTTCTGTGGCATTACAACTTGAAAGCTGGGCGAGAACGCGTCTATTTCGTTTGGGTTAGTGTCATGAGAAGATGCATTGCTGAGACATTCAATGAGGATTCTGGTAGGATAATAATTTTCATCAGAACCGTTGGACCTACTTTCTTTTCAAAGATTTGGTGTTATATTGTTCTATAAAGAGTGTTATATGGATTTGTGAAATATGGTTTCTAGTTTTATCCGTGTACATGAGACTGGAATGAGGTTAAGGGTGATCGGTAAAAAAAGGACAGATTGTAACTTCGTGGTCTATTTTTGTAGCTACTACCTCCTGATGAGGTCCCGGGAGTCTCACTTTTGGAAAAAAAAAAAACTTTTCACATCTGGTAACTCATCTATGAGTAACGACTTTACCTGTCTACTTGAGCATAAGAAAAATTATTTTTGCTACACTTTTGACATTATTTTATTATGCCTTTAGTTACCTTTTGATATGTGGATTCCTTGAGTGACTATTATGTACCATTATTGTTGTCTAATGGCAAATTAATAAATGTATAAAATTGCTTCCTCTAATGTGTAGGTTGAAGAGAAAGCAGAAGAGGTGCCTGAAATTACCCACAGAGTTTACTTGGATGTTAATATTGATAAACAGCGTCAAGGTACAGCTTTCACATTAAAACTGTGATTTTAACTGTAGCAACAAGGACCTGGCTGCTCTTGATTCTACATCCACAGATGGATACGTCCTTCTTTCTTATTTCATCATAACTGAAAGTAAAGGAGCAATAGCATTATGTTGTTAATAAAGTTCTATCCCAAGTCGTCACTCCTCCTTAAATTCCTGTGTTAATTTTGTGTACATATGATTGTGATAATGAAAACATTCCGTTGGAGTCTTCCATAATACTGTGGCACAAAATCTTCATCGGTTTTTTTTTTTTTCATTTTTATGAATTTTCCTCAAAATTTTCTTTTTCTTTTTTTTTTCCCCCTCGAGTCTTCAAATGATCAATTGGCAATAGTGTGTGCTTTATTTGGCGTTTGAATCAAAATACCGATGGCTTATGAGTGATTCTTAAGAGTCTTTCTAAATGGTACTTCCAAGGACATGGTCTATCTTATTTGGTGGTCTGGAGACCACTGAAGACTTAGGTATGTGCAATATTCCTAACGGATATCAGTGCACAGCTTCATTTGGGCATACTGAAGTCATTTACAATCTCAGTTCTTTCAAAACTGGGACTTGCTGCTTTTATCAGTAAAATCTAAACCAGTTTGCTTGGAAATATGATAACTTTTTACGCTGCTGGACCAATCCAGGTTCTGATAATAAGCTATCAGATGGAAAAGATCTGTCATTTAAACCCTAAACTATACAGTGTTGGAAATTATATTATACCCCAATGTCTTATCTTTCTTTTGCCTTTTTTATGTTCAACTGCCAATCTACTTATGTATTAATACAGGTAGAATCGTGATTGGATTATATGGCCAAGTTGTACCAAAAACTGTTGGTATGTTCTCGAGCTTGTGTCTAATCTTGTACATCCTGTATTTTAGTTGCCTAAATCATCTCAACTAGTGGCCAATTCGTAAATTGTATTTTTTTTTTCACCCTTTTCATGCTATGACATGTTAATTGAATTGCCTAATACTCGATTTCTTGCCTTTTTTTTGGCAGAAAACTTTAGGGCTTTGTGCACAGGTACTTGGGGTATTCTTACTTGTGTTATGTGGTAGTTAACCTGATGGTTGCTGTTATTCTTGGTTTATGATTATACTAACTTGCTCACCTTTAATGTAGGGGAGAAAGGTAAGGGTGCCAGTGGAAAGAAGCTCCACTTCAAAGGAACACCATTTCATCGTATAGTCTCTGGGTTCATGATTCAAGGTGGGGATATCATTTATGGTGATGGTAGGGGGTATGAATCTATATATGGTGTCACCTTTGCAGATGAGAATTTCAAGATAAAACATTCACATGCAGGTTTTTAACTTCAAAACCTTTTAGTGGTTGGGCTGTGTAATAGTTTATGTATGACTTGTGGCTGGTTTGTTCTTACTATCCTTTCTCTGAAATGATGTTTATTGTTGCAGGCGTTGTTTCCATGGTAAATTCCGGGCCTAATTCAAATGGCGCTCAATTTTTTATCACTACTGTTAAAACCAGCTGGTAAGCTATTATCTAGGTTTTGCAGTGTTGAATATTAAGAAAAATGTATAAAAATCCTAAACTGTTTTTGGCTACAGAAACAGCTTTTTTTAAATCCTTCCTGATAGTCATGCATATATATTTTCTAGGACCATCCAAAACTCACTTTGTTTTTTCTGGATTAATTATAATATTATATTACCATCTAGATCTAATTCTTTCTGCGGGTTTTGTTGTTTGATGAAACTGGGGGCAGCTGTGGTTGCCAAAAGTGAGTCTTCATATTAGATAGACAATCTTCTTAATATATCTACTCCAGCAAAACAACTTATATAATATATTCTAGAATATAAATAAGATATATACGATCTAGAGAGGAATAGTAGAAAGAGCTTAAGATCCTAGAGATATTAGGGAGTTGCAACAAACAGGGAAGTTAAAAAAAAAGGAAAGAGATCTAAAAGATCTTTTTCCTCACTGGGTCTGTGGCTGATAATGCATATCATGCCCAAAGCAGATTCATGCATATAATGTGTGCTTTTATACATGTGCATCCAGGTTGGATGGGGAACATGTTGTCTTTGGCAAGGTTATTCAAGGCATGGACATTGTGTTTGCAATTGAAGGTGGGGCAGGAACCTACAGTGGGAAGCCTAGAAAGAAGGTTGTAATTGCTGAGTCTGGAGAGATACCCAAGAGCAAGTGGGATGAGGAAAGTTAAGTCCCCTCTCTTCAGGAACAAAAGAGAGCTTTTCTGTTTCAAGTTTGCAAATTTGGTTCACATATATCATTCACATTCTCTTCCCCTTGTAACACATGTCCATGAAATTTGCCTGGTCCTCCCAGATCCGATAGCCTTAGGTCCATTTGGAAAATATTGTATTTGGCAACTCTTGTTAACATGGGCATGCTTGTTGTAGAGGAATCAAGAACTGAACTTGTTTCCATTTTACTCTGTCATGTACATCACACTGCTGTTTTGAATTGGTTTGAAAGCAACTGTATATAGAAAGTTTTACATGCCAACGAAAGAGAAGCACAAGGAAAGGAAATTTTGGAATCTTTATTCTCCAAGACAGGAACCGGATCTTATTATACAATACAAATTATACAATCATTCTAAATCGTCCCAACTTCATTCTTTCCCTCTCTTGTTTTCCCACACCCTTTCCAGCTCCATCAAACTTGGTCAGGTAAGCCTTTCAAGGGCGGAACTTGCAAGCCGTTTTGAGCTCGTCTGCTGGTTTGTCACCGCCAGCAAGGCCACTGTCCACCCATGCTGAATAACCCCCTCCCATATTGGTCACATGCTCGTAGCCCTGCAGCCGCCGAACTTTTTATTCAGTTTTTTCTTTAAATGATAAACATAAAGAATATAACTAAGTAGCTAGCCTATTTGGCTTTCAAAGATTGAAAGTTAGCCACTTGCACAAGAATTTAAAACTATAATCTTAGCACCAAAGAGCTATGAAACAAACTTACCACCTTAAGAAGATCAACACTAGCACGCAGTGATCTGCCTCCGCTATTGCAACCCTTCACAACATTAAGAAAACTACTAGTTAGAAATCTATATGGGCGGTGTTCCTTGAGGTTCCCTCCTAATTAGCCCTCGACCAGGTCTTCTATTTTCTGTCTTGTCATCTTTTATTTGGTGGTCGGAAAACACAAGTTTCTAAGGTACCGGTGGTTTAGTGATCATGGATTACTTCCATAGTTCGATGATTGATAGGTCCTGAATTTTTTGGGTGGAGATGATATTCTCTTAGACTATTAATGCCACGTATTCTATTGTCTAGGTTTTAATTTTGTATATATATATATATATATATAATTATGCTACTTACAAGTAGGTGTATAAACACATCATTTACTGTGAGAACAAGAATATTTATAAAAAACTCAAAACATATTTTTATATTCTAATTGATATGTCAGACTTCTGTATTAACGGTGTGTTAGTGTGTCAATAAATAGACTTGCAAATAACTTTTTTCCAAAGAAAAAAAAAACATATTTAAACTATGAACATATTCACATGAATCACACATCATACGACATCCCACCCGCTTGGAAAATAACGAACAAAGAAAGAAAAAAAGGAGCAAGTAATAGGTTACCACGACTAAATGATCATCCTTCTGGCAAATGGCCTCTACTTGTGCGAGAAAGTGGGGGTTTTTAACTCTTACCTGTTTATCCATAGCACCAAGAAGCTCAAGCAAATGTTATTAAAAATATGGGAGGAGAAATAGTCTATTAATCATGGTATGCAGAAAATCTAGCTGCTAAAGTTCAGGAAATTTTGTCAAGTAGCCTTTCTATGATGTTTTAAGGTCGAGGCGATAATTTTGATCTGCATATAAAAGTACTGGACGGTATGAATACTGTATGAACAAAATTCAGTATTACCTTGTTGGGTGATGAACATGTAAGGGACATTCAGTGCCTTTTAGATGTGGCTCTTGTTGAACTCCTCCACTGTCCTGTCAGAATTATATTAATATGCTTCGACACGTTATTATCGTAAATCCCTGTCAAACATTGTATGCCATTTTTGCATCTTATGATGTCAAAATGATGATGATAATCCCACCTCACATCTAAATAGCTGTGACCTGAACCCAGAAGATCTTTGGCAGCATGCACATCTACAGTCGCAACCTCTTCAGGCCTACAAAAGATAAACAAGACAAGCCTAACTCAAAACTTTCACAAGCTTGCAACCAAAGTTTGTCCTGGTGCTATTGTAAAGGAATATGGGAACTTTGGATGGAAGATTTATATTGGGATTGAATTGTTATCATCGGCCATTATTGAAAAGAATATTTGAAGAGGAGTAAAAAAAACATAGAAAAGAGAAGAGAGAATCGTATTACAATCTCACAACTAACATCATGGTGAGAAACTTACCCCTTGGTGGCATCCATGAGTGCTTTTGAACAAGAGGGCAGGTTTCCTCTCCAAGAACTGTGCAAGGTCTCAAGCTTTCAAGGAATACAATTTGTAAAATACCACTACGGATTAGATATAAAGATGATCCCTTGATGATAGTAGGCAATACAGAACGAACCTGAGAAAAAGCCATTTTTTTTAACAAGTTGGAGAGCATAATCATTTTATATACAAGTTTTAGTTTTTTAGCAATATATAATGGTTCTCCCTCCCCTCTGGCCACATTCTGTAGAGCTATTATCTGTTCAGTTTATGTACAAGTTTTTTAGCAATATAATTGGATCATTGAACCTTGACAACTCTACTTTATATGGAAGCAATGATCAAGATCTGATAAGGGTTGACTCTGAATAATCGTAAATATTTTTTTTTCCTGCGTGTGTAATGGGTACCACAATCCAACAAATCCATATCTTTCTAGGATAACCCATCACCCAACCCGACCCAGTTCTTCCAGTATTACTATATCCATGGTAATTCCCTTTTTAGTTTCTGTTCCCGTCGTTTATCCAATTTAAATAAAAGAGAAAATATATTTGTAATCGTGAATTATTTATTTATTAAAAAAACAAAAAAATATATAAATTCACTAATAATTATTTTTTTAATTATTAAAAAAAATTAAAAAAGTGTAGCTTCCTATAGCAATAAAAAGATGGAGTAAAACTTATGGGTGGATCGAAAAAACAATGGAGGTTGATTGTACAATTATCATTCGTATAAGCCGACAGACCAAACCAAAACAAAACATAATTATGTGTGATTCAAAAAGCCCCCACCGCAATCTGCATGTTCATGCGATTGGTTTTTATTTTTTTTTTAAAAAAGCTGTCATGATGACGAGGTTAGAATGTGCGTCTGAGTGGGATTTTGACTTGCCCTTTTGTTTAAGCATATACTCTTAAGGCGCATTTTACACACAGCCTTTGTTATTGGGCTACACGGTACAATTAAGCAATCAAATTGGTGCAGCTCGGTTATTGATGCCCCAACATCCCAACTCAGATTCCCTTTGGATCTAAAGCTCACATCAAAACTGCTAAAAACAGTGATTATTATTGATAAAAAGAACCCTCTTCTTAATAACTTGGTGTTTTTGGTGCAGCATTTTGAATCATTCAGATTTGCATATATATTTTGTTTGACACGCTATCAATCTGAGAATAAACTTTTGAATATTGGATAGACTTTTAAGACCCACACAATGATTTTCATAGGCATAAAATCCCCAAATCAACAAAGCCTTGGAGCTTTTTGATCTGATCCAGAAATCATTGTTGCGATGCCGTACAGTTGCACGCATCAAGCGCCAAACCCAACTAAGCTTTCATCTTCTCTTCCTGCTCAATTGCATATATAGGTCAAACACACAGCAGCGTTGCTTCCTATAATCATCTGTGTGTAATGGGTAGCGTAGAGGAACCCGACAAACCCATATCCCTCAGCGATTCTTCCTCCTCTCCCACCCAGCCTCTCCTCTCCAAACACCCCTTTCCTTCTCCTCCTCCTCCTCCTCCAGTCGACGACAAACCAATAGAACCGGAGTCGGACCCGACACAGTTCCTTCAGATCTCCTACAACTACGGGCCCAGGCCCTTCAAGGACCTCCCTTTCCTCCTCCTCTTTCTCCTCTTCACCCTCTCCACCTTTGCCTTCGGCATCTTCTCCATTTTCCACAGCAACACCTACTACTCCGACCTCTCCTCCTTCTCTTACGATTCCAACTCCACCTCTTGTATCGAAAGCTCACTCTCAGATACACACGCCAATTGGGTTCGCTTCTATTCATTTTTGTCTTCCAGTATATTGGAAAGTTTGATATGGACCCTCGTGGTTACCTTCATTTTGAGCATACCCATGTGCTTGCTTTTGCTTCTGTTACTCAAACATTACACCAAACAAATCGTCTACGCGTCCCTTCCTTTCTTTATTGTCATCCCCATCTTCTTAAACGTCTACTGGTTCGTCGCCTGCACCGTTAGCTCCTCTTGCAGTGACGCTTTCCCTTTGGCCTATCGGATTCTGGCCCTTGTTTTCGTCTTCCTGGTCATAGGCGTGATTGTCTGGATCTTCGTGGTCCACTGGCACCGAATCGAGCTTACCGTGAGCATAATTGGGGTTGCCTCGGACGCGCTGTGGAGTAATTTGGGCTTGTTTTGGGTCCTACCGTGTTTGACACTCGGGTTAGTGGTCTATTACGTGCCGATTGTGGTGTTCTTGGTGTTTGCGAGGCAGAATGGGAAGATTGTGCCGAGGGAAACCAGTGGAGAGTACACTTGTGTATGGAAGCAAGATGGGTGGGTGCCCGCGTACTATGCGTTGGCAATACTTGCGATGTTCTGGTCCGCGGCGGTCATGGTGGAAGTGCAGGTTTATGTGATTAGTGGGACTGTTTCACAGTGGTATTTCTCCAAGGAGGATGAGACACCTAGGCGAAGTATAAGAAGTTCTTTGAGGTGAAATTCCATTGTTATATCTTTCTCTGTTTGGCCGAAATATTTCTTTTCTTATAATTAGTCTATTGTGGTGTGACTGCATTTCTATACGCTGAGATATTGTGTGGTTATGTCTATAGATTTGTATTGTACCTGAGGGGGGAATGAAATTAGAAGATTAGTTGTTGGAGATTGGGATGAAGTTCAGAATATGGTGTCACTAAACACAAATACTGCGTGGTGGTGGTGATCTAAAAAATGGATGAGCTAGGAACAAGTTTCATATGGAGATCATTTCCTCATAGAAGACATAGCTTCCTAATTCTTTTAATTTTTAAGATGTCCAACTCGGGCCTTTGAGATGTAGAATTTTGGAATTTCATTACTTATCAGAAAAAAGAATTTTGGAGTTTCATTATGTCTATTGCAGATTAAGTCAGCGATTTTTTGGTCTTGACTATGCCCTTCTAGTTCAATCACTCAGTCAATCTCCATTTATTAATCATTTCGTTTATCATGTGGTCAATCAAATGCTTGCATATATGGTAATAAGTTTATGTAATCACTTTTTGAAAACAGGCATTGCTTCTCATGTCGTTTGTTTTTCCTCATTTCTAGTTGTATGACCAAATCTTTCAGCACGTTTCCAGGTCTGCTAGTGCAAGGAAAAGTTAAAAAAGGATGCCAAAAAAAAAAAGTGAAGGAGAAAGAATTAACTAGACCTTGATGAATGTTTTTCAAATCAGAGAAATCTCAACAGTGACTGTGATATGGTTTCCTTTCTCATATTTTTGTTGCAAACATTTGCAGAAATGCATTCGGCCCCTCCTCGGGCACAATATGTTTATCTGGCCTACTTATTGGTGTTGTGCGTGTGGTGCGTGCTACTGTTGATACTGCAAGACAAGAAGACGTTCCAGGGATAGTGAACCTTATACTACGTTGCTGTGCCAATGTTTTCCTGTCAGCAGTTGATTTTCTTAACAAGTTTACTATCAATTTCGTGGCAATAACTGGTGAAACTTACTGCACATCTGCGAGAATGACATATGAGCTTCTAAAACGGAACCTTCTGTCGGCTGTATTTGTGGAGACCATCTCCACCCGTCTATTGGCTGGAATTGTTTTTGTCCTCTCAGCAATATATGCAATTGTGGTACGTAGTCTTACAAACTCCCTAATCTTTTCTCTTGCCATTAATTGCTGGTTCAAGTGGATCTTCTAACTTTTTATTATTATTCGTATTTTATAACTGGATCTCGGTAATATGAGGAAGCTATCTCTGTTTTGCACATGATGCATCTTAACAGGCCAGGTGACCCTGCATATATCTCCGGTTCTTTTACTCATGTCTCCTTAGCACTTTGATGACAATAATCATTTCAAGTGTAACCTTCTCTTTTGGTGTATGTGTGTCTGGCCCATAAAAAAGACGAGACTGACAAAAATAGAATTAAACCAGGCCACACCTGGGGGAGGGGTGGTTGCTGGCTACTGTTGGCGTAGAGATTAGTGATTTACCTATACTGTACGTTGGATTTCAAAGTAGAGGGCTTTTGTATCAGCATACCTTTTTAACTAGTATGCATAGAATATAATCAGAAAGACAACAGTTACACTGCCACTCTACCTTACCAAAATATGGCTAGGTTGAGTTGCCAACATCTGACCCTAGTAATTTGAGATGCTTCCAGTATCATTAGACCAACATGGATGGTTTCTTTTCCCTTTGTTATTCTTTGTAACTCACTGCACTTTAACATTTGGTCGAACTTTGAAGCCTTTTTTTTTTTTCTTAAAACTTTTTGCCCTCCTTTCTGCTTCTAATGTTTGAGGTTAATGGATGTGCATAAGCAGGTCTGTGCTATACTAAAGGCTGTGAGCCATCTCGAGGCAGAAGCATATTATGTGGCTGCTCTGGCATGGGTGCTGCTAATTGTGGTGCTGAGCTTCTTTGTTCATGTGCTGGAGAATGTGATTGATACCGTGTATGTTTGTTATGCCATGGACAGGGACAGCGGAGATGTTTGTAAACGGGAGGTTCACGAGGTTTATGTTCAACTACCCATTAGTAGAAACCATAGACCATCACTTGCCCCAACTCCGGTTGTATAAACGACCGCTTGAATTTAGGTTACCTGTCGTGCTTGATCAGTCATTTGTTGTGTAATTAATTAAGTTAAACATGCCAGTCGGCAAAATTGTGCCATACCCTCGAGTGTTACCTTGTACGATTTTGAGATTTCTTCAATAAAAGAGGTGAATTTTTTTTCAGGTAACAACTTGCACAGTGAAATCCATGGATGTGTGCCTATTTAAACAGGTGTTCGAGCTGGGCAATGACATTCGCATTTCACCCAGATTCTTTAACGATAGCACTCTAAGCTTCATGTTTAATAAGCATGGGGCTATGAGATCTAAAAATGAGACTGAATAAGACATTTGTACTCTTGTTCTAATAATCTTCCGATACGATGAATTATCCATGGCAAGAACTTCTTGGGACAAGGGTATTAGCTTAACAAGTGAGAAAGCTATATCATTTTCTGTAAATAAATATGCTTTTCGGCGTAATATGTCAGCAAAATGATAAACCATACTTGATTGAAAACCTCCATAGTTCTTAAAGAAAGTTAAAAAAGAGAAAACGATTGTTTGGAGATTTATTAAGTCGGATTACGCATCGCTGGGACAGAGAGGTGGCCTTCAAGAAATCATTTTCCAATTCTAGTTAAAACGACAATCTTAAACTTGTTGAGGCGACTTTTTGAGCCCCATAAAAGGTGAACAGTTGCCTTGATGGCGGAAGGTACCGTCCACGTGCAGGTGACAATGATATACATGATAATTCAGAATGGATGCGGAACGGCGATTACTCTCCGTCCGGTTTCCAAGCCCAATCCGATGCTGTTAATCTCATCTGTGGTGCAAAACCCCCCGTCCCACGCGCACGTAGATTTATCGGGTGAAATCACTTTTGTGTTAAAAGTTTAAGCGACGGGGTAGATTAGTCTAATCCGGAAAATACAGTGGGGATTTTGACAATGGCGGTCATAGGGGTTCGTGTATTGGCCACTCCCACCTCTGATCTTGGCAAGATTTTGGCTTGCATGTATGGTATTCTATTCCTACGTCCTCTATGAGTCTGTGATTGGTTTTCTTCGTTTGGGGTTTGGTAATATAATGAGATTTTTTTGTGGCGGGAATAGAATCTGATAAACACTAGTTACGGAATTTAGCATGATCAAAGTTCGTGACATTATCTGGGATTTGCCTGTTGAGTCAAAAATTTAGATTTTGGGCTCGTTAAATGCGAGTAATAAATAATTAGTATTGTTTGCGTGCATGTCGCTGTTTCTATATGCTCTGTGATTGGCTTTTTCATCTGGACTAGGATATTTTTTGACTAATTTTTTGGGGACGTATAATCGCAGAACTTGTGTGATGAAAAATTATGGGACAATATCGGGATGACTGTTGATGTAAAATTAAGAACAATTACATTTAAAAACGTTTGTCATAACTGACTAGTTATTGGTTGAGTGTGAGGCCGATTTCAAGCATGGAATTTTGATGTGTGCTGGTTATTCATAGTTAGATCATAAAATTGAGCGTGGAAGATCTGTCCTTTGGTATTAGAAGGTAATAAACTGTTCAAAGTTCAGTTTCTAAAGATATTCAATAGCTTGCTACTATGTTTAATACTTGCAAGGGAACACTCAGTTTTAAATTATGACTCTGGTTTCAGACATTATAGATTAGATGGGGAAAAGTTTTTGTTCTTGCAGTGTCGGATACTTGATGACCTATCGGAAGATACTTGTTTATTTCCCCTCTTTTTTCTTTTGGAGCAAACCTTGCTTATATTGGATTCTGCAGAACATTGTGAACGAAAAGCGGTGATAAATTAATCAATTGAAAGGCTTCCAGCTGCTTTTATCATGTTGAAGTGCATCATTCTATCTTTTATAAATTTTGACTCTCTTTTGTGTAGGTCCTGAAATGGTGTTGGGTAAGAAAAACATAGCTGCTGGAATCCTGGTAGCTCAGTTGGCTCTTAAGCATTGCCAAAACACAATAGAGGATTATCGTTTTTGCTAGAAGGTGAATAGTGGAGCTTTGAGTGTTTGCTCATTCTTATTTATGAATTTAACCTTTTCCTTTCTGACCCATATTCAGTCCACTCAAATATGACAAGAAAGTGTTGGAGATGATTGGAAAGAAATTGAAAAGGAACAGTGTAGCTCTTGATATCATTGACTTTGGTAAGAGGATGATGAGAAGCCCGAGAAGTTGGGGGCCCTTCTTGCTGCTGTTAACAATAATGACAGCAGTCATATAGTTCATGTTCCTTCTGGTCCAAATGCCCTCTCTGATGTGCTTTCTAGATGTGATCTTGTTTTGTTTTAACTTTTTGCATCACATTTTAGTTTTTAGCTCATGATTGGAATAACCTAGAATTATGGACTGAAATTTTAATATTACAATACATTATTAAAAAAACATATTGAGAAAGGAAAATGTTTTAAGAAGCCAAAGGCAATGCATACCGAAATAAATAAAGTTTGCAAAGTCATTTTGGAAACTATGGCATCAACAGAAAGGAAGAAACAAAGAAGAAAGAATGGGAGCAGAAAGGGGTAGTAGGAGAATGAACAATCTGCCCCACAGTTGCCAAGTCCAATGTGTGACTTTATAACTCCACCAATTTTAATTTTCAGAAAATTGTATGGATGAGGGTATAAATTTCTGATTCTGTTCTTCCTTTGCACACATGTTGTTCTTAATTTGGGTAATATTACTCAAAGAACAAAGCTCAGTGTTTCACGTATGACTTAGATGGCAGTACACCTGTTTTCACCAGAGATGGGGAAGGAACAGGGGGATTTGGTGCAGCTGGTGGTGCTCCCAGTTTTGATTTTGGTTTTGATCCCAGTCTAGATCCTGAGCTAGCTCTTGCCCTTAGAGTTTATTTAGAAGAGGAGAGAGTGCAAGGAAAGAAGATGCTGCAAAAAGAGCTACTGAAGAAGCTTCTAGAATAGAAAAGGGAGAGGAACCATCATCCAGTGCAGAATATGCAACCATGACAGAATGTGTTAACATTGCACTCCCTAAGAAAACAAGGAAACTGTTGATGAGATGGACAGTGTCTTCATTTCAACTTCTGCCTTTGGCATTTGTGTGTGTCTGTGTGAACCAAGAAAAGTTACTGATGCATGGTTGGTATCACTTTCAACTTCCATCTGAACACATGCATGTTCTATGGACTTGTTTGCTTGGATGTCATTTTTTGTGATCATCAGGTAATACAAAGATAGTTTAATATGACTTAGCTTTGACAAATGACATGGTGATAGGATGATGAGAATCTCTTGCTAGAGCAGGCTCTTGCAATGTCCGAATATCTCTGGATCTGGGCACTCCATGGGTGATGCTGAGATGACAGAGGCAATAACTGATGATCGGGAGATGGCCTTAGGTAAGTTCCATTGTTTTAATTGCATTTATTTAGGGTGGTGTATTGAGGTTTCGTTCTTTCTTTCTTTCATCTCTCACATGTGGAGAATCATTTCTGTGTTTTCTCAATAGTTTGAAATGAACTTGCCCATATCATCCTCTGGTTCTTTGAAGACTTTGGTTGATACTCCAAGTTTGCTCCCCTTGTTTTGGTAAAGCACTCTACATTATGCACACATGCAATTGACTGTGCAGACATAAAAGTGATTTTCCACTGTCTATCACATAACTTTTTTATATTCCTTTTATATCTGTGACTTGCATGGATTGCTGCATTCTAAGAATTATATATAAATACTATTCTAAGACACTTGGCTGCACCCAAAAAATGAAGCAATACTCTCTTTTTCTTTTCTTTTTTCCTGGTTGTATGCTTGCAAATATTAAGAGATTGCAAATATTAAGAGGTGCATTAATGGTCTTGCTTGCTGTTGTAGTTTTCATCTTAAACTCGGGCCTAAATAACTGTGAAGTTGACGTTAATATTTACCAAAATGGCAAGGTGGTGTGTAGGACTAAGAACACTAGTCAAGCTAGTTTTCTTTTTTGATCCAGTTGATTTGGCATTTGACTTTTTTAGATTTTGAACCTTGACAGAGAACCGGTTATGAATTTAGTTTTTACTATTAAACTAGTCATATGAACTGATCAATTCCCCTTATTTTGCTGCATGCAGCTCGTGAAATGTCCTTGCAGGAAAATGTGAAGACTAAATTGACAGAGTCTGCTGAAAGCAAGGTGTTGGAGGATTAGGCTTTTGTGTCATCTATCCCTTCTTCAGCATTTTTACTTGAGCCTGTGCCGATGAACTTATACAATAGTCAGTTCTGCATATGCTACCATTTTTCTGACAGTATTTCTCTTACAGCTTCTGGGAGTTGACCCCAATGATCCTTCAGTACGAGAAATGCTGGCATCTTTGGGAAGTATGAGGTGAGTTTATAGAATTTTACACGATAAAACCTGCATGGGTGACTAAATATACCTGTTTTTGTTTTCATGTCCCCAAGAGTCAACATCTGTGTTTACTGTATAAATTTTATGTTTTTCTTTTCAACTCATTTTTAATTGTTGTGGTTACTAGGCACAACAAAAGAAGAATGAAGATGAGCAACCAAACGTGGACAAGTAAAGATGCTATTACACTACTGCTGCTGAATCTGTGACGGCAAGATTAATCTCTGATCCGAATTCTAAGTTTTAGGAGTGAGCGATGCCTTGTTTGTTTTTAACATTAATAGTTTATCTTACATGCATTCTTTTCCGGATTCTCTCTCTCTCTCTCTCTCTCTCTCCCCTCCAAAACAACAAAAAAATGGGTTTTTTTATTTTAATATATATATATATATATCAATAAGGGATGATGGTTGTTTTTTTTATTCATGGATTAATGGTTTTAGTTGGTCCACTATCTTATGTGTTAAGACTAATTTCACAATCCAACCTGTGATAAGGCACGGCTTCGAGGTTTTGGCTCTGTTTAGTGTTGGTTTGCCAGTCAATAGTTGCACAACGGTTAACCCTGATCAGTCCTCTGTGACTCGTGCTGCCTACTGCGTACTTGAGGTACCAAAGACTGAAGTCAAGAGGAATCCCATGCAGTAAAGCACCCACAGAAATATTTGGCTTATTGTCGATGTGAGATGCTGTCGTCTTAATACAGCTAATCATAAACGGCTGATCCAATCTACTATCAAGCTCGCAGGATACTCCAAATGTGCAATCTTCCCCTAATCTTTTGGCCCGGATTAAGTTGCCACTCTAAAATCTGGTTGACTAAACTGCCCCAAGAACATTTTGATGCTTATCACCTATTCCAGTTTGCCCCCAAAATAAAGAAAATGATGCTTGATGAATATTGCTGCCAATCAGATTCATATTATCTCAATCATCCATGCCGTAGGAACGAATAATACTCAACTATTAGGGCGGGCCAGTTTGCCTATCATGTAATATCAATCATGGTACTCAGAAATGCATCTTTTCAACTTTATGTGGATCAATCTGCACCACCAATTTGAGTAATTCCATTAGAAAGAAGCTAGGAGCTACCGGCGGGATTCTGGGTGTTGATCCCAGAGCAGATGTACAAATCATCCATGACAACAATTTCTAGTCACCGTTTTTGTGCGGATTCTAGACTCCGATTTTAAAAACAAATGAGCCATGCCAACAAGGTGTGGGCCTAATTGAGCATTTTGTCAAGGGGCAAGCCACTCCATGTACGTTCTCTTTCTTGCTATTAGGATGGATTTTAGTGTTTGTGATCTCTCTCTCTCTCTCTTACTCACTCATGTCCAACCACTCATCTTTATCTTCAACGATGGTTAGCTATCTGCTAATTATTTTATGGAATAAGTGTTGGGATGTTACCCCTATCTACTACAGTTTCTCAGACAAATTTGTTGGAAATCTCAACCTTATAGGAGAATGAAATCTAGAAAGTTATATCTGCTGTGCTGAAAATTATTCTTGGGTATTAAAAGAAATAAAGATAAACGAAGATGGCAAAAGAACCTGAATGGGCCTAAGGGTGATTGGTGGCACATTCATTGACTCGTTTTTACCGAGAAGCTTTTCCTTTCTTTTATCTTTTACTCCCACATCCTCCTTTCTCCTTTGCTTTTACGCAAAGACTTTTGAGGAACACAAAGATATAGAAGTGGAGAGATGTGGGTGTGCGATCCGAGATGGGACCACCGTATGAGATTTTAGCTTGTATACACGTCAAAAATGGTGTTTATTCGATCGAGGAGGTGAATCAATGATGCGCCCATTTTTCTTTTCTTCCTTTGTGTCATTGTTTTACTTCCTACTCTTCTGCATACCATCACTTTCTTTCCCCACCTTACAATGCTTCTTTCCCATTCTCACTATTATAGTCATTAAAAGATGGTTCAAAACCAGCGATAACAGTCCTCTTGGTGTGTAGTATTTTTGCCATGAATCTCATTGCTAGTCAATTGCATCACTTTCTTTCAATATTTTAACTTGTTGGTAACTCGAACGTATATGATTTATATAGGGTGCATGTCATCTTATTTAAAAAGATGATGGTATCTAAATTTTATTAATATACTCTAATTTTTTATGCAGCAATAATGCCTATTACATTAAAAGACTTTTGACGTGGCATGCATGCACATCGATCATATCCATTTTAATTTTTAAAGATGGGCAATCATAAAACTTAGAAAATTATAAGATATTTAAATTCAAATGGACAATCATAAATACAATGGAATCTACATACATTAACCCAATTCATTTAAAGTTTCCATTTCCCACTTCGGTAAATCCACTGCAAACTACAAGGACAAGCCAAATGATCTACTGAAACCAGGGCAACTTAGTCATTGACATCAGCTATACACATATATCCTTAGATCTAGTATATGGTCAAACTTGTAATATAAACGAATATCGATGTCATTTCAAAGTTCCAATCTTTATATAAGAAGACTTGAGTACCGCACCCTTAACATCAGACCACCTTTAACCACAATATTCACCATGGCGATGGCATTCAAGATGGTATGATCTCTTGTTTACACTTTTTTCTTTCATTCTTTTTGCCAATGAAAAGTTTTTCACGAGAATATGTTTTAGCTGATAATTTGTTGTTGCTGGGGTATATGATAATGGCAGGCGACGACTGGAATGTGGGTGACTGAGGAGTGCAAGAAGTCGTTCATGGAGATGAAATGGAAGAAGGTGCATAGGTTCATAGTGTTCAAGATCGATGAGGGATCAAGGCTGGTCACCGTCGACAAGGTTGGCGGCCCTGGCGAAGGCTATGATGAGCTTGCTGCATCCTTGCCGGACGATGATTGCCGATATGCCGTGTTTGATTTCGACTTTGTCACGGTTGATAACTGCCGGAAGAGCAAGATCTTCTTCATAGCATGGTCCGTCTCCTGATTTTTATTTTTCTATATAATGATCATGCTCTAGATCACAGTACTAATTGTTATATATACATATTTAAGCTAAGTTTACTGTATCTCTATTTTTTTTTTTTAAATAAAGAAAACATAGAGTAAGTATGGAAACGTCGGCATGGAATCTTGATTGCTACTTTTGTAAGCAAAATATATGGTGCAACCAACCCACCAGCTAAGCATACTAGTAGGTTATTGTAATCATTGTACTTAAAATTATGAGATTACTAAATATATATGATAATTAGTGGAATCCTAGGAATTGTACTTGGGCCTTTGGCATATGTCAATTATAATACAATTTTTATTGGAGGCTGCTACAGAAATAAAGGATCCCACACACTGATGTGAGTGTGCCACGTATCCTCCCCTACTCCCCCTTTCCCTCTCTATCTCCACCCTCCCCGTGATTGAGAAAGAAAGAAAAAAAAAAAAAAAAGGAAGGGGTCAGTGTGCCACATCAGTGCGTGAGATTCTTTTGTGCCTATAGTATTTTTTATTTTTATTAGATGTCTCCTTTCTTTATTTCCATTTTTATGTATTTTCAAGGAACCACCAAAAGAAGTTAAAAAAGCAAAAACTAGAAAAGTCGGCCTTTTATTGTGTACTATAAAGTGTAGATATATACATATGTATGAAGTGAGTCTTATAATAACCATTGAGCATTTACTGTTGTCCAAAAAAGCGACACAAGCGACTGTAAATGTTGTAGTACAATGCTCAATAATGTTCTAAATCTTTTCATATATGTCTATCTCTACTTGAGACCCTTAAAGTTCGGACAAAAAATTAAATTGAAATTTCTCGTCCCGAATCAATGAAAATAACAATGAACCCAATTATTAATTTTTTTTCATTATTATCATTTTTGCACATATAAAAGGCTGCAATAGTATATTACAACCACTGGATTTGAATGAAACGATTTGCATTAGACGAAGTTGCTAAATGAATCATGACTTTTTTTGGGTGGGATTTTTTTAGGTCACCAACAGCATCAAGAATAAGAGCAAAAATGCTGTATGCAACGTCCAAAGATGGGCTGAGGAGAGTGCTGGAAGGCATCCACTATGAAGTCCAAGCAACAGACCCAACCGAGATGGGGTTTGATGTCATCAAGGACAGGGCCAAATAGATCATGCAATTAGATTATGGCCAAACTTTTGTGGCATCTTTGCTTTTTTATATATTTAATAACTCCAACCATATGATAATGAGCCTTTTTTCTTCTTGTTACTTTCTCGATAATTGGCACTAATGTAACCTCATCCTCTAATTTGTAATAATAATTATTATGTCTTCGTGTGTTATTATTTAATGACAAAAGGACCTTTTGATGTCATCCCTTTTATAATTCAAAGGTAAAAAAGGCGAATCAATGTGACATTTGAATGCTAAATGGGCCTCATGCATCGGCTTTTACTGCCACTAGTAGGATTCCGTGTCAAAACAGTCACGATTGTGATGGGACAATTAAGCTGATAATTACATAAATAATTTTATTATATATTAATCATTATTTATTTTTATATTTTATATCTGATAATTTAATTTTTTCTTTTTATAAAGTGTAAAATATTTTTTATAAAATGTAAAGTATGAAATAATGAATAATGATTTATGAAAAAAATTATTCTTACATAAAATGTCTGGCTTTGACTTGGTCAAATTAAACTCGAGCTTGCTATTGCGGTATAATGTTTGGGTAGCGAAGATATCTCAATACTTTTCAAGTGTTTTCGTACGGATGAAAATACTCTACATGCCAAACACAATGAACCATCTTCGTACCAAAGTCTCTCAAAAAATTACTATAATATTTATTACTATTAAATATAAATAAAAAATAAAATTACTATAATATTTATCACTGTTAAATATAAATAAAAAAATAAAATCATTATAATATTTATCATTATTATATATAAATAAAATCATCATTAAAAAAAATCAATCATTGATGGGACTCACACATTTTTCAATTATCTATCTAAAAGTTAACAACTCAACATACTTCATACATCCAAACAACTCAAAATACTCTCAATGGAACTTATAAATTCACTTCAATATCTCCTCATAATTATTTACAAATATTCTCAATATTTCTCATGTATTCTCACTACCTAAACGTAGCCGGTCAATCGTCTTCTTCGTTTCCAATTTCCGTACAATTGGTTGAATTCCACTCTACTCGCCATCTTGACCACGTTCATGTGCATGACCTAGCTCCATTGTAAACCATTGGATCATTTAGAAAGCCCTAGTAATTGGAGCCTTTGAATTGAAACAAAGAGAACAAAAATGTAATAAATTGGATATGATTTGAGGTATAATTACACGAGCCCTTTTGACTTAAGTAGTAGTCAATCATGTGAGTTTAAGTTGATCAATTATGTGGCAATAATCGCTTACATATGTTATAGTATTATTTAAAGTATGTGGAATTCAACCTCTCTCGATCAACATTAGGTGTAGATGTTGTCTTTATTATATACTAACGAGAAATGTTTAAGCCATAAAAGAAAAATAAACTCATAAATATTTGACAAGATTTGATGATGTGATACGTCAGATTATAAAATTCTTTTAATCGTAAAGTAGATTTAACATATCATTATGAAATCATGTCAATTTATGAATTTTTTTTATAAAATTTTTTTATGAATGTAGTGCTTTTTTATACCAATTATTAATTACTTAATCATCATATGAAACAAGATTATTTTTAAATATTTTAATTCTCACTCCCTCGTTTCTTCTCTGACATGAGTTGATACAAATGTTATCAAAGTCGAGTGGTGTGAGCAGAAATCTTAGGCAGTGTTTGGTTACTAAAATTAATTCATCTCAAGTTAATTATTGAAGAGATTCATTACTTTTTTAATTTTTTATAAAGAAATTAAATTCATCTTAACATATTTTATACATTTGAATTTAAAAATTTAAACTTATATCAACTTAAAAAAATTAAAAAAAACATATCTTAATAAAATCTATAAAATATTATTATTTATAATTCAACTCAACTCATCTAAACATAAAACTTACCCAATAATTCTTGCAGAAGAAAATGTTGTTTAGTACTTCTCGAATTCTGGGCATCAAACAGAAACAGAAAGATAAAATAAATGCAATACAATCAAGCGGGCTTAAAAAAAAAAAAAAAAAAAGAACTTTGTTAAAAGAGCATAAGCAACAAGACGAAGATTGGATGTGTGATGGGGCCAACCAAGAATAACATAATGTTTCAGCACCTAACTCTTATGCACAACATCATTCATGCCTATCACAGGGGCACTACTGCTATTGATCGATCTATCTATCTATCTATCTAATCTTTATCATGTCCTCTTTGTCAGGCAGTTAGCCTGTCCTGCACTACTCCCTACTCATAATTAATAATGTCCTAGCTATCTATGTAATTAATTCGATGATGTAACGCCCCCGGGTCCTATGTTTTGGCTGGATCAAATTCTCATATCAATAATGTTACATCTCTTCTTTCACTGCTTAAGCCTTGGGGTAAAACCACAGAGCTACAACCACCCAAGGCCATCATGATACACCAAAGCCATATATATATATATATATATATAGCCGAGAAAGGGAGAGAATCCTTACTGTTTACCTTCAATGATGCACCCCACATGCATGGACAGCGAATTAAGTAGCAGTGTGTCATTTAATTGCTTGTTACATTTTATCCGATCAAATGGGCTGGCATTTATTGGATGTCCTCAGTGCGACTGGTTGCATGATTTCAGGCACTTGCAAACTACCACCAACCTCCCCAAGCTGCAGTTATGGGGATTCGGGAATCCGATTCCAGTAGTATTTGATGAGTTTATTTGTCATACAATCCACCACAGACCTTCAATGGTACTGGACCAATAATATTAGGCTTGGGCTCTTGTGAGCGAGCTACATCCTGTTACAAGGGTCCACTAAACCTGGCCCAGTTGGTGTACGTATAGGTCCATGGACCATCTAATTCAAGATTTTTTTAAGGAACATTATGCAAGACAAGCAGTTAGATGTACTAAATTGCGTATCGATATTTATATGATTTTTTTTATTAAAAAAATAAAAATTTTTTAAAAAGAAAGTTATTTATCTAATAAAAATTATTTATATCTTTAATTTATACCGTTTTATTTAATAAATACTTTACATATCAATATTGATAGGCGTTTTGATACAATAACTCACTTTAGAGAGAGAGTTTTCCATATGCAATACCAACTTAATTCATTCATTTCGGCTACAATCACGCAATTTAAGTTTGACTAATTCCATATTTTTACGGAATTATTGTCCGTCTGCAACCGCAGACACATTCTCAGCTTCGGATAAATGTCAGTTGATGTCATTGCGGAGAAACGCGGACCCGCTGAATTATGTTCGAAATATGATCACATGTCCCCCCACGTGACCAAATAGATGCACGGCTAGCCAATCTACACCGCCCAACGAATTATCAGTGTTCCCGTTCAAAGATGTGATCTGGACCGTTAGATAAGTGAAAATATGACAGTATGTAGTTAGGTCAAAAAACTGAAAGCAGAAAGAAAGATCCTCAATTAACCAGACTATGACCGTCCCGTCATGCTCCCTGCTTTTTAGTGAAGGAAAAAGGGTTCTGGACGACGTGTTTCTCCACGCGCGCGCCCAACTATTTGTGTGCTGAGCAATGATACGGTAAAAACCTATCAACAATTTATCTGCTATTTCTTTATAAAATATAATTTTTTTTAAATTTTAAATATATCAAAATCAAAATTTAAAAAAATATTATTTTAATCAAAAGTAATAAATTAGTCGGTAGTTTATCATTTTTCATAAATTAAAAGCGGCAATAGTGAACCGCCTATCAGTTTCAATCAATCCAGTCAACATCAATGTTGTTCTTTGGAGATGACACGTGTAGTTCATAAAAAAAATAAGTATTAAAGACACTGAAAGAGAAATTAGGCGAGAGTTGAAATTCGCATGAAAGATCTACCCCGGAGAAATTGGCAAATGAGTGGGTGGTTGGTTGTATCTCTCAATATGTATGTATGAAACCTCACTACCAATGCATGATGATGCTTGCAGTTTATATTTGCATGCTCTTCATGCACCACACATCGATCGACATGCGTTAAAATGAGAATGGGACATGTGTACACTGACGTTTTGAAAAAATAAATATAAAAAAAGGAAGATAAATATTGATCTTTAAACGGCTCGGAGTTAGAATTTAAAAAGTGTGTCGAATGTTTTTTTTTTTAGTGATTAAAGAAATATTTTTTAATAATATTATAAATATTTTTAAATAAATATATAAAAATAAATAAATAAATAAATAAATAAAATATACTATTCAAAAAATATATTCGAGAGCTTTTTTTTGGAAAAGTGTAACAGCGCTCTAATGCTTTTAATAAGGGAAGAAACTTTTGTTGATCAGAAATTGAGAAGCTTCACATGCCCCCTCTACATGTGTGTGGGTCATACTCTTTCCACCCACCGACAGAGAGTTAAAAGGATAGAGAAATAATTTGTATTTTAACAAATTTTGCGTAGATTCTTTATGAAAAAAATATACTCCATTATAAAAAATATATATTTAAAAATAAAATTCCTTTAAGTTGGACCTACATTTTTATAAAAAAATTTATCCTTAAAACTTATGTTACAAGTTTATTCTAAGTATAATTAGTTAAAAATTAAATTCATCATATATTTCATTATTAGACAATAAAAATCGACTGCAATATATTAGCTAAAGTAAAAAAAATTAGACTTTAGTTATAGTAACTTTTAAAATAAACTTCAAATTTGATAGTTATTGTATATAGATCAAATTATATTTTATTATTGTTTGTACATGAATGTTTTTTTTTTTTTTTTTTTTTTTATGATGCCCTTTTTATTTACGATCATGGTGGCATTGGCCTAAGTCGATAACCTTAAGTCATAAATATAAGATTCTATATTTTTAAATTTTTAATAATGCACGGCTTCATGTGTTTGGATAGAATTAAATAAATAAAATATGATAAAATTAAAAAAATTAATAATTAAAAAAATTAAATATTTTTTAAATTAATATCATTTTATTACTATATAATGAATAAATGGATAATCCAATGTGGAGATTTAATGTGAATGAAATAACCAAAATTAAATTCATCTCATATTATTTTATTGTTATATAATGAAAAAATAGTTATTCCAATGTGGAGACTTAATGTGAATGGAATAACTAAAACTAAATTCATCTTACATTAGTTAAAAATGTCATTTAATTTTGGCTAATTTATTGAGAGTGCTCTGAATCCCATTATTTGCTTAATTTGTGTGCATTTTTCATATACAAAAATTGTGTTAATAGATAAATCTAGGGATATGGCCAGTAATATTAGATACGAGATCTCCATATAGATTTAATATAGAACATTGGTGGTAGAGTTAAATATAATTAGTGTGTTGATGTCGTATTTCGCAACCTGAGCACTTCCGTGATAACCTAGCTCACTTCACCTGAAAACAAAGAGAAATGGCTCATGTGACATCCGGGGTCACTCCGATGCCAAAATCAGTGGACGATTATCTAGAAAATACTCTAATGAATAACTAGAACAATCAAAAGTTTAGAGAGAGCTCCCATAGAATAGATGCTCGTTATTTATACTTGATACAGGTCCTACTGCAGATGGAATTCGTGGCATGTCAGGGGTCAGACCTGTTGTCACTCATTTCCTACTGTCACAGTGTGTCAGCCAGCGGCTCTGGTGGCTAGAGGAGATCGTGGTGTGTCAGCCATGCTAAGCCTGTCTCGCTGCTGAGAGATCGTGGCATGTTAGGTGTTAGTCATGCAAGGCCTGTCCTAATGCTTCCTGCCAGAGTTGGATGTCAGGTCGTGGGCAAGCCTTCCTTCGTACGTGGGGTGCGTTTGCGCCGTTGCGTGTCGGGTTTCCTGACACCTGCATTTGAGTGCGGTGTCCCTTGAGTCTAACGGATTTGTGACCGAGCTCATTCAGTCGTCCGCCTGTAGCTGGGCGTTGAGCCCAGCATCCTACGGTAGGTCTCGGTAGGCTGCTGAGCCTCGAGACTATCCCATTGGCACATCCGAGCTCGGCGATAAAAGGTCTTCCCAGATAGGTTTAGAGCCACGGGCACAGCACGTGATTCTTCGGTCCGGGCTCTTAACTGATGGAAGGGTTTTGCCCTTGGGCCTAGAGTTCTTGGGCTTGGCCCTCCTAGGGCTTGGGCCTTTCTAGAATGGGCCCCTCTATCACAGTACCCTGCGAATTCCTATCACGTGCGCATGGTGGGAATTCACAAAACCTTTAATTACGTTGTCGTCCATTCGGCTTCCTGCGCTTTAGGTTCCCGAGGCCAATTATTGTTGATGGGGTGCCTCCCCCTTCTCTCGAGGATTGTTTTGATGCGTTGGCGCCCGTCCCTTCGTATCCTGGGACCTTATTGGTTCGTGCTCCTCACTCTCTTGACACGACGCCTTCCATCCTTACTATCGCTCAGGAAACAGTGCGCCGCGTGGGGCTTGATGACGTCGTTGCTGTCAGTGCCGCTTTGTTTCCCACGCACTCTCTATCCAGCCTTCACTATATAAGGCCCATTGCCCCTTCTTCTTCTTCACCATTTCCTTCCACCTTCTTCTCTCGTGTTTCTGTCATTTCTCATTCTCCTTCTCTCCCGCCGTCATGTTTTTCTCCCTTCTCTTCTCTCCATCACCGCTCTCCTGTCGTTTCCCACCACTGTGATGGCACCCAAAGTTGATGTTGTTCCTCCGTATTTCAGGGGGAAACGATGGGTTTCCTCCATCTTCGGCAATGACCTCAGGGTGTTTCGCTCTAAGTATAAGATCCCTCCTACCGTCGTTCTGGAGATTCCTCAGGGTGAGCATGCAGTGAACCCCGACGGCACAGCGGTGAGAGTGGCTCATTTCCAGGTAATGTTCACCAATGGTCTTCGCCTCCCGTTTTGTCGACTGGTTTGTAAGGTTTTACATTACCTCAGCCTGGCTCCGTCACAGCTCCACCCTAATGCGTGGCAGCTCTTGATATCCAATTGCATCATCTTCCGGATGATACTCAGCAAGACTCTTGAGAAATACCTAAACATGACAGCCTAGGAGTTCTTGTCCGCATATCGCCTTATTTACCGACCGTGAAGCATTGTCAGTTTCAGGCCCAATCTCCAGGCCACAAGATCGCCTCGCTTGAGCAGCGTCATTCGAGCATAAAGGAGTGGTCTCAAAAGTTTCTCTTCGTGTCTGATCCAGATTGGGAGTACCCCGAGGGGGAGGCCACTGGTGAGGAGTTCCTTATTCAGGTGTGCTAGGGATTTCCACCTTTTGCAAGAGCCTGGAACTTAGGATTGTGCAAACTTTCGAAAATTCTGATTCCGTCCGGCTCCGATTCTGACTCCGATGGAGTCGGAGTGGTCGGAAATTGGAGTCGAAATCGGAGTTTTTTTGAATTAGTTGATGGAGTTGGAGTCGGAGTTAGGAGCTCCAAATTCCAATTCCGACTCCAATTTTTTTTTTTTTTTAAATCAAGATGTAATGTCGTTTTACATCTGGATTTAAAAAAAATTATTAAATGACATTGTTCCACTTAATGTGGAACGTCGTCGTTTCATCACACGGGGGGTCCAAAATGCAGCACCCCCTCCCCCTTCCCTTCTTCCTTCTCTCTTATTCATTCTCCCGTCTTCATTCTCCCTTCTCTGAACTTCTCGGATCTCTGCGTCTCACCGCCTCGTTCCCTCTCTATTGCCACCGGCCTGCCGTTGCTCTTTGCGCCTCCGTAGTGCGCAATAGAGCACTACCCTTTTTATCTGACCCTCTTTATGCGTGCACCTTAGTAGTGGTGAGGGATGTCTGCTTTGCGTGTTTGACCCCCTCTCCCTTTCCCATTTTCTCTTGACACCCTTACCCTTTTGTCCCTTTTGTTCCCCTTTCATTCTCTCATATTTTATCTTCTAGTGAAAGCTTTCTTGATGGACTGAACCTTGAAAACTATTTTGAGTTTGATGTATTTTATCCCTTCACACAATAATTAGAAATCTCAATTGTACACGTTATATTTCAATTATATTTTGGTATATATGTATATATATATTTCTTAAAGTCTATTTAATATGGAGACTATAATCTTTACACTACCGGCATAAAAATATTTGATATAAAAAAAAGTTGAAAACTAAAATCTTTTACTAATTAAATTTTGCCCTATTGACAATGTAAGAGGTACGTTCTTCGGATCTAGCACGGTGATACGTTAATGGTGTACAATTCAGATTGTACGGAATCCAAAATTTGACGGTGCTACTCTAACATCACCATCATTCAATCTAAAAAATATATAATGGTGATTTGAGGATTATGAACTTCTTTTTTTAAGTTTTAAAATTCTTTTAAGTTTAGTTTAATTTTATAGATAAAATGAGATGAGTTCAAATTAAAATTAAAAGTTAAATAATATATTATTAGAATATATATTTTTATTTTAAAATTTAAAAAAATTAAATGATTTATTTTATTTTATATAAAAATTTAAAAAAATTATAATAATAAGAATATTTGATAAAACAATCAAGGCTTAAAGATGACTCTAATTAATAATTTCGGGGTATAAATATGAATGCAACGATTAACAAATCGTTAGATAAATAATGCCTTTGAGGACAAGACGGAAAAACAAAAGGCCTGCTTCAATTAAAGTTATTAAACCAAGACAAAACGAAGTCGTTTCTATCTTGTTTACGTCGTGTCAAACCGTCTTTTACATATAGATGGATGGGTCCCAAGATCGTAGAACTGACTCATCAAATCCATGTCGCGTCAAAATATTAATATCCGCAAAAAATCTTATTATTATTACCTAATTCATACTAACACAAATGCTCGGAAAAAGTTTTTCCATTAATTAAGGAAAAATTTTAAATATAAGTCCTACAATTTTTTCATACTGTTTAAAAATATATAATTATATCATTTTATCTTCGTACTATCACATATTTTTAAATAGTTTTTAAAGCGTGAAACTTTGTCAAATAAAACAAAAATCCTTCTTATATCAACTCCCTCCGGTCTCTGTCCGTAACCCATCACTCAGCTCACTCTCACTCTCTCTCTCTCTCTCTCTCTCTCTCTCTCTCATGGCTTCCGATTCGATCCCACCGCTTTTGTTTTTCATCTCCTTCCTCTTCCTCTGTAGTTTTCCACCTCAGATTCCTGCAGTTTCCACCGATCAATCGGCCAGGACCTTCATCTTTCGAGTTGATTCTCACTCCAAACCCTCTATTTTCCCGACTCACTACCACTGGTATGCATCCGAGTTCGCCGATGCACCCCGCATCCTCCACGTCTACGATACCGTCTTCCATGGCTTCTCCGCCACTCTCACCCCAGACGAAGCGAACTCCCTCGGACAACACCCTTCAGTCCTCGCCGTCTTCGAGGATCGCCGTCGCCAGCTACACACTACTCGCTCTCCTCAGTTCCTCGGCCTCCGAAACCAGCGCGGACTCTGGTCCAACTCCGATTATGGTTCCGACGTTATTGTCGGGATCTTCGATACTGGAATCTGGCCTGAACGGCGCAGTTTCTCGGACAAAAATCTGGGTCCAGTTCCGGTTCGGTGGAAAGGGGCTTGCGAGATTGGAGAGAAATTCGTGGCCAGAAGTTGCAACCGCAAGCTGATCGGTGCCAGGTTTTTCGTTAAAGGTCACGAGGCTGCAGGTGCGGGCTCCGGTGGAGTACCGCCAATAACCATGGTCAACGATACGGTGGAGTACCGATCACCAAGAGACGCCGATGGACACGGGACTCATACAGCGTCCACAGCCGCCGGAAGATACGCTTTCCAAGCTAGCATGGCAGGGTACGCCTCCGGAATCGCGAAGGGTGTAGCTCCAAAAGCTAGATTAGCAGTGTACAAAGTTTGCTGGAAGAATTCGGGCTGCTTCGACTCCGATATATTAGCCGCTTTTGATAAGGCCGTTGCTGATGGTGTGGATGTCATCTCAATCTCCATCGGAGGAGGCGATGGTATCTCTTCGCCGTATTACCTCGACCCGATTGCAATTGGAGCATACGGCGCAGTTTCCAGAGGGGTCTTCGTGTCGTCCTCTGCGGGAAACGACGGACCTAACGTAATGTCGGTGACAAACATCGCACCGTGGCTCATGACGGTCGGTGCGGGCACGATAGATAGGGATTTTCCGGCCATCGTGACTCTTGGAAATATGCGGAAGCTCTATGGCGTGTCTCTCTACGCCGGAGCGCAGCTGAACGGCACAATGTATCCTCTGGTTTATCCCGGTAAATCGGGGGTTTTCTCTGCCTCGCTGTGCATGGAGAATTCCCTGAACCCCAATCTCGTGCGGGGAAAGATCGTGATCTGCGATAGAGGAAACAGCCCAAGAGTAGCCAAAGGTCTGGTAGTGAAGAAGGCTGGCGGTGTGGGAATGATTCTCGCGAATGGGGTTTACAATGGCGAAGGACTGGTAGGCGATGCTCATCTTCTTCCCGCTTGCGCAATTGGTGCGGACGAAGGAGAATTGGTCAAGAAATACATCACATCAACTGCAAATCCCACGGCAACGATCGATTTCCGGGGCACTCTGCTTGGGATCAAACCGGCACCCGTCGTAGCTTCGTTCTCGGGGCGAGGGCCGAACGGCCTGAACCCGGAGATTCTAAAACCGGATTTGATTGCGCCTGGGGTGAACATCTTGGCCGCTTGGACCGACGCGGTTGGTCCGACTGGGTTGGACACCGATACGCGGAAAACAGAGTTCAACATCTTGTCGGGGACTTCAATGGCTGCTCCTCATGTGAGCGGCGCAGCGGCTTTGCTGAAATCGGCGCACCATGATTGGAGCCCCGCCGCGATAAGGTCTGCAATGATGACCACCGCTAGTATAATCGATAACCGGAACCAGCCCATGCTTGACGAGTCGAGTGGAAAACCCTCCACGCCGTACGACTTCGGTTCCGGACATCTGAATCTTGACCGAGCAATAGATCCAGGGTTGGTTTACGATATCACCAACGATGATTACGTGAAATTCCTCTGCTCTATTGGTTACGGACCAAAAATCATTCAGGTTATCACAAGATCTCCGGCAAGTTGCCCGGTTAAAAAACCGGTCCCAGAGAACTTGAACTACCCGTCGATGGCGGCATTGTTCCCGAGTTCATCATCGGTGGGGCCGTCGAGCAAGACCTTCTTCAGGACCGTGACGAATGTGGGCCCATCAAACGCTGTTTACGTGGCGAGAGTTGAGGCACCGAAGGGTGTGACGGTAACGGTGAAACCGTCGAAGCTGGCGTTCACGACGGCCGTGAGGAAACAGAGTTTCGTGGTGACGGTAACAGCGGACACCAGGAATCTTGTACTGGACGACTCGGGAGCAGTGTTTGGTTCGCTTTCTTGGTCTGACGGAAATCACGTGGTTCGGAGCCCCATTGTGGTAACCCAGTTAAATCTTTTGTGAGCCTTGAGATTTGATCATGTCGTTTTGATCAACGAATAAAAAGAAGAAAAAAAAAAAGACAAAAAGAAAAGGTAGGTGCAGCCTTCCGTAATAGAACTTGCAACGTAAATTAGAGGTTTTACTGTTTTTGTGTGCTTGTCTTTTTGTTTTTTGATCCCTCGTTTGGCAGGGTAGGACTAGTTTTAACTTTTGAGGGTGGTGTAGCATATGTATTTTTTTTCTTTGCCTTTTTGCAACAGATTTGATGTTGTATTTATAGACTTTGAGGCATCTATATAAATACTCAAATGTCATGAACTTATCCATAATATGATTATATTATAGCCTGCCAAAATTGGGCATGATCTTCATGTTTTTGGGATAATCCTGTGGTCATCCTAAGTTTGTCAAAAGCCAATTTAGCTGGCTTGCATGATCACACTTTGGTAGATTAGTCCCGTGACTTTTGCTTTTGCTCCAATGCTTTGTGGCTGGTTGACATCATTATTAAGAGAAATAGAGTACTTACTGTGTTTGAGCAAAGGTGCATTCGCACAAACTCAATTCCCCTTGTGCTTGTGCTTGCTTTGATCTTTGTTATTGGTTCATGTATTTGATTCCTGGTCCGATTAAAGAATGACTTATTTATCATCATACTGCATCATTAGAATGTGGGATGCAAATCAATATGTGGGTTCCATTTATGTTTCTAGTGGGGTATGCTGCGATGTTTCTTTGCTTGAATATAAGTCAAGGTGGCTTGCAGTCATTAAAACAGTAGCAACAATACAAGGAGGTATACTTTTTGGTTCGAAATTATATTATCTTGTACAGGAATGTGGTGTGTTCAGAGATTAATAGGCTTGATTCTTGTCCATTTCAAAGCCCTAAAACCTTTTTTCTTTTCCTTCTTTCTATCTTCAAATATATTTTCTGTTTGCATAAAGGCATATGCTAATATTAAACTCTGTTTTCTCTTTGGCATGCCTTGCAATACTCCCTTTTTAAACCTTTTCTTTATGAGTTCCAGATTTTTTAGGTTTCCTACAAATTCTCTGTAATCTTGAGGTACACTTCAATGGGGGTTCTTTCTCCTTAACTAAAGCGGAAAACGTGAAGCCCATTTAACTTTCGAAAGATAAGAGGACATATTTTCTTTAGAATTTTTTGTTCCTAATTTTACTTTGGTTTTGCCACAAGGCTTTTTTAAAGGGGATCTGGGTCCTTGATGAACTGCATACTTGATTGATAAAGTGGAACCGCTTAAAAAAAAGACCTAATAACCTGTCCTTTTAACTAAAATCTTCTGCCAAGGTCCCATACAAAACACGATGATGATGGTCTGGTGGGGAAACCCCCCATTGCTTTGGTTGCTTTATATTTAACAAAGCGGGGATTGTGATCAATGAAAGAAGAAAAATATCATGCATTCATCTTCACTCACCATTCAGCCAAGCAGAGGGGGCCTCATGGGTCGGCCACTAATGCTGGTAAAAGAACTCTCAATGATTTGGTCTATTTGAGTGAACCTTTTAGGTAAGAAAAAATTTATTTATTGTCTATTTTTTATCATTTTTTCATCATTTTATGAATTATTTTATGATGTGAAATTAAATAATAGGTTCACAAATGAAATATAATAAATAGTTTTCAATCATCTAAATACACATCATGAGATGATGAAAATTTGGATAATGAGTAGTATTAATCTTTAGGCAAAGACCATTTAAAAATCAAGGGGTGAAATTTGTGAACTTAATCTGGACGTAGGGTCCAATTAGTTGGCTTGGATGGTGCAGCTGATTACTAGTTTCTAATTGGATCGAAATTCTCTATAGTTTCTGAAATCATATTCCGCTTATTCTTAGTTTAGTCCATACTCCTAATGCCCAAGAGATCACTCACTTCCTTTGAACTTACATGGAAGCCAGAAACTTCAGCATCAATTAGACAGATAGAATGCATCTATGATTGGCTTAAAAATAAAAGAAGCTAAGATGTGGAATGAATGTTGTATTACCCTTCAGATACTGGTTTCAATTAATTAATCTACAGATTCTTTTTTAGTTGTAATTATATAAAGGAAAGGTATCCCGCAAGTCACGGTGAGGCCCTATATTTAACATGATCGTACCTACCAGAAACAGATCTTATTCATTTACCTTAAAAGGAAGACCACATCGATAATCATAATAATAGTCTCTCTGTTTTTGGATTATTGACCCATTTTCGGCCAAGGTGCGCCTTTTTATTTTATTATATATATATATATATATATAATACTAGCAGTACGTCCCTTGGACGTTTGCCTAATATTTTTTTTATTTATTTTTATCTAGAGATTGAGAAAGTATTTTTTTAATGATGTTGTAAATTTTTTATTTTTTTTAAAATATTTATGATGATTAAAAAAATACATGAAAAAAGAAAAGAAAAATAAAAAAAATGAAATACACATTTAGGACATATTTTCGGGTTACTTTTTTATTAGTTGTAGCAGTTCTCTTTAGTTAATTAAGAATATTATCATATTTAAATTATGTTAAAACTTTAATTATTTATATAGTTATATTTTTTTAAAAATATTTAACAAAATTTCATCATTTATTTAATGATGAAATATTAGTATTTTATAAATAGTTGGTTACTTTGAAATTAGTGGTACTTGTGTAAAATTCTGTTTGGCGTAAGATTTTCGAATTGATAAGAAAAAACACATTTGCCACATCTGCCAAATTGAAGAAAAAAATAAAGTGTGATTATATGAAATTTAAATTATATTAAAAATTCAAATTAATTAGATAGTTTTTTTCTCTTAAAAATGTTCAGTAAAACTTCATCATTTATTTAATTATGAAAAATTAATATTTTATAAATTAAAGTTAATTTTAAGTGTGTGATATAATATTATTCTATTAAAAATGTTCAGTAAAACTTTATCTTTTATTTAATGATGAAAACTTAGTATTTTATGTTCATTATTTATTATGAAATTTAAATTATATTAAAAATTTAAATTAATTAGATAGTTTTTTTGTCTTAAAAATGTTCAGTAAAACTTCATCATTTATTTAATTATGAAAAATTAGTATTTTATAAATTAAAGTTGATTTTAAGTGTATGATATAATATTATTCTATTAAAAATGTTCAGTAAAATTTTATCTTTTATTTAATGATGAAAAATTAGTATTTTATAAATTTAATTTAATTTTAAGTGTATGATATAATATTTATATTTTAATTATCTATTTTATGTTAGTTTAAATCAATATTTAAACTTCTACCGTTAAATTAAATATAAAGATTTAGGATGAAGGGTTGTGATTTAAAACCCAAAGTTTACGTATGATATGTTATTTATATTTTACTTATTTAAATTAGTTTAAATAAGTGTTTTAATAAGAGAAATTATTTAGATATAAATTTTAATAAGAGAAATTATTTATTATAGTGATAAATATTACAGTCTTATAATTATATCTCTAAATTTTACAAGAGAAATTATTTATATAATTTTAAAGTGTGTAAAATATGCACAATATCTTTAACAAAATTTGGTATATTTGAGATCCACTTTAAAGAATCTACTTTTTACATAATTGTGATAAATATTTTAATGATTTTATTTTATTTTTATATATAATAGTGATAAATATTATAGTGATTTTATTTTTTATTTATAAAAAATCATGTATAGTGTGTGGTGTAAGAAATAGGAAAATATGAGTAAAATAAAAAGATAAAAAATTATTGTTTTTACATTGATCCATTACATTTAACGATATATGATTTTAACAACTCAAGTCAAGCCACCTTTAAAATTATATTCTAAAATAACTAATCAATATTACAATTAAAATATCTTAGAAAAAACTTAAAGAGTTATTGTCTTACAGTTTACTTGGAACCAAAATATGTTATAATTTATGTTATACAGACAAGTTTAAGCTTTGTTCATAAGTTAATTTTAACAAAATATATTTTTACAGTCTTATAATTGCATCTCTAAATTTTAACAAAAAAAATTATTTTTATAATTTTAAAGTGTGTAAGTTACGTATAATATCTTTAAAAAAATTTGGTATATTTGAAATCTATATTAAAGAATATATTTTTTACATAATAATGATAAATATTTTAATGATTTTATTCAATTTTATATATAATAATAATAATAAATATTATAGTGATTTTATTAATTTTTTTTCTTTCTTCACTTTCTCTCTCGAACTGTTCATTACTGTAGCACTTAAACAGTAAGGATCTTTCCGCATATCATCAAACCGGGTCAAAACAAGAAATGAGGCATTCACGGTTTTGTATTGTTCATTACTGTAGTACTTGAACAGTAATTTATAGCCACTTTTAAGATAAATGGGATATATATATATAAAAAGACTTGCTTTAGCTTTATATATAAAGGAAAAAAGAATACTGAGTCTATGCTCTTTATTTACAAACATATCTATTTTAAGATGGATTTTTACCACTGTAAAAATCTAACATGCAAGGAGGAATTAATAAAAGTGGGGATATTTCTATAGGCCTGCGTTGAAGCTGCCCATTGCGCCAAATTATGTGCACATCGATTTTTGTCTCGATGTATTTTTACAATTTTTCGTGTTACGAAGTTGCCAAGAAGATGTCTGATGTCTCTGATAATATTTTGCATGGTCTAATCTGAAACTTGCTTCTTGTTGTTTATTGGTTGAACAACTAGATTTGAATCTCCTTGAACTATGATTTTCCTGAGCTTTAGTTTTTCAACTTCTTCTATGATCATCAAGGCTGCAGCTGCCTCTCCTCTATTGGGATTGTTGCTTTGAATGAAATATGTTTTCACCACTATTACACTCTCCGAATCAGATCTACAAATTGCAGCAAGAGTACGGCATTCTTTCTTAACCGCCACATCAAAAGTTAGAAGATGAAAACCTATTGGTGGATTTTTGCTATTTTTTCTTTATTTTTTGGGATTTCAGCCCAAGCTTTTTTATGTTTAGAGTAAGACTTCTTGAGCTTAGTAACAAAGATATGGGATGAAATTGTTTCTTGATCATTCTTTTTAAAAAATAGTAGAGCTCACAATTAAAAATAGATTTTTCTACGTGAATTTAAAATTTGTCCATTTTTTTTTGAAGGAAATGTATTGAACTTGCATACCTAGGCCGTTCCTATTTTAAAAAAAATTTGAGCTAATGGAAGGCCGTTTTGTAGAATTATTAGGCCTCATCACAATTCTCATCATGTGTGCTTATGATTCTGAATTATTTAGCTTTTTGTCTATAAACTTCATGTAGCGGTTAGTGGAAATGCGTGTACGTTTCTTTGAAGAGGACCGATCAAGAACCTCCAACCCTCTCTCTGTCTCTCTTTCTCTATTCCTAATCTATTTCTCGATTCTGCCAAAGTGCTCTCTGATTAATACAATCTAGTGGCCGATAGGTAGAAGATGTTAGGAACAAAGAGAGGAATTGAGAGGGAGAGTGAATATGATCGTGTCGTGGTAGCTCTCTAGGTAGTTGGTTTTAGGAGATATGCAATTTCTCTTCACTTTTAGAAGACCGATCGTGTAAATTAAATGGAGAGCCAAATGAAGAAGTGTGACGCTCAAGGCTTGTTTGGAAAAAGTTTTCATTCCAAAATTCTTATATCATCTCATCTCATCTTATTTGACATTTCCAAACATCACTTAAATACAAATACTTTCAAACTAATCATTCCAAATTTCTCAAACTTTCAAACAAAAAATAAAAAAATAATTCAACTTTATAAAATAACCAAACAAAAATAATATTAAAACTAAATTTTAATAATATTTTAACTTTATAACTCAAACGATCTCATACTATTTACAAAATATCTTACTATTATTCACAAAATTATCATCTCATCTTACTCTCTAATCTTGCATGCTCTGGGGAGAGAGTCAGGTTGTAGACCTTAATTTTGGGTGTGGCCAATTACGTGCACATCCCAAAATCATTGCCGTCAACCAAAACAAAAACTCTCTTGAGCTGGTTGATCCAAAAACAGTTGTTGAGCCACTGCCAGGTGCCAACACCATAATTATGTACAAGAGAAAAGATATTTACAACCGTAAATTGTGCAATTATCGCGTAATCGTTTTGAAAAAAGTGAATAAAACATGAGACTTACATGAAAAAAATTAATTTTTTAATAGTGAATTCTACTATTTTTTAAAGCGATTACGTGACGATTATACACTTCACAATTATATATAATTGTATATAGAATTACTATTATGTACAAACCCAGTTACCACCATTGCAGGGAATCAAACCACCCGGCTTCTCCAGTCCTTCAAATACTTATATCAGAATCAATCTTTCTTATAGCTCATTGGGTTTTCTATGGATAAGTTTTTTGCATACCCATGGGCGGAAGCAACTCTGGGATTCCCTAATAATCATTGGTATTGTGTCCACGGTGTTAGGTTGGACTTCTAAAGGGCCTTAAGACTGATCACAAAGCCCATCAACAAAACCGCGGGACAGCTTTATTTTATTCAGACAAACTCCTCTTTTAACTTGAGTAAAAGATCAATCACAGACCACGGTTGTCACGCGGCTCGTTCCCAGCGTGCCACGCTTGTTCCAACCGACACCCCCTTCCATTTCCTTCGTTACCACGATTCCTCCAACCTAAATACGCCTCCGATCTCCTCTCAGCTTCGCCCTCAATCGAATAGTCACAAACTCAACAATGTCAGCTTCGAAGCCCTCTCAGAACACAAGCCAGGAAGTCATTTTCTCTAACCCAGAAGCCACTTCCTCTTCGTCCCTATACCCTTCCATCGACGTGAAAGAACTCGCAGAGAACCTCTTCCCTGCTGTAGACGATGACGTTTCACAGGCCTCTTCACACTTGCTACAACCCTCGGAAGATGTTCTGGTCAAGGTCCCAGGCGCACTAGTGCACCTCATCGAGAAAGACCATAGCGTCGAGCTCGCTTGCGGTGAGCTCGAGATAGTTAGTCTTAGGCAAGGCGATAATGTCGTCGCCGTTCTTGCGCGTGTCGGAGATGATATTCAGTGGCCGTTGGCGAAGGACGAGGCTGCTGTCAAGCTCGATGAGGCCCATTACTTCTTTACCCTTCGGGTTCCGCCAGATGGGCCGGTGGGAAGTGATGGGGACGATGAAGATTTTGCTTGTAAAGAGTGTGAGATGTTGAATTACGGGTTAACGATTGCGTCGAAGGGACAAGAGGCTTTGTTGAAGGAGCTGGATCGGGTTTTGGAGATGTATAGCTGTTTTTCGGTACAGAAGATGGGAGAAATCGGGAGCTGTGAGGTATTGGATGGCTCGGTGGCGAGGGAGATGTCTCCTCGGGAGTTGGAGTCGAAGGAGAATAAGGAATTGATGGGTGAGAGCTCGGCCGCGTACTGGACAACATTGGCACCGAACGTCGAGGACTATAGTGGGCACGTGGCGAGGCTGATTGCCGCAGGGTCGGGGCAGCTGATCAGAGGGATCTTGTGGTGCGGTGATGTGACGGTGGACAGGCTGAAATGGGGAAACGAGTTCTTGATGAAGAGGATGGAACAGAGATCCAATTCGGAGATTAGTCCATCAGTAATGAAGAGGATAAAAAGGTTTGACTAATAAGCTCTGCGTTAATGTCTTTATTTGAGTTGGTTAGCTTGGATGATTGTCTTATGCATATTCAGTTAGTCATATTTATCAATCTTCACCCTCCAAGGCTCCAATAGAAAGTTTGCTTTTTTGTAATTTTTTTATTGGGATCAAAGAGTTTTCAAAATAAGTTGTCTTAAAAAACAAGAAAGAAAGAGGCTAATATCACGTTATGGTGGACACTTTTCCAATAGGGGATTTATTGTGATTGGGAATGCCGGGGAGATGATCCGGTGAATATCCGTTTTTCTGACATTAGTGGTTAGATAGCCAGTTAGATGGCCAATTGATTTTGTTTAGTGATTTTCCAACGCAGAGTGGAGAGCCTGGAAGTCCGGTTGCATTATTTGTTCAATGCATATATGATCTACTTTTGAATTGTTTGACCTCTGATGAATGATTTACAGCTTCCTTTCTATTTTGTAGTTCAGGCCCTTGTTTCCTCTTCAATATTTCTATATTGTAATTTCTGCCCCTGTTTTTGTTCTTGATTTTTTTCATTTTATATGGAAGTATCATGTTGTTGATCTTTTAGGGTTAAAAAGTTGACAAAGATGTCAGAGAATATGGCTTCTGGAGTCCTTTCTGGGGTTGTTAAAGTGTCCGGATTCTTTACAAGCTCGATAGTGAACTCTAAAGTGGGCAAGAAATTTTTCAGCCTCCTCCCTGGAGAGATTGTCCTTGCTTCTTTGGATGGATTTAGTAAGTTCACATTACTTCATTTGTTTTTTCAATCTGTTCAATATGTGACTTTGATTGTCTGTGTCTACAGTTGTTTGTTTTTGCATTTGTCTTCTTAAAAGTTAAAAAAGAAGTCCCCCAGGGCGCGGGGGAGGGGTGTCGTCCTCTGTTTTTCTTACTAAATATGGGTAAATTAACATTGAGCAAATTGGAGCTACCACTAGGTTGCACGACAACATATATAGTGAATTTGCACAAAGCTACAACTGTACATATTGCTAAGCACGGAATGCCCTTTTGTGTCTGACAGCAAGATATTTTGAAGTCTTACAAGTTACAACTAGTGGAAAACTCTGTATGTTGCCTCATCTATATACGCCTGACTTGTCCTTAAACGCCAAAATGGGCTGACAAATTGAAGTTGCTAGTTTGTACTCGTGTAGCTACTTTGGAACAATTTTTTATTCATTGGCTACTTCTAGCTTTGTTTTCAAACCTCAGGAAAAGGAACTTATGCATAACTACTTGTTTGGAAAGTCAAGTAATTGGATCAACAGCCATATTCCTATGCAATCTGTTGTAGTTGGAACTTGCTCTAGGCATCATATACCTAGTGGATGGTGAAATGGGAAACTCAACTTTTGTCTAGATGTTATATTTTATTATTGATACATACGCAAGCTTAAATATAAAGACAGATCTCTAGGGCTTAATTTGGGATTGGAAGTTTCATGAGACAAAAGGAGGCTCTTGGAAAACGGAAAGATAGAAGAACTATTTGAGTTGACCAAAGATTTGGGATATAAATATTTTCCTTTAATATTCTTTCTTGTTTTCTCTGGTTCCAGAAAATATGGCATGAGCCATGCTTCTGCCACTAAAATGTGTGTTGTGTGTGTGTTTTTGTAGGCAAGGTCTTTGATGCTGTTGAACTTGCTGGAAGGAATGTCATGTCAACTACTTCAGTGGTGACTACTGGGCTTGTTTCACAGAGGTAATTCCTAATGTGACTGTAGAATTGATGCGGTAATTGCATCAGCATTGGTGTCATGAATATAATCACCATGATTCCTATCTTCTTTCTTACAATTTTTTGGCAAGGTCTTGCTCCACTAATGTTCATTAGCCTATGTGGTTATCGTCAATCATATGCCATTGATGAAATACAAATTTCTGTAGCTTGGTTTGGACTTTTTTACTTTTAACTTGCAAAACATCTCCAAGTTGGGGAAAGCAGCCGTTGTACCTGTCTCCATGTCTGGACCTGGCCAACTTTTAATATTTGTACCATGTTTCTCTCGTTATCTTAAAGATGCATGGTAGGAAGCAATGAAAAGAAGTATTTTTTGGTTCATTGCAGGTATGGAGAACAAGCAGCAGAAGCGACAAATGAGGGGCTTGATGCAGCAGGACATGCTATCGGTGCCGCTTGGGCTGTGTTCAAGATTAGAAAGGCTATCAACCCCAAGAGCGTACTCAAACCCACAACGCTTGCAAAAGCTGCTGCTGCAGCGAATTCTGCTGAACTGAAGGCTAAATATAAAAAGTAATGGCAGGCGTTCTACCTTCCTTTTTTCTTCTTTTTAATGAATAGCGGATACAGTTAGTTACACTAAAAGCACTCCATCTTAGCTTCTTACATTTAGCAGAGGCCAAGCTCCTTGGTAGCTGTTAGCCATTATATTGTTTTGTTCTTTTTCTATACTTCAATGGATCAGATGACTTCTGTAATTTGGTTAGTGCCATAAAATCAAACGTACAGTCCATTTGCATTTTTGTTGATCCAGACACCAAGTTATTTAATAAGCCACGTCATGGTCGGTATCATCCTCCGATCCATGAACCAAGTCATACATTATCACAAAGACAAAAACACATCATTAGTCTTTAATGTCTGCTTGGATGTGTATGTGGTTAGGCCATATTGAGAAAAATATCAAATACTTGGTTATTAAAGATGAACATGACTTCGAAACTTCTTTCTGATAAAGAAGCTAGTTTGGGTTTATTCCTTACTAGAACCCCAAAAAATAATCCCAGTAATCATGGCTCTTTCTTAATAACTAGTTTTGAATGGAAGACCGTTTTGTGGAAGTATTAGGCCTAATCACAATTATCATTCTGTGTGCTTAGGAATCTGAATTATTTAGCTTTCTGTCTATAAACTTCATATAGTGGTTAGTGGATGGGCGTGTGCGTTTTTCAGAAGAGGACCGATCTAGAACCTCCAAACCTACGTTTCTTCAAAGAGGACCGATCAAGAACCTCCAACCCTCTCTCTGTTCCTAATCTATTTCTCGATTCTACCAAAATGTTCTCTGATTTATACAATCTAGTGGCCGATAGGCAGAAGATGTTAGGAAAAGAGAGGAATTGAGAGGGAGAGTGAATATGATCGTGTCATGGTAGCTCTCTAGATAGTTGGTTTCAGGAGATATGCAGTTTCTCTTCACTTTTAAAAAATCGATCTTGTGAATTAAACGGAGAGCCAAATGGAAAAGTGTAACACTCAAGGCTTGTTTCAAAAAAGTTTTCATTTCAAAATTCTTATATCATCTCATTTCCTTTTCAAATATCACTAAAATACAAATACTTTCAAACTAATCATTATAACTTTCTCAAACTTTTAAACAAAAAATAAAATATAATTCAATCTTTTCAAATACCCAAATAAAAATAATATTAAAAAATTATATTCTAACAATATTTTAATTTTATAATATTTTTTATTTAATTTTTTATTTTTCCAAAATAAAAAAAAAATTAATTCAAACTATTTCATTATTATTTACAAACTATCTTATTATTATTCATAAAATTTTAATCCCGTTTCACTCATTAATCTTGTTCTTGTCCTAGCACTCTCTGGGGAGAGATTGAGGTTGTTGACCTTAATTTTGGGTGTGGTCCATTCTGTGCACATCCCAAAATCATTGCCGTCAACCAAAACAAAAACTCTTTTGGGCTGTTTGATCCAAAAACAGTTGTTGAACAATACAAGTCGCTGCACTAGGAATTAAATACATTGCACTTGTATTCAAATCCACAAAAAACAGTTGTTGAACGATCCAAGCCACTGCCTGGTGGCAACACCATAATTATGTACAAACCCGGTTACCACCATTGCAGGGAATTAAACCACCCGGCTTCTCCAGTCCTTCAAATACTTCTATCAGAATCCGTTTGGAGTGAGAGATAAGATGAAATGAAATAAAATAAAATAATGTGAGATAGTTTGTAAATAGAAATAAGATCTGAGTCGAGATAGTTTTTAAAAATTTTGTGTACTTAGATTGTAAGTGAGATGAGATAGTTTTAAGATGTTGGAGAGAAGATAGATATAGATCCTACAAATGATTATATATTATTTGTAATGATTTTATTTTATTTATAAATATATTTATAAATAAGTAATAATATTTTGTTAAATTACATACCCAATTTTTTTTTATATAATATAATTCATAATAATATTATAAGATGACAATATTTTTATAAACTCAGTTTCTATAAAAAATATCAAATAAAAATATATTTTATTTACAATATTCTTAAATAATTATGAAATATTTATAAAATCAATTTATTTTATATTTTTATTATTATAAAAATTACGTATCGAGCAATAATTTATTAAAAGAAATTTGAATATAAAATTTGAAAAATATGTAATCTATCACAATACCCATAGTAGGGGTGGGCAGCGGGGCGCTGCCACCCGCCCCCATGTATGGGCGATCCCCTGCCTAGATGTGGGGCCCCCCCCCGCTGTCCCTGTGGGGGAGAGGGATGAGGGTGGCCCCCCCCGCCGCCTATAGGGGAAAACCCCTCATCCCCCCTTCTTCAATAGTTTTCTCATTTTTTTTCTCCAATCTTCAAGGCTTCTTTGTCGATCTCTCTCCTAGACTAAGTTTGCGCCTACTCCAAGACATTGTAGTCTTTGCCCCTCTTCTCTCTCGATCTCTCTCCCACTATCCTTATAATTTGTTAGGGTTTCGACAAAAGGGATGAAGAAGAAAAACAAGGACTTGGGAACTGAGAAGAGGCTTCTGAACTCTGGAGGATCTGTTGAAGTGTGTGTGTGTGTTGCGAAGTGATGAAGTTTGAAGAAGAAGAGGTCCAGAGGATATGACGTCGTGGAGCAATCTATTACCTGGGTCAAAGCTGCCGTTTAAGTCAAGGTGTTGCACACCATTTTGTGTTGAGGTGCTGCGCACCATTTCATCACTTTTCCTTAATACAAACGGCAACCAACAACCTGGTTCGTTTGCAGTCTCTCTTTTAATTGGAAAGGCTAGCCTTTTACTATGATCAACTTCGTATTCTTAAAGCTTTTGTTTTGCTTGTGAGTTATGGAGTTGTTTCTTCCATACGACACCAACACGTCCATGAGCTTCACAAAGGGCAGAGTAGTTTTTTTTTTTTTTTGGGGGGGCACCGCACCCCGTGTAGTGGACGGGTTACCCCGCCCCCTCATGAACGGGGGTGGATTGTCGGAAAAAATTCACCTCCCCCGTTCATGTGGGGGCGGGGGACGGGGAAGGGTTGGCCCCCTCCTATAGGGGGCGGGTAGAACCCCTAATCCATAGTAAAATAAAATTTTACGCCTCATGTATCATCATAATCTGAGGAGAAATATTATGTAAATTTCAATAAGTCAAAATGTACTTGGAAAATTTAAAAAGTTCGAATAATCAAACTGCACCCTTACAATCACAATATTTATGATATTCATGTCATCATGAGCAATTCACCATTCACTAATCGCTCCTAGTTGCCTACATAGAAATGACAATGTCATCCTTGATTGCATCCATAGCTCAGACTGATTCCAACGTCATGTCAGGAAGACGTGTTGAAGCTACAACGTCACCAACCGCACGGCCATTCGGATCAAGCCGCATGCTCCTCCATTTCTTGAAGAAGAAATCGTCTGGCGTCGTCATTCTAATAAAATTATGTAACGTACAATATGTTGTGATCAGTAACCCTTGCCTCCTAACTAAATACGCAGGCATGAGTCTTAACAATCAAAACCGTGATTTAAAGACCCCAAATGTACGTTCTCTTACGTTATGAATGATTGAATGACGATACTTAAAATAATCCTTATATTCCCTAAATCCTTGCTGACCCTAACGATCACTTCTATGATATCTTTCTCTAGGATAGGGGGCATAAATTCCTGAGTACATGGAAACGCCAAATCTAGTAGATAATAATGATCTGTTAACCTATTAACAATAAATATAAAAAAAAAAAATCAGTTACTTACCAACTATTCCCAGAGATATAACAAAATACATATAAAGATAAATAATTTTTAATAAAAAAATTAAATAATATTATATGTTTACCGTCCAAAGGCCATGGAAATTGGTTGCGGGCCTGATTCAATGCATCAATGAATATGCATGCATCATGCACGATTCCCTCCCAACCAGTGTACAAAAATGTAAACTTCATATCTAGGTCACATACACACAAGACATTTTGGGTAACTCGCCCATACCGGTTGCAAAATGCCTCATATACCTATTCAGGTACAATAGCGTCGATCATGGTCTCATCAATTGCACCAACGTATCGCTGCAAACGAATAACCCATTTGATTATGCTTGCGTAAGTTCAAATAAATAATTTAAGCAAAACTACTGCATAATTCTTATTATAATTTATTATGTACGATAAAATACTTACCTCAAACCAAGGATAATTTCTCAGGTTGGCTGCGATTGCTGGGTGCACCTTGGATGTGTGTGTTGGGTGAATAAGATGTGTCCCAAGCCTACATAGGACCCGTGTGACTTTCCTTATGTGCAGATTAATGGCATTCGAAATAACTTGTGACAATTTCTCAGATTTCCATTCAAAAATTCTAGAATATATTGATGTCCCCACAGGACGATATTATGTTGTAGCTGTCTAAGATTCTGTCTTTGTCGACGACCAAGATTCCCAACGAGGTCCATGATCATAATCATCTTCTACAAATTCATCACTGTTATCAGTCGCACCCTTATCAGGAAAGATGTCGTACGCATCGAGGTTCACATCCATCGAGGAAGTTTCCATTGACCAATTCGCATCATCCATGTTCTATCACATTCTACTATGTTGTCCGACCAAAATAGTTAGGAATTAGAATTGCATACATTGAAAACATCATATTTTAATATAGAAAACATTACTCTTTTATTTTTAAGTTCTAAACTTTTAATCAACCATCCAACATATACTTGGCATGAAAAAATATTAGTAATAAATATCGCACTTAATGCCACATCTCAACGATCATGGAAAAAGTTTAACACAACACAATTACCAATAACATAAATTCATTAAACCAATACATAATCATCTTATGAAACAAATAAAGTAGCAGTCACAGAGATAAAGTAACAAACACATAAATAAGGTAGCAGTCATAGAAATACAAGTAGCAAGAGCGGAAATAAATAGATGATAAGACAATTATCATGCATGCTCATTAATAATTTCGAGCCTAGAGTTCCCTCCCGACGGGATCTAACGACAAGAAGCATTGCCGCATATCAGGGTCACATAACTCCTTTATTGCATGATACCATTGTGGACCCTCTAGTCTCGAAGAAATCTCTCTGAGCAATGTCATACAATGACTAATTGAATTGTAACCTCCATCGATGCCTTCACTAGGCTGTGATTCTTTGTTGCGCTTCACTGAACCCATAACTTCACCATCATCATACTGCTTACGTTGCACGATCTGCGTGCGTTTAACCTCATCCAGGCACACAGAGATTTCTTGATCGAGCGGGCTCGTTTTCTGTTTACGCCTACATGATGAATGTGCATCTACACCGCGTGAGTGTGACCCATCCCCATCAAAATATCGATGTCATCAACCTCAATGCGCGATCCCTGTTGACTACCCAATGCAGAAGCACGCCAAGCTTGCATCTCTGAATCAAGCTGCCGCTCCTTGTCACTATCTATGGGCAGTTGTGTTGAGGCGTGTTGCAAAGTCCCATATGCAACTAAAGCACCGAATATGGTGCACAACTCCTCGTACTTTGGTAGGCCAAATGTCTAAAACCTCCCTCATTTATTTTTGACCTAAAATTTTCATAATACACATATGTCAGTAATAAAGTTGGCACATGAAAAATTAGATAATAAAGGCACAAGTTAATTTTTTGCCCCGATGGCATTTTCCCAAACCTCATCGCTCCCCACTATCATCTTCGTGTCAGGATCCCAACACATCCCGATTTGGCTCATTAGATCGGTAAACGGACGCTGTTGGTCCTTCAACCTCTAGATTTTGCTCCAAATCTAGCTCGCGTCAAACACCCTCACACCAATAGCGGTGAGCCGCTCAGCATAAGCGGTATGCTCTCTACTCGTGATCTTGCCAATCCTTAATCTACCGTGAATGACATCTTGGTGAAGCATGTCAATGAATACTTCCTCCATGCCATCGCCCCAAATTTCACGATCACGAATCGTGTTTTTAGAATCATCCATGTTTAATAGCTAAGAAATTGATAATATGTCAATGCAAGTAATTGTTCGTAAAATATCCAAAATTATAACCTCATGTCAAGTAGAATAGTTCTTTTGGTAGGGTAGAAATGAAAAACAGAAATATTACTTACAACCCAGTATTATGATCTTTATTGAACATCATAATAAGTTGGGTACTAAAGCAATGCATTAACCTCATTATTGCATCCTACATCATAATAAGTTGGGTACGAAAGCAATACATTAATTACTTGCATCTTCCTCAATCAAACTAAAATAAGAAAAAAAAAGTATTAAGAAAATTAAACTCACAGCAACAACCAATTACATGCATCATGAAAAAAAAATTATGAGTAAATAGGATAAACTTGACAGGAAAGTTGACTAATTTAGGACTATCATATTTTGGTCGTTTTCAAGTAATGCTTAAAATTCACTCTCTCATTCTAATGTATAAGATTTGACTAGGACAAAGTTATGAACTGTCTTCCAAAAAGAAAACCCTTCAACTAAAAAAAATCACCAAATACAAATCATATTTATCAACTAAAAAGAGGCACTTGCAAAAATCAAGTTGCCAATCAAATGCCCCTCAAACTGCCAAAAATCTCACATAATTCCAGGAGTTTTGTAAAGGACCACAGTTTCTAACTGCCATAGTTAGCAGAGGCCAACATCAACCCTGTCAGCTTCTCCCTCAATCGAATAGTCACAAACTCAACCATGTCAACTTCGAAGCCCTCTCATAACACAAGCCATGAAGTCATTTTCTCTAACCCAGAATCCACTTCCTCTTCGTCCCTATACCCTTCCATCAACGTGAAAGAACTCGCAGAGAACCTCTTCCCGGCTGTAGACGATGACGTTTCACATGCCTCTTCACACTTGCTACAACCCTCGGGAACATGTTCTGGTCAAGGTCCCAGGCGCACTAGTGCAACTCATCGAGAAAGACCATAGCGTCGAGCTCGAGATAGTTAGTCTTAGGCAAGGCGACAATGCCATATCCGTTCTTGCGCATGTCGGAGATGATATTCAGTGGCAATTGGCGAAGGACAAGGCAGCCGTCAAGCTGGATGAAGCCCATTACTTCTTTACCCTTCGGGTTCCGCCAGATGGGTCGGTGGGAAGTGATGGGGACGATGAAGATTTTGCTTATAAAGAGTGTGAGATGTTGAATTACGGGTTAACGATTGCGTCGAAGGGACAAGAGGCTTCGTTGAAGGAGCTGGATCAGGTTTTGGAGATGTATAGTTGTTTTTCGATACAGAAGATGGGAGAAATTGGGAGCTGGGAGGTATTGGATGGCTCGGTGGCGAGGGAGATGTCTCCTAGGGAGTTGGAGTCGAAGGAGAATAAGGAATTGATGGGGGAGAGACCGGCTGCGTACTGGACAACATTGGCACCGTAATAGATGATTACGATCATCACTCACACTTGATCTCAATCATGCAAAGATCTGGGACCAAAATCAGCTCATCTTCCAAACTTGGCATCCTACAATCTCGTGTACAGCAAGAGTTACTTTTGGTTTATTTGTAAATATTTGACAGCTATTCTTGCCTTATTTGTAAATCTTAGCATAGGCACACTTTTGTAATACATTGTGTGAGTAAATCAATAAACACCAACGTGTTTCAGAATTCTCTATATGGTATCACGAGACAGCATTCTCAAACGAGTTTGATCGTCTTCTTCCGTTATGTCTTCATCATCGTCTTCCACCCTCTTTGTTACACAATCCACCAACCCCAACTCACATCCTGAAACTGCTATCATTGCCATCAACGCCACTGCACAGCTTCCTTACAAACTCACCTCTTCCAATTTCCCTGCATGGCGTGCCCAACTCGACTCACTAGTTGTCAGGTATGATCTTCAAGGCTTCATTGATGGCTCCCACCTCTGTCCACAACTTGGCACCACTCCATCTGTTGAGACTCAAGCAGCTCATAGCCGCTGGATCTGTCAAGATAAACTCCTGCTAAATGGGATTTTCGCATCGGTGTCTAAAAGCATTATGCCCTTGATTGCTTCTTCTAGCACTTCAAGAGGCGCTGGCTTCAATTGATCCGTCTCTTTGCAAATCGCTCTCGTACGCGAGTTATGCAACTCAAGGATAATTTAACGTCCTTGCACCGTGGCTCCAAGAGTGTCATCGAATACTTACAACAAGTCAAGTCCACAGTCCACTGCTGATGAGCTTGCACTTATTGCCTCTCCTCTCACGAATGATGATCTCACCCTCTACATACTTAATGGACTGGGATCTGAGTTTCGTGACATTGTTGGTCCTATTCGAACCCGCGAGAATCCCCTTACCTTTGAAGAACTGCATGACCTCTTTGTAAGTCATGAAACTTATCTCAAACGACTTGAGACCCTGCATCAGACAACCATTGCTACTGCAAACTATCATCAGAAGAAAACCTTTCAGTCTTCGAACAACAAAGGCAAGCCACAACGCAACAACAACTCTTGGCACAACCAACGGGGCTTCCAGTCTCAAAACAATTCTCACCCTTCACAGAAAAATGCCGTGGCTTGCCAATTCTGTTCTAAGCCTGGTCACACCGCACGCCAATGTCGAAAATTCTGGAACTCATCCTCTCCTAATGCCAAATGTGATGATACAGGCTCCTCCACACACATCCATGGGTGGTCAACTCTGGTGCTTCTCACCACATTACCTCTGATTTGTCCAAGCTCTCTGTTCATTCCGAGTACGATGGTACTGACGAGGTGATCATTGGGGATGGTTCAGGTTTGGCAATCTCTCACATTGGCACTGTAGATTTACGGCTTCCCACTCATACTGTTACTCTCAATAACACTCTTTATGTTCCTGCAATTCATAAAAAATTTGATTTCAATGCATGAATTTACCAAGACTAATAATCTTGTTCTTAAGTTTCATCCATTTCATTTCCTTGTGAAGGATCCGACATCGGGGGCGACACTAATGCAAGGCAAATGTGACAACGACATCTATTCATTTCCAGCTTCATCGTGCAAGGATAATTCCTCACCAATGGCTTTCACCACTGAATGTGTCTCCTCTGATATTTGGCACAATCGTTTGGGTCACCCCTCTCAGATACTTGTTCATCATTTAATAAAAATGTATCAGCTTCCATCCAATAAAAGTACTTCTCATTCTCTTTGTTCTTCATGCTCCATCAATAAAAGTCATAAACTTCCGTTTCATTCTTCTAGCATTTCCAGTTTTGCACCTCTTGAATATATGTTCATGGATGTTTGGGGTCCAGCCCCCCATACCTCACTTGAAGGTTATTGATATTATGCACTATACTATGTTGGTTTTTTCCTTTGAAACTCAAATCTGAAGTTTCTGCCATTTTTCCTCAATTAAAAGCACTTCTTGAAAAGCAATTTTCTTTACCAATTAAACATCTTTACTCAGATAATGGAGGCGAGTTTGTAGCACTCAAAAGCTATCTCAGTCAACATGGCATTTGTCATCTCACTACTACTCCACACACTCCCGAACAAAACGGAGTGGTCGAAAGTCGTCACCGGCACATTGTGGAAATATGAATGACATTGTTATACCATGCCAATCTCCCTCCATCATACTGGAGTCTTGCTTTTCAAGCTGCGGTCTACTTAATCAACTATATGCTAACTCATATGCACTCACTCAAATCCCCCTTCGAAGTCCTTTTCAATGCTAGACCCAATTATCTCAAACTTAGGATTTTCGGCTACCAATGTTTTCCATGGCTCAAACCTTACTCTCCTCACAAGTTGACCTCCAAATCTCGGCCCTGCATCTTTGTTGGATATTCCACTTCCCAGAGTGCATATAAGTGTCTTGATCGATTCACCAATCGCATTTTCATATCTCGGCATGTTTGGTTTGATGAAACCTGTTTTCCTCATGGGAAATCACTGTCTTCATCTCCTTCTACCCAACCGATACCCTCACCACCTCAACCTCTCATTCTTCCTACCTCGTCAATGACACTCTCAACTGGTAAAGTCCTCTCGGGTCCCTTACTCGATGTAGCTGGTCCACAGGTGCCTTCACAACCTTGCGTTGATGTCCCCCCTGCTTTACCTTCAGTTGCTACTGATTTCCCATTCATGAGTTCTCCTATTGCAGACACTGACCAGGTTGTTGAAACAAGGCCATCCCAGCCTTTGCGCATGGTGACCCGCTCTATGAACGACATTCACAAGCCCAACCGTCTCTTTATGACCACGAAGCATCCCATGCCACCGTCCATTGAACCCACTAGTGTTTATCAGACACTCAAAGAACCTCACTGGCGTCAGGCCATGAGTGAGGAATTTACTGCACTCGTTCGTCATGGCACATGGAAGCTGGTTCCTCCCACTCCCAAACAGAATTTGGTTGGCTCCAAATGGGTGTTTCGTATTAAAAGGAAGCTTGACGGATCAGTTGATCGCTACAAAGCCAGGCTAGTTGCCAAGGGCTTTCATCAACGTCCCAGACTTGACTATACTAAGACATTTTCTCCAATCATTAAGCCTGCAACTATTCACATCATCTTGATTATTGCTGTCATGAAAGGGTGGCCTCTCAAACAGCTTGACGTTAACAACGCCTTCCTCCATGGTACAATTACTGAGGACGTGTTTATGGCTCAACCAACTGGCTTCATTGATGCCTCTCAACCTTCTCATGTTTGTCATATTCAGAAATCTATTTACAGACTGAAACAAGCCCCAAGGGCCTAGTATCGAGCCCTTCATGATTGTCTTTGCAGCATTGGTTTTTTGAAGTCGGCATCTGACCCCTCTTTGTTCATATATAGTCATCGGGACATCATAGCATATTTTCTTATCTATGTTGATGATTTAATTCTCACTGGCAATAACTCTATTTTTCTCTCTACTGTTGTTAACAAACTTGGCTCCCAGTTTTCACTCAAGGACCTCAGGTAGCTTCACCTCCTTCTGGGTATTGAGGTTCTCCCCACGACACAAGGTCTCTTCCTCTCACAGCATAAATACGTGCGGGATCTTCTTCAGAAAACGCAAATAGAGGGTGCCAAAGATGTTACTACTCCCATTTCCACTTCAGGACGCCTTCATTTACATGATGGCTCACATTCCATTGATAGCACCGCTGCACCATGTATCGTACTGTCATTGGAGCACTCCAGTACCTCTCACTAATGAGGCCCGACATCGCTTTCTCAGTGAATAAACTTGCCCAGTTCATGCATAGTCCAACTGAACTTCACTGGGTTGTTGTTAAAAGACTACTGCGCTACCTCAAGAACACTCTCTATCATAGGATTCATCTCAAAAGGTCCTCCACCTCTCAGCTCCTTGCCTACTCTAATGCCGATTGGGCAAGGAACCTTGATGACCGAACCTCTACATCGGCGTACATTATTTTTCTTGGAGCAAATACAATCTCGTGGAGCACCCGAAAACAGAAAGTTGTTGCTCACTCCTCAACAGAAACTGAGTACAGGGCCCTTGCCAGTGCCACGTCTGAACTTGCTTGGCTTCAATCCCTTTTCCTTGAGCTTGGTGTCCAACTCTCATCTCCTCCAAAGCTCCTCTGTGACAACATTGGTGCTACACAACTAAGCTTAAACCCAGTGCTTCACTCCCGAATGAAACATATTGTCATCGACTTGCACTTTGTGAGGGACTATGTCAGTAAAGGGCTACTTCAAGTTGCACATGTTTCTACCCATGATTAGCTAGCTGACTTAATGACCAAAGCTCTCTCTCGCCAGCAGTTTCAACTTCTGAGATCCAAGATTGGTGTCGCTGATGGGAGCACCATCTTGCGGGGGCGTAATAGATGATTACAATCATCACGCACACTTGATCTCAATCATGCAAAGATCCGGAAGCAAAATCAGCTCATCTTCCAAACTTGGCATCCTGCAATCTCGTGTACAGCAATAAAGATAGCAGAGTCACTTTTGGTTTATTTGTAAATATTTGACAGCTATTCTTGCCTTATTTGTAAATCTTAGCAGTGTATAAATAGGCACACTTTTGTAATACATTGTGTGAGTAAATCAATAAACACCAACGTGTTTTAGAATTCTCTATACATCGAACGTCGAGGACTATAGTGGGCACGTGGCGAGGCTGATTGCCGCAGGGTTGGGGCAGCTGATCAGAGGGATCTTGTGGTGCGGTGATGTTACAGTGGACAGGTTGAAATGGGGAAACGAGTTCTTGATGAAGAGGATGGAACAGAGATCCAATACGGAGATTAGTCCATCAGTAATGAAGAGGATATAAAAAGGTTTGACTAATAAGCTATGCGTTAATGTCTTTATTTGAGTTGGTTAGCTTGGATGATTGTCTTATGCGTATTCAGTTAGTCATATTTATCAATCTTCACCCTCCAAGGCTCTAATAGAAAGTTTGCTTTTATGTAATTTTTTTATTGGATCAAAGAGTTTTCAAAATAAGTTGTCTTAAAAAACAAGAAAGAAAGAGGCTAGTATCCCGTTATAGTGGACACTTTACCAATAGGGGATTATTGTGATTGGGAATGCCGGGTAGATGATCCGGTGAATATCCGGTTTTCTGACATTAGTGGCTAGATAGCCAATTGATTTTGTTTAGTGATGTTCCAACAGAGTGGAGAGCCTAGAAGTCTGGTTGCATTATTTGTTCAATGCATATATGATCTGCTTTTTCAATTGTTTAACCTTGTATAATAGATGATTGTTCATTCTTTATAAACATATCCAAGATCTTGTACACAGATAATGTGAGATTATTCCTCAACACCCTCCCTCATGTGCAGGTCGTATTTTTCCCGATCCTTATCATGGATAAATAATGTGGGCCTCCATTCGTCCTGTAGTAGACCCTGATACTATAAAGAAATTCTTAAGATTAACTCATCTCATAAAACCGATTCTACAATAGATGACTGTTCATTCCTTATAAACATACTCAAGACATTTTTCACAAGCAATATGGTATTATTACTCAACATCCTCTTCAATATTCTATACTGTAATTTCTGCCCCTATTTTTTATCTTTATTTATTTTATTTTATATGGAAGTATCTTCTTGTTGATCTTTTAGGGTAAAAAAGTTGACAAAGATGTCAGAGAAGATGGCTTCTGGAGTCCTTTCTGGGGTTGATAAAGTGTCCGGATTCTTTACAAGCTCGATAGTGAACTCTAAAGTGGGCAAGAAATTTTTCAGCCTCCCCCCTGGAGAGATTGTCCTTGCTTCTTGGGATGGATCTAGTAAGTTCACATTACTTCATTTGTCTTTTTCAATCTGTTCAATATGTGACTTTGATTGTTTGTATCTACAGTTGTTTGTTTTTGCGTTTTTCTTAGAAGTTAAAAAAGAAGTCCCCCAGGGCGCGGGGGAGGGGGTGTCGTCCTCTGTTTTATTTACTAAATATGGGTAAATTACCATTGAGCAAATTGGAGCTACCACTAGGTTGCATCGACAACATATATAGTGAATTTGCACAAAGCTACAACTGTACATATTGCTAAGCACGGAATGCCCTTTTGTGTCTGACAGCAAGATATTTTGAAGTCTTACAAGTTACAACTAGTGGAAGACTCTGTATGTTGCCTCATCTATATACGCCTGACTTGTCCTAAACGCCAAAGCGGGCTGACAAATTGAAGTTGCTAGTTTGTACTCGTGTAGCTACTTTGGAACTTCAATTTTTTTATTCATTGGCTACTTTTAGCTTTGTTTTCAGACCTCTTAAGGAAAAGGAACTTATGCATAACTACTTGTTTGGAAAGTCAAGTAATTGGATCAACAGCCATATTCCTATGCAATCTGTTGTAGTTGGAACTTGCTCTAGGCATCATATACCTAGTGGATGGTGAAATGGGAAACTCAACTTTCATCTAGATCTTATATTTTATTATTCATACATACGCAAGCTTAAATATAAAGACAGATCTCTAGGGCCTAATTTGGGATTTGGAAGTTTCATAAGACAAAAGGAGGCTCTTGGAAAACGGAAAGATAGAAGAAGAACTATTTGAGTTGACCAAAGATTTGGGATATAAATATTTTCCTTTAATATTCTTTCTTTTTTTCTCTGGTTCCAGAAAATATGGCATGAGCCATGCTTCTGCCACTCAAATGTGTGTTCTGTGTGTGTTTTTGTAGGCAAGGTCGGTGATGCTGTTGAACTTGCTGGAAGGAATGTCATGTCAACTACTTCAGTGGTGACTACTGGGCTTGTTTCACAGAGGTAATTCCTAATGTGACTGTAGAATTGATGCGGTAATTGCATCAGCATTGGTGTCATGAATATAATCACCATGATTCCTATCTTCTTTCTTTCAATTTTTTGGCAAGGTCTTGCCCCACTAATGTTCATTAGCCTATGTGGTTATAGTCAGTCATATGCCATTGATGAAATACAAATTTCTGTAGCTTGGTTTGGACTTTTTTACTTTTAACTTGCAAAACATCTCGAAGTTGGGGAAAGCAGCCATTGTACCTGTCTCCATGTCTGGACCTGGCCAACATTTAATATTTGTACCCTGTTTCTCTCGTTATCTTAAAGATGCATGGTAGGAAGCAATGAAAAGAAGTATTTTTGGGTCATTGCAGGTATGGACAACAAGCAGCACAAGCGACAAATGAGGGGCTTGATGCAGCAGGACATGCTATTGGTGCCGCTTGGACTGTGTCCAAGATATAAGAAAGGCTATCAACCCCAAGAGCGTACTCAAACCCACAACTCTTGCAAAAGCTGCTGCTGCAGCGAATTCTGCTGAACTAAAAAGTAATGGCAGGCGTTCTACCTTCCTTTTTTCTTCTTTTTAATGAATAGCGGATACAGTTAGTTACACTAAAAGCACTCCATCTTAGCTTCTTACATTTATGATTTCTGTAATTTGGTTAGTGCCATCAAATTAAACGTACAGTCCATTTGCATTTTTGTTGATCCAGACACCAAGGTATTTAATAAGCCAGTCATGGTCGGTATCATCCTCCGATCCATGAACCAAGTTTATACATCATCACAAAGACAAAAACACGTCATTAGTCTTTCATGTCTGCTTGGATGTGTATGTGGTTAGGCCATATTGAGAAAAATATCAAATACTTGGTTATTAAAGATGAACATGACTTCGAAACTTCTTTCTGATAAAGAAGTTAGTTTGGGTTTATTCCTTACTAGAACCCCAACAATAATCCGAGTAACCATGGCTCTTTCTTAATAACTAGTTTTAAATGGCTTATAAGTCTTGAGATCCAGAACAACTCCAGCAAAGGAGCCGACTGCAGCGGCTATAGAAATGCAGAGGCATGTCATACTTATCATCTGAAGCCCTATCCACCTGCTTGTCCAACGTGCAATCTTCTTTTGAGAAATGTACATCTCAATGGGAAAGAAAACTGTCAATGGCCAGAATCCAAAGGCCCCAAGTATCCCAACAACATCGTTGAAGAAAGGCATGAGCATGGAGATGAGGGTTGTCAAAATAACAAAGATTGTCCTCCATATTAGACGGAAGAAGTTAAGCTGATAAATACCAAAGAAGGGGATAGGGATGTCATATTCGGCTGTTATAAAAGTACTCGTGGCCCACTTCCGCTTACTCCATTTTTCTATGAATGCAAACAAGGGCTGGCAAAAGACCTGCAGTTGACACGTGATTACTTCGAGATCTAAAGAATAAAAACCTCGTAAAGCTTACCCAAGCCAAGAGGTGCACAGAAATTGGGTTTCTATTGCTGCTAGAGCTATACCTGATATGCACCAACGAGGTGGACAACAATGGCTACATTTGCTATATCTAGTAGCCAGTAGGGGTTGTAGAATCCAAATCCAGTTAAAAGATTTCCGGGAGCTTCATCACCAAAGGCTGCATATCCCATGGCTCCACAAAGCATATAGAACACTGTTGTTACAGCGATGCTGAACAAAGTAGCTTTCTTCATGGTCTTGTGTTCTGCAGGAGGAGATCTTATTGTGTCCTGCTCAGGCAAGCAATTTGCACAAATTATTCCATATGTTGGATTAAATTGTACTTTGTCCGATGACCAATGTCATCGTTGTTGTGGACTTGATCACGAGATATCTAATCTAATGATCTGTGGTTAGAAGATAGGCAGATATCTAATTGAAGTACCTGGATTTCAATGAGGATGATGGAAAAAGAATATGCGAAGGCAATAGCTCCAAGAGCTTGCAAACTCCTCCACATCTTCTGTGTAGCAGTGACTGTTCCGGCATGTGTTACTGTCCCTATACTAATACCCAGTAGGCTTCCTTTGAAACTCCCATTTTCTGCCATTTAAAAAGTAGCGGTGTTTCATACATATGTTAGTTGTTCTTTTGATGCTATATAGGTACCAGTTTAATTTGAGTAACGATTGTTCATATGTCTATACCTGCTACTTTGCCTATGCCAAGACCAAGACCAACACTGGAGTATGTGAATGACATAATTGCTGCGACTATAGAGAGCCACCACACTTGATCAAAGTCCGGAATTTGAGAGAATATCACCTCTATGATTCCAAATGTTATCATGTACCCATTGCTGGACATGTGACACGGATCTTTCCCACCACTTTTATGGAAACAGTTTGATCTCTTTATTGCCCTAAATTGAGCTCAACACGAATATAAGAGTGAATATACTTTCAAAATTACATGCAAACTTTTTGTTACATACTACAAAAATTATAAAACAGAATGCAAAATTCATGTGTGAATTATATGCTAGCTAGCTTGGGAAACTCACATCATGCTGACTGATGCTGCAATTGTGTACCCTATCGCAATGCCAAATAGATTTATATACTGAATCAACCCGCATAACATGACCTTTTTTCCCCCTGCAATCTCACATGGACATGACTTTTAGAATCATGACAAAATATAATCCCCTATCTTAAAACGACAGAAACTATCCCTCACCCAAGTTAGCCTTGACAGCATCCATATAGGTGTAATTTCTGTGTCCGGTAACTTGGTCACCGGACCTATAGCACTGTGCGAGAAGGCCCGAGGTATAGACATTAACAAGGGCAAAGAGGATCATGACGACAGGTCCTGCAACCCAACCAAGCTGCCCTATGGCCCATGCCAATGACAGCACTCCAGAACCAATGACCGCAGTAATAATGTGTGCAGTTGCAGTCCAAAAAGTCCCTGCATCACATATATCGTTATCATAATCAGTTCCATGTGCTCACTGGATATCAGTTTTACCAACACGTAATTATAAAGGTCTCACATAACAGATCAATTTGTACCTGTTTAAAGAAGCTAAATTAGATAGATATGGTAATAATTAAGGAAAATGGCTAAATGATGAGTTTGGTACTCGTGAAATTGTAAGAAATTTACTAAGGCTACTCAAAATGGTATTCCCCATGAAATAATAATAAAAAAAAAAAAAGATTAAGTGGCCGTGTTATAAAGTAAAACTAAAATATATATTAGGTGATTTTTACCTGTTCTCTTCAAGCGGCCATCATCATCAAAGCACTTGGAGTAGTTGGACTGAGGGTTTATGACTTCAGCCTCGGTACCCAGGGTTTTAGGTTGGACTTCCACTTGCAGGTAGTGCTTGATGTCATGCCTCTCTTCTACCTGATCAGAGAAAGATGGGCATATATTGTAAGATATAAGAGAACCAAGCATCTCAACATGCATATATGAAAGAGATGGTCGGATTAGATTTGTCTTACGGCGCCATGATGGATCCTGGATGGAAGTGTACGACTCCTTGGTAACATGGCTATGAAATGGCGGAAATGATTTGCTAGAGAGAGAGAGAGAGAGAGGGTGAAGCTGAAGGATACTTGGAAAATTATCTGGAGATCGTGGGGTTTATATACAGAAGATCTAGGAGGATAATAGCTTGAATAGAACTTACAAAGAAGATCGAGAGGCCGGGTGATATTGCAACGTGTTGGTTAGCGATCATGTAACACGCCCTCGATCGGCCTCTAGTGCTAGCTCTTGTCCAAAACTTCCTCTCAAATTTTAGTCAAAGTGCAAATGATAACATGTAACGCGTACAAGATTCTGTTTCTTAGTTGATGTGAAGTACTACCGGTACTGAAAAGAAAAGTAGTCATGAACTAATTATTGAGTCAAGTTTCCGCGTGGTGGTCAGATTAATTATGGACATGTTGAAGATGACATGCATGATGCAGGCCATAGTACTACTTATACTGCTAATTATCGTATGCATAAATAGAATCATGAAAAACGATGAAGCTGGTTGAATATATAATTATAAATAACATATATGGATGTATATTTGCATATATATATACTCATGATCATTAAGTACTACAATTCTCTCCAAATCACCATTTTTGCAATCATAGTGTTCAGTATTGTACGTGGCTGATGGTGTGGTTAAAACTTAAAATATTTGACACCAACTGCAGGATGATCAAGAAGAAGAATATGTAAGGCAAAACGACACTTAACACAAATATATATATATATATATATATATATATATATATAAGCTAGATAGTTATCTCAAGGAAAAAGCTTATCTTAATGAAGGGCAAAGCAAAAGCTAAGAGAATGATTTGATAAAGGTTAGCCAATAATTTGAAGAGAATGATTTTGGAAGAAGCTAGGTAAAATTAAAATGATACCTACAGTAATTTGGTAACAGGTAAAGGGAAAGAAAGATCATCTGGATAGGATATGTCTTAATAATTTGTTTAGTTTTTTTGGGGCCCATGCATGATGGAGACAGCAAATTTACAGCAGAAGCATTAGGCATATAATGTACACTTGTAACACTTCAATTGATCTTCAGGTCGATATCTTTCCAACCTAAGCCACGCCTTCTCTTTTCTAGTTTTATTTTTTAATATGATGCAATAAAAAAACATGCATGATCTCTTGAGAGAGAGAGATGTTCCTTTATTTTCTTTTCTTTTTTTGCCTATCAGGATACCATCTCTAACACGTACGTCAAAGGATCTGCAGTGACTAAGTATACTTTTCAGTCTTTTCACAATCATATTGCGTTATTGTATTTTTAACTAACACATTACACTCTTTTAACCATTACAAATATAATATCAAGAATATATATTTTTCTTTTTTCATCCCACGTTAACCATTTAGATCAATAAGTGATAGATTTTAAATGTTATCATCTTAAAGATCTTAAATTCGAATTTTAGTTTTACATTCTAATATATTTAATTATTTTACGTATTGTGCTTATTTGTTAAGAGAGAGTGATTTGACCTACCCATGAGGGACAATATCAAGAATATATTATAAATAACTACAGTTAGCACTTTTCACTTTCGAAATAAATGAAGATATATACCCAGTGTTTTCATGAATTCTAACAACTAAGATGAATGAAACTAGTTACTTTAACGTGATACAATTTTAAATTTAGACGTATTAATAAATAGTAGTACTGCAAATCGATTCTGGTGGAGAATTCAGACATAAAGCAAGGTGAACTTTTGGCAATATATACCAACATTAACCATATCGGAGACAACCTCAATATTTCTCAGTTTTGTACCATTTCGAAGTACTATGATTGGTTATCATGACCATTAATCGCCGTGGCAAAGCATAATTAATAATTAGCGTCATTAATATATTTATGGTTCTTGAAATATACAAATTAAGAACGTACAATTGATCATCCTTATTAACGTGCATGTGGCAGAATCGGAACCGTACAAGTACCACAACCTAATTGGGAAGGTACTATATCTTCATGTCAGCACCCAAAAGAACAGTACTTACTTTCATTGTTTCCCAACTGGGTGGTGGTAGCTTGTCAACTTTCCATGCCACCACTAGAGATCGACATGACATCATTCAAATCATCGATCACATGTTATTTTTCACAGGTTTTGCCTTTTCTTTTTATTTTTTTTCCTTCCCAGTGGAGGACGTGTGCATTGACCTGGCGATACAAAAAACCCATGCGAAGGTTACTTTATATATATGGAAAGTGCAGGCGGGCCGATCTTCTTGAGTCGACGACGACTAGATCACATCAAGGATGACTTTAGTCTACTTGCCCTGCCCTTCCGTGGAGGGTCTTTGTCCCCAAAATGCTTTGCTGACTCTCCCACCACAGTCAACATGAGATGATATGGATGATCTCTAGATCTGGAGCCTAGCTAGCACCACCTAAAATTGTTCACGTACATCCGCCATTCTTGAACATCTATATAATCAGCAGGTACCTGGTAATTGGTTACTTTTTCCTCTCGTTTTCTGGTTTTCGAGCCGCTCCTCTAATGCTAGTTCGCAAAATCTTGATGCTACTAGTATATATATGGCACGTACAATCATCTTAAGGACTCGTTTAGATTCGTAACTCATCTCAACTTATCTCAACTCATCTCATTACTATTCAGCAACTTTAACTCACAAATCTCACTACTATTCACAACTCATTTCATTACTATTCACAATCCATTTCAACTCATCTCAAGTCATCTTCGAATCTAAACGTCTCCTTTTAATTAGTTGGTTGTGATATCATATTAATTAAATATCGTCATTAATTAATAATTAACTCATATATATACAACCATCTAATGCATGTACGTGTGTGTATAATAATAGCATAATTCATGATCGGTTTTCTGAAAAAGGAAACAAACCCCAAAATCACAGTTGGAACAAATTGGTTTCATGGATTGCCTCTATAATTATTTCTATCATATATCTTCCTTGATTCCTAGAAAGATGAAAGCATGACGGCCACTTGCAGTTGCACGAGGGCTGACCGTCAAGTCTGCGCACCCAAAGGTACTTGAATGCAGCGTTACTAGATAGGGACGGTCGATGGTCCTACGCACCACTCACTAATTATATATTATATTATATTATATTATATATATATATATATATATATATGCATGGTGGACAGAGTTTTGGCCGATCGATGTACTGATCTGCTTAATTAATTAGAAAGTAGTAGGTAAGGTAACTACGTCTATATATCTTTCCTTTTTCTTTTTGGCCAAAAAGGAAAAGTCGACAGACATCGATCGATCCAGCTTTTTGCCATTGCTCTTTATCTATGAATTGAAATCATATCATTTAGTTTACAATCATATATATGCTAGGTCGGCTTTATCGTTAAACCACGCTTTTCACATTTCATGCGTATATAGTAAACATGTGAAGTCAGTAATTGCAGCAATTATTATCATGATCGTGGTATGCGATATTATTGATGAAATCAAGCATGTATTTTACGTGTCAATATTATTTAAGAGTACCAAGTACAAAGGAAAAATAAAAAAAGGGAAAATGATACGAAGATTGAGGTTCTAATTCAAATTAGTACTAAGCTAGCTAGAAAAATATGATTCTACGTAAGTCTTTTCTTTTTTAACAAATACGTATAAAGTCTTTCTAGTGTGTATATATATATATATATGAGTAATATTAGATACAGTTATGGATTATCTAAGCGTCACGCATTCATTTTAAAAAATAATGGAATTTTATTAAAAAATTAATTTTTTATATAGATCTCATATTTAATCATTTTTTTAAAAGGAGTGCGCAGCACTTACGCACTCGATAACTATAAATATCATTACTATATATATCTTGATATTTTTTTGGTATATTAATCAATATTTTTTAGTATTATCTATAACTGTAAAAGAAAATATTAAATATATTTAAGAAAAATTTACTTTTCTACTTATCAATTATTAATATGTTGAAAATCATGAAATTTAAATTTCAAAAAAGTGAAGTCTCTAGTACTTGATTTTGTTTGAAGCATGGTAGTACTAGAGAGTTTCAAAGATTATTCTTTAATTATCATTAGAGTTATATATAAGAGATGTATGGAATATTATTGATGATAAATGCTATTTATCATTTTCACACCATACACTATTATAAAATTAATCATTTTTGTCATTCTAGTTAAATTTACATATTTACACATAAATATGTGTGTATTTAAATAGAATAACAAAAATGAAAAATCACATACTGCTATGTGGTGTAGGAAATAATAAATAGAATTTTTCATTATTATTAGAGGATTTTGGTTTCTTATTTCGTTGTCCTATGAAACTATATTAATATTTTCTTAAAGGAAATTGAAGATTGAATATCAATAGCTTATTTGCATGAGAATTTCACTTGACATCAACGTCAAAAATCCAGATATATATAATAGATAAGCAAAGATATGCGAATTTTAAAAAATATATATTATTCATAATTTTTTAACCATCATTCTTTCATTGTCCCTTAGTATACCATCAAATGAATAATAGATAAATAAAAAATAACTTGTGCATGTGAGAAAATTGTTCCATCAATTTAATTTATAACCTGCGTTTTCATATACTGTAAATAAAATTAAGTATATAAAATCCAGTTAATGGGACTTAATTTGTTATATATCTTTAAAAGCAATGAGAAATAAATAAATAAAATCTTATGATACAGTTAATTATGTCTTTATCATTTTCCTATTAAGAATGGAGAAATTTCATTTATTATTATTATTTCCTGACATAATTTCAAATAATCAAAAAATATTTCTCATTTAGGAGTCAAATTATTTAGGGTTTTACTGCTATCGGTTGGATTGGTTTGAGATCGGGCCAGGCGGCTACCACTTCAAGGCTATTGACTGAAATGTTGGGCTTAGGCTCTCGGCCTGTCTGAAACCCCTCAGAGACGATGACCTTATTTGTCAGCGATCTTCAGGGCAACTCGCTGGATGCCCGAGTCAGTGCCTTGTCGCAGAAGAAATTGTTTTTGTTTTTCATATAGCAGGAAAGTGAAGCCAAAGAAGAAAGACGAAGGCGAGGTACGACCGTGCGGTAACGGTGTTCTCTCCGGACGGGCATTTGTTCCAGGTGGAGTACGCCTTCGAAGCCGTCCGCAAAGGTAACGCCACCCTAGTTGTTGCTAATAGGCTCAGACGTCATATTTCTCGGTGTCGAAAAGAACCCCACCCCTAAACTCCGGGTACTCCGACACTTACCATTCCATTTAATCATATTCCATTGGTAAAAGTTCTTGTTTTTTTTGTTGTCTCAAAAGTGAATTTTGTTTAGAGTTCCTCTTGGTTTGTAGTTTGGTGATTTTTCACTAATGGGACTTCGTTTGTTCCAATTTGATTCGATAGCCAGATTATTGCGCTAGATTCTAATCCCAGGGGCCAGATTTGTTGTAATCTGAGATTGTAATAAATTTGATAGACTAACGAGACAATGAAACCGTGAAGTTGGCCCTTCGTGCTTTGCTTGGAGGGTTCAAATCTATTTTTCCCTCGTTTTTTCGTAATTACTTTTCGATTTTGTTCGTTGAATTACTCACAAATAATTTTCCGATACTTTTGTTATAATGCTTGAGCCGGCCTTCTGCTGGGCGAATGGGTTCACCTTTCTGTTGTAAGTTTTTAAGACGTGCTTTAAAATTTTGGTGCTTTTGGCTTCATTAGTTGCATTAAGGGAAGTACTAAGTGTCATAATGTTAGTTTTCTAGCATAATTATTAATGCTGTTGTTGTTTTGGCTAGTACATTAACCTTGACATGTTTACTTGCGATTTTGTGTTCGCCATCTTTTTCTGTGGCTTCTATTCTCAGATCGGTTAGGAAGATCGTGTCATCGGATAGTCACGCTGCGCTGGCCTGTGCTCTGTCATTGGAGTTAAAGCAGATGCTCGTGTCTTGATAAACAGAGCACGCATTGAGTGTGAAAGTCATAGGCTAACGGTTGTGGATTCTGTAACTGTTGAATATATATCACGTTACATGGCGAGCCTGCAGCAGAAGTATATGCAAAGTGGAAGCAATTTAGACTCCATTTGGTAGTGGAGTGTTCTCTCCGTTACGATTCATTATTTTCTCATTACTTTTTATTATTATTGAATATTTTATTATTTTTTTTATTATTATTCACAGAATACTTGAGATCATCTCACTACCAAAACGCAACCTAGACTTTCAACTTTCATTGCAGGTTTTGACCCCTACACTAGCATCCCATCTCTAGATTTCTTGGGAACATTTCAAGCATGGAAAGCCAATGTGACGGGGAGAAACTAGAATTGGATGAGGGGGTTTCTAGAGAAGAATTATAAACAGAACTTCTGTACATAAAACCGTGAAGTTGGCTATTCCTGCTTTGCTTGAAGTAAGGTTCCGAGAGTATTTGAAAATCCTCCTTACTTTGAGAGGTAAGTTGTATTGCTTTATATATTGCTTTACAGATTGTGTAACCGTAATACAAATCAATTGATGTACAATTAAAAAGGAAACAATATACAAACAAATGACCTACAATCACATTGGTCAACTTTGACATGTATGGAAAGAATGTGATTGAAGAGTGATATCCTCAACTCCCCCCCCTCCTCCCCCCGCGCAAGCGAAGCGTTGGATTGGATCTGACGTGGAGCTTGGACCAAAAGAACTCAAATAGAGGACTCTTAGTAAAAATATCAGCAACCTGTAAATGAGAGGGGACATGTTGGGTGTGAAGTTTGCCAGCTACAACAAGTTCATGGAAAAAGTGATAGTCCAATTCAACATGCTTAGCCCGCTTGTGTGAAATTGGATTGGAGCTAAAAAAAATGGCACTTTTGTTGTTATATAAAAGAAGAGGTTGCTGAGGCATGGGTACCTAGAGATCACGCAGGAGATGTGTGAGCCAAATGAGTTCAGCAATAGTGAAGGCAAGGACACGATACTCAGATTCGCAGCTAGAACAAGAGACAGTCGGCTGTTTCTTAGCACGCCAGGAAACCAAGTTATCACCTAAATAGATAGAGTAACCAGAGGTCGAACGGCGAGTATCAGGATAGCCGGCCCAATTAGCATCAAAATAGGCAACAAGAGCACCAAGAGAAGAGGATGGGCAAAAAGTTAAGTCAAAGTGAATGGTGCCTCTAACATAGAGGAGGATGCACTTAACAGCCAGAAAGTGATCTTCAATGGGGGCATGCAAGAATTGGCTGACAGAGTTGACAGCATGAGCAATGTCGAGCCGTGTGATGGTCAAGTACTGGAGTGTACCGACAAGAGATTTGTAGAGAGTAGGGTCGGAAAACAGAGAGCCATCGGTAGACAGAGGCTGAGAAATAACCATGGGAGTGTGGACAGGCTTACTGTCAAGTAATTGAACTCGAGAAAGAATATCCCGTGCATATTTGAGCTGATTGATGAAGAGACCGTCAGAAGTTGGAGTAGCTTTAAGACCAAGAAAATAGCTTAGAGAGCCCAAGTCCTTAGTGGCAAACTTAGAATTGAGTTTACAAGTGAAGCTGTCAAGAAGTGAATAATTGTTGTCTGTAATAATGATGTCATCAACATAAAGAAGCAAATATATAATATTTGACTTCTGATAATAGATAAAAAGAGATGTGTCAACAAGGCTACAAGAAAAATCAAGATGAATGAGAAAAGAGTTAAAGCGCTAAAACCAGGCATGAGGGGCTTGCTTGAAACTATAGATGGCTTTCTTCAATTGGCAAACATGGTTTGGGAAGTAAGGATCAATATACCCTGGAGGCTGCTCCATATAAACTTGATCAATAAGAGTACCATTGAGAAACACGTTCTTGACATCAAGTTGACGAATAGGCCATTTCTATGTCATGGCAAGAGAGAGCACCACGTGAGCAGTAGTAGCCTTGATTACAGGACTGAAAGTATCATTGTAGTCAAGACTAGGTACCTGTGTATAACCCTTGGCAACAAGACGGACTTTGAGGCGCTCAACAGATTCATCGGGAAAGTATTTGGTCCATAAAACCCATTTGGAGCCCACAATGTTGGTGTTGGCAGGCCAATGGACCAAAACCCATGTATGATTATTCTTCAGTGCATGAATTTCTTCATCCATGGCAGCAAGCCAATTAGGATTCTTAGCAGCATATTTGAAACCTTTAGGCTTAGTCGATGCAAGGAGAGCCGGAAGAAGACCAGAAGTACCCAAGAAACTAAGATTTGCTGGATGACGAGTCTTGAAAATGCCAGCTTTAGCTCTCGTGAACATAGGGTGAGTGCCCAACGGAATCACTGCAGTAGGTGTGGAATCTGTACTGGGCTCAGAAGGAGATGGACTGGGAGCCAAGTGCTGCAAAGGAGGACCTGCAAGGACTCATTCATTGGATCAGTACACATAATACATGGATTAGACTCAGATTGAGTAATATGTGGGGAATGAGTGTTAGGGGGAGAGGGAGGCGGATCTATATGGATGAGACTAGGTTCAAGGAAATTGGAAAAATGAAGTGAGGATAGAGGTTGGGCCTAAGAGGTAGCAAGGGAAGGAAAATGAGTTTCATCAAATTGAGCATGGCGGGTGATATTGAGCCTAGAGGGAGGATTGAGGCAGCAAAACCCTTTGTGAGAGGAACTGTAACCCATAAAATACACGGGATGCTGCAAGGAGAAAGTTTGTTAGGCATATAATCATGTAAACAAGGGTAAACACGGCAACCAAAAGGATGAAAGTTTTCATAATTCGAAGAGTTACCATACAAAATCTCAAAAGGTGATTTACCTCCAAGAAGCGGTGTGGACAAGCGGTTGATGATGTAGGCTGCAATGCTAAAAGCATCAACCCAAATATGAGGAGAAATGTGAGAATGAAAAATAAGTTTTAATCCTGTCTTAGTCACATGACAATGTTTTCTTTCTGCACGACCATTTTGGGCTGGTGTGTATGGACGTGAGAGCTGATGGTGAATGCCAGAAGAACGAAGATGATCTTGAAAGAAATTACTGGTAAATTCAGTACCCCCGTCACTTTGAAAAACTTTGATACAAGCAGAATATTGATTTTTCATAAATTTTTTAAATTGAATAAAAACATTATAAAAGTCATATTTCAATTTCAAAGGATAGAGCCATGTGAAACGAGAATATTCATCAATAAAAAAAACATAATAGGCAAATCCTAAATTAGATTTGACAAGGGAGGGACCCCATAGATCGTAATGGATAAGATCAAGCACTTTAAACGACCTATGTTCATTACAAGAATAAGGCAAGTGATGACTTTTTGCAATTTGACATGTGCTACATAAAGCAGGAGAAGGCAACAAAGATGTAAGATAAAGCTGTCTTTTTTTATTTAATAGAGAAATAATAGAATGATTGACATGTCCAAGTCGTGCATGCCATAAATCATAGTACGCATGAAGCGATTTATTTTTAAGGACAAAAATAAAAGCAGAATTGCCTCGCTCAAGCACATCTAAGCCTCCATCACACTTGCCAGTTGCCACCACCCTTCCTATTTTGTGATTCTAAACTATGAAAAAAAATTTAGTAAATGTAACAGATAATGGAAAATTAGATGTTAATTTACTAATGGAAAGTAAATTTTTAGTGAGGCGAGGTACAACTAAGACATCGAGAAGATGGAGATTTGGGGTAGGAGAAATTTTACCAGTGTGGGTAATGGGTAATGACTCACCATTCCCAACAACTACACAATCTTTACCCATGTAATTTGTGGATTGGTCCAATTGAGAGTGATCCACGGTCATATGGGCCGAGGCCCCTGTATCCACAAACTAGTCGGGGCCCATATCTTCACTGAGAGAGCAGGAGCTTGTGAAGACTTAGGCAAGTTGAGCAGAGGGCTCACTCCGAGCATAGCGTTGGTGGCAGCAGTCGGCGTAGTGGCCTTCAAGCTTGCAAATTTGACATCGTGGAGGACGACGCCCTTGGCCAAAGTTGGAGCGTCCTTGTCCGCATCTTTGTTGCTGCCATGCCCATTTGTGCGACCTTGATGGTTGCGGGAAGAACCACCACAATGGGTGGAATGTGGGGTAGCTGTAAAAGCCGCAACAGAGGAGGAAAGGAGTCCAGAGACTTCTGAAAAATCTCAAAGCTCTCTGCTTTGGAGATTAAATCTGCGAATGAAGGGAGAGGAGTTTGGGCCATCTGTGCTATAGAGAAAGTCGAGAAGTCGCTGTCGAGCCCACAGAGGAACCAGTGCACCTTGTCGGTGCCATCGACGGAATGGCCAATTGCATGGAGTTGGTCATAAAGTGCTTTGAAAGCACGAGCATACTCGGATTTGGTGCCGCATTTCATCAGCTGTAAGTCATCTTTGAGGCGTAACTCTTGGGCCTTTGATCGATGGCTGAACATGTTCTCAAGTGCTAGCCATACATCGCATGAGGTGGAGAGACCTACCACCTCAGCCATGGCTTCCTCAGTGAGTGAGGAAGCAAGAGACTAAGAAGGCGTTGATCAGTAGCCTTCCACACCAGGTATTTGTCACTTGGTGTGAGAGAGTCGACAATTTCAAATCTTGGGGGCAGCACAAGGGTGCCATCAACATAGCTTAATAATTCTTGACTCTCAAGAAGATGGAGGAGTTGGCTTTTCCGAAGGAGATAATTTGAGGAAGAAAGTTTGATAGTGATCATGTGGATTAAGGAGTTGAAGGGGAGAAAGGTGTGAGAGGTTTCGGAAGCCATGAGAGAAAATAAAGGATCGGTGGTTTGCTAAACCAATTTTGCTCTTGATACCATGAGAGTATTTGAAAATCCTCCTTACTTTGAGGGGTGAGTTGTATTGCTTTATATATTACTTTACAGATTGTGTAACCGTAATATAAATCAATTGCTGTACAATTAAAAAAGAAACAATATATAAACAAATGTCCTACAAGCACGTTGGTCAACTTTGACATGTATGGGAAGAATGTGATTGGGGAGTGATATCCTCAACAGTTTCCATCTTGTGGATATGGTTTGTATCTGTCTATATGCGTGCATCCGTTAGTGAATCATGGAGTTTTTCTTTTTTTGTCTACAAGAGGGAGTGTCTGTCTAGGCCTCATTTGTTTTTACAAATGAGATGAGATAAAAGTTGAATAAAATATTATTTTGATATATTTTTTTAATATTATTTTTATTTTAGGATTTAAAAAAATGAATTATTTATTTTATTTTATATAGAAGTTTAAGAAAGTTCAATAATTAGATAATATAAGATGAGATAAATTAAAAAGTTTTGTGAAAGTGAACTAAGCCCTAGGATCACTTGAAAAGAAACTGTTTTAATGGTTGATGGAATAATGTCACATCAATCAAATATGATATTAAATGAATATATAACATTTATTTTTACAAATTGAATATTGTGGAACCGTACGCTCATAATAGTGTTTGCAGCGATCCATTTTGATGCTCCTCATTCTGGCTAGTTGGTTCATTGGCTGTTTTCGTATTAAAGGGTTATTGCAATTAATTTGGTTCCTAGCAGCATATACATGATTTTTTTTCCCACTTCATATCTATGTTCATGGATATCGTAATTGGCTAGTAGTTTTGGTGCATAAAAGTGGTTATTTATCATCCTATAGAATCAGCTGTTCCTTCCTTTTAAGACCATTTACACCCAAGTGTGTTTTAGTTTCTTTGTTTTACAAGCATCGTATGCATGTCTTGTTCTTTGGAAAGGGATTGTGATATTGGAAATGAACAATAGGAATATAATAAAGGTGGAAGAGACAGTAAGATAAGGAGAAACATCGAAACACCAGAGTAGTGAAACTTCAGGCAAAAGAAGAGAATAACCACCAACCAAGCACAACTTCCCCTTCGAAACTTCTCCACTGTATTTCTGCAAGGGTTGCCAGCTCCAAGCTAGAAACTCTGCCTTAAAAGATGAATGAAAGACTTGAGTATGATCTTATAGAGATCAAATGGGCTGCTTGCAAACTAGGAATGGTTGTTCTGGTAATTAATGAACACCCTAAAGCAAAGGTCGAATGAGATGAGATGCTTTCAGGGGAAACTGACACAGTCTTGGTTTTGTGTTGGTCAAGCTCACTTAATTAGGGTATGCTGCTTAGCAGGCTTTTTATTGTTGGGATGGCTGAGACGAATAAATTTTGCATAGAGTGCATGCCTTGCGAATAGTAGTTACTATTACAGTACTCGAATAGTAATTACTTTTGTTGGTGAAGTTGTGTTACCAACCAGCTTTAGGACTAGATGGAGGAGACAACTAGAGGCAATCATGCAATTCTGTCATTAGGTCTGAAACAATGGATTCGGATCGATCCTTGTTTGAAAATTGAGGGATACTTGTTCTGCTACTATACTTCTCGTGAATCCAGAATATGAAAAAGACGTTGCGTGTAACGCAATCACGAAATCCACAAAGTGAGACCAATCTAAGAGGATATCTAGTTTAAGGCTTTGTTTGGATCACAAACATCTCTCAACTCATCTCAACTTATCATTACAATTTTTTCAAATTTCAATATAAAATATAATAAACAATTCAACTTTTTTAAATTTTAAAATAATAATAATATTAAAAAATAATATTCTAACAATATTTTATCATCTCAACTTAACTCAACTCAACTCACTTTAACATCCAAACGCAATCTAAGTTATTGTCAGCAAGATTTTTTCACCCAACTTCCAGCGTGGATCCTCATCATTAGCCTTCACAGTTCTTCACGATACGTACCATATCTGATCAAGCTTACTATGCGGTCCAGCCTGTATCGTTACAGTGTATTTACATTTTTTATTTTAAATATCTTTAAATATTTAAAAAAATATATACAAATCCATTAATAATTATTTTCTTAATTATTAAAAAAAATTAAAATAAACTAACAGTCAAACTTAAGGGATAAGCCCAGACAACATATTATCATCAAAAAATCTTCACAACCTCCTAACACTCCACACTCTATATTATTTTTAATTTTTATTATTTTTTTCTTTTATTAAATATTTATTATATGAATAATGAATAAAAAATTTGAAATAATTTAAAAAGAATAAATTCAAAAAAAAAATTAAAAAATTAAAAATTTAAAAAAGTGTGGAGTGTGGAGTGTGGTGGAGGTTGTGTAGTAAAGCTCTATTATCATTTTCCTATCTATCTGAAGTAGCCATCACTTTTGCACTGTGTGGAAGGAATCGATTTGGATTTGGTTGGCCTAAGCTCGTTGGGATGATATGTTAATGTAAAGAATAAATATAGATAGCAGTCACCGTTTAGGATCAATCATTTTACACACATGATGTGGCATCATCTAGATGACACATCTTCTCAACTCTAATTTATCATCTGACTGAGAGAGACAATGAGAGAGAAGCAGAAATGAGAGAGAGAGAGATGAGAGAGAGGATGAGGGATGAGAGAGAGAGTCGGCGAGAGATCTGATGAGAGAGAGAGTCGAGGAGAGAGAAAGAGCCGGAGAGAGAGAGTCGTTGATGAGAGAGAGATGAGAGAGAGACGCTGGAGAGATGATGAGAGAGAGAGGGGTAGTGTCTCATCTGCGTGTTTTGCAAGAAAAAAAAATACACACATATACAAATGGATCACATGCATCTACGTAGTGTGTGCATTGTGTGCACTACTACAATAGATGTTATATAGACGGACTAATGTAAATGCCAATAATCTGTTTAACATCAAAATCAAAAGTAGTGATGCTCAAATTACATGATCTTATAAAATTGCTCGACAGTGCGAGAAGGTATCATCAAGTTCGGCAAAGGTCCACCACCTTTTTGGGCCTAATCTTTTTTGCCTTTTAGGCTCTCTCTCTGTTTGCTGCAAGTTGCTTAATTCTTTCTTTTTGCTCATAAGATGGGCTATTTAGAACCAACATTTTGCGGCCATTATTCCTCCATGAGTTCTCTTTTTGCCAGTAAGAAAGGCAGTGAATAGTTCTGCATATTGACAAAGTGACATGGGGGGTGCTTCTTTTCATATTCATGCGTTGCCCAACTTGTCTTTCTAGGATAAAACAATTTGTCAATTTACTAAAAATAGGGTCGGACAGTGTTGTGAAATAATTTGTAAATAATAATAAGATAATTCAAATGAAAATTCAGGAATTCTGCGTGACTGTAATAAGGTAGTAGGTAGCTGAATAAATTAACTGGCTTCAACTGCTCCCTAAAAGCATGTTCCTTTTTCCACATACAAGGCCACGATATGCTATGACTTTCTGAAATAAATATACACCAAGCGATAACGTATATATAGTAGCTTCTAAAGAAAGAAAGAGTTGAAAAATCCCCCAAAAATCAGTACACCCCGCATGCATGCATGCACTGTATCTTAACATTAGCCAATAAAAAAGGACTCAAAGGTTAAGGCTCGTTTGTTTTTTGAGATGAGTTGAGATTAAAGTAAAAATATTGAATAAAGTATTGTTAGAATATATTTTTTAATATTATTTTTATTTTGAGATTTGAAAAAGTTGAATTGTTTATTTTATTTTGTATTAAAAGTTAAAAAAATTATAATGATTAGATGAGATATTTTTTGAAAACAAACGAGGCCTAAGTTGCTCTTCGATCGTTTTGTAAGATATTTACGTTGAAAACTTGACGTTACTCATGATTCAAATCGTGAATAATTTCTCTAATTGGCAGCGGATCCTCAAACATAAAACCACTACTTCAACTTGTGTGCTGCATGCATGATCTTGTAAAGTCTTTTACTCCACAGGTACCCTATTTTTCTCTTTTGAAATTGATTTTGGCATACAGTGCTAGCTTTGGCTTACAAAGTCTAACGCACCATAATGAGCATGCAATGTTAATGTTGTTGAAATCATTCAAACACAGATTTGTTTTTTTCCGGCCACTTTTTACTTAGTTTCTTCTTTTTCAGAAACACATTAGTCAAGTGCAGAAGAATTTGGGCATCATGTTTTTTTTTTTCCTTTGTTTTTTTTCGTGTATTTGCTTTTGGACGGGTCATTCTGGACATCATGTTCATTAATTGCTAGACATTTTTAACTCGTTCGGGTGGGATAGTTGTTAGAGCACACTAATATAAATATGCAAAATTAAGTGGGTTCTTCGATAAAAGCCAAAATCATGTGCTTGCTCTCGGGATAGTTGGTGGTGAGATTATTTCATGACCAATATTATATTAGCATGGATTTGAAATAATTATCCAGCGTTGTAATAGTTACCGACCAATTAACTCTATAGTTTTTTATTTTCTTCGTTTAATAGAAATGCTATCTGCATATATCATGTGACATGACATGTCTCATTCCAACTGACACGCATACCTCACGAGTTAGAACCAAAATTCCTGATCAAAATAATGAACACCATTGGCCGGACGGCTAATTTATCAAAATTCCATCATATACTTCGTTCTAATATCTCTTCTAAAAATATTGAATTCCTGCTCTACTAAAAGATTATATATCTCTAAATAAAAACTCCAAAAGTCACTCATGAAGTGGAGGGAGGAGCTCTGATTCCCTCACTTCTCCATTTGCCATTTTACTGACGTTTTTTGTTTTTCTTACTTTAAGCCGATATGCTTATAGGACCTCCAAAAAGTCACACGTGCCTCATCATTATATCTCTGAACTGTTTTAATCATATAGGAATCTAATAAAAATAAATTAATAAAATGATATGATTTGATATGATGTAATACATTAAATTATAAAAATAATTTTATTATAAAATAAATTTAACATATCATATAAAATCATATCAATTTGTAAATTTATTTATGTGTGATTTTTTTATGACTATAACATTTCTCTATATCTATTAGTCCCAATTAGCAACAATCCATTTTAACTTGCTTATGACATATGATACGAGCCTCATATGTCGTCTCATCTTTACACTTCCTTACTCTACATGTCACATGCCCTGACTTTTCTTGTTGAACGATTTTTACAAAGTCTAATTAATCTCAATTTTCCCAATAAAAGTGATAAACCCTTTTTATTTTCTCTCCAAGCATTTCGCTCTCAACCAAAACCCACCCAAAGATCTCATCTTCTCCACCCAGAGGGGGGTGGGGGTGGAGCTTTGGCTCCTCCCCCCTCCTCCCATCTGGTTTGTCTAGAAACTATGTAGCTCCTTTCTTTCCAGTTTTTATTCTATTTTTGTCCATATCAAAGTGAAGTGCTGATCTACTGCTTTTCGGAGCCTCGCGACCTCCACGCGCCCCACCACAGGACTCCCCAGCCGCCGATCCTTCAAACTATAGAAACAAAATGTTGAACAGAGCGGCACGTGGGTCCGTCGTCCTTCGGCGATCCAACGCATCTCTTGTTTGCTATCTACCTATGTTTTTGCTTCTCTTAACTAAAGATCGTGGGAAAGAGGTAATGGAAGTCTCTTGTAGGCAGTCCAAACCAGCGAAATGCAGCACAAATATCTTTACTGTGATTTTCAGTCGTAGTATTACAGTCTGTTTATCAGACTGTATCAAAACCACTTCAAGCGGCATCCCCTTGTGGGAAATAGGTGGGAGTCAAGTCATTGATCCCAAATCCCTCCTTTTTATTTTCATTTTTATTTCTTATGCTGTATTTGTTGGTTTGGATTTAATGTTGGGGCATCATATCCTGTTGACTATTATATCATATAACTGTTAAATATATTTATAATATGTCTACTTAGTAAAAAAAAAATCTCAATTTCCCACTTCCAAGGCCACTTTCACCTCGAGTGTCTATCATGTACATTGACCATCTTTAGGCTTTAGGTTGCATTTGGATGTTGAATTGAATTGAGTTGATTTGAGTTTTTTATGAATAGTAGTGAGTTGAGATAGTTGAGTGAGTTTTGTGGGACCCGCTTAAGATGATTTTAAGTGTGTTTAGATTTTAAGTGTGTTTAGATGTATTTATAAGAAGTTGTAAAATTATTGGATCCCACCATTAATTATTATTGTTCATATGACAGCTTTGTCTCAATTTACCGGTGCCAAACCTGCAAGCAAAATAAAAGAAATGAAAAAAAAAAAAAAAGGATTGCACTTGCTGATGACTAAATTTTTCTTAGCCCCACAAAAACAAAAATGTCGGTGGGAAATGAGAGGATTTTCTATTGGAAAACGAAAAAGGACAAATTTCAGATGGAGGGAACAAATATGTCAGGTGGGATCCAGTCAATTGTAGAAATTTGAAAAGCTGTAGGCCCAACTACTAATTTCATATTTAAATTGCTTTGAGAGGAGATGAAATTTACATTTAGATGTTGAACTCAGTCTAAAAATAAAGTGAACTGAATTGAGTTGTGCATGTGAACGAAACCTTTGAGTCTAACAACTGAATTATCCACAACAATATGAGCCCCTTCCCACTCTATTGCAGTATCTCATTACAACGACCAAATCAAAGCGGTCCATAACATGATTTTCCACCGTCACATCAATGGGAACTACTTATTTGAATCCATGCATTTTCCATATACTTTATTTCTTGGCAGCATATGCATTGAAGCTTCTATCAGGACTTCACCCCTCATCTTCTACCTTTGAAATTATTCACACATCATTTGTTTATAAAAAAATTTAAGAGAAAACTAAGTATTAAAATACCAGCTTTTAGGCAATATTACAGAGTCTATCTGATCTCCATGTGTATATAATAATGGTGGAAGATGTTTGGCAGGTAGGGGGATTTAAGAATATCGTGAAGGATAACCCGAGGTTAAGTTGGTGAGAGTAGTAGGGCCCAACAATTAATATAAGAAAACAAGAGTAGTGTGAGGTTAAGCATAGGGAAAGGGACAGGGAGTTGACCCTTATGGGGAGGGAGACTTTGGGATCCATCACCATCCCTATTACTCATGAAGCAACCACTTCCTAACAACATGAACACATCTCAACCGCACAACCCACCTATATCCTTTCCTTCTCTCCCCCACATCGTATGCTTAGGTTTCCTTCTTCTTCCTTTCTGCGCTCTATTTATTAATTATCCTACATAATTCCTCACCAAACTTTACTAACTTTTCCTACCTAGCTCCTATACTTTCACTATCTTGCGCCCAGTGCATATAATGCGCACCAACATGCCTCCCCCCCCAATAGCAGAACCTATGATCATCGTACAATGGCGGGGTTCAGCTTTATGGAGGGAGAAGTTATTTTGAAGATTTAACTACTTTTTATATATAATATATATATATATATATATATATCATGTTCAGCGTTTCCGATGAGATTGAACTAATCCCCTCCCACTGATGCCTTTCAACAGTACTATATGCCATGAGAGTTATATCGACCTAAGAGACACTATTCTTGGGAAACGTCGATCGAGTTGGAGCCTAGACTGGGCGTGCATGGTGCCAACAAGTACATCTATTATATACATATATACATATATATAGTCAGTCTCTACTCTGTACTCTGTATATATACATATATCTTCACATATTTGTAAGGAAAATGAGTTACAGTGCACACCATTTTATTCCCGGGCCACGACAAATGCAGGCGTGTAAAGCATTATGCATGCATGATTAGTTCGTTGGATTTAAATCTCGATTATGGGTTATCTTCCTAACCAAGTTTACGTGAAAAAATATAGGAAAAGAAGTTAGCCAATTGGTAGGACCAAAACCTCTGTCTTCTTGGGTTGTAAAAATAGTACCGTAGCCCTAAAGTAATACCCCCCCTCCGCATACGATTTTTCTCATGTGAGTCACGCTAGCTCATTCTTGGACGCTATTTCCGGCAACGGTACCTGACTTTTTCTTTTCCTCTCAGACGAGTTTTTCTTGGCGTTTAGGATAGCTAAAAATCTTATTCGTGGGAGGGAAACCGAATTTCAGGAATCAGGGCTGATGTTTTATTGGATTTTGAGACAGTATGGTTGAATAAAAATATTAAAAAATTATTTGAGTATAATTGTTTTATATTATTATTATTATTTTGAAGTTTAAAAAATTATATTTATTTTTGTATTTTATAAAAATAATAATTGTAAAAATTTCTAATCTAATCTCATCATTCAAATATATTTAATCTTGAAAATGAGTACTAGTTCACGAGGAGTATGACGTTTCTCATTGCCGTATAATCAAGGATCTATACAGCCATACAGGAAAAATCTAAAAGAGGACAGGAAAAAAGAAAAAGAAAAGTAGGCCCGGGGGGAAATAAAGAAAGAGAAAGGGATGATGGGGTTGGGTTGTATAATTAAGGATGGAGGGGCCCAATGGCGGCTGCTGGAGGCTGACAGGATAAAGGGCCCCAACGCCGCAACCACGCACATGAGCCTACGTCCGACGGCTGCCAACTTCTACCCAAAAAGACAGGAGTTGGTAGCGTGTGGGATGCACGATGTAAACTTGACTGTGCTTGCATTGATGAAAAATATTTAGTTCGTAAATAGATTTTTTTTTTTTTTAAATAGAATTGATTTGATTTGTTTAATTACATTATATTGCAAGTTTTTTTTTTAGAAAAAATTAATAGATTTAACGTATATATATCTCATCAGTTGCCACTATGCTGTTTGCCTATATCGTGAAAGTTAGAGGGTCGTCTCTCTCTCTTGTTACTGAGATTACAGGTTCGAAATGGTTTGCGTAAAACTTGTGAATTAAAGTTTTTGAGTGCTTTTGCATATTGACATTTGGTAAAATTGCGGTGACGGGTTATTTCACTTGAAGTCAGTAATTATGGCTCAATTCGAATATGTCACGACAAGTAAGAGTTCTTGTCGTCACGTCTAGAGAGGATTATACATAGGCCATCCTCCCCTACTCTTTTGAAAAAAATAAAAAATTCATCGGTTTATAAATTTTATTTTTACTAGATATTTTTATGAATCTAATTATTCTTACATCTTAATGTGCTGTCGTATTTATTTATTTACTTTAGACTTTAAGATTTTGCATCAGTTTTTATTGAGTGTCTCACATGCATGCTCTTATGGATAATATAAAATTATGTGTGATCCATACATTATTTTTTTCTCAAGCACTATATTTTTTTATGTCCTGTAGTTCGGACAATAAATATATAAAATTTTGATACGAACTTTTAATTGTTTATTATGTAGATTAAAACTTATAAACATTTTATGATGTAAATTTCAATTTTTATTAATTTAAGATCGATGTATGGTAAAAAAAGAAATGACAATTTTGAAATATAAAATAAAATAATTTTATTTGAATGTGTCTACACCACACATTATTTACGTTATATAATTTAATCTGAAAAATAAATTTTAAATTTTAAATCTTATAAATCAGATTCTAGATCTGTAAAGATTTTCAAATAACAATATTATATAGAATATAATATCTGGCCAATTTTCAATTCTCTCCAACATATCCAATTGGCTAGCAAATGTCATCACATTTGTTAAATACATGAAAACTAATTAAATTTAATTGTCCCGACGGGAGAGTGAGAAAGACAGATCATATATTCGGTTCTTCTCATGTTACTTTCGAAAGGAAGGTGCACCTACTTTTTAAGAAGTTGTTCTTTATTTTTATTTTTTTAAAGACAAGTTTATTTAAAAAAAAAATAAAGAAAATAGAAAAATTCACGAGAGACTTGGTATTACTTAATATAATACATTAGATTTACTTTATAATAAAATGAATATTACAATTTAATGCCATAACGTCACTATTCTAATACGCTATAAACAAACTTATTAGGTGAAGAGAATGTCGTTGGTAAGTATTGAACTAAGGACGAAGAGAAATAAGTTGTTTATTATCCCACAAAGATGTAGAAATTCCAATTCTACTATATGTTAATTTCAAACCCCGTGTATTGAATATAAAGGGAAGAACAAGTCGGATGATGGATCCATCCCTCACTGAATTTCCATAATGTCGGTTTTGCACAACTTTGTCATCTATCAATGTTTTTGGATATCATAACTTCCCTACCAAACACAAACGCAAATAAAAGCATAAGTTGAAGACAATCGTATAGAATATTATTGGGAATTTCAAACTTCTGATTAAGATCCTTTGGGTAAGGTAGAGATGAAGAGGGAAAGGCTAAAAGGACCCACCACAAGGATCATCATGCATGTGCTGTTGGGTGGAAGTTGAACCTGTTAACAATTAAGTTGGAGCAATTATTGCTCTGTTGAGAGTTAGAGAAGCAATAATTTAGTAATTAAATAATAACAATTTATTTTTTTAAAAAAATAAAATAAAAAAAAAACAAACCAACCTAGCAATATATATATATATATATATAACAATTAAACAAATTATTTTGGATCAAGATGGGGAAATATCTTATAGAAGCTTCTGATGTCTCTACCTAACACCTTTGAAAAAGGTGAGAGGTTGGAAAGTAGCCCCATTTTTATGTGGGAATTAAGAGGGGCTTGGCCAATGGCCATTGGTGTTTCAGTAGCTATCACTCCCAATTGTGTCTTTTTGCTAATGCCCAATGCCCATCATCTATGCCTAAGATTGCTTTTTTAAGCATGGAATTTATCTCTCTTTCTTCCTTTGATGAAGACCCTTTTCCAGTCACTGTTTCATCTTTCAATTTGCATATAATTTCTGCTTAATTGTTCAGTACACATAGACTTTGTCTCGCACCCCAGCGAGTCAGTGATATTAACATTAATCAATGGTGGTAGATATGGAGTTTTTTTTTTTTTTTTTTAATGGCTGGTGATTGTGTCTGTGCAACCCTTTTGACCTCTAACTTCATTATCAAACTATATATTTTGCCTGTATAAGTTAACCTCGTGCATATCTTCTTACCTTCTCTGTTGATTTCTACCCATTAATACAGAATGAAATTCCACAATTCCAGTCTTTGGGACCACCTGGAAATTGTATTCATTTGTTTGAGGTACTTGTATTTTTAGACTATAATTGAAAAGCTTTTCTGCCCATAAATTGGATTTTTAAATTATCTTTAGAATGGATTCAATATTCAGAAGACATTATATTTTTAACAAAAATTCTGTGCAATTATTTTTGCGTATTCATTACTTTTATCAATTTTTTTAAATATAAAATAACTGTTTTGACCAATCAAATAAATAAAGTGTGCAAAAAATACACAAAAATTATTATACATAACATAACATAACTCTTTAATTTGGGTATTCTTCAACCAAATTAAATACTTGCAATATTCCATATTTTTCAATATAAATAAAGTTGGTACGAAGAAGCTAACACTAGAATGTGGTTCAGTGTTTAGAGTGTACGTACAACATTTGGTCAAATTGAAATTACCTTATTAATACGTAAAAGCCAAACCAATAAGAAAGTAAACTGCATAAATATATGATTGAATAATTGGTATAGTTGATCTCTGATTTTAGGACCACCAAATAATTTCCACAAGATGATCCAAATCTATATTAATTGTATGTATGAAATAACATAACATAAAGGTAAAAGGTATGTGAACAAGACAGACGACAGAAAACACCAAACCTTAGTACGTAGAGTCCCTTTCTTTGGAGTCAATTTAGAAATTAATAATGGAAATTAGGTGTTAATTATATTCTGAAATGTACTAACAAAACACTAGTTATGGATGTTGTAGATATAATTTCAGGGTTTTGTAGATCATCACGTACAAAGGCTGATTTATTGTTTGGATTTGGGAGGGTGGACGTAGAAGGATGAGTACCACGGAGAGTTTGCTAGTTTCTTCACGCTTTTTATACTGCGTATTCTGCTTTTTGTTCTTGTGGAAATGATGGGTTACCCACCACTCCTAATCTTTTCCATGTTTCTCCTCCTCTCACTGCTTATCCATATTACCTCATTATTAAAATCCAACCATCTTCCCAAAAAGACAAACCCAAAAGAATCTGGAAATGTTTTTTGAGGGGGAAGGAAAGAGGCCGTGGAATCCTCTGTATCACATGAACAAACCATATGCATGTAGAGTCACGATTCATCCTAAAGCAAAAACTGATAACGATGAATCTCCAATTCCTTTTCACCCAAAAAACCAACCTCTCTCCCACTCCCTCAGTGGACATGGCGATCTTTGATTGTCATCAACTCTGTATCCCTCTACCTGTGCTCGTAGCAACAACAATTACAGGACCCTTTTGAAGATCTGGTACTGGTAGGGGGTGCCTGACAAACTCCAACTTTTTTTCCTGAGAAAAATAAGGGACCTAAACAAAGAAAAAAAACCCTTTTGATTTTTTTTTTTTCAAAAACAGAATAAATAACTATCAAATCAATGAATACACCAATACATGGAAAACGTTCACCAATAATGTTCAACTGTAATGGTACTGTATCACTATTCATTACTAATTATACAAATTAGAGAAAAGAGAAAAACGGAGATATTTCAAACTAATAGCAATCTCTTTATCATTTCTCTCCAATCTTTTGGGTTACATAATTCAAACCGGCCGATTCCATCTCATTTCGTTTCCAAGCTTCTGTAGTCTAACACTCCGCTCGTCAACCCCAAGAAATCATAACCAGTGGAACTAGTGCTACCACTGGTGCTACCATTACTAGCAACTCTGCAACTGCAATCCTTACTATTCTGCAACCCCAAGCTGCAAGCCATACATAGACTCGCTCCACCAGTCTTCAATGGTTCATGCTGGTTTTGGCAAGGAGGGCTAATCCTAAGCTCAAGGTTCAAGTCCGGACACCGTTCTTGAACCTGGCTTTCTGCGGCTTTCCCCCCAAACACCGCGGTTGTGGGGTTTTCTTCTTCTTTGACGGCAGAAGCAGCAAAAGATATAGTGGACGTTGTATCCTGAGCAGCCTCATTGATTGACCTGTGAGTTGCAGGGTCAATGCCTCTGTTCAAAAGTTTTCTTCTTATATGAGTGTTCCAGTAGTTCTTTATCTCATTATCCGTTCGCCCAGGTAATCTCCCCGCTATCAGAGACCACCTAAAGAAAAATCCAAGAAACCCCATTGATGATAATACCCAAGAAAAAAAAAATCCTTTATGTTCCATGGTGTTGCACACGTACTTATATAACATGGTGTATCATGCTAGACTTACTTGTTGCCAAGAAGGCTATGGAGTTTGATGATGAGCTCGTCTTCTTCTTCAGTGAAGTTGCCACGTTTGAGGTCGGGACGGAGATAGTTGATCCAGCGAAGCCGGCAACTTTTGCCGCATCGGAGAAGGCCAGCGGCTTTAGGGAGTGAGCGCCAGCAGCCCTCGCCGTGAGACCGGATATAGGCGATGAGGCGATCATCTTCTTCTTTGGTCCATGCTCCTTTGTTTGTGTGAGCTTTCTCACAGCAAGGAGACCTTCCCATTTGAGAAGTGGAATTGACAAGTAGTAGTAGTGGCTATAGCTGTTGGTTGGAATGAATCTTATTTTCTATTTGGTTTAGAAGTGAGAGGATGGTGGAAATGGAGGTCTTTTTTTATTGTGTTGCTTGGACATTAAGGCCGGCCCTTTGTGGGAACCTTGGTATGGTTATATATGTAGGCTTTTTGACTCACACACACACACACACACAGAGAAGAGAGAGAAGTGAACCTAATTGCTTCTAGATGTGAGTTGGTGAGACGGGTTAGAGGGAGTGGCTGGTGGCATCATCAGATAATAAGTTAAAAAGGAACATTAACTACGGGTTACCTTCAGGTAGGTGTAAAGTAAGGTATATTAATGTATTGGGAAGACATGGTGTGAGCAAACTCTCAAAATCTAAAACTCTGGAGAACATCACAACAATTATGTTAGTTACCTCTCAAAATCTTCTCCAACTTGCTAGACAACATGTACCAGAATGCAAAATGTATAACTTATAATTTATAATGTTGTTTAAAATCACACCCATTTCGGTTTTTTTAGGTGAAGGTCTACCCAGATTTTCCATTGTGTGGCCACTTACCCCTTGTTCTTCTCATTCTAATTGGCTCTGCTTTGCAGCTAAATATTAAGATTGCACACTTTTTGTTATTTTTCTTAGTGATTTTTATTTTCTTTAGGGTGTTTTAGTACTATTTAAAGCTTAATGGGGAGATTGTTTGTAGATCTTCGATGGCTAGTAGATTATTTGTATAATCTTTTTTAAAAAAAATTGTCATTACTTAGATGAATACATGTTGGTTGAAGATGGTAAGCACAAAATTACATCTTAAAAAAAAAATCCAGGGCCTGAATGAAGTGAGTTGGATTAATATTATGGTGAGTAAATATCTAATCTTGTCAGTTTTGGTCTGTTAGTTGCAGTGTACATCTAATACAGGATTGTACAAATGGTTTATGCATTCTTGTGTGCAAGTATGGAGATGGTAGTTGTGGATCTCTATTCTATCGGTACCCTATCATGAATATGAGAGAGAGAGAGAGAGTGTGTGTGTTTCTAGAAGGGTTGGAGGTTGGGTTAAGGGAGGATGATGAAAAAAAGTGGAGAATTGAAAAGACCATGAGTGTGGTTGTGGTTGTGGTTGTATGTGGGCTTTGGTTCACCTTCCACTTTTTTTCCTTTTTTTTCTCCCAACCTTCTAGTGTAAGTTTAGGCTACAATGGTAGGGTTAGGGATGGACAGGTTGATTCATCTTTTTGTTGTTATCTCCCTCCAATTTGTGGTACTGTTTGTTACCCACCACATTGTGGACTCTCTCTCTCTCCCATCATGAAAATCAAGTGGATGGTAAAAGCTTAGGATCATGGGGCACAAATTGTTTTCAGAGAGAGAGAGAGAGGTGTCCACTTGTATAGTTTTATCTGGGTGTATTTCACCTACCTTTTCAACTTTCCCTACCACCCTTGCCTCTAGTTCAACTTTGGCTTCACTTTGATGTTGAACTGGAAAGATTTACCAAGTACTTGGCTTATCGGCACAACCCCATCTATAAAGGTTATCCATATATTTTGCTTTCAAAACATTAAACAAACAACAATAGGCATTAACATCATGACTAAATTACTATGTTATTGTACTTAAAAAAAAAAAACAGTGTTATATCTATACAGAAGTCTTATACAAGAAATTTACAAGCTGGTGTGACTTAATATCTATACAAAACTCTTATACAAGAAATTTAAACTATGTCATTTTGTAAATTTATTTGTGCAAGATTTATGTGATGGTCAAACATTTCTCATTTTAAAATTCTATTAAAATTACTTAAAGAAACAATGGATCAGATCATATGACTAAGCACATTAATTTCTTCTGCCTCTAGTCTCTCCCGTTTCAATCAGACTGCATTCATCGTCACAATCAGTGAGGTCGCTTTAACGCTAGTTAATAGCATAATGGTCTTATCTTAACATGTCTTCCCTCCCTACAAAATGAACCAAAAGAAACAAAAACAAGAGAAAAGCCACATGGGAGAGGAATCCACACAGATAATTCAAAAAGAACGATTTTTTTTTTTTTTACGTGGTAGGTTAGGCTCAAGATCGGCAATTATCTGAAATGCATAGTGACAGCCAGCACAGCAACTCTTGGACCATCATGTGCTTAGGTATCGAGTCAAGACTTGTGGGGTTGCCCTAAAAACCCTTACCTACCTCTTCAGCTGCCTCCTCATGTGGGGCTCCCTGGACTTTTGCAAGAGGTCTGTTTCAAATGTTCCATTGCCAACACTGTGGATAGATCCTGAAATATGTGGTACTTTCCTATTAAGTTTCTTTGTATCCATCATTCCATCGTTTTTTTTTTTTTTTTTTTTTTTTGAGGTCTTCAATTTCCTCAAGCAGGGACATTAAAAGCAAACTAGGGAGTATTGCTTCTTGAGAAAGATTGGTTTATGTTTCTTGCAGAGTGGATAGGGAAAGAAGATAATCTAAGTCATGCTATAAATGACAATCTCTCTACCATACTCCACGAAGACATGGATGAGGCACTGGGAGACGCTTCTTGCACAGCCAAAATGTCACAATCCTTGAAATTATGCATACAGCAAGCTGTCTGTTTTGCGCGCATGCCCCACACGCATTCTTGGGTCTGAATTGTTCAGAGACAACACTGACGATTATAATCTGGCAATTCTTCAAAGAGAGAACCCAATTCTCAAAGCTTTAAAAATTTGTGAAAGAAACTAATCATGAGGAACCGAAGGCTCGCATTTAAATTGGGCGAGCTCGCATTAATGGTTACTTCAAATTGATGAGAAAGTTCACTTGTATCTCTTTCTGCCAGTTCGTCTAGCAGCCATGCATTAGTTACAATAATGCTAAAGACACGGGGAAAGATAGACGGGGGGCATGAACAAATCACTGCTTTTTAGTAAAGCTCTACTGCTCTGACCCGTTTTATTGGCACATAAAGACAAGAACATTGTAGCTTTTTTGTGTTGCATGTGTAAGCAAAAATGAGCTCAGTGCTATAGAATCATAAGGGTAGTAGTAACAGAGATATTTGAGATTAGATCAAATAAGCCATGTTCATTTAATATTCTTGTGAACTTCGTAAAAGTAGCTCAAGATCACCACAGCAGCAGCAACCGCAACTCCTACACCACTTTGTGCCAGTATGCTGCTCTGCTTTGAAATTACCTTTGAACCAGAGGAACTTGGAGCAAACCCAAGCTCTGATAGTTTCTTATGCGATTCTGCATAATCTCTAAAGAATGCTTCCTCGTCCTGCCACAAATGAATTTGAGTAGCAAATAAGAGAAAGACATCAAATTTAAAAACCCAATGAAAAGTGCCAAAGATGTAAATTGCCAAGGTTTAGCTTATTTTGATGGGGAACAAGAACGCGAGCCTCAGATCACATTTACGGATGATTGAGCTGGATTATTATTAAGCTTTTTACTATTTTCCATTTATTTGTTTTATTTTTTCAGATTGGTGGTATTTTTTTTATTTTGGCTTTATATTATCTTAGTGAGCCATTAACCCAAGTATTATTAGGGTCAGGTTTAATCTCCACTCTATAAACCTAATTTTCTATTGTGTTACAGTGTTAGCAACTTTTATTGAATTAAGAATATTTTGAGACTGTTCGCCTTTCTCTTCGGCTTCTTCTTTTCCCTCCTCTTCTCTCTCTTTCTTCTTCCATACTGTCCTAATCATATTTAAAGAGAGCACAGAAGCTAGTACTGTAGGAGCAGCTGAAATGAATTCAAAGACCTACAAATTCCGTAATTGCCTCGAATATCACTGTCCAAGACCATCGCAAACAGAACTTACCCATACAATGTGTCAGCTTTTGTTCTGTGGTGTTGATTTGGATTATAGAATCAGATCATGGTTACGTTTATTGACAGAACAAATCAATTATTTGAGCAAAGAAACACAAATATAACCACTGAATCCAATGAATTGAGAAACAAACACAGATGCTTCTAACATTTTTTTTTTGACCGGTACTACTTTGCCGCTAGAGTAGCCCACTCCAAGTGACCGCTGGGCCAAGATTTCCTTTTCATATTTTTTCAATTTTTTTATCATTTTTAAACATTTTTAAAAAATATAAAAAAAAATATCGATACACTAATAGTCGCTTCTTTAACTAAAGTAAAAATAAAAAATAAAATAAAATATATGAGGTATTAAAATGAGAGGATAAATTGAGTGGATATTTTTTTTTTTTTTTTTTTTGTCAAAAAATAATTAAGTCCAGTATCATGTCTGCCATATCAGAGTTTTGCGCCAAACCCAACCACAATTGTTTTTAGCAAAAGAGAGCCAGATGGGGGAGCCACATTTGAAATACTCAATGATGGCAGCATCAACTTCTACAGGTCCAAGTACCACAATGAACACTAATCCAAGACTACGTTGGGGAAAACTGGCAGTGACAAACTTAGATATATTTCAAGCAGCAAGACGAACATAATATATTTCTGAGTCATATAGTATTATATCCCAGGTAACAATTCTATATTGGTTGTTGAACCGAAATAAGCAAATGTTACCTTTGCATACAGCTCCACATAGTGACGGAAATTAGGATCATCCACTAAAGCCTTGTCTGTTGGAAGTCGCAACAGACCCTCTGATTCCCCCTCCAAAAGTTCCCTGGTATCAAGACTAACTATCAATGGATGGCTGAAAATCAAAGGCTCTGAAAAACACCCTTATGAAGGTAAAGGCAACAATTTGCAAGCCCTATTTCAGGTCTTACACAAAGTATGAGTTATCAAACTTAAGAGGTTCCTTAGTCCAAGGACCATCAAAACCAGATCTCTCTGGATGTGCCCTTCCCTGCAACAACAGAGCAAAGGAATGGTGTAATCACGTGTTCCATTGCCAAAGAAAACCACATACAGATGAAAACATAAAGAAAGAACTACCAAAGTGTGGCCCCCAGACAGAGCAACAATATCCTCGTCAGACAGACCCATCCGATAAAAGATATCCCTAAGATGTGGTGCACCTACACCAAAATCGTACCAAAAGTCAATTCAACAATGTTTTTTCAACCTTTTAAACCATATGCATGCAATAACTCCACACACGACACTCTTGTAAGACTCCACCATAAATTTAAAAAAACAAAAAAAATACAGAGGTAAAGGAAGCGTGTGTGAGTGTGTGAGAGAAAGAGAGAGAGCAGGGGGGAGGAGCAGCAATGGCACTTATGATCCTTTTACAACTTAGAAGAGTGAAAATGTGAGATAGCCCTTGTACAACTTTGTGTTTTTACTTCCACATCACATCTAAAATTTTCTTAGAAAAGTTCTACTGGCAGCAAGATGATGACAGTAAACAAGTTTAACAGACAACAATCGTCAGTTACATACACCAGATGCACACCAGCACTCCCACAAATCAACTTTAGTCAAACTCTAGTATGTATCTATGTGAATCTCTCAAGAAACGTATAAAGAAAATAACTGCCGGGCAGACCTTGCTTAGCATCTGGAAGTCGCCCTTCCTTGGGACAAACATTCGAGTCCTAAGAAAAAGGAAAAATGGTAAACGAAAAGGAATGAAATGGTATAAGCTAAATCCTAAAAATATGCTACCATAGCATACCTTTCTGCCAGGAACAAAGTCAATGGTTGGACCTCCAGTAACCTCAACGGCAACAACACCGGCAAGCTGAAAACACATATGATTGATTGTGAGTCAGTTCACTCAAGTCTTTCAAACCTCCAATTAGTTATCATTTTATCAAAGCAACATATTCTTGTTTCTCTCTTTCTACCCTCTTGGTTGATATCTTCATCAGAGAAAACCATGCTATGTCAAACAAATTCAACTGGAAAAAATATTGCTACTTAAACCCTACTGATTTCCAAAATAGTCAATAAAGCATAGATTATAAGCATAATGAACTTTTTCACCATTATCACCTGGTATAGGTCTGCATATGTAATCTTGGGATGCTTAGACTTCACTTCCTCTAACATCAGAAAGAAAACACCCATCAAATAAAATGTAAAGAACAAGTCAATTTCAAATGCAACTTTCTAGAAAAAAAAAAAAAAAGATAAAGAAAAAAAGAAAAATTACAGTTGAAAGGATCATACTGAAATTTTCTCATCAGTTGCACCCAAAACTATCAAAACAATCGATTTGCTCTCCATGGAAATTACAAAAGGAAAATTAAATTTTACACCCCTAAACTAGCACTATTTTTTCAATTTTCACCATAAACTATCAAATACATTGCCAAAATTTGCTCTCTAAACTACCAAATTTTGACAATTTGCACCCTCAATTAAGATATGATAACTATGATTGCACCACATATCCTATTTTCAGTGATCTTAACATTTAGGTCTTCATGGACGGTGCACATTGCCAAAATTTGGTAGTTTAAGGGCTAGTTTGCCACTACTATTCATTATTTTATTATTACTTTTCACTTACTTTTCACTAGTATTCAATATTCTATCATTACTTTTTCACTACTATTCACATAATATCTGAGATTATCTCACTACCCAAACGCAACCTAAGATACCAAGTGAAATGTAGTTTGGGGTGGTTCAAAATCTAGTTTCCCCAATTATATATCCCAACACGTTCTTATTAATGAGAACTATCACTAAGTCATGGAAGAACACCAACTTCTTGTGGAGGTACATACATCCTTAATGGCATGGTCATGGCAAAAGCAATGGGCCTGCATCCGACATCCAAGTGGCTCAAATTATATGAATCTCAAGAGAGAAATGCCTTAGAGTGATATCAAATGAGGTTTCTAACCAGCAAGATGGGGCTTTCTTTTTTAATACGCTTCCTATTATCTATCAAATGCATAATCTATGAACAACTTGTGGTATTTGCAGTAAAAGAAAAAAACTTACCGCACCAATCAATGGCTTTTTTCAAGCCATTGTTAGAACCATGACTGTATTCTTCAGCATTCCTAATCGAACCATTCGGTCCACCTGTTTTAGTCTTCACATCATGTGTGCCCGCATCATGCCACCTCGAAAGAAAGAAAAAATACACATACTGATAATTATTATCCAATAGTACCAAAAAATTGAATGGAACCAACAAGTGAGAGATATGATTCAAACTTGGGACCACCTCCGCCAATACTATCATAAATTATCAATTCTCCGCAAACTTTGAGGAAACTTAATCAATATTTAAGACACATGACAAACTAAAAATTGCTAAATACGATTATTTGCTAAAAGTTACATACATTTGCTTTATCCAAATGAAAGAGTTAAAAAACAAAATATAAATAATGACAAGATTAACTGTCTATCTCATCGCTTAGAAATTATAAAAGATCAATGGAAAAGAAAAAAACCGGTTATTGATTCAACAACTACGCTAAATACCCTTTTATCTTTTCTGTTTTTACGTTAGTCGATTACTATATAACATTACAAAACATAAAAAATATAAGTAAAACTAAATATACCACTTATCGTGTTTCCACTTCGTTTTTGGCTTCAACTAAGCTAAAAAAGTTATATACTACTATGTTTAATTTTTTCTGCGTTTCTTATATCTCAATTTACGAGAAACAAACAGGAGGGAGAGAGAGAGAGTACGCCAAGCGAAGCATGATGGGAGCGCAGTGCCTGGAGGCGATGAGGGCACGGAGATCGCGACGAGCCTTGTCGACCTCCTTTAGGTACTCCGTGTCAATGACTGGTAACGCCATCGAAGCCCTCCTCACACTGCTCACCGACTCACTACTGCCTTGAGAGGGAGAGAGATGGACGAAACGGATTCTGACTGCTTGGTATTAGGAAGTAGGAACTCACAGAGAGAGTAAACACAGCCCAAGGCAAGGAGCAGAGCTTTTTCGATGGATGAGTCAAGACAGAACCGATGGTGTCAGATCAGATAAAACCCAAAAACCGAGTGGACAGGTTAAAGTGGAATGAGATTTAAAATTTTAATCCCATATCATTTTATTATTATATATTTTTAAAATTTTTATATAAATATAATAAATAATTTAATTTTTTAATTTTTAATTTAATTTTTTAAAATTTTAATTTAATTTTTTTAAATGCTAACATAATAATAATATTAATATATAATATTTTAAACTTTTAAATAAAACATAAAATTTTTATTTCGTTTCTTAAATCTGGCCGATCCTCACACACCCTCTCTCTCTCTCTCTCATATTCATAAAAAATAGTCTGTCATTAAGATCTCGTTTATTTTACAAATAAGATTAAATAAAATATATTGAGTTAAAATTAAAATTAAAAATTAAATAAAATATTATTTAAATATATTATTTAAATATTATTTTTATTTTATAAATTAAAAAATGTTAAATTATTTATTTTATTATATGTAAAAATATGAAATAATTATAATAATTAAATAAGATAAAATGAATTTAAAAAAATTGTAAAAACAATAGTCCTTGTGTCAATAAGATCTCATTTATTTCGTAAATAAAATTAAATGAGATAAATTGAATTAAGATTAAAGTTAAAAGCTAAATAAAATATTATTAAATATATTTTTTAAATATTATTTTTATTTTATAATTTAAAAATATTGAATTGTTTATTTATTTTGTATGAAAATATGATAAGATTATAATGATTAGATAAAATAAAATGATTTAAAAAAAATTGTAAAAACAATAGGCCTCGTGTCAATAAGATCTCGTTTATTTTGCAAATAAGATTAAATTAGATAAATTGAATTGAGATTAAAGTTAAAAGTTAAATAAAATATTATTAAAATATTTTTTTTAAATATTATTTTTATTTTATAATTTGAAAAGATTGAATTATTTATTTTATTTTGTGTAGAAATATGAAATAATTATAATAATTAGATAAGATAAAATGAGTTAAAAATAATTATAAAAACAAATTAGGCCTAAGTCACACACCATCTCTCTCTCTCTCTCATATTCATAAAAAAGAGAAAAGCTACTTACAACCGGCCTTGCGTAACCTTATGCAACCGGCGCTCCTTTTGATGAGAAATTACTTCCAAACAAACTTCACATGAATTATTCTAAGATTCAAAACGTGCGAAAAAAATCTCCAAGTCAACTCCTTCACGGCTTCTAGTTTTCATATATTAAGCAATCACTGCGAACCATCGAGCCTCTCTTGGTGCATGGTAGTTCTTCTTTAAGTTGCTTGCCGCATTCTTACTTGACCCAGTGCCATGGATCCTACCAAAAGCTCGGACGTGAAGTGTCTGATAGTCAGGGTTACATGTAACAAGATATAGTCTTTCGATTCTCTGCAGAACTTCGACTGCTTTTCGTTTATTTTTTGTTCGTTTGTTTCTTTTCGCTTATTTGGGGTCGTGCAATAGACATTTTAATTGACCCAAACTCCATAACTAAATGCCACGATACCCCCAATACCTTTTGTATGATGTGTGCATATAATAATACTTTCTTGCCAAGATATTTATGTCGACAACCCTTTTGTACCAACCAGATATAAGTAATTTCATCCACAATATGGGCTCTAACATGTGGCAGATTTCTACGATGTTACTCTCCATCAAGTGGGCACTCTAAAGAACCAGAAGCAAATCCCAAATCACACTCAGGAAAAGAGGTCAAGAACCTCCGATAGCACTATGACTGGCAGCTGAAACCACCTATGGAAATTCCGGAGAACCCTCTGAAAAGTAGAAAGTTAAACCAATTAACTCCTAAATAAGTTTGAATGGTGCCGTTATAGGAAGAAAGGGACACAAACCTATCTTGCCAATTGCAGAAATGATATAGAGTGGTGGTGCTGCCGTGTGTGGAGCAGTGTAGCGTTTGACAGTGGCTTGGGCTGCGCAAATTCAAACAGTGGTGGTGTTGGTTAACACCAATAGGACGTGCGGTGCTTTGAGTGGTTATTGGCTTCGTGTGGATGCAGGCGCACGATTGTAGAGTTGGGTGCACTACATGGGGCCGCTCAAGGCTTCGGCGGTAGCATGGAGTTGAGTTGTGCAGAGGTGAACGGGTGGAAGTGTTGGGCTTACAGAGGAGTTGACGATTTTCTTTTTCGCAGGTTTCAAATCTTAGAATAATTCACGTGAAGTCTGTTTGCGGGTAATTTCTCATCAAAATGAGTGACGGTTGCATAAGGTTACGCAAGGCGGGTTGTAAGTAGCTTTTCTCCATAAAAAATAGTCCTCGTGTCAATAAGATCTCGTGTATTTCATAAATAAGATTAAATGAGATAAATTGAGTTGAAATTAAAATTAAAAGTTAAATAAAATATTATTAAAATATATTTTTTAAATATTATTTTTATTTTATAATTTAAAATTTTTGAATTGTTTATTTTATTTTATATGAAAATATGAAAAAATTATAATGATTAGATAAGATAAAATAAGTTAAAAAAATTGTAAAAACAATAGTCCTCGTGTTAATAAGATCTCGTTTATTTCGCAAATAAGATTAGATAATTTGAGTTGAGATTAAAGTTAAAAATTAAATAAAATATTATTAAAATATATTTTTTAAATATTATTTTTATTTTATAATTTGAAAATGTTGAATTGTTTATTTTATTTTATGTGAAATATGAAAAAATTATAATGATTAAATAATATAAAATGAGTTAAAATAATTGTAAAAACAATGGTCCTCGTGTCAATAAGATCTCGTGTATTTCATAAATAAGATTAAATGAGATAAATTGAGTTGAAATTAAAATTAAAAGTTAAATAAAATATTATTAAAATATATTTTTTAAATATTATTTTTATTTTATAATTTGAAAATGTTGAATTGTTTATTTTATTTTGTATAAAAATATGAAATAATTATAATAATTAGATAAGATAAAATGAGTTAAAAATAATTATAAAAACAAATTAGGCCTAGTCAAATCTACAAAATTCGAAAAGTCAAACTTGTTTATCTCTTTTTTCAACCCCACAAAATACCAACATATTTTCAACAACATAATGTTTTTTTTTTTTTTTTTGTAATTTTTTTCAAAGGAACAACATTAGAATTTGCTCATTTGGACCGAACATCTCCAACCACAAAATAACCATAAAATAAGAGTAATTCTACGTAGAATTATGAAGTACATAAATGCTACGTAATCGTTTAAAAATAAACAAAATCCACAATTAAAAAATTAATTTTTGTTATGTGAGTTTCATATTTTATTCATTTCTTTCAAAACGATTACGCGACAGTTGCACAATTCACGATTGTAAATATATTTTCTCATAAAATAATTAACAATGTTTCCCTCAATGAGATTATTGGTGCAAAAACAGAGTTGTGGTTGCGGAGGTCTTAATCGCGATTGTAGTTATAAGTACATCCATGTACATACATGAAGAACAAACAAATCCAAATGGTAATGAAAGATCACAAAAAAAACGCCGAGAGAGAAGAGAAAGCTCATGAAGTCCTCCATTGTAACTCGATCTGTATACGTCCATTCTTGGAGTCTATAAGATGGTACTTCTCGTTAATTCGTTTGTTGGAAACAACATCCGCGAGATTGATATCAATATAACCCAGAGATTCCTGTTTTAAAAAAAAAGCACGGCTTCCATGATCAAGTTTCAAAAACAAAACTACGATAACTAGAGAGAGAGACAGAAGCTGCATTTATTAAGAAATTGTCATCCAATCAAACATAAGTATCTGCAGTCACCATGTAAATCAATGTACCTTGGGATGCAGCAGGCCCATCCTTGATGAGCTGCTGACAACCTCTACGTGCATTTTTTCCTTGATGGGAGGCTCATCCAGCACAAACGAGAATTCCTCTTCCCACCTTGGATCTCTGCTCTTCTTTATATGCTGTACCAGAGCAAAAATAAAAAATAAAAAAATAGTAATCATAATCCATAGGCCAATGAAGCAACCCGGATTGTAGGAATAACCGCATTGCTTTACTCGTACTCACTAAAAGGTCAGCAAAATATCGTGCAGCACCAAATAAGGTTGGACCACATGAACAAATCTGAAATCATATTTCAAAGGATGAAAAATTTGGCAGATGGTGGTGCCAACTTCATACCTTAGTCCTTTTCTCTTCGCCTCTGAAAATAATCCGTACATAAGGATTCGTGTGGTGCTTCCCTTCAACATCTTGAGCTTCATGAATCATAACTACCAATACACCTCCACCTGCAGGCGTTCCATCTGGAGTCGTCTGTACTGTCTTCGTTTCTTCATAACCTTTTGGTAAGTCTTCCTCTTTGAAAGGCCTATATGTCAATTCCACAACAAGCTGCCCGCGTGATTTTTCATTTTGAGCATCATTCAAGTCCATATTTTTAAGGAGGTCCAGAGTCATAACTTTTGACTCATCAGGGGTTAGTTCTTTCAGAGGGACTACCTCCATTCCCAGTTTGTCATGTTTGCCAACCTAAGAGAAGGGAATAAAAAGCTTTAGATGCATGGCATGAAAACAAGAAACGGCTTCTGACCAGCTATAAGGGAAAATACACCTGCTCCCAGTCATAAACACGAAGCTCTAAAGCCTGGGATTGTGGATCTTTAACGACAATACTGAACTCCTCATTCCATTCAGGGTTCAAGGTTTTGTACTGCACAGAGGTCTTCTTCGATGGAAGCTTTTCCTCAGTGATCTTTAGTTTCACATAAGGGTCCGATGCACCAAGAAGATCTTTCTTTTTCAGTTTCATGGCCCTCACCACCTTCACGTTGAGAATTCCAACTGGCCTCTTGAAAGCTCTATCAGTTCCAATAGTTTTGTTAGCCAAATCACAGATTTGAAAATCCAAATATATACAATTCTAGGATACAATGCAAAAACTTACTTTGTTGGATCCAAAATAGGTACTTCCAGGGTTTGGGGCCATAGATACATTTTGGCAACTTGATCTTTTATAAGCTCCTGTAGAAAAAATAACTTCTGGAACAGTTAAAACCACAGACCACAATAAAATATAGCCCTTCATAGACGAGCAAATCTTCCTAAGCAAGCAAAGAGTCCAAACATCCATCTGCCACATGAAACACAATTTCTCCATGCAATTCAGGGACCCACCCCTGCTTTAAGGGAATGCAACTCGGGTTGCAAAATGGAGAAGAGATCAGGATTCAGGGGACGACTAAATTAAATATATAATAAAAGGTGCTGTACCTGGACAAACCTGTAGAGGCCAGGTATTGACATAAGATCAGCCCCAACAAGCTTTAGTCCAAAGTCAACATGTGGCTGAAAAAAAAAAATAAAACATAATCAGAAGAGGAGAGTTCCACACAAAAGGCATACCGAATGTGTTGGAGCAATATAATTACAGATGGAAGCAAATCCTGGATGAGTTGTCTCCTGAATGTACTTTGAGATTTAAATAGACAATTCAAAATGTGTTGCAGGTAAGAACAATCAAGAGTAAATGTTTCAACATTATGAAACTAATAAAGTAGGCCGAGATTAATTGCATTCTGTAATACCAACAACCAAATCGATCACTTGAATCATTATTTGTATTTTATTGATCATCTGAATCATCAGGAAACAAGTACTTCAGCATAAGAACTTGAGAGTACAGAGTACATAATATTGGAAATTATTTTTTTATCGGCGCTCTCAAACATGCACGTAATGGGTTTTGAATCCACAAATCTTACCTTTCTCCTCTATTTGAAGAGGGACAAGGTTCCTTCTGAACCAACGCTCCTTGGCCTAGTGTTAGAAATTACCTCAACACCTCTACACGTGGCAAAAGATTTCGAAAATATCCGCAAAAACTCAAAAGGTGTTTATAGGCATCCAACAATGATAGGATTTAAGTTCGATGGACTCGGGTATGCATGTAAACTGTAAAGTGAGGTTATATAGTCATCAGACCACACTAACTACTATACGTTCAAGTGTTAGGACAACAGGATATGAGTAAATTCTCAAAGCTTTCCAAAAATCACTTAAAGTCCACCCAACTATTAAAGTACCCATGTAAAATGGACCAAAGAAATATAAGCCGAATGGTAAATAACTAGAACCATATCACAAACCTTGTCCATGAGAGACACATAGATTTTGGCAAAACAAGGAAAGCTTGGAACCAAGGGCTTCAGAGTAATACGTGGTGCGGCAAAGACTTGCAAATCAACCGCCTGAAATCATCCCAATTGAACTGTATTAAGAATCAGATATTCTCTCAAGTATCATAAAATCTTCATCCCCGAGTAAAACAAACCAATCACCTGGACAGTTGCTTTTAACCCAAATGCTTTAACAGCAATAGTGATGTTAGGATTTCCAGCCCATTTTATGGACGGTTCCATAATCAACTCCTTCTCATCAGTGACATAAACTTTCATGCCTGAAATAACAAAAGTTGCTGCAAAGAATGAGGAAAAAGCATTCTGCATAGCAATAATCAAGATATACAACAAATCTTTAGGATCCTTTCTAAAAGCTGCAGATGTTTCATAGAGCACTTATAAAGCTTTCTACAACAATGCTTCTTTTTTTCTCTCTCTCACCATACGAAAACTAGTTAAGAACTCACAAGTCACACGACAGCTGTCTATAGAATAAAAAAAAATATAAAACAAGTAATTCACATCTACAAACCTTGAAAAGTTGGTGGTAGGGACCCCAACGTAAGTGTTTCAAATTCGACAGAATCGATTTTATATTTCGGAATTTGCTCAGCAATTATAGGTTTTGCAATGTTCCTTGCAGTCTTGCAAATTGCCTAGTAAGAAAAATAAAAGAGCTCAAACGCTTACAAAGACATAAATAGACACAGTTAAGTACCAGAAAATAAAATGAAATAAATTTCAGGAGCAGTCAGACCTTGTCAAGATAAGGCCACATATACTCGACAAACTTGTTTAACCAGTCGATCTTCACAAAAACAAATACAATGAGAACGAGAATCAGATTTTCAAAACAAAATGCAAGCAAGGCAGAAAAATGTAGCATAGCCAAAAACTTGCAACTACTTTTTTTTACACATACACGATCATAGTCTGGATTTTTCACCCAAAGTGGTATCTCAGGAAGCATCCGCTGCAAAGTTTCTGAGTCGTGCTCAACCAGGGGACGTATTACAGGATCCTGACCAAGCCAACACAAAACAAATTAAATCAATTAAAATTCACCATGCATGTAGATCCCAATGTTTGGGCATGATTATACCCAAACCTTTTTTTATTTTTTTGTTTAAGTGCAAGTAAAATTTTATTTCATGCAGTGAAGAAACATCTGGGCAAATGCAAATTTCGCTGAAAATGCCGTATTGAACTGGAAAATTGGAAAACAAGGTTCCATCTTTCAGTCGCCTTCCCAGACCCTTGCTTTAACCATTAGATTTAAGGCAAAGAAAGGTCATAAAGAAACACTCTAGGCGATCGAGTAATTGCAATAGACACTCTCTCGAGGTGTGAAGTGTTTATCAGGACGCCAACTAGTGACAAACTGCATTTCATGCAGAAAACATTGCCATACCTGTGGAAACCCAGGAACAACAAAAATGAGAGTCAGCGATATTTTATCCCATCTCTCTATGTTCTGAGCATTGTCTAATGAACAAAATGACCAAACGAATTACCCACATAGGCACGTAAATTACTCAATATAGAGCATGTCAGCATGATTGGTTCATGAGTTACTACCCTGCTTTCTTGCTTTTCTTTTTCTCATTCCCTTTCCTTTTGCTTTCTCGGCAACCAAAAAGAGCATTAAAAAAGGATGCAACTCCAACTCCAAATTAATATATGTATATAAACACACGCACACGCACACGCACACGCACACGCACACGCACAAGAACATACAAAGCAATGTGAATACGTAATGGTATGTACGTTTATATGTTTGAGAGATACAGGGAGGGAGGGAGGGAGGGAGAGAGCGAGAGGGACCTGAACATCGCTGGGTTGGAAATAGATGAAGAGGAAATATCCAGCAACAAGACCGATAGAAATCCCAATCCCAAAACCAGAAAAACCGAATATAGTACTGAAGAAGCCCATCTCAAATCTCCGTCCAAAACCCAAACAACTCCCCAGATCAAAATTCAGTTTCTCTCTTTAATCCGCTCAGAAAACTCCAGAAAAAAGAAAAAGCCATTTCCAAAATCCGCGAATTGTCCTCAGATCGAACAAACAAGTACAATTAAAAAAAAAAAAAAACCAAATCGGGATCGAATAAGATTTTAAAAGTTGGAATAAAATAATGACTTAGTCGTCCTTGTCGATTGAAGTAAAATGGAAAGCGTATTTGGATGGTGAATAGGTTGGTGGCACTTGGCACTGAGCAGAGACGGAGAGGCAACGCAACTACGCAAGGCCCAAAGGAAAATGATTAAATTTTTAATTAAAATCGAAAACATGCTTGAGAAAAGCGTATTGAACTGGTTAACCGAAAAGATATTGGGCTTTGTTCGGTCAGATCGTACACGTGGAGAATTTTGGGACGTTATGGTGTTCAAACTTCAAGTTATTGTGCAGAAGGCCACCTGGCTCCTTCTACTTGAGACGCTTTTTTTTTTTTTTTTTTTATACTGCTGCGGGCCCCAAATTCGAATCAAAAAAATGTCTAATGTATTTTTGTTCATATATTTTTTTAATTATTATAAATATTTTTTTAAAAAATAAAAAATTTACAACAACAATATAAAATATTTTCTTCATCATTCGATAAAAAAAAATTCTATTCGAGACATTTTTTGGATTCTGAATTCAAGACCTAAAGTATTTTTTTTTTCTATATAGGTAGTGATTGTGTGTGATTAGGCCTATGTTTGACATGCATTCCACCTTAGAGTATTAGCATTGGACTCATTAAATTTATCTTTAAATTTTGATGAAAAGTACATATTTTCTATATATCTAAAACTTTCTTATTCATAACTCTACATTGAATTAACTATTGAATTCATCAAAATAATAATATTTTATTTTTTTAATAATAATATTTTATTTTTTTCATATTTTATAATTACATTAATCGTATGTTAATTAATAATTTAATTTAATTCTTACATTATTGTTACAAGACAGTTTGAGATTAAACGTGAATAAAAAATACCATTGTAGATTAAAAGTGAATAAAAAATAGATTTGATGAGTGAACAATAGCCCTTCAAATTTGAATAAACCTATATATTTACTGTAGTTCAAAGTTTCACATTTATCTTTTTGGCTAATTCAATGCAGCTCTCTTATGATAAAATTGATCGTATTTTATATTTGACTAGACTTTTGATAAAGCGAATGCCAATACTCTTAAATGGGCAATGAGCCTTTTTTATCCGTTGGTTTGAAAATGAATAAAGTTATTTACATACAATATTTTTCACAGCAGTTTATATAATTACATTTTAAATTAAGAGTATGTTTTTGTAAAATATTTTGTAAAATTAATATTATTTTATAAAAATATATTTATCTTACGATATTATTATAAAATATATTATAAAATGTGTTGTGTATATTATTATTCAATAAATAAAATAATTAAAAAACTAGGCTCACAATTACTAAGTTTATAATTTTATTTTTATGAAATATATTTGTGATAAAATATTTTTTATTTTTATATTATTATTTTCATACAAAAGAACAAGGCCGGGCTTCCATTTCTTGAGAATAATTATAGTCCTCTATGATAGCTGCATATCATTAAATTATGTTCATAACTATTGATGTTAATCAATTGTCATTTTAGGATAAAATGAGAACGTGATATATTTATATTTTCAAACTATTAAATAATTACTTGTCTGACTTTAAAAATGAGTTGAAATAAAATCAACTAAGAAATTTATAAAGATTCGACAATTTATAATGGTCGAATCTTTAACTTGGATGACAGTGTTTAAACATTTAATAATGCTGAGCTTATTGGTGTGGATCGGTTCTTTGTCGAGTTATAAACTATTTTTATTAGTCATTATTTATTATTCCATATTTAAAAAAAATTATCAGATATAAAATGTGAAGTAAATAGTAATTAATGTATAGCAAAATTCTTTATTAAATATGATTATTTTTTCTCTAAAAATAGGAGAATTTTCGGTTGTTGGAGATTTTTGGATATTGTTCATGGGTTGTAGAAGAAATTAATGGATTTGATATTATCAAAACACAAATAGATTAAGGGGATGTTTTGATAATAAATTGATACGAGATGAGTTGAGATAAAAATTGAATAAAATTTTGTTAAAATTTTATTTTTGTTTATTGATTTGAAAAAATTGAATTATTTATTATATTTTATTTAAAATTTTTAAAAAATTGTAATAATTATATACGATGAGTTTGATGATTTCTTAATCAAAATTGGGCCTTAAGAGTTACTTTACACGAGAGACATAGAGAACAATTGTGTTTACCATCTTTTAGATGTACCAAATTAACAAGTTTGGCTATGAATTGATGATCATTCGAGCAAATTTTCAAGTGAATAGTTTCGATACAAAAATTGATTGGAAATATTTGAGAATTTGTTTGAAATTAGGTTCTGAAAAATGAAAGATAAAATATTGAATAATTTTTTTTATAATAAGTATTATATTGAAGTTTGTGAAAGTTTGATTGATAAAATTAAAAAACTATTTTAATATAATTTTTTAAGATTATTTTTTATTCTAAAGTTTGTAAAAATTGTATTGATTTTTGTGTTTGTATAATTATTACATGAAAAAATAAAAACTACAATTTAAAATAAAAAAAATTTTTGTATTTGAAAATGTTTGGAAATTAAATCAATAAAATGTTATTTTTTTTATTTTTATTGCCAAACATGCTAATTGTATAGCGTGACATATTAAGTTCATTTGTCACAACTTATTGGCTATTATTATAGGATAGATTGCTCAACTCTGAATATGACAATTGAATTTGTACAAAGTGTAGGCGTGGAGTTAAAATTTAAATTCAAGACTTTTATCATAACATATCAGCATGAAAAAATAGACTGTTCACGCCAATTTATAAATATGATTTTTCTAATAGACAGAACAAGCCTTTCAAGTCATGACATGAAATAATCCATGATGGCACCATTTTAACATGGCATCGTAATTTTCATAAATAGATTTTTCCATCCAAATGATGATATCATAATCCTCCTGATCGTTAATCAGGCTCAAACAAAATCGCAATCCAAGAAAAAAATATTAGTCATTTTCGAATGACTTGTTCCTCTCATTTCTTTAAATAACAGTAATAATATAATATATTGTAATATATTATATGAATGATGAGTATAATAATTTAATAAAATCGTTTTAGAGTAGTTAGACTATTTTTTTGGTTGTAATAGCCCTCAATCACAATCTGCCGCATTAGCAATTTTAGCTGAATAACAATAGACCTTATTACAACAGATTTTCAAACCCCCTACACACCCAATAGAAACCAAAATCGCTTACCCAACCCAAACTGCAATTCACTTTGCTTATTTCTCAAATTTAGAAAAACATATGGATTTATATCTATACATACGAATGAGTCCAACAATGATGGTATTGATAGCCAAATTAAGTATTTTTATTGTAAAAAAAATCCAACTTACGTCAAGGCTTATCAGTCCACTCGTTTTCAATAACAATCCGTTCAGAGTTCCTGTCACCCATCTTTTCAAATAATAATGATAAGGTAACTACCATACTAATACCCATTTACTACTATTTTTATATTTTAATTTTTTTTAATTTTTTTATTTTACTTAATGATTAAGGAAGTGTGAATTAGTAAATATATATATATATTTTTTAATTTTTCTTAGTGATTAAGGATGTTAAAAAAATACTTAAAAAAAATGATAAAAAAAAAAAAACTTAAAATGCCTTTTGGTAATAGATGGGTAGTAATAGGGTAGTAAACCTATCACTACCCAAAAATGACCCTATTGAGGCTAAGCCCTTAAAACTTCTGCTTCCCTCACTTCAATTTTGGGACTTCCTTGACCTTTTAACTTGGAAGAACTCATATCATCGACATTGTAATCAGTGTCTTTGTAACTTTTTATCTTTGCAACTATCAGCCTGGCAATTGTGAGATTTGGACCGAGGGGTTGCAAGTGTTCACCAAGAAGACGAGATATGCGCTGGAGTGAGGGAGATTTGGGTGGACCTTGTCGATTTGTGCAGGAGGGGGAGATATGTTGCTTTTTGGTCGAAGAAGATATCTGAAATTGAGAGAAATGAGTGTGAGAGTGAATTTTTTCCTATGGTGTGGTTTGATTGCAGTGTAAATAAAATGCTTATGCGACATTAACTTATTGGATGGTTTTTTTTTTGTGGAGTTTAGCTCAACCGGTTATAAGATTAACTCATAACTGATTGTAGTATAAATGAAATGCTTACGCGAAATTAACTTATTGAAGGGTTTTTTATTTGTGGAGTTCATATCGACCAGTTATAAGATTAACTCATAACTCAATTAATTTAGAAAAAATAAAAAAAAAAGTGTAATTTATATAAATAATGAGTAACAAAACTTCAATTTTAATTGATATCGAGCAATGAGAATACCACGTATGGATAATTAAAAAGTACAATAATTACTACGATTGAATTGCATTTGGTTGCATCTCAGAATGGCATCTCAAGATTTTTTTTCAAAAAATAAAAGATTGTCTTGATCTATTTAAAATTAATTATTGATAGAATTTATTATTTTTTAAATATTTTATACAAAATTTAAATTCATGTCAACTTATTTTATATATTTAGACTCATATTTCAATTTATTTACATTAAAATATATATCAATAAAATTTATAAAATATTATTATTTAGGAATGAATTCAAATTATATTACCTCAACATTCAAACTGGTTTACAACTTACCACCTCGAAAGAGAGAAATCAGAGACGTGGCAAACCCGTAAATTCAATTCAACTTCTATCACTTGATAGAGAAGGGACAGCCGGAGAAGCACTCACAACCGACGAACCTCACTCGCTCACCGACGTGGCAAACCCGTAAATTCAATTAAAGTTCTATCACCCGATAAAGAAGGGACAGCCGGAGAAGCACTCACAACCGACGAACCTCATTCGTCCACCGTCTCCCTATTACATTACCGGTCATTTAATCTCAATTTATTATTATAAAAAAAATTATAATTAAATATATAAGTATTATATAATCATTTTAAAAAAATAAATATTATAAAATTTATATAAAAAATTAAATTTTTGATAATAAATCTCATTTATTTTCTAAACAATTCTATCTTATATATCATTTAAAAAAAAAATATTATAAAATTTATATAAAAAATTAATTTTTTTTAATAATAAATCTCGTTATATTTCTAAACAATTCTATTTGCATATCTGTATATATCATTTTAAAAAAATATATATTATAAAATTTATATTAAAAAATTAATTTTTTTAATAATAAATATCGTTATTTTTCAAAACAATTATATTTGCATATATTATTACTTTTATTATAATTTTTTTAAATTTTTATATAAAATATAATAAATAATTTAATTTTTAAAATTTTAAAATAATAATAATATTAAAAAATAATATTTTAATAATATTTATTTAAATTTACTGTCCTAACAGCACCTAAAAAAAAATAAAGAAAAATAGTTATAATTATTTAAGTAGATAAATTCACATATTAAAAAACTATATAAATGTCTTCGCCTCCTTTATTCCTTCGTCACTTTTAGGGTTTTCCTTACATTCACTGTGCTGTGCAGCTCTTTCTTTGTCTGTGTCTCTGTAATTCAACTCTGATTTCACGTACCTTTATCGGGATTCACTGATTCAGTGCGTAAATTGTATAGATTCTAGATGGTTTTTCCTCTATTGTTTCGATTTTGCTGGTTCTTGTTTGGCTGATTGGGATTTAAATTCTAATTGCAAATTAAGAATATATATAATAGGAATTTTAGGGTTTCGGATTTGGGGGAGGGGTTGGCTTAGTCTAGCTGATTTTATAATTAAAGGTTCTATATTTGTTCTGTCAGTAGATACGGACTCCGGTGCGGTCAGATGCAGCGTGGTATCGGATTTTGGTGCCCGTGATCGCCCCGCCCGCCCAGGGGTGGCGAGCGAGCCTTGAATCTGAGGGGTTGTGGCTTTTGTATGGAAACTCGGAGCCGAAAGCGGGCGGAGGCCACCTCAGCAGCGCCTTCTTCTTCTTCCTCTGGTCCCACCACTCGTTCCTCAAAGCGTGCACGCCTCATCTCCGCTACCTCATCCTCTTCCTCCAACCCTGCTGCCACCACCACAGCTCAATCCTCGATATCGACCCGGTCCCGCTCTGCCGCCGCAGCTGCAGTGAAAGTTCACGAACCACAACAGCCCGCCCCGATGGACTCCACCACCCAATCTTCCGGGTCGCGCCGCCGTGGCCGAAACTCTGATAGAGACAATACGGATAAAGGGAAGGAGAAAGAACATGAGGTTAGGGTTAAGGATAGAGATAGGGATAACGACCGGAACTTGGGTTTGAATGTGGATGCCGGTGGCTGTGCTGACGACGATGACAATGATAGCGAGGGCGGCGTGGGTATTCTGCATCAGAACCTAACCTCAGCGAGCAGTGCCCTCCAGGGGTTGCTGAGGAAGCTCGGAGCGGGGCTGGACGATCTCTTGCCTTCTTCTGCGATGGGTCCCGCCTCGTCTTCTCACCAGAGTGGGCGGTTAAAGAAGATTCTGTCTGGGCTGAGAGCCGACGGGGAGGAAGGAAAGCAGGTTGAGGCGTTGACGCAGCTATGCGAGATGCTCTCAATTGGGACCGAGGAGTCGCTTAGCACATTCTCGGTCGATTCGTTCGTTCCCGTGCTCGTGGGGTTGCTCAATCACGAGAGCAACCCGGATATTATGCTCCTTGCCGCTAGGGCACTGACTCATCTCTGTGACGTGCTTCCTTCGTCTTGTGCTGCGGTTGTGCATTATGGCGCTGTTTCGTGTTTTTGTGCGAGGTTACTTACCATAGAGTATATGGACTTGGCTGAACAGGTTGGTTTCTGTCTGTTGGTTTCGGATCAGTAGGGAATTATAATAGGAATTCGATAATGTACTAAGAAGTAATAAATGTAATCAGTATCGTCAGATATATCTTACTTTAGGCAGAAGCGAACGAATTTATGACCGTTAAACTGTATCTGCGAAGTTTATGGAGCTTTGCTTCGGTACTGCATTCTGATATTTATGCTTTTTTATTATGTAAAACAGTCTCTACAAGCTCTTAAGAAGATATCTCAGGAACACCCGACTGCCTGTTTGCGAGCTGGTGCTCTTATGGCAGTGCTTTCATATCTGGATTTCTTCTCCACGGGAGTTCAGGTAACTCACTGAGTGAATTCTCAGCGTCAAGTTGGTTCCCCACCGGATTACTACATTTTGCATTTTGGATCCCCATGAGTAATTCTCGTTTGTCCTATCCTTTGTTCAGCGAGTGGCATTATCCACGGCTGCGAACATGTGCAAGAAACTCCCTTCAGATGCTGCTGACTTTGTGATGGAAGCAGTCCCCCTATTGACAAACCTTCTTCAGTATCACGATTCAAAGGTAATGGCCATCATATATAGTTTGTGCATAAGGAATGCTCTTCTGGGTGTAGTGTCCTCACTGTGTGCAATATGTATGTTGGTAGGTGTTGGAACATGCTTCTATTTGTTTGACTCGAATTGCTGAAGCATTTGCATCATCTCCGGATAAATTAGATGAACTTTGTAATCATGGTCTGGTTGCACAAGCTGCCTCGCTTATTTCCACCAGCAATTCTGGAGGCGGACAGGCATCTCTCAGTGCTCCTACATACACAGTTAAGTGCAGTTTGAGCCTTCAAATTTGATGCTTAAGTAATTCTCATCAATAGTTTAGATTTAGGCTTAGCTGAATTATTCAAGGCTATGCATATTGGAGTGTTGCTCATCTTCACCTATGAGGCTTGCAGGGTTTAATTCGACTTCTTGCTACTTGTGCAAGTGGCTCTCCTTTAGGAACCAAAACTTTGCTTCTCCTTGGAATCAGTGGCATCCTTAAAGATATTTTAGCAGGTTCAGGCATATCAACTAATGCATCAGTTTCACCTGCTTTAAGTAGACCATCAGAACAGGTATTGCCCTTTTTTGTTTATACTTGCTTTGATGATTTTACACTAGCTGGGCAGGGTCTTTGTTGTCATTGTTGTATGGGTATAGCAAAAAGCTTTTTGACCTTTGTGAATTTCTTCTTGACTTGTACTTATCACGATTCACAAGTTAAATACGTTAACATCAATTCTTGTTTTCCTCCTCAATGTTATTTTTTATAATCTATCATAGATCTATTAAGCAGTTATATCAAAGTGTTGGACTCTAGCAATTACCTTGTAAATGTTAGGATTTCAAATTTTTCTGAATTTGATTTCATTATGCAGATTTACGAGATTGTCAACCTGGCAAATGAACTTCTACCTCCGCTGCCGCAAGGAACCATCTCTCTCCCAGCTAGCTACAATTTATTTGTGAAAGGACCTATTGTTAAGAAGTCTTCTGCTGGCAGTTCTGGGAAACAGGAAGACACAAACATAAATGGAAATGTTCCCGAGGTTTCTGCTCGTGAGAAATTATTGAATGATCAGCCCGAGCTTCTTCAGCAGTTTGGAATGGATCTCCTTCCCGTCCTGATACAGGTAATTTTTTGGTGATCTTAGCGCATATCTATTTTTTACTCAGTTTAGTTAGTGAATAGAGAGTTTGTTTTCTTGTCTGGCAGATCTATGGTTCCAGTGTGAATGGCCCTGTTCGTCACAAATGTCTGTCAGTTATTGGAAAATTGATGTACTTCAGTACTGCAGAGATGATTCAGTCTTTATTAAGTTCAACAAACATATCAAGGTATTCAACTTTAATCAAATATGATTTTTTGACGTGAATACACCCTGCTACATGTGCAGAATATAATAATCGTTGCTTCATTATTTGCTTTGGTCTGGTAGTTTCTTGGCTGGTGTTTTAGCATGGAAAGATCCACATGTTTTGGTTCCTGCTCTTCAAATTGCCGAGATTCTTATGGAAAAGCTTCCTGGGACTTTCTCCAAGATGTTTGTCAGAGAAGGTGTGGTACATGCTGTGGACCAACTTATCTTGGCTGGTAATCCAAGTTCTGTTCATGCGCAAGCATCTTCCACGGAGAAGGATAATGATTCTGGCTTTGGAACATCTTCACGCTCCAGGCGGTATAGACGACGGAGTGGAAACACCAATCCAGATGGAAATGTTTCAGAAGAATCTAAGAATCCTGGTTCGGTAAATATTGGATCGCCTCCAAGTTCAGTGGAAATTCCTTCTGTCAATTCAAATCTTCGTATGGCAGTCAGTTCATGTGCAAAAGCTTTTAAAGACAAGTACTTTCCATCAGATCCCGGTGCTGTTGAAGTGGGAGTTACGGAGGACCTCTTACAATTAAAGCGTCTTTGCACGGAGTTGAATGCTGGAGTTGATGACCAAAAGACTAAATCAAAGGGAAAATCTAAAGCTTCTGGGTCTCGCTTGGCTGATAATTCTGCACATAAGGAAGAGTATCTGATCGGGGTTATATCTGAGATGCTAGCAGAACTAGGAAAAGGGGATGGTGTGTCAACTTTTGAGTTTATTGGTAGTGGTGTTATTGCTGCTTTGCTGAACTACTTTTCTTGTGGCTACTTTTCTAAGGAGAAAATATCCGAAGTTAACCTGCCCAAGTTTCGCCAACAAGCACTTAGAAGATTCAAGTCATTTATCGCTGTTGCACTTCCTTCCAATCTCGATGAAGAAAGTGTAGCTCCTATGACTGTCTTGGTTCAGAAGCTTCAAAATGCTCTTTCCTCCTTGGAGCGTTTCCCTGTTGTGCTGAGTCATTCATCAAGGTCATCTAGTGGAAGTGCACGCCTTTCCTCTGGACTGAGCGCATTGTCTCAGCCTTTCAAGTTGCGTCTATGTAAAGCCCAGGGTGAGAAATCTCTCCGTGACTATTCATCTAATGTTGTACTGATCGATCCATTAGCAAGTTTAGCAGCTGTTGAAGAATTTCTTTGGCCCCGAGTCCAGAGAGGTGAGTCTGGTCAGAAATCCTCAGCATCTGCAGGGAATTTAGAGTCTGGAACTACACCTATGGGAGCTGGTGCTTCTTCTCCATCTACTTCTACTCCTGCTTCCACCACTCGTCGGCATTCTACCAGATCCAGATCATCCGTTAATATTGGAGATGCATCTAAGAAGGATCCATCACAAGAGAAAAGCCCAAGTTCATCAAAGGGAAAGGGAAAAGCAGTTTTGAGACCTGCTCAGGAGGAGGCTAGAGGACCTCAAACAAGAAATGCTGCTCGTGGAAGAGCAACAGTAGATAAAGATGCTCAAATGAAACCTGTGAATGGGGACTCTACTTCTGAGGTATGTTGCCTTTTTATTAGTTTGGCTTGTGCTTCCATTTACTGAAAAAGAAAAAGGCTTCTAGTGCTTCCATTCAATGGAATACCAGCTTTATCAAAGCGGTCTATGATTGGGAGATTAATACCTTTATTGCATTCTTGAATCTACTATATTCCTCTAGTTTGAGATGGGGAAAAGTTGAAAAGCTTCACTAGGTCCTTGCTGAGAGAGGAACATTTAATGTCTGTTCTTTGTACAACACCCTTACTCATCATGGTAACAATCCCTTTCTTTGAAAGAGCATCTGGAGGATTAAGGTTCCTACCAGAGCAATGCTTTTGGCTTGGACAACCTCTTTTGACAAGATCCTCACCATTGATAACCTAAGGAAAAGATATATCCTGGTGGTTGATTGTTGCTACATGTGTAAGTGGAGTGGGGAATCCGTGGGTCATCTTTTACTCCATTGTGACGTAGCTAAGGCTTCGTGAAATGATTACTTCGAATGTGTTGGTTTGGCATGGGTCATGCCGAGAAGTATAGTTGACCTTTTTATTCTTGGAGAGGGCTAGGTGGCAGCTCACAAATTGTAGCGATTTGGAAAATAGTTCATAACTTCTTCATGACTCTTCCTTTGTACAGCTTCTATGGACTTTAACGGGCTAATTTTCATGATTTCTGTCTTTTTCTCTTCTTAGTTGCTTTGTACTTGTAGATTGTCAATGTTTATTCAAAATATTTCATATTTCCTCCTGTTTTCTCACTTGTAAGAAAAAAAAAATATTTCCTCCTGTTTTCTCCAAATGTTGCTTCTGAACATCAATTTTCTTTCATTAATATGTTGAACCATATATTGCAGGATGAAGAATTGGATATATCTCCTGTCGAACTTGATGAGGCATTGGTGATTGAAGAGGATGATATTTCAGATGATGAGGATGATGACCATGATGATGTAGGTTTCTGGTTTTTCTATTTTTTTTTTCTAGCATTCTTCAGAGATGGTGGATGTGGACTTCATTTATTCGCAGATGCTTATCTGAATAGCATATTAGATAGCAACTTGAAGCTCTCCTTCCTTTTTTCTTTTTTCTTTTTGGGCTGGGGTGGGGGGATTAAAGAAAGGTGCCAAGGTAGCATTAAGGTAGCAGAGCGGCCTTCTGTTGGTTGTAATGTTGCTCATCATGGAGTCATGTGCATCTTTTCTTGATATCATTGTCTTTATTTTCTTCCAGGTGCTAAGAGACGATTCTCTTCCTGTGTGCATGCCTGACAAAGTACATGATGTAAAATTGGGTGAGTTGGCTGAGGATAGTTTTGTTGCTCCAGCTGTTAGTGACAGCCAGACTAACCCAGCATCTGGTTCTAGTAGCAGAGCTGCTACAGTTAAGGGTTCTGATTCTGTTGATTTTAGGAGTGGTAATTGTTATGGTTCAAGGGGTGCAATGTCATTTGCTGCTGCTGCCATGGCTGGTCTTGGATCTGCTAATGGTAGAGGTATTAGGGGAGGCAGGGATAGGCAAGGACGCCCTTTATATGGAAGTTCCAATGATCCTCCGAAATTAATCTTTACTGCAGGTGGGAAGCAGCTTAATAAGCATTTGACTATCTATCAGGCTGTTCAGCGACAGCTTGTACTGGATGAGGATGATGATGAGAGGTATGCTGGCAGTAATCTCATATCTAGTGATGGAAGCAGGCTGTGGAGTGACATTTACACTATTACATATCAGAGGGCAGAAAGCCAAGCTGATAGGGCTTCTGCTGGAGGGTCGCATTCTAATACTGCATCAAAATCTACCAAATCTGGTTCTGATGCCCAGTTGCCTCGAATGTCACTTCTAGATAGTATCTTGCAGGGAGAACTTCCTTGTGATCTGGAAAAATCTAATCCTACTTTCAATATATTGGCACTTTTGCGTGTATTAGAGGGTTTGAACCAACTTGCATCTCATTTGAGAGCCCAGGTACTTTGCGACAATTTTGCCGAGGGAAAAATCTCTAGTCTGGATGAGCTCAGTACAACGGGTGCCAGGGTTCTTTCAGAGGAATTTATTAACAGCAAGCTTACTCCCAAGTTAGCTCGGCAAATTCAAGATGCGCTTGCACTGTGCAGTGGTAGTCTTCCTTCATGGTGCTACCAGTTAACAAAAGCATGTCCCTTCTTGTTTCCTTTTGAGACCCGGCGCCAGTACTTTTATTCAACTGCTTTTGGGTTATCTCGCGCTTTATATCGTCTTCAGCAGCAGCAGGGTGCTGATGGTCATGGATCAGCAAGTGAAAGAGAGGTGAGGGTTGGGAGATTGCAGCGCCAAAAGGTCCGTGTCTCCAGAAACCGCATTTTAGATTCTGCTGCAAAAGTTATGGAGATGTATTCTAGCCAGAAAGCTGTGCTTGAGGTAGAATATTTTGGTGAAGTTGGCACTGGATTGGGTCCAACCCTTGAATTCTACACACTTTTAAGTCACGACCTACAGAAGGTTGGACTTGGAATGTGGAGAACGAATTCTTCCTCGGGGACACCTTCAATTGAAATCGGTGGAGATCCAAATAAAAATGGAAAAACCAATAATGCTGATGGGGGCCTTGTTCAAGCCCCTCTTGGGTTATTTCCTCATCCTTGGCCTCCAAATGCTGATGCTTCTGACGGTAGTCAGTTTTCGAAAGTTATTGAGTATTTCCGGTTGGTTGGGCGTGTGATGGCGAAAGCTCTGCAAGATGGGCGGTTATTGGACCTGCCACTGTCAACAGCATTTTACAAGCTTGTGCTTGGTCAAGTAAAGATTATTTCACTCAAAACGTTCTTATTCCTTTCTTGCTTAAAGTTGCTAAGTTATTGTATATCTCTGTTCTGGTCAAGACATTTAGCCTTCTAATCCATTGCAGGAGCTTGATTTGCATGATATTCTTACTTTTGATGCTGAGTTAGGGAAGACTTTGCAAGAATTGCATGTCCTTGTTTGCCGGAAACAATATCTGGAATCAACTGGCGGTGATAATAGCAATGCAATTGTGGACTTACGTTTTCATGGGGCTCCAATTGAAGCTCTCTACTTTGATTTTACACTTCCTGGTTATCCGGACTACATTTTGAAACCTGGAGATGAAAATGTACACAACTTACATACCTTGAACATATTCACGTTTTGCATGTCATATTTTTAAAAGAAGAAAACTAAGCGAAGATTTGTCTAATGTACTCCAATTCCTAGGTTGATATTTATAACTTGGAGGAGTATATTTCCTTGGTAGTTGATGCAACTGTCAAGACTGGAATAATGCGGCAAATGGAAGCATTTAGGGCAGGGTTTAATCAGGTTAAGTTCCTATTCTGATCATTATTATTTAGCAAAGATTGCTGTGTTTTTATGTTCATGGACTCTTTTCATTTCATCAGTCAATATAGGTGCATTACAATGTTCCTATCTACGGGAGTTGATTTGTTCTTGGACTATGTGGCTTGACTTTGTTTGGGGAAGATTTACAAATGCAATAAAAACAATTTATGGAATTAGAAACCTAATTTGTACATTAATGGAACTCCTTTTACCACTCAAAAAAAGTATTGAACTCCTTTCATCAGCTTTTATAATTTTTTTTTCAAATTATGGAATGGGGATGTTTAGATTGGTTCATGTGCTTTGAGATCTGTTTTTAAGGTTTTCTAATTCACCTAAAGTGAAAGTTTACTCAATTAGAGCTGTTTATATTTATGTTTAAAACCTGTTATTGATGAATTCTATCCTCAAATACTGATCTAATTCTATACTTTTTCCCTACTGCTATGAATTTGTTTTTTGATACATATCCTTGAATATATTAAATGAGAAAAATATTTATAAAAAAATATATATTAAATGAGAAAAACTCAACGAAGTAACACATTGAACATCACATGTTTTCCCTTTGCAACTTTAGATGCACTTAGTTAAGCTCTTTCAGTAATGGGTCCTTCTACAGGGACCGATGGCTTGCACCAATTGGTGCATTTCTTCTGTTGTTTTTTTTTTTTCCTTTCAGTAATTGTAGACAGGCAAAACTTTGTGGGCTCATTAAATAACACTTTGCTATTTCCCTTCTGTGTTTCAGAAGCTATTAATTTTTTTTAACAAAAGCTCAAATTTGAGAAATTCAGAAGGTTCCTTTCTATAAATGTGGTTGATGTTCTTACCAGTAATGTTCAAATTAAGTGGTGTTGTAGCCTGCAGTGCCATAGGACTTTCATGGCCATACAATAACGTTCAGATTAACATCATGCCTTGAAGAAACTGTGAGAATGATTTGTGATTTCAGTTTATAATTGTTCCCTCTTCCTCAGCTGATAACAAGTTCAGCCGTCTTCCTCCTCCCCCTTTCCCAACTCCCCCTCATTCTCTATCTTTCTTCTCCTCATATTCCACAAAATAGTAGTGGGTGATGTTTGGTGAAACAGATGCAGGTGGTGGCTTCGGTAATGGTCATTTGATGAGTAATCTGGTTGCTGGTTTCAAGACATACCAATAAATAACTTATAAAAAAAGAAAGGCATACCAATAAATAAATCTCAAACCAACCAATTTTCAGTTTTTTCTACTCCAACTATTACCTAGACAACCTTAGTTATCCTAAAATACCTGCTGCGAAGAAAGATTCCAGCAACTGCAAGCTCTGTTTCCAGCCTGTGAAACTCTCTGAAATTCAACCTTTTCAAGTCTGGTTTGAGTAACAAACCTTCTACTTCCTTTTCAAGTGGTTATGCCTATACATGATGGTGACATCGTTGAACTTAGAAATGCTTATAGTGGCAGGGTGTGTGGCTAAAATTGTGGCCAAGGCAAGGTCTTGGTTGTGGAAAACTGGAGTGAAAAAGTTTGAGGTGATTTTCAACAGAAAGCTTAAGATAGAGAATGGGGGTGGTAGAGAGGCTGTGAGGGGAGTCAATGAAAGGAGAGAGATTTATGAACAAGCATATAGTGACACTTTGTTTTATAAGTAAAAGCCTGAAGATTACTGGCTCTTTCATCCATCAGGACTTCCACTCCGATTCATTCAGCAACTTTTTATACTTATCTCTTGTTGATTATGACATACTTTACTGGACCCTACCTTCTGTTGAGTTCTTTTGATTCTGGATATGCTTGTCTTGGTTTTGAGTTACAAAACCTGTGCTGACACAAACTCGTTCTCATGCTGCATGAAAATCAGGTCTTTGATATCTCATCTTTACAAATATTTACTCCACATGAATTGGATTACTTGCTTTGTGGCCGCAGAGAGCTGTGGGAGGTAAGTTTATTTTATTTTTGTATTTACTTATTAAAAAAAAAATCTGACTAACCCTTGAAATTTTCAACAATCATCTTCCTCACATTGCCTTTTTTTTTATCCTTCTTCTTCACTTATATAAAAAAAAAAGAAGAAGATCTGATTGGAATCTCTTTTGTAGAATGTGATGGTTATACCTTAGTTTCTAACCTTTGCAGGCTGAGACACTTTCTGATCATATAAAGTTTGATCATGGATATACTGCCAAGAGCCCGGCTGTGGTTAATGTATGCTTCTCTTCCTAGATTTGGAAGTCTGTCTACTGGAAATGAATTTTTACTTGTTTTTATGTGTGGTACTTATGATGTGGTTTGTGATGTTGATAGTTACTGGAAATTATGGGAGAATTCACACCAGAGCAGCAGCGGGCTTTCTGCCAGTTTGTCACTGGTGCACCTAGGCTTCCACCTGGTGGTCTGGCAGTGCTCAATCCCAAACTGACCATTGTGAGAAAGGTATCAGCATAGTTGGTGTAGATTTAAAAAATGTCTTTCGAAGTTGTGTTTCTGTGATGCATTTGCTATTTGACGTAAATTGTTTGATTGCTGATATCCAGTTGCTTGCACATATTCATAGCACTAATGCTTACATGTCTTGGGTGCAGCATTCTTCAACTGCTGCTAACGTAGCAGTCAATGGGACTGGGCTTTCAGAATCAGCAGACGATGACTTGCCTAGTGTGATGACATGTGCAAACTACCTGAAGCTGCCTCCTTACTCCACAAAGGTATTAGGGTTGGTAATATAGACAAATACAAGAGAATACAAATGTGTTGATCAAGGTGTGGTTTTTATTCGTATCTAATTGCTATTTGTTTTTTGTCACTGATTGGTTAACTTTTTAAAACAGGAGATAATGGTCAAGAAACTACTTTATGCAATCCATGAAGGACAGGGATCTTTTGATTTATCATGAGTTTTTGGGACAAACCAATCGACCTATGTATATTGCATCACAGCATTTATTCTCCTGCAAAAATTTTGATGTGAAAGTCAAATAATGGCGTCTGATTAGGTGCCTCTCTATGCTAGAGCACGATGGAGGTCAGTTCCTATCTTCCCATGGTGGCTGTATACTCGAATTTTGTTGCTTGCCTTTGTTGTTAGATCTTCCATTTAGAGTCTTAGACCCTATTTCCGCATATGCTAAGTTTTCCTTCCTGGAATTGTTTATTCTTTCTTCAAAACAGCCACATCAGTGTAACGGTCGATCCTTTTTTTTTTTTTTTTAACTTCATCAGTAATATGTATATTGGTGTCATAAACAATAGCAGAACTGTTTTCAGGTTGGATCGCCAATATTTTCAGGAAGCTGTAAAGGAAATTGGAGAGCACCTTTTCAGCTGCTAGGGTTTGTAAATAAACAGGGAATTTGTTTTGTTTTGTTTTCAATTTTTAACTCATTGGTGGTAGATATACATAAATGGTATGAAATGTTTAAAGGGAAAAATAAATAATTCTGAATATTTGTTGCGACTATCTAGTTTATTGAATCTGTTGTTAATATCCAAATTTTATCTTGCGCCTACTTTTCCCATGTGGAGTATGCTAGACTTGCTAACACCTAACAAACTGTTGATGTGGTAAGCTTTCACATTAATTTACATAAAAAATATTATTGGCACTTAAATTCTTTTTATGAATAAGGTGGGGTCCTATAATAAGTTGGTGCATAAGATTAAGACTGTGTTTGGATGTTGAGTTGAGCTCTCTATGCATAGTAGTAAGTTGAGATGAAATAGTGAGTTTTCTAGAGCTCATTTAAGATGAGTTTAGATGTGTCTGGATGTTAAGATGAATTTAGATATATTTATGAAAAGTTGAAAAAGGTTGTGTGTTCCACATGAAGAGTTTTGGAGGCTTTGAGTAGGATGGTGTAGGCTGCTATTGGGGGAGGTTTCTTATCTGGTTTGTAGGTGGGCAATGGTGATTGTGGCACTATTGTCATATCACATCTTCTTTTTCCAGATGATACATTAGTTTTTTGTGAAGTAAAAAGAGTAGCGAGATCCAAATTTTAAGAGCATTGCTATTTTGCTTTGAGGTAGTGTCGGGACTAAATGTGAATTTGGGTAAGTCAGAGATGGTTCCTGTGGGTGTGTGATTTCTAATATTTTCAGGTTAGCTAGCCTCCTAGACTGTAAGGTGTCATCGTTTCCAATGAAATACTTGGGTTTTCCGTTGGGAGTAACTTTCGAGAATAAAGCTATATGGGATGAGAAAGTGGAGAAGATAGAGAAAAGGCAGGCTGGTTGGCTGGAAACAGGTGTATTTATCAAAGGGGGGCTATCTCACTCTTCTCAAGAGTACTCTTACTAATCTCCCCACTTATTTTTTATCTTTGTTTCCTATGCATGTAGGGGTGGTGAACAGGGTGGAGAAACTCTTAAGGGCGTTCCTATGGGGTGGAATGGGGGAGGAGAAGAAATTCCATTTGGTTAGATGAGAGACTATATGCACCTCAGTTGTGAATGAGGGAGTTGGGTGTTTGTAATTTGAGAATTTTCAATAAAGCTTTATTGAGAAAATGGCTATAGAGATATCATTTGGAGGGGGGTCATTGTGGAGGGACACTATTGATGCTAGACATGGTGTCGCTTGGGTGGTTGGTGCTCTAAGGAAGTAAGTGGAGGCTATGGGGTGGGTTTATGGAAGTATATAAGGAAGGGGTGGCCATGTTTTGTAAATCAAGTTCGCTTTGCAGTTGGTGAGGACAGTCGTATAAGATTTTGGAGGGATGTGTGGTGTGGAGTCCAGGCTTTGAAAAGGGTTTTTCCGGCCTTATACTGTATTGCAACTAATAAGGAAGTTTCAGTGGTTGACTTGCATATATTCTCTCATGGTGCGCATCTGTGGAATATCATTTTTAATAGGAATTTTCATGATTGAGAATTACCTATTGTTTCAGAATTTTTCAGCTTACTATATTCCATGGAGATTCCATTGACACAGCGAGATAGTTTGAAGTAGAGGTATAATAACCATAAGTTATGTACAGTCAAGGAGTATTATAGCATCTTGACAACACAACTTGAGATTACTCTATTCCCTTGGAAGAATATTTGGAGGTCTCGTGTGCCCTCTAGAGTAGCTTTTTTCGTTTGGAGTGCAGCTCTTGGGAAGATATTGATCACGGACAACTTGAGGAATAGAGGATGTGTAGTAATGGATTGGTGCTACTTGTGTAAGAAGAATGAAGAATATGTGGACCATCTATTACTACACTGTGAGGTATCAAGAGTTGTGGGATGAGATCTTTTTGAGGGTTGATATTGCCTGAGTTATGCCTATGGGGGTGGTGAATTTGTTGGGATGTTGGTTAAAGTTGCAAGGTTGCGAGCAAGTGGCAGTAGTGTGGAAGATGATTTCGTTGTGTATTATGTGGTGTATTTGAACGGAAAGGAACGCTCGTTGTACATAGGGCGTGTATTATGTGGTGTAGTGTGGAACGCATGAGTACTGAGTTGAAGAATTTTTTTAATGTTCAGAATTTCCTGTCTTTAATTTATCGCTTTTAGAATGTTTTTAGGAGTTCCTTTGTATACGTCCTGTGTACAAGGACTGTGTCTATTTCATTAATATATAATCTCTCTTTTTACTGATAAAAAAAATATGTAGAGAGGTTTTGAGTTAAGATGAGTTTAGTAATTTGAGAGTTGAGTGTGGATATTAGAAGATGTCTAAATCTTAATCGAATTTAGTTGAGCTGAGTGCAGTCAAGGAACTAAACGAGCCCTAAGTAAGGGAAGATAATGTATGAACTGTGCTGCCTAGTCAGAATTGTATGGGAATAGTTATAGTTAAATATATGAGATTTATTCACTCAGTGACTATTGATGGTTGTGCACAAAATGTTGCACTGTTTCTGGAAATAAAAAATATAATGCACATAATTTAGCTTGTACATTTTATTAGATAAGATCTTAAAGCCATGGTGTAGAATTGTATGATTGGAAATCCTACATATCCCTTCCAAATGTTCAATAAAACTATGATTATAAATAATGAGAATCAAGTACGTTAGCTATGCCAAGTTCTCTAATCCTAAAAGTATTCAAGCAATTCATCAACCACGTATTTACAAAAGGAAAATGATATCTATATTTAGAATTTTAATTACATGACTATACATGATGATGCGTCAACTATTAAAAATGGTGAGAATTTAAAAATTCAAAGTAAAAAGGAAAATATTGATAAAATGTAGGGTTAGGTTATGACGGAGTTGAATTGGTCAATTTCGACTTTGACTTGGGTTGGAAGTTAATTTGAGCTCCGACTTTGATCGTACTACGATCGGAGCCAATAGAGGCATAGTTTGAGCCTAATTCAGAGTTGGGTCAGTTCATTATGTTGGGTTTGGCCTTTTCTTAACCTATTTTTGGGCTTGGTCTAATTTTTATGCCGCTTGTTTTATATTTCTACATTATTAGTTTTGTAATGTAAATAAGCTACAAAAGTCTAAATGCTATAGACTTAATTAAATCCATATTATTATAATCCATTTATAATAAAAAGTCAAATAATTTTTTTGATAAGTAATAAGAAATTTTATTGACTAATAACTAAGCATAATCCAATTACACAGGAAGAATACAAGAGGCTGAAAGCAAGTTATGCAAATTGTCTCCATTCAATACAAGAGCATTCATTCAAATACACAAAATACTAAAAAAAAACTCTTTAAATTCTCCCATAGAATGTTCTCTATCTTCAATGGACATCCAATTTCATTCCAACCATAAATACCACATCAAACATAAGGGGATCGTCCTTCAAATAGTAACAATGCGATTATTTCTCTTAAAACCTTGCCAACAAGCTAAGAGATCCACCACTTGCTTAGACAATACCCAAGCAATACATTTTCTACCAAAAATCTTATCCCAAAACTTTTTAGCTACTTCATAATGAAGAAATAAGTGGTCAATAGTTCACCATTTTTCTTACACATGAAACATCAATCCACAACTATTAGTCCACGCTTTCTCAAATTATCCATAGTCAAATCTTTTCAAGGGATGCCAATCAATAGAAAAATGCAACCTTACTAGGCACCTTAGATCTCCAAATGCACTTCCGAGGAATTTTGTTGACACAATGACAAGCTAATGCCTAAAGAGCTAACTTGTGTTAACGCCTTATATAAAGAGCTAACTGAGAATTTGGGATTTCTTGGGTGGATCTTTCCTGCGTGGATCCACAACAAACTATTATCTCTTCCTTGAACAATTTTCATATCATATAACCTTCCAAAAAAAATAAAAAATAACATTCACTTTCCAATCATGCACATCTTTTGATTTTTTGCAATCCTATATAGGGAATAAAAAATGTTCCTAAGAGTTGTATCCACAAATCAAGGATCATGCCAAAAACGAATCCTAGTTCCACCACACCTACCTTGAATTTAATACGGCTAACAAAATCCCGCTAAACAATCCGAATAGATTTCCACAAACCTACTCCATACACTTCTCTAATTTCATTAGAACACCAACTCCCCCACACCTCTCGTATTTCACATCAATAATATTCCTTAATAACTCATTCCTCTTTAGTTGATACAATAATAGCCATTTTTCCAAAGAAGGGTTTTGTTGAAAAGTTTCAAATTTTGATCCCCATCCACAAGAAATTGGTGAAAAAATCTTATTCCAACTAACCAAATGAAACTTTCTTTCCTCCCCAATACCGTCTCACAGAAAATTTTGAAAAATCCTCCCCATTATATTAGCCATTCCTGCAGGTAAAGGAAAAAGAGCAATGAAATATGTTTGAAGATTAGATAACGTACTCCTAATCAAAGTAATTCTTCCCCCTCTAGACAAATAAATCATTTTCCAACCAGCTAGCCTCCTTTCAATCTTCTAAATCACACCATCCCATGTCATCAAAGATTAATGAGGAGCTCCCAATGAAAGACCAAGATATCTCATAGGTAACAATCCACAATAACTATTTCTAACTTAAATAAGTTAAATATGAGCCCATAAACAACTTCAAAACATAATAAAAGGGCTTTCAAAGAATGAAAATAATCCTAATTAGTCTCACTGAAAATTAAAGTATCATTAACAAAAAGAAGATGTGAGACTTTTGTGTTATCTCGAGAATCATCTCCCACCACAAAACCTGACAAGAAACTCTCATCCACCGGGCTTCAATCATTCTACTCAAAGCATCTTTGACGATGGCAAAAAAGAAAAAGAAACAAAGGACCCATCTTGTCTCAAATCACGGGAACTATTGAAGAAACCAATTTGGGAACCATCCATCAAAATAAAAAATCTGACCATCGAAATGCAATGCCTAATCCACAAACACCAATTTTCAACAAAACCATATCTTCGAAGTAAATACAAGAGAAACTCTCAGTTAACATGGTCATAAGCCTTTTCCATGTCTAATTTTACAAGAACATTAGAGTCGCCCGATCTAATTATACTTTCCAAACATGCATTAGCAATTAAGATTGAATCAAGAATTTGTTTACCCTTGACAAATGCTTTCTGAGATTTCAAAATAATCTTTTCTATCATCGCACTCGTGCGATTAGCTAGTACATTCGAAATAATCTCATACACCACATTGACCAAACTGATTGGACGAAAGTTTCTCATCTCCACAACCCCACCTTTTTAGGGATAAGGGCAATAATATAGCATTTTGACTTTTCTCAAATTTCATAAACAAGTAAAATTCAAGAAAACCCTTCTTAACACCCTCTCACACAATATCCCAACAAACTTGAAAAAATGTCATGGAAAAACCATCCGGGCTAGAGCTTTACCCCTCACCATTCCTCTAACCACATCAAGAACTTCCTCTTCTTCAAAAACTCTCTCCAACCACTCCACACTAGACTGATCAATGGACTTAAAAACCAATCCAGCCAATTTAGGTCTCCAAGTATCTTCCTCCTGAAAAAGCTTTTTATAAGAATTCACAATATGATCCTTAATAGCCAAATGATCCGAAAGAATACAATCAATTGTATGAATAATCTCAATAGCATTATTTCTTCGATGTGAGTTAGCCACTCGGCGAAAAAATTTCATACATTTGTCGCCTTCCTTCATACATTTCTTCAAGTCATTTTTTAAAGTTGTAAGTTTTGCAGCCAAGACAAAACTTGGTGTACTAGAAAAATGATACGAAGACTACCAAACCCTCACCCTATCCACAAAGCCGTCATCGTCCAACCACATACTTTTAAATTTAAAATACCTATGACCTCCATTGATGCCCCACAATCCAATATGATGGGAAAATGGTCAGAACATAACCTTGGAAGTCTTTTATGACATAAATAAGGAAAATGAACTTCCTAAGAAGAAGAAACCAAACTTTTGCCCAACTTAGACCATGCTCTCCATTGGACTACGTAAAATCACCACCAACCAAAAGGTAAACCAATAAGGTCTATCTCAAATATAAGATTTGAAAAATCAGCCATAGCAGAAGAGATGTGAGAATCCCCCGCTCAATCACTTGGGAATTGAGTAATGTTGAAATCAACATCGAAACACCAATGAATATCCTAGCAATAGCAAAGACTCATAATTTCATACCACAAAATCTTCTACTACTAGCCAAATTGACCATTAGCACCCCCCAAAAGACCATTCGAAACCTTCATCCACATTATTTAAATGACACACCACCAAATATTCTCCTACATAACAATGATACCCTCGATGCTCCATTCGAAACTAATGCAGCCCATCACACATAATGACAATTCCACAAGCTATTGATGATAGTTTGGTTACCAAACATCAATTTGATTTCTTGAAAACAAAGCATATTAGCCCTTTAATTACGAATTCAATTCTTCACCCAAAGGCATTTACGAAAATCATTAAATCCCCGGACATTTCAAGAAAAAATCTTCGGTTTCATAAATAACATTTAACAACCCTCTCCTTGCCTTTACCTCTATTCGCGATCCCTTCCCTAGCATCATAATTGATGGACACGATAATATTTTCAATTCCCTCACATTTTTTGACATAGAATCTAGCCAATGAAAGTTGACTAGCCTTAATAGCATTAAGGAAAGCTCTGAATTGTTCTTTAAATCCACCATAGGATATCCTCGCACAATCCTTAATTTCATCCAACACCCAATCAATAGAAGAATTAGACTGATCAATACCTGGGGATAAAGCATAAAGGATTTAGGTTAGGCTTATCATCATAATCAATTGACTCATCATATTCTCTAAAATCAAAGCCTTCCCCAAGAATTATCTGCTAGGATTGCCAAACTGTGTACATGTCCACCCCATAAATGTTCTTTTCGACAAACCCAGGAGAAAATGCCCTCAACCCCTCACAACGATCTCCATCTTCAACATCCTTCCCTTTTACAACTTTCCCTTTTTCCACCAGAACACTGTTGTGGTGAAATGGAAAAGGGACAAGACCCTTCTCTATTAACTTTATCGAGAGAATCGACATCTTCTGACGATAACCCAGTCACCGGAGAAGACAATAGCACCGAAATACCCTTAGAAGAATCGCTAGAGATAGTTGACCCTTGTGTAGACGACACAGCCATCAAAGTTGTCGTTGGTTTGGGCTAAGCCACCCTTCGTATTGGACTATTTGGATGCGCGGGCTTAGGCTCAGTTTGATTCTTTACCCTCTATACCACAAGCCCGCTCTTTATTCTTCTATCCAGCCTAACATCTCCTTTAGAATCAAAAGCACTCAACCCAAAAGACATACCCGTCAACTTCAAAGTCCTCTCTTGATCAATTCAATTATAAAGGCCCAAAGCCTTGTGACCCCCATTAGCAAGCTCAAGCCTTTATCAACCTTCTTCATCAGTAACTCGATCCTCTCCTTCCAACCATTAATCTATGCCTGAGCATCCCACAGTGTCCCCTCGACTTTTCCGCCTGTCTGGACTCTGCAACACCTCATAAGACCTTGCGATTTCGGCATGACACACCTTTCATACTTTCCTTATTACTTATTCCTTCCAACAGGGGATCAACCCTTCGATTAGCATCATAGCGATTATTCTGATGAGAAATATCAAGTCTCCCATCGACTTTAACGATGGCGACAAGTATGAGTCTTCACGAGAAGTAGAATGCTAGATGGACCCTTGAAATCCTTCTCCCCTCTGTGTTCTCTTGAAGTTCCAACTCCATGTTTCACACCTCTGTGCTCACTAACTGAAACAGGGGATTGGGAGCCAACCATCTCACACATATTTCTCACAAACCCAATCATGCAATCATGCATTAAAACAGTAAAACACTCTACGTCAAATAAGATAATAGAATCATAAACATTAAAACACAATCATGCAACATAATATTTTAATGCGCACCCCTGTAAACATCACACAAGAACACACTTATGAGTATTTGTAGTTGTATGTATATTACAAAGTTACAAATTATATCAAATCAATCTCCTACTTTCTACCATCTCTAAGTACCAAGAGTCAAGAGTCCACTCTCCATTGCTCCAATAACAATACAACTCCAAGACTCCCTTCCATAATCCCGTCAATTCAACCACCACGCATGGACATGCTACATAATTCAGTGTTCCACAACTAAAGTTACAAACCATAACCAATAAAAGTTACAGAGTATCATAATTAAATAATGAAAATCCGACAACTTTCCAAGTATCCTGCATCCAAATGCATAGTTCCCAATTTTCAAGTATCCTGCATTGTTTTGAAAAGTAAACAAAACTAGACATTACAACACTTTATTAAAGGAAAATAGTAAAGTTAACATGAAAGTTAATGATATCATTCATCGACCAGGACTCTCTCCCACAGTGATGAGAGCAAAGGGGGCCATAGCCCCCTTGAGGGTCTATAAAAAAAATTATAGTAACTTTTTTTTTTCTTTTTCTTTTTTCAAAAAATTAAATTAAAATATATTATTTCTCTTTTAAAAATTTTAATTATCTGGATGAAATATATTTAGCCAAAATCATCACATTCGTTGGATAGCTATGTGGTATGTAATTGCGCTACTTAAAATTTTTTAAATATATGTTACTACTATACATTGTTCAGTGAAATACAAAACTTAATTTATGGTTTACATATCACCTCTTTTTTATAATTCTTATATAGATAATTTTCATAGTTCAACCTCACCTTTCAATTGCAATATATGAAAGACTTAGATATGAATTTACCAATATTCATGAAAAAATACAATTTTGAAAATCTGTTTCTTTATTATTTTTTACATATTTTTTAGCACTTCGTTAAAGGTATTCTTAAAAGTCTCAATTCAACTATTTATTCTAGACCAAAAAGTACTCGGCCCCTCCAAACTATTTATTCTTAGTCCTCCGCAAGTATTGTAGGGTTCCTATATAGGTCTACAAAATAAAAAAAATTATAAGTTAAGAGAATTAAAACAATAAAAATATCTAATTTTATGATCAAGCTACTTGCCTCGTAATGCTTTCTAATATTTTCATGGCGCGACTAATTACCTATAAAATAGGCATATAATTTATGTCAATTTCTAATTAAATACATATTTTGAAATTTAAGTTTGAAATGCTAAAATATTCTATTTTTCTTAAAAATATAAATCCTTAAAACCCTAAAATATCACCACTCCTCAAATATTCACACGACTAAATCCTAAAAATATATCCACATCCAAACGTCTATTTTCTCTCGATTTTATCATAAAATATTATCATAAATATTAAACTTTTTTTAATACTAACTGTGAAGGCTATTTTTGTCATTTAGCTATCCTGGAGAGGGAGGGCACATACTGAGAGATATTGTTTAGGTGGGAGGAGGAAAAGTTTTACGTGAAAATAGTGGGAGTCACATAGAGTGGAGGAATGCCAGTGGCTAGAGCACATGGTTGGCGTTGGCAATTCGTGGCTGAACAAGGTAGGTGACATTCTTGATCCTTCTATGCAGGGCCATGTACGACATCGTGCAACTGAGCTATGGTGACCCTTCGTGGGGTTGGAGTTGGCGATTCTCAACGTTGTATCTTGGAGGAGAATGGCTTGCGGGGGTTCGGTGGTGGTGGACGACCGTGTAAAGTGGAGTATGGCTGAGGAGCAAGAAAACTTAGTCTATTTCAATATCATGAAACAGGGGCTTGCCATGTGAGGTTGTTGAGTAGGTGGTGCAATGGTTGTGCATGGTGGCTTGTGGGTTGGTATTAAGGTAACATCTGGGTGGCTCCTAGTGGTTGGTCGGGGTCCTCACTTTGTGTTATGGTGGTCTGGTGCAATGATGATACAGAACGTGACATGGCTGTGTCTCGGGTTGGCTTACATGAATGGCTATTGGTTGGACAGAATGGACGGTGGTCATCCACCGGGCACTGTTGGTGAATCTACGACTTGTCGACATCATACGGTTGAGAAACTAGTTCGACGTGGGGTTGTTAAAAATTTTAACATGAATGTTAATAGTTAGATCTTCAATTTTCTATAATTCAAGATAATAAAATAATAATAGTTAAAAGATATACATTTCTCAATCACAGTTCGATAAAGAATCTTACCTAATTATTAGAGAATGATCACCCTAACAAATTTAGATTTGAGTGTCTCCTGATGGCTAGACTCTAGAGGCACAATTATATTGTAGGTGAAAACCCTTAACCCCTCAGTACTATTTATAAACTTCTAGCCATCAAGAAATCTAGAGATTTTATATCTCACTGTGATTAGATATAAAGTTAATTTTATCTCATTGGAGTTAATTTTATCCCATTGTGACTCATCAATTAAGTGATAAGTATTGAGTTATTATAAACCCATTAGGATATGAGTGTGTGGAGCATAGAGTTTAAATAAAACTATTATATTCTCCCACTTGGCCTATACGTCAATCAAATAATATTTTTCGTTCATGGATTTATTACAAGAAATTAACCATACTGCGTAAATTCATTTCTAAAAAACTTTCATAGCACAAAATATATTATATGAGTTCCGTAATATCAATGTCAAACCAGTTACCAATGCGAGTCATGGCGATTTTCTGTTATATGACCAACAAATTCCCTTCCATGTACCACAAAACTAGTAACTTAATTCGACAAGACCTTTAATTGTGACAATTAAGGCTAATACTATAATGACTTGAGTTCCAATTCATGTCTATTGTGTATATTATCTTGTCATTATTTATCTACACCATTTAATGTACATATAAAGTGGAAAGACAAGAAAACAGAAACAACCATAATATATATATTTCAATGTTTAGTAACAAAATACTCAGTATATCAATGATCTTTTTAACATGTTCACATCATGGGTATATGCATATGAACCATATTTTCAACATGCCATTTAAAATATAATCATTAAGACACTATTGTTATGGAAATATTTGTTTCTGTAATTTCTCTTTAACACTTAAGTATTTAAAATTTTATTAAATACTTATCATTCGGAAAAAAATATTCTGAGGAATTATTGCAATATTTTCTTAGCGGCTTGGCTATAAGTCGACTATTTCAAGTCTTAAAATAAATTTCCTCAGTCAGATACTATACATTGTGGCCTCAAAGCAAACCACAAACTCAGTCCCTATTGCACACGAAGCAATATGATATTTGCCTCATACTTTTCCATAAAATAACTCTACTAGATAGCAAAATACATAACTATAACTGTATTTTTCATCATTAGAGTAATCCCACAAAATAGGGTCTGTATCCAGTTACTTTAAGAGTATCGATTCTTCTTAAGGCAACAATATAATTTTTAATTTCTTGCAAATAGCCTTACACTCTTTTCACAGCTTTTTGATCAAATATCATTGGGTTACTTTGACAGCAATCAAGAATGCCAACTGAAAAATTGATATTCAACCTTATACAAGTTTGTGCAATCATCAGATTTATTATAAAAATCATATACAGAATTTCCTTAATAACCTAATCAATTCGAGGACACTGTAAAATACTATGAATGTCACATTTTATTTTTAAAGCATATATTGCACAACAATTCTTCATGTAAAATTTTCTAAAACTCTATGTAACTATACTAAGACAATCCTAACAGTCATCTTCTTGGTATTAAAATTCAATCCCAAATACGAATGATGTCTCATTCATAAATTTCATTTTTAAAGTTACTTAGAGACATAACTTTAATGTCATACTACAAGCTATGATTCATACTGGCCAAAAAGTCATATACATGCATGACCATAAATACAAATATACTCTCATTAATCTTAGGGTATATACATTAACAATAAATATTTTTCTTAAATCAAAAAATAATATTGGTATTATCAAATTTCAGATAGTAATTTTTAAAAAATCTGTTATATTTTCTAAGTAATCATTTTATTCATTTATTGTAGTTTTCAGACTTTCACTCTATAATTCTTTTTATATTTATTTGATGTAACTCTATACCATAATAAGCTACTAATACCATAGTGATCCTTAATGAGTTCTTTCGGATTTATTAGAAATCTATTTCTAATTAATGCTCATTTTTGAGTGAAACCCTTAATTACAAATGTGACTCTGTATCGTTCAACATTGTCTTTAAAGTCAGAGTTTTGTCCCCAATATCCATTTACATTCGACTTTTTATACATTTCAGATAATTTAGATGAAATTATATACTTTACATTGATTCATAGATTTCAATTACTATTTTATAAAATTACTTATTTTTATAACTTGTGAAAACATATGCAAATTTTTATTTATTTATATGTCAAATTCAAATTTTAAAAATACACCACGTAACCTAACCAAAAATCAAATTAAGAAGATCACATGTGGTTACCTGTTCTAATGTTGATGATCATTTGCTTGTTATTCCATGTTATTATTAAAATAATCATAAAATGAACTATAAGAATTTTAGAAGTACAAGAATGCACTTCACTACACTCGTATCTCTAGTTTCTATACTCCCATTAATTTTGCCAATCATAAGGAATTTAACATTTCAGTTTCCTCAAAATTCAAATTATGAATAGAGACAATACAACCTAAATCATTTGGATCTCCCTGAGTAATCAATAATGTACCCATTAACTATTATACGATCCAACTTTCTTTCATTTGAATTGTAAAGTCTTAATTTAGATTGATTATTCATACATGTATATGCCTTAAATCAAGTATCTTATTACTCCACAATTCAAAATAAGTTTTTGAGACTACTTACTAGGAACACAATTTAATATATATCTTATTGTCTTTAATTATTTTACTGTACCTATTTTCAAGAAGTTAACAAAATAGGTTACGGTTATGGCTTGACTCATAATACTTTTCCTGACACTAACTAATTCAATCTAATTCAATGATTTTCACATTTCTATCTAACTGTAATTTCTCCACATGAGAAGTACCTCAAGAACTACTAATGGCTTAAGACTTCTGATGTAACAGATAGATACATTCATACCATTAAAATCTTCTATAAAAGTAATAAAATACTTCTATATATCAAATATTATAAAGAAAAATGTTTACATGCGTCTATATGCATTATCTTAAAAAACTCTCTATTCCTTGTACCATATTTTCTTAATATGTTTGATTTGCTTTCTTTTTATATAAATCAACACATTTTGAGATTAGAAAATCTAAATGCGAAAAATATTTTATTTATTAATCTCTATAACTTTTCTTGGTGATATTCTCCAAACTTTTATGTCAAATTATATTTCAAATTTTATGCCACAAATTGTAAAACTTTTTCATAAATCATTTTTCATTGATATCAATACATGTCACGTGAGTGAAAAAGAAATTTTTTTAACAAAATCACTATTATGAAGGCATGACAAATAAAAATTTTACTAGAATGAAAAATTGAACAAACATAAATAGCATTTTGAAACAATTTAAAATTTTGAACATTTATACTTGAGTTCACCCACTAAAATAGATATAAACATCTATAGAGTTTGATTTGAAACTTATACAGACAAACTAAATATGAACATTTACACTCGAGTTTAATCTAATAAATATGTATAAACATGTATAAGATCTTATTTGAAACTTATATAAAAAAAATGTTTACCTTTCCCTTCGAATCATATATTATGCTTAGGGGCACTTAAATCTTTATGTGTCTTTGTTTCTTTCAAACTTCAATTGACACAATTGTTATATTTTCATCACCATCATTTCCTTTTTTTCCCAAAAGATACAAATGATTTTTCATACAAATTAGCAAAATAAATTTGTATCTAGCTAACAACCATGCTACCAGCTTGTTCATATCTCATTACTTTAATGAAATAATAATACCCCTGAAGTAAACTATTATGTACAAAACTAAGAAATTCATATAGTTTGATATGTAGTAATTAATTCAATCTTTTTAAACATTGTACTTTCCTGAACCTTATCACTATTCTCAATAATAATTGATGTTAGACTTAGAATAGATAAACCAGGGTCTAAAACTCTTAGTGTAAGTTTGGCATGCTCATATTTATCTAAACTAGAGCTCATTCTGTACAAGAAACCTTGTAAAGATATTCGTATACTTACTGCAAGAAAAATATTTTAGTCACATTAATACTTTGAGTTCGACACTCACAAACAATAACATAATTTAAGTCATTATGAATGAACTAATAGTATCATCGAGATCCCTAATTTGGGAGTGAATCCCAACATACAAAATGTTCATTCCAATTTTAAATTCTATGGATGAACTAGTTGTATTATCAGAATTCTCCATTGGGAGTAAACTCTAATTATGTGGATGAATTAACTGTATCACCATAATTCTCATTTGAGAGTAAACTCTAACATACGAATTGTTCACCTCAACTTTACTTTGATGGATAAACTACTAGTCTCATCAAAATCTTCATTTGGGAGTAGATTTTGATACACAAATTGTTTACTCCAATTTTATTTTAATGAATGAACTAGTAGTGTCATCAAAATCCTCATTTGTGAGTAGATATTGACACAAAAATTGTTCACTCTAGATGAACTAATAGTGTCATCAAAATCCTCATTTGAGAGTAGATCTTGACACACAAATTGTTCACTCCAACTTTCATTTGATGGATGAACTAGTAGTGTCATCAAAATCCTCCTTTAGGAGTATATCTTGATACACAAAATTGTTCACTCCACCATATCCACCTTACTGTAGAGTTTAATGATTTTTCACTAAAATTTAAGAAAATCTTGTACCTTTAGATAACTAATTTTTTCTTTAATTTTGGTGTAAATCATTTGCCCTATATTAGATAAACAATTATATATGGCATAATAATTTAAATTAGAGCCAAAATAAATATAAAAGAATTCATACATGTATTTAACACTAAATACTAATAACATGCACATAAAAGAAAATAATTTTTTTTTTTACTAGAATACCGCCGCCGCCAGTGGGCTTTAAAGCCCTCTATTGCCGTTACAGAGGCACCGACAAGGAGGTTCTCGGCCTCCTTTCGGCACTAAACACTATAGTATTGTTTTAAAAAAAAACCCATCTCAAAGATGTATCGAGCCACCATACTGAGAATCTATACGGTGGTGGTAGAGGCTTCCCATCCTGGGCTGCCAACATGGCACTCCAACTACCTTGCGCCACCCCCTCCAGTGTCCACTCAGTGGCTCAATCTCTCTGATTTTTCTTTTGTATCAATGGAAATCCATAGAAAATTCTGATAAGCTGATTGGGGCTTCTTAGCCCCTTTACGCCCCTTTTTAAAGCCACCATACGTCCCAAGTCACTAATAAGGGACTTCGGCTACCTTACACCGTATACTTTCAATACATACAACAGCTTCTCAACTACCAACACTACCGACATAGTGCAAACAATGAGGGAGAAAATAAAATAAAACTCAAGCAAAGATTGAAGTAGATGCATCAATACTTCGTGGAATCGTGAACAATCACGTGATAGTTTTCTTTGACATAAATATATCAATATAAAATGGGAGAAGTACACGATATTATGATGTTAAATTAATATACGACAATATCAAATCTATATTTTATCGAGACCATAAAAAATCTATAACTTAAAGTTTTGATACTACATGTTAAAAATTTATTTTTTAACATGAATGTTAATAATTAGATCATCGATCTTCTACGATCCATGATAATAAAATAATAATAGTTAAAAGATGTACCTTTCTCCATCACAGTTCAATGAAGAATCTGACCTGACTATGAGAGAATGATCACCCTAACAATTTTATCTCCTAGTCTCTCCTAATGGCTAGAGACACAATTATGTTGTAGGTGAGAACCCTTAACCGCTCAATACTATTTATAGACTTTTGGCCATCAAGAAATTTAGAGACTTTATGTCATATTGTGATTAGATATAGAGTTAATCTTATCTCATTGGAGTTAATTTTATCCCATTGTGACTCATCAATTAAGTGATAAGTATTAAACTATTCTAAACCCATTAGGATATGAGTGTGTGAGACATAGAGTTTAAATAAAACTCTTACAGGGGTTGCTTTCTTTATCCGATGATGCAACGAAAATGATCATGGGAGGTGTTTGTGAACTATTTGCAGCGGTGCAAGGGCCGTGAGGGTGCTGGTTGTTGGCTGAGACGTGGCTCGTTGGTTACTTTGTGAAAGTCATGGCTGCCGTGAACTTAGGTGGGTGAAGGATCAATCGTACGTAAGTTGGGTTTGGGCTTGGGCAGTGTAGCAATTTATGCCATGCAAGAAAAATCAAAGGGGGACGAACTTACAGGCAACATAAGAAGGTGAGGTGCAACTTGCTCTTGGTTTCGATTTCCACGAAGGAGAAACAAATTTATATACAGTTGGGTTTAAGAAACTTAATGTGAAGAGGACAAAGGAGTTCTAAACCTGTTATGCTTTAATGAAGAAGACGTACATGGCTTGGAGTTCATAGACAATCGGCTTTGGGTCTAACGGGTTTGGATACATTTTAGTCTATAAATATTAATTGAATTTTAACCCAATTATTAAGCGTAATGAAATCTTATAATTTACCATAATAAATTAAGGGTTTGTAGCCTTCCCAAAATTATCCGATAAATCTCAATTTGGCTTCTATAAATATTGGCCCATTAAATTTAATTTAGACTCAATAAAATTATTCATATTGCATTTTTACTAACACCGGATTAGGTCGTTACATTATATGCAACACAGATGATGTACTTTTATTTATTTTTTTAAAAAATAGTCCAAGTCAGAGTTGTGAAGTTCGCTTGGACTTTGACTCTACTCCGAACTCCAATTTTTCTTTCTTTGGAGTGGGAGTCGGATCAAGTGTCGGAGTTACATAGGTTTTACCTAGCCCTAATAAAATGGAGCTACCACTCAGTACGTATAATATTGTACATAATATTATATGTATGTGTAATACTATTCACAAAAATACTTTTAATTGTGACTATTAATAGAACACAAGGCATGCACCTAAAAAAACCATCAAGAGCTTTGAAACTACATTCCACAGTTCGGTTACTCTAAAAATTAATATGATTATGGGAGAAATGTATGATTATCATAATTCATCATTCACAGAACTTCAAGAAAGCCAAAAGCAGAACATTAAGCTTAGTCTATTGTAATTTTATATTGGTGTTGAGCATAATCATGCATTAAACTTAGTCCAATGCAATTTTATATCGGTGTTGAGCATAATGTTGTTATATTTTGTTTTCTATGCAATTATGTCTCTCAATGCATTTATAAATAGTAAGATGCGTAATCGGAAATAACAATGCTACTGGAAGGTGAAGAGTTAAAAAGTGGCGATTGTTATAATCACCCATTGCATTATGTTAATTTTCAGATGAAAAGGAGATGGAGACATGGATCAAGCTTGTAAATGGAACATGAGATGGAGCAGAGAGACTTGAAACTGAGGGAAAAATCCTTTTATGAAACTTTACTTGGTGTTTATTACAAATGAGGACTCTGTATTTATATACAAGAAAAAGATAAATTTAACTAATTGACTAACTGACTCTTTTCTTTTTTTATTTTAACACGTGCTTCTTTGGACTTCAATTCCATTTGTTCAATCTTGGATGCTATGCTCCAACACCCCCCCCCCCCCTTCAAGATGAATATGTATATTAATGATATTCATCTTGCGTAAAATATGGTGAAACGGGAGAGAACCAAGGGGTTTTGTTAGTATATCTGCCAGCTACAATCTTGAAGGAATGTGAAATAACTTCATGATCTTTTACTGCAATTTTTCTCTAATGAGATGACAGTCTATTTCAATGTGTTTGGTTCTCTCATGCTGAACGGGGTTTGTCGCTATTGATATGGCTGCTGGTGATTAATGCCTAAGTCTTGTAAGGCATAAAGAAGCCATTGGATTTCACATGCTGTTGATGCAATGGCCCTGTACTCTGCTTCTGCAGAGGACCTACTTATTGTGGTATGCTTTTTACTTCTCCATGAAACCAGTGAGTTCCCTAGAAAAATAGCAAACCCTGTTACACTTTTTCGAGTCTCAATACACCCTGCCTAGTCACTATCGGAAAAGGCCTTTAATTGCAATTATGATGATGAGGGAAAAAATAATCCCTATCCTGGTGTTGCCTTCAAATACCTAAGAACTCGAGTGGCTGCTTGATAATGACTGACTGCTGGCTTGGCAAGGAATTGACTTAAAACCTGAACTGAATAGGCAAGGTCAGGTCTAGTGATGGTTAAATATAGCAATCTTCCAATCATTCTTTTGTAAGCTGATGGATCATCATACAAAGCAGAATCTGTTCCAGTGAGCTTAAGGGGTGGACTCCATTGGAAATGCAGCAGGCTTGGCAGCAAGTACCCCAGCATCTTGAAGTATATCAAGAACATATTTTCTTTGACATATTGAGATTCCATTTTTGGACCTTGCCACTTCCAATCCGAGGAAATATTTGAGTTCTCCCAAGTCTTTAATTGTGAACTTCTCATGTAAAAAATCCTTAAGCAATTGAATTTCTATCAAACTGTCACTAGCCAATAGAACACCATCTACATAAACTAGTATAGCTATGAAAGATGATTCAGACCTCTTGATGAACAAGGAAGAATCTGAATTGCCTTGAACAAAACCATATTGAAGCAAGGCCTTTGACAGTTTTTCAAACCATTGTTGACTTGCTTGTTTTAAGTCATAAAGACTTTTAAGAAGTTTGCAAACTTTGTGTTCTCCCTTTGCAGCCATACCAGGAGGTAATTGCATATAAACTTCCTCTTGTAAATCACCATGTAAAAAAGTGTTATTTATATCTAGTTGGTGAAGTTGCCAGTTTCTAATGGCAGCTATGGCTAGGATCAATCGTATGGAAGTAACTTTTGCTATTGGAGAAAAAGTGTCAAAAAAATCCAATCCCTCTTGTTGAGTGTAGCCTTTAGCTATCAACCTAGCCTTATGTCTCTCTATAGTTCCATCTGCTTTGTATTTAATTCGAAATACCCACTTGCAGCCTATGGTCTGTTTGTGTTTAGGGAGAGTAACAAGTTCCCAAGTCTTATTTAACTCTAAGGCATTTATTTCATTCTGTATAGCAACTTGCCATTCAGGTATTTGGGCAACTTGTTTAAAGGTTTTGGGTTCTTGAGAGGCTAAAATTGATGCTTAAAAGGCTCTATGAGATGAAGACAATCTATTTGCAGATATAAAGTCAGAGATGGGATAGAGAATACCTTTGTTATGAGGACAATCAGCATAAGGAGATGAAGAGATTGCATTTGTAATATTTTGGACAGAACCACAAAAATAATCCTGCAAGTATATAGGTGTTTGTTTAATTCTTGATGATCTTCTGAGCTGCTAAGAATGATCAACATTTTGAGGATGTTGGTCATTAGATGATTCAGTATTTAAAACTGATTCAATGGAAGATGAGTTTGGTTCTGGCATAACATTTCGAGTATTTGGTTCATCCTGTGTTTCGATGTTTGTCATTTGTTCAATTTGAGGATTTGATTCATTGGAAGATGAATTTAAAGGATTTTCAGAAAAATGAAAAGAAAATTCTGAAGCAGAAGTATATGGTGGAAATAAAAAGGAATTATCTTCATAATTCTGTAGCTTGTTTGAAGTGGTAAAGTCCATGTTTTTCATTAGCAATCCCAATCATCCTCTTTGCTAATTGATCCTGTAAAAGACAGTAAGAGTCAAAAAAGGAAATAGAGATATTAACATCTTTGGTTAGTTTTGAAACAAAAAGTAAGTTAAAAGAAAAGCTAGGAACATATAACACATTATTCAAAGATAATGTGTCAGAAAGACAAATGGTACCAATATAATTGGCAGGAACTGAATGACCATTAGGTAAGTTAATGAGAGTATCAATAGGTTTAGGTGTAAAGGAATACAGAAGAGGTGAACAGATCATATGATCTGTTGCACCAGTGTCTAATATCCATGCTCTAAGACTGAAGAAACAGAAAAACAGGAAGAGTTTAGAAGGTTACCAGAGAAGTGAGAAGTGGCAAGATTTACAGTTGGTGTGGAATTTGTTTGAGTGGGTATAGTATTTGAATTAGCAATTGCTATAAGTTTGTTAAGTTCCTCATGAGTAAGAAAACTTGTGGTTCTCGTTACTGTTGGAAGTGTAGACCTCTTCATTAGAAATGGCTGCATTGGCAGTAGGTGGATGTCGTTTTCCTTTAGGTCCAGTCCAACCAGGGGGATAGCCATGCAACTGAAAAAATTTCTCCACAGTGTGTCCGTTGTATCCACAGTGAGTGCAGTACAGGGGAGATTTCTTCTGCTTGTCTTTCAAGAATTTTTGCTGACTAGTTTGCTTGGCCAACAAAGCATGAGTTTCATGTTCAACAAGGTTATGCAATAGTCTTTGACTCTCTTCTTGAATCAACAAGGAAAATACTTTTGTCATGCTTGGCAATGGAGAACACATATGTAATTGACTCCGAATTGAAGCATAAGAGTCATTTAAACCAACCAAGAATTTCAAGACATAATCAGACTATTGTCTCATCAGCAAAAAATCAAACAGGTTGCAGGTACATGAGGCCATCTTCCCGCAACTACAAGTTGGAAATGGTCTGTAATTGAGATATTCATCCCATAGTGTCTTGAACGAACTGAAATATTCAGTGATTGTCAAAGAACCTTGAGTAATGGAGCTTAGAGATTTTTCAAGATAAAAAACTCTAAGACCGTCACTTCTCAAATATCTGGTTTTCAATTCATTCCATAGATCGACAGCAGAGGCAACATAAAGCAAACTATTTCTTATTTCTTTCGAGATAGAGTTCATTAGCCAAGAAAGTATCAAATTATTGGCTCGCAGACAAGCAGTGTGAAGAACGCGTTGATCTGCAGGAGGAGCAAGAATCGATCCATCGATGAATGCGACTTTGTTCTTGACTGTTAACGCAATGGTAATCGAACGACTCCACGCGATGTAATTATCACCAGCAAATATTTCTGAAACAAGCAGCGCACAAAGATTATCACTTGGATGCAAATAATATGGACTAGAAGAATCGTCCGAAGGATTTCGTCGATAAGTAGAGGAGTGAACAGAGAGATCATCATCAGAAGAACTCATTTCTGGAAAATTCCAAGAAATGTAAGAAAAAGTTTTTGGAGATTACAAAGATTTAAGAGCAAAGAACTTTGTAATTTCTGCAGGAGGAGCAAGAATCGATCCATCGATGAATGCGACTTTGTTCTTGACTGTTAACGCAATGGTAATCGAATGACTCCACGCGATGTAATTATCACCAGCAAATATTTCTGAAACAAGCAGCGCACCAAGATTATCACTTGGATGCAAATAATATGGACTAGAAGAATCGTCCGAAGGATTTCGTCGATAAGTAGAGGAGTGAACAGAGAGATCATCATCAGAAGAACTCATTTCTGGAAAATTCCAAGAAATGTAAGAAAAAGTTTTTGGAGATTACAAAGATTTAAGAGCAAAGAACTTTGTAATCGTAGCAAGAATATTGTGAAGTTGCAGAAGCAGAGAATATTCTCAATCTGATACCATGTTAATTTTTAGATGAAAAGGAGATGGAGACATGAATCAAGCTTGTAAAATGGAACACGAGATGGAGCAGAGAGACTTGAAACTGAGGGAAAAATCCTTTTATGAAACTTTACTCGGTGTTTATTACAAATGAGGACTCTGTATTTATATACAAGAAAGAGATAAATTTAACTAACTGACTGACTCTTTTCTTCTTTTATTTTAACACGTGCTTCTTTGGACTTCAATTCCATTTGTTCAATCTTGGATGCTATGCTCCAACACATTAAACAGAATACTCTCTGATCTCTGATTGAGATAATTGATCAAGGGCGATTCTGCATAAGTCAGTCTGCATTACGAAAGCATCTCATATTTTGTGCAGCAAAATGTAAATATCATGGAAGAGTTCTATCAGCCCTACAAACAAAGCAAAATTAAGTAGAATGCAAACATGCATGTCGTCGTCTTCATCGAAGTACCGGCGCTCGTTGGTGGCCTTGCCTTCCACGGGCATTTTGTGGAGGTGGTCCTAGATATATCTGAGCGTTCCATTTGACCAGCTGGTTCTTTTTTTAAAAAAAGAAGGGCAGCTGTCCTAATAGTTGGGGGATCGTATCTCCAGACTCCAACCATGGATCCTATAGTCCCCGAGGACCGGGGTGGTGCCATTCGGCTTGAGGGCTATTCACCCATATAAGGGAGTTTACGGAGGGCGTTGGGAGTACATCTAACTTAGACTAGTGAAAACTATTTTTCAATGGCAGTTAGGAAGCAGTCTTTAATCGAGTTTGGTTCCAAACGCGCGCCCTTAAATATTCCACTTCATTCCTAGTTGATCCTTTTCCTGACATTCGAAGGGTGAAAAGACTGCACACTTTCATGCAGAATGAAGATGTTAGAAGGAAAAAGAATGGGAGTGTATGAAATCAATTTGCTCTGAGAGCAACTTGCATCTTCAATGGATGCAATACCTCGTAGAGTAATTCCGCATGTATATTTATGAAGGGATCAAGCAAAATAAAAAGATATAAAAAAGTGAATACAACCATGAATTTAAGTACTCGATTACTGGTTTATAAAAACAAAACAAAAAAAAAAAAATCGTACTTCAGTAACTCTCGAGCCTGCTTTCCCATTGAAACTATCATGCATGAGCTTAACAGACAGACACCATTCGAACCCATGATCGCATGCAAACACTCGTGTAACTCGGATCTCATCCTCTTTAATGCTAATTGTGTTCACACTTCACTTGTATAGCAAGTGTCTTCTTGACATCCGGACACGCATCGTTGTCCTTGATGAAAAGCTCTCGTTCAATTGGAATTGAACAGGAAGTTTTTCCCAAGCAATGCTGCTCAAAGCCAAAAAAGTGCAGGACAATTAGTATTGAATTGCCAAAGAAAATAAGAAAATAGGTTCATGTGACAAGGTGACTTGTTGGGAACAGTATCCTTTTTACCTGCTCAACAACCTCATTGGTAATTGGAGCATTGCATTTGCCCATAGCGAAGCTTCCACAGGAACCATAAGGATCACCAAAGCTAGCAAACTCCACAGCAACAATCTTTTTGTGGTTTGGACAGTGCAGTTGAGCTGCTGGCTTCACAATGTCCACAACAGGCCTAATTTTACTGTCCTTCCTTTGCCACGACTTCACATGGGGTGGATGATACTCAGTTACGAGGCTGCAGATAGTATCTCTATTGACAAGTACGAGTTCAATGTCTTCTGGGTTCCCTTTCTCCTCCTCCAATACAACAAGGAGATTTTCTGTTGGCTTGATGAAGGATCTTGGGATATGATACCTGATGAACATTGCAAATTGAGGGTTTGTGGGGGAGGACTTAGATTGCTTTTCAAGAAGATTTATATCACCCTTGGGCATAATTTACTAGTAGCTTTACTTACTCTGACTGAGAAGGCTTTCCAAGAGGAGAGAGGAAGGACACCCAGTAACGGCCAATGCTTTTTCCATTGACCCAAACCATCCCCTTACCCATACCATTCATTCTGATAGCAACGGGGTTATTCCCTTCAGGAGCATCAAAATATGTCTGCAACAAGAATGTGTGTATATAAATATGTAAAGGCTTTTGTAATACCACAAATGTTGAATGTACTATATTGTATCTTCTTCAGTTTGTTATCAAAAGCGCCAATGGGACATGTTTCTCTAGCATACCTTGTACCACGTAAGAGCAGGTCCTTGTCCATTGGCGTTCTTCCATCCTACCCTGTGTGATCCTGACTGAGTGAACACCTTAACCTTTTCTCCTGTCAATCCAACCTGCAAAATGGGCAACAATTCTATTAACATCACCTTTAAGCTAGTCATTTTCCCATAATCATATTCATCTATCTTTTTTGAAGTCTTGATTTCAAGCAGTACAGTTAATTGTAAAGGTTCATTGGTACCTGATGCCCCCAACCATTGATTGACAGATCAAGTGTTCCTGTGTTCAAACCCAGGACGGTTACAGAGCGAGGACCGGCAAACCTGTGCTCCATGTAGGCTCCGCTATCCTTCACAGGTAAAGAAAAGCTTGTTAGCACCTATTCTAGAATGAAACTTCAACATTCTTAACACATTATAATGAGGTGGCATTATCGTTCCACCTTTGAGTTTTTCTTTAAAAAGAGTGGAATGATCCAAGAGTGATGATAAGTGCCATATTTATATATATAGTGGGATGAATGTCATGTTACGTAGCATTACTCATTCCAAAATAAAAGCAAAGTCGAACTATAGAAAGCCAGGAGCTACTTACTGGGAGTCCCACGGTCATGCCAATGAGCGCTATATGGTTGACCCCAGGCTTGAAGTTCACGGCACTTTGAAAGACAAAACTCTTCTCGTCATGGCTTCCATGTGCGGATCCTGAAAATCATAAGCACGATGATCAGCTGTGTACGTGAATTTCCCATGTAAAAAGAAAGAATGTATGTGCTAGATTGTAGGTGCTCACCAACATATTCGCCATTCACAAATGCATGCAAGGCATGACCAAGACTTGCTACGCGTAGTACTGGGAGAATATCGGCCCGCATTGGCAAGTCTCCGGGAGCCAACTCTATGCTGCAATCAAATATGACAAAAAAATGTCAGATTTTGGTCCATCACTGTGAGCTCCAGCTTGGAATACTTACAAGAGTTAAAAAGATCTTAACCCAATGCATACTTTGCCTAGCCTGTAAGGTAATTAAGATTCTGCTTACCTAGTGGTGTACCACGCATAATCTGTGGTATCCTTCAAAAAACTGTAGAGCTCCTTTGGAGTTTTGGAGTCAACTGGCAATTGCTCGACACTTGGGATGGGTTCTGGGGACATCTCCCATTTAAGATTCTTTGCAACCTCTGATTTCTTCAAGTTCCTTGCATTATGTTGCGATACAATCTGTTTTTATGTAAGAGAAGAATCCCTTAGACATTCCCAAATATCCAAATATGGGCAATTGAAGGCACTAATACACAACTGAAGAAACAGAGCAGTAGTAACAAAGAATTTAGCTTCTTTTTCTTCTATATAGACAGAGAGACATGTAAAAGATGAGGAGTTACTGTTTGTGTGTTGTAGACCACGGTCTTGCAATCAGGGAGGATGCTAATTGAACGTGGTGGCAGGTAATATGTCTCGCCCCTGAAATGTATATTTGCTGCCGATCTGGAGTTGTTGTTTGCCAAAAATGCAGCACAGATTCTTGATCCGGAATTCTCGTAGACTTGAGCCTTAATGATGGAACAGCTTAAACATATTAGTGAACAGTGTTGGATGGGAGCTAGCTACATTGATTCACTCTATTCAGATGCTTACCTCTGTATGCTTGCCCAAACTTTCAACATGAGGTTCACCCCATAGCAGAGGCTTCTTACATAGATTTAAAGCCTTGTGCAAGTCCTTAAGGTGACTCCATTTGGGTTCCCTCTGCAAACCTGCATATTATACTTGTAAGGGCCCCATGTGTTTGAACAAGCTTTGCTTCATTGAGTCACTAGAGATCTCACTACTAGAAATCTTTACCATATTCATCAATGGGAGCTTCATCATAGTAGCGAGTTGTTGTAAAGACAGCACTTGTTCTACCAAAGTTAGTCCCACCATGGTACTGCAAATTATGAAGTAAGGTGATGTAAATTAGGGAAAAAGCCTGTCAGGGTAATTAATTGGTCCCTTGAGAAAAAATGAGAAGAAGGTCGGGTATCTTTCTACCATATAGTAGTTGACCAGAGTTCCATTCTTTGAGAAGAATCGGGCAACTGAAAATGCAATATCTTCTGCTGCTCTTTGAGATGGAGGGTCTCCGAATACTCTGTACCTGTAATTACAAAACAAAAATTCCAAAGCCATTAACATTTCCAAGAAGCCAAAAAACAGCAATACAATTAGATGAAAAACAAACTCACTGACAATCACTAGGAGTATACTCACTGAGCGGTCCAGTTTTCCGTCCACAAAGAAGGCTTGTAGGGTTTGTTTGGTCCTGTGAAAGTGTCTCCGCAGTGCCTTCCATTGCATGTATTGATCTGCAAGTGGAAGTGGGAGCTTTTAGTCAAAATTCTTAAGGCTCTCAAAACGAAAAAACTCACTGCTGGATTAGAAAATGAAAGATATTGCAGACTCACCACTGGATCAGGAGCATCCTTCTGCTTGCACATGATCCATGGAACTTCAGTTTTCATCCCCATTGCCATTTTTGCTGCCCACTGAACATATCTGCTTCCCATATCTCTATATGCAAGTTGAATGTGGTTGTACTCATTTTCAATCTGCGTTATGAGTCATTGAACAATAAAGTCAATAAGATGATCAGCTTTCCTACGAGGAAAAGGAAAATTATGAGTGGAACCAAACTTGTGTCAATATGATTGGTCCTCCTTGTGAAGCAAATAGTTTCTCCTCTTTCATCTTATCTATAATCATCTTCACATATTTTTTCATTTGGTTCTGCAAACGGGAAAAAAAAAAAATCTGAATTCAGTAGAGCTCCTTGAATTATCGAGTTAGATCTCCCAAAATGGTTTTGCACCAGTAAGAACAAAGGTGGTGCAAAATTGAGATACCTTGAATGGAGCATTATCAGAACGGAATATGATGTTTGGGACCTCTCTTAGCCAATATGGAAGTCCTCTGAAATTTTCATTTTGAAACAACTAAATTATTAACACCACAGTTACAAAATCATATGAGAGGAGGAGGAAAATGAGAAATCAAAGACTAACCCGTGGTTCCATTCAGCTTGGACGAATGGCCCAACCCTGAGGGTCACATACATTCCTTGCTCTCCTATCAGCTTGATGAATTTCACCAAATCATAATTTCCATTAAAATTGTACTGTCAAGTTTTCGGAACATCGATGAAGAGTTAGACCGTCACATAACAATAGTTTTGTCGAATGAACTCAAAATAATTTGTGTCTGCAACACCATTTTTTTTTACCTGTCCTTCCACAGGTTCATGGATGTTCCAAAACACGTAAGTTTGAATCACATTCAAACCTCCATGTTTAGCCTTTAAGATAAGATCCGGCCACATCTGAAATCCATTTTAACACAAGTATACATTAATTTCATCCATTAAAACTCACCCCTCAAGAGAAGATTAAAAAGAAGAAGAAGATGAAGATCATAAAAAAAGACAAAAGGATAGTCGATATTTATTGATGTTAAAGTTACCTCCGGGGTACTACGAGTGTAATGGATGGAACCCGAAAAGAGAAGCTCTCTTTTTCCATTGATGATCAGAGACCTTCCATCATAGGTCACGTTTTGAAACTTGTTGTCTCCTTGGCCAACCACGGCTGAGACTAAAACAGATAGAAAGGCGAGCAAGAGCACGCGGCTTGACACCGCCATTGTAACGACTCCTCAACTAGAAGCCTGACCCAGTTCGGAGATATGTATAATGATAAATAACTCCAAGGAACAGGAAAAAATAAAAAGACAATAAATATGACAGCTTGTGAGTCAATTCGGGAAGCCTCCTTAGAAGGAGGAGGCACCCGGAAGCAGAAACATAAACTCCATGAAAAGGCAGAGATATAGGGTCAAAGAAATGCTAAATATAAAGGGCTTGGAGGAAAGCTCGGAATTTCCATATCGAATTTCTGTTTTGATCTCTTGGTGACCATTGCTTTGTTAGCGTTGTCAGCTTGTGCTTCTTTTGTTGTTTTTGTGTGTGTGTGTCTGTGTGTTTTTTTTTTTTAAATTCGTTCTCCATTTTTTTTTGTTTTTCTTCATTACTGTCTTGTTGCTATTCTTGGGAGAGTTTCTTGGAAGTTTGAATGAGTTTCGGACTTGTAATAACCATAATAAAAAGAACTCGAAATTTGCGGGCAAGTTGAGGAAGTTTTCTAACACTGCAGCACCCTCTGTGTTGGCACTCTTTGCTGTACCGCCAACATCCACAGTACTCCACAGCTACAATTCATTCTCACAACAATAAGTTGATTATTTTTGTAATATTGGAAAGAACATTTGTAAGCATAAAAAATGGATTTGGCTACATTTTTAATGGAAATAGGAAGATATTTTTCCAATATTTGAAGCCATAATGAGTTGGCCTTCCTCCATTTTGTTATGATCTTTCCTAAATTTGAATTTTGAAGGCCATATTAGCCTTTAGGCATTAAGCATTGAAGTCTTTTAACACACCGCGTTTGTGTAATCAAGGTAGGTTTGGATAGTGAGTTGAGATATAATGAGTTGAGATAAAAGTTGAATAAAATATTATTTTTTAATATTATTATTATTTTAAAATTTTAAAAAATTGAATTATTTATTATATTTTATATGAAGATTTGAAAATTTTATAATGATTAGATAAGATGAGATGAATTGAAATACTCTTTGTATCCAAACTAGTGATTAATATTTGTTGCATAATATTATCAAACTAATTATCAAAATAAATAAAACTACTTTTCTTACTATATACCTTTTTCCAATATTTTTTCCCACATGAGGAATATTTTTTTAGGGAGATTGATCCACATGAGGTCAGAATTTTTCTGGGATTAACCTTGTGCACATAAGTATGATTGAGGATATTTATTTTATTTTATTTTATTTTTGTAATGTAGGATTGTTGTGACAACTAAACAGGTTTATTGAGGCGACCCTAGTCCCTGTGCCTTGAATTTGGCTCTTTTTTTCACGATAGCATTTGGTTACAAAATTTAATCTGGTTGACGACGTCGTATCGTCATGGAGTTTTCGTTTTGTCTCCCTCCAAGAAGTTCAGCTTTCCCTCCACAGACAAAAGAGACAACAAAAACCCTCCCTCATTTCCTCAGGGCATAGCAGTCTTACAGAAACACTGAGACACTCGGAGACGAGAGAGAGAGAGCCACTAATGTCGAACCACCAAGACGACCTCGATCTCCTTCTCTCCCTCCAAGGGAGAGTTTTGGAAACCCCTCCTGGTTCTCCTTCACCACATGCACCTGGCAAGTCTTCATATTAACCCCCCCCCCTCCCCTTCTCTCTCTCTCTGTCCCTTACATTTCAGCATCAAAGTTTCATAATTTGCCTTTGCAATTTTTAGTGGAGTGTGGCTGGGTGCGTCGGATTTCCTTTTTTTGTAAGAATATTCACTTGGGTATGTCTCAAATAGCCTTCCATTTTCAGGGTATATGTCGGATGATGGATCGCCGAGGCGAACTGGGCAGGCAGACATGTCCGTATTTAGAGACGCTGTCCAAGACTGCCTTGATTACGAGCCCAAGCCGGTCCCGAAATCTGGAAAATTGAAGAGCTCTAAGGCCTCCAGCAATGCTGAGGTTGAGAAATTTTCGGGCTTGCGAATAAGGTTACTGCCACTCTACTTATCTTCAAACAAGGAGGCATCTGTCTAATAATTACTCGGTTAGGTTATGTGATATAGTATTCTTTATTCTTAATGCTTTGTTTGGCTGCCGAAAATAGAAATGCAAAATTTAATAAGTTTCGAACATTTTATTTCTCTTTTTTTTTTTTAAAAAAAAAAAAAAAAAAGAAAGAAGAAAAGAAAACTACTTTCGATTGGGGGTGGATGTTGAGGTTAGGGATATTTCATATTCATTTAGCTCGATACAGTTTTTTTCACTTGTGTAAGGTAGTAATATGACTTAGAGAAGGTGACCTTCATTTTCTTTTGGAGTTTAAGACAGCCTTGAGACGTGATACAACATACAAGATCACCTTTTCTTTTCATGTGCGGTTTTCTGAGCAACTATATGCAGTACATAGTCAAGTGTATAGTAGCTTGGAGGTTTTGGAAGGCAAGCCGTGCTTAATATGTTTCTCGTTGTTCTTTTTTCTTTGTTCAGGAACCAATTGGTCAGTGCAGCAGAGCTCAGTGAGCGGTTTTCAGATATTCGTTTCGTTCGGTTATCAACTATGAGGTATTAAATTGAACTTCACATTTTACATATAGGCATTAATACTGGAAGTGACCTATTGATTTATAAGACAATTTTCTTTGGTTTTGCTTTAATAGGCAATAGAAGTAATTATAAGTGATGCATGAAGCTTTATCTGATTTAAATGGAATGTTGGTAGTGATTTCAGATATTGGGTATGTTGTAGGAATTTATTGGTTGGGGACACTCTGTCAGGTTGTTGGGCAACTGTTGGAGTGGTGACCGAGAAGGGGACTCCAAAGACCAGTTCTACAGGGAAGAACTATTGTATATGGAAGGTTGGGTGTCTGGATGAAAACACTGTTTCTCTTTTCTTGTTCGGTGATGCTTATCAGAAGAACTGGAAAGAGCAGGCTGGAACAGTATTTGCTCTGTTCAATTGTTCTGTACGCAAGGACGGAGTGGTATGGACTTGTCATGTATTGAGAGTTATGCTTGTTAATATTATCCGATAGATTAAGATTGACCTTTTATTTTTGCAGGGCACAGGTTTTTCTTTGAGTGTATATTCTCCTAGTCAAACTTTAAAGATTGGTACTTCAGTCGATTATGGAGTTTGCAAGGGAAAAAGGAAGGATGGGATGCCTTGTACAATAGTCATAAATAAGTAGGTTATGGGAACTCATTAGATCTTTTTGTGGTATGGAATGAAATGCTCATAACATCCGCTTTAGTTATTGTGTTCTTTTTTTTCATTGAATATGATAGTGCATTCCTCCAGTTAATGGAAGTCTTAGGATAAATAAGAATAACATGGGATATGGGAAGTTTTCTGGACTACTAGGAGTTGATTTCTTAACTCAGCTCCTTGAAAATGTTACCCTAGTAAGTTAGATTTGTTATAGTTTCAAACTAGGAGTTTTGTTATTTACAAGTGGATGTATAAACACAGTAGTTATTGTAGGGCTCATTACAATCATAAAAAAAAAAAATAATGAATAAAAAATAAAATACCAATATTTTTTATGCTAGTTGATGTGGTAGGCTTCCGTGTAAGTGGTGTGTCATGTGCTGATCCTGCCTTTTCACCTTAGTATTCCTATGCATAGAAAGTACTATAGCCCCAATCATGGGTACTAATAAAATAAGACTAGGAACCAAAAACCGGACGGAATAGTAGGTACAAAGTAAATTGCCCCATGTTTCCAAATTAGTCCAACTTTGTGCCTTTTCGGCATAAACCGTATATCTCGGAGAGGTCGTGTTTCTTTGGGTTGGTAGTAATGGAATGGTTTCATTATCTAAAATGAATAACATTCCCCATTTCTCTTTCCATGAAAATAGACTTAGCAAAACATTTTATGAAATCTGAAGTGTCATCTGCCATGATGAGTTGGTTCTAAAATAAACTCTCTATAACCTCTCTCGTGTAATTGTTAACAATAGAACATATAGAGAATATTAGATAAGTTGAATGGCCTTCTCATCAAGGAAACAAATACTGCAGATATATTCTACCTACGAGAGAAACATACAAAATATAAAACCTCCTCTCTGGAGAGTAGACTTTCACATGGCCTCTTTGCATATGCTATCTCTGGTTACTTTTCACCGAAGGAAAAGTCAGATTAGTTTCTCCTAAGGAAAAAAATGATCTTCTTTGCAGTTTTATTTGAGTAGACTGGATGAATTCAAGATAATAAAATCTGGTATTCTGTACTATTCGTAAATTAACTTTTTCAGAAAAATTCAAGTATGAGAGCATGTGATTTGTAAGAAGCATCTTGTCGTGTGCGTTCAAAGGATCCTATGGTGAGTGTATAAGTGGAAAATGAACAGAAAAAAGTACCTCTGTGAATTACCATCAGAGGTCCTTGATCAAAATGTATGAAGGTATTTCATGGCAAACTTGATCACTTGTCTTCTCACTAGCCGCTGCACCCATTATTCAATTATCAATGTAGTCTTGTCTTTTTTACAAGATATTTATATTATATTTTGTACCATTATAATTCTCCGTGTTGCCTTACCAACAAAATCTTCTGATATCTTGAGTCTTTGTGTTATTTCAGACGCAATGGAATATATTGTAAATATCATAGATTGGTAAGCACAATGCCTCAACCTGTTTGACTACTTTATCTTCAAAACTACCCATGTAATTTCATTTAATCAGTTCTCATAAAATATTCACCATCCATTTTGGTTCTACAGAAAGCACCAGAGAAATATTTCACTAACCGAACGGAGCTCAAGGGAGGGTAGGTGATTAATGTTCAAGATCATTCAACTCTTTTGGCCAGATATTGAATGATTTTAAGAGTATAATTGCTTGATTCATTTTTAGTTTCTTGGTGCCTTCAACTTGTGTGTTTCTTTAACAGGAACCTAAGAACTGCATTTAGGGATTCTCTCAAACCTGAAGGGATTTACATGGTTGATCCTTTAAATGATCGGACGAATATCAAAAAGCCCATGCAGCCAGTAAAACTACTGTCTGTGGAAAGCCTAAAAAAGGCTCTGAGGTTTGTTTTTCATAGATAGCATAGATTGTATCTAATGTGAAAGTAATTGCGTTTTCTTTTTTCACTTAATTGTGGATGGGTCTTTTTTTTTTTTTTTGTAACAGCAAAGCAGGTAAAGTGACGACAAACACACATTCACAAGGCATAAGGTTCCTTACTGAAATAACAGGTTTAAGATCTCAGGACTTCTTTCATAGGCTTATTGTGGTTTCTTGAGATTTCCTTCTGAGGTACTTTTGCCTTTTAATTGCAGGGAATATGGGTCCAAAGAAATCAAATAAAGAATCAATAGTACCTAAGCAACAGATCAGCATGTCAGATAAAAGGTGAATCAATGCATTAGAAATTCCATTAATCATTATATATAGAGGCTATTGGTGCTTGCTTTCCATGTTATTGAAGGTTCATCTGTCATTGCTCAGGAAATCATCCACCATAAAACCAGAATCATCTGTGATGAGAAATCAGCAGCCAGATGTAAAGAGAAAGAAAACTGAGCAGCAGCAGGGGCAAGTTGTGGTTGACAATATCAGACAGAATACAGGAAAGTTGATTGAACTAGATTTTGTTAGTTCAGATGAAGAATTGTGAGTGTCCTATTTGAAGTTCTAACTCGTTGGAAGTTGAAATCCCATTTTGGGGAGGTAGCATGAGAGAACAATAGAATTCTTATTTGATGGTCGAGAACCACTGCTCCTAAAGAACGCAATCTGGTGGAAATATTTATCAGTGCTCTGCTCTTTCCAACGTTCTGAAGATTCAATCAGAATATCATTATTGTGCTTCTAGCATTGAAATCTGATTATGTGCTGTGATCTGTACATAAAGCTTTAATTCCAGTGAGTAAAGAATTGAGAAAGTTGAATCCTCGGTTACAGTATCCTGTTAAATTCTGATTGTGAAATTCTTTTTGGCAAGGAATTCACTTTCCTTTGATGTTGGACCTATTTGATTGTTCAATTGAATTAAATGTTAAGAGCATACTTCAGATTCAAGACTTTAAGCTGTTACATGCATTATTAGCTCCTCACCCCTGATTCTATTTCCAGAGAATTTGTAAAACTTTAATAAAAGTAATTTGTAGCAGGTACACTTGATGAGTGATCATGGATTATTATTTTCTTTTTCTGAGCTCATAGAACGTTGACTAGAGGTGGACAATAGGTAGGACGGTAGGAACCAAGGTCGTCCCATATATTTTAAAAGAGTTAAAGACTGTTAGATTGTGGCTTTTTATTTATTTAAACTATTGTAGGAGTTAAAATAATCCCTTTTTGAAATGTTTTAGAGCGTATTCTTATTGGGTTTCAAATTACGGATTTTCTCCCTCTAATTAATGTAGCCAAAAAAAGGGGTTGAATCAATGTAATAGCCAGATACAAAGATGTAGAATCCAGAGGTGGTAGGAGGAAAGTTGGTCATCTATGCACATGGAGTTGGTGTTGACCCCTGGATGTGCCCCCCAGCCTTTTGTTTATATTATCTTCGATATCAATTAGTTCTAACAGCTGGGATTATCAAAAGATTAGGCTATTAAAAGTAGGATTTTTTTTTAAGAAACTGTGATCTTTCATCTTTGTTTAAGAAAATTTCAGTCGGGATGATTGAAGATGACCAATACTTCAATGTGACTGAAAATGCAAAATTCAAGATAAAGAGTAGTTTATTTGTTTGTTTTTTTCCTCTACAAAGAATATCAAGACAGCTTGTGTCTAACTATAGGCTAAAGCATAGGGGGAGGGCCTAAGGTTGAGCATCAGAAAGCTTAGCAGGCTCTAACTCATAGCGTCCTATTAAAAAACAGGATAATAAAATATATAGATCTGGACAAGTTGTTTGGTCGCGGTTGTTTGCCATGACTCATGAGAGCGACCTTTTAGTTGATAATTTATGCTATTAAGCCATGGGAACGTAGTCACTACGTCTGCATCTGAATGTGCTGGCACTTTACTCTCATGAAAGCATTTCAGAATAGGTAAACATGACCTTGCAATTCTGCTTGGCCAACTGAAAGCATGATTACATGAAAATTATGCACTTGTGCTTTTGATTGCTGTTTATTTCTTTTAGTTTTTATTTTTTAAGAATTGGTTTCATTTTCCTGGTTGGAAACCAATGGCCTGGATGCCATGCAGTCCCAATAAGATGTCATTTTCGATCACACACATACGGTGTAAATCTTTCAATTACTCTGATTAGGTGAGCAGATGGACATTAACAACTCTTAAGAGCCACCCTTTTCATAAAGGATTTTAGGTTGTTCCAAGAGTTATTTGACTGTGATATGTTGCTGGGAAACTCAACGGCAAGGGCCAATGCCAACCAAATCAACTTGCTAGCTTGTTCAATCATGCAGTTGGTTTTATTGGTGGATCCTCTGGCTTGCTACACATTATTGGCTTCCCCCATGAAAGTGAGGATCCCCCAACCATCCCCACTAACGGATGATCTCCTATATATTTTGCTTCCTGAAGTAGGCAACCCTAACCTATACTTTTTGCCAATTGAACATGAACATTGATTGAGCATTTTTAAAGACACTTTGACATTGACGGCCATCAATATAGTTCAGTTAATTCTGAACAATCATACCAAAAAACCAGTGTTCATCAATGCCCAAAAATATGTGTTCATGCTGCCCATGTATCTGTTGTTTGATGTTTATTAACACGCGAGTTGTCTTTAGGGAGTTAGGTTTGTGGTGTCGATCAATTTTAATTAATATAGAACCCACTTAGCTGTTCATCTTGTACATGATTATATCATAAATCAAGAGACGATTAGGAAAAATTATTAAATAGGTCGAGAGCAATGAACACATATCCACAATCTGTAATCAAGCGAACCCTCTTTTTCTAATGAAACTGTGCTCCAAGACCTAAGTTTCAATAATTGCAGGCGTCTGTTTGAAAACAAAAGAATCTTCTATTCTATGGGTGGAATATCTGGAGATGAGCATTGTTTATGCGAGGTCCATTGTGAAAAAGTTAGATTCTTGTTATGTGAGTCCAGATTTTTTTTTTTTTTAAAGATGTGTGCAGAACTTGTACGTTCTAAATTTTCCGTCTGTGAAGATCAACTCCACGAAATGTCCAAATCCCACTCCCGATTATTAAGAATGAAAAAATATTTTTAGAATAAATATTTTGAATTCGCTTTATAAGTAAATATATAAGGTATTCTCTCTGAACTTGGAAAACAACTGTAACGACTAAAAAATTTGTTGTTCAATTTTATTCTCTATCACTTTATCCTGTTGCTAAAAAGTAGAGGCTTTTAATATTCCAATAAAATTGATTATAAACATATTTTAAATAACATCGTTAATAGAGTACAGAGATGAATGGAGCAAGAAGTATAATGTTGGTGAAGAAAGTGTAGCAAAAACAGAACAACAAAGATTTAGTTGGAGTTTATAAGAGTGGGATGATTAGTCATAAATGCACCAAAGTATTTTTGGTGAATACCATTAACTAGTTCTTGGTCTTTTGCACGCATGTGAGTTTAGGATGAGCTTCGTAGTCCGAAAATCCATAGCCTTCGTCTTTTCAAGGGAAAAGTACCGATCTGTAACCATGTAGCCTATACTTTATTCAACACTTTTGTTTTCACTATAATAAAAAAAATAAAAAAGTAGAGAAGTTGACAGGTGTTGAGGGGGCATTTGTAAGAAAGGAAGAACTTTGGGGTCTAGGATTGGTAATTGAGGTCTCGTAAAACGTATAGCTGGCAAGCGCTGGCTGTCCAGGTCCAGCTTCCCATCCTTTTCTACTCTCTCTCTCTCCAAGCGTGCCTTGGTTTGAGGGGCCAACGTAACGCTAGTCTGAAAACAAGGTCTTAAATAGTTGCTGAAGAAAGTTGAAGAAACAAGAACAAGAGAAAGCTGGGGAGAGAGAAAAAAAAATGAGTGCTTCGAGGTTTATAAAGTGTGTTACAGTCGGCGACGGTGCCGTTGGCAAGACTTGTATGCTCATCTCCTACACCAGCAACACTTTCCCTACGGTCAGTGTCGTTTCTATTTGGTCCCCTGGAAAATGTTATTGGGAAAACTTGGAAACATAATTTTTACTTCTCCTGCTTCTTTTTGTTATGCGCCTTTCAGTTGGTCTTTTCTTGGGTTTTGGCTAACCAATGTGATGTGGGGCTACATTCTTGTCTAAAAATGATTGCGTCATTTGGGTTTTTATTTTTTTTCCTTTGTAGTGTTTTCTGGGCTCTGTTCTTTAAACCCTTCATTTGGGTTTCGAGGATCTTCTGGGAATGAAATGAGAAAGATTTCAACTTTGATGGTAATTTTGTGTTTTGAATGAGTGATTTAGGGCTTTGTTTGGTCCAGCAATTTGTTCTCACCCATGACTCTTGGATAAATTTTGTTTGCTGTAATGGGCTTTTAACGTTCTTTCTGAACAGAATGGAAGGTTAGAAAGTATTTTGTTATGGGGTATGGTTTCTTGACTCTATGTGGTCCTCGAGAGTTGAGAAAGAATGAGGGGAAGAAAGGAATCTGAAACTTTGAATTTTGTGTATTGGATTGAGTTCGGTTCTTTGATTCTATCCTTTTGTTTGGATTGCGATTAATGGCTTTCATAGTACACCATATTTGTAGTGAGATGCTTCGATATATGGGGCTTTAAATTTATTATCGAGGAAACTGAATTTAGGACTAGAAATGCGAGTAATTGAAAAGAAACTGTAATTGTTGAACCCCATATTTCATTCATGGAGAACTTTGAAATCTTTGATGACTTTTCTTAATATTTTCAATTCCTGTTTCAATTTACTTCTATGGATAGTGTTTTCTCATGTATCTGTTCTTTTACCCTTTAGTTGGTTTCTTAGTCCAGACTAAAGAAAAGGATCATCTTAACTAAGCCAGGTAGTTTTATGATTGGTGAGATTAGAATGTAAAGATTCATAACTCTTTGCTTTCCTTTAGAACTTTCTTATCAAATTTGAGTGGGTCATTGTAATAATGAATCTCCGCCAGTACCTTTTTTTATATATATAAACGCAATTCTGCTGAAAAATGAGAATGCTCCTGTGACGGTTGACTTAACTTTCCTTATTCACTTACCGTATGTGGAGAACAGGATTATGTCCCAACTGTCTTTGACAATTTCAGTGCAAATGTGGTTGTGGATGGGAACACTGTAAATTTAGGCCTGTGGGATACTGCTGGTAAGTACCCCAAAACAAGGAGCTTCTTGTAATGGGTCTGATTTTTAAGATTTATGGAACAGGCCAGGAAGATTATAATAGGTTAAGACCTTTGAGCTATCGTGGGGCAGATGTCTTCCTTCTCGCATTCTCTCTCATAAGCAAGGCCAGTTATGAAAATGTTGCAAAGAAAGTAAGTGTTTTAACTGTGAGGATACCTTTTACCCTTTCTCTTTCTGTTGATGTGTGATAAATTCTTTATGCTTTGCTGTCCTAATGTTCAGTGGATTCCTGAATTGAGGCATTATGCACCTGGTATTCCAATTGTACTTGTTGGAACAAAACTTGGTTAGACTCTCCTACTCGCCCTTTTCTTTTTTGATTTGCTAAAACATGTTTAATTTCTGCATGTTCCGTATAATGTATGAAGTTAATGATTCTTCTCTACTGCCCGTCTTTAAATATCTTTATTTTTGTTTCATCTTTATGTTGGGACTTTGGTCCTGCTGCTTCGGTTGATTCAACTTATTTCCTCGTATAGCTTATGTAAAAACCAGTTCTTCCTTCCCGCCCCTTTTTTATATATTTGATTATTTGTCACTATTGATATGCAGTATTTGAATGAAAAGTATGTGTCAGTACAATCATTTGGTATATGTTAAAATCATCATATTCAAGCTTGCTTTTTGCAACAAAAAAAAAGAAAAAAAAAACAAACTTCAGCATATTTATCCAAGCTTGCTTTTTGCAGATCTTCGAGATGATAAGCATTTCTTTATAGACCACCCTGGTGCAGTGCCCATAACCACAGCCCAGGTATATGCTTCTGCTTTTTCCGTGTTTGTTACTCTCATTTTTTAGCTACCGTTTACCATTTGTATTTCCCATTGTGTTGCTTGTATTGGTTTTCATTACCTTGGTCAATGTGGCATAAAAGGTATATGTTTTTATCATCATCATCATTATGGTTATGTTATTCAAAACCTTTTGAAGGGGGAGGAACTGAGAAAGCTGATTGGGGCTCCAGTCTACATCGAATGTAGTTCAAAAACACAGCAGGCAAGTAATTTTTACGTACATAGTCATTTGATTATTTAATTAGGGAAATCACTCATTATTGACAGAATTTGCGTTGTGGTTAAATAAAATAGAATGTCAAAGCTGTTTTTGATGCGGCCATAAAGGTGGTTCTCCAGCCACCAAAGCAGAAGAAAAAGAAGAAGAGAAGTGGGCATAGGGCCTGCTCCATATTGTGATTGTGAAAAAGAATCATTCCTGGAGGATATTGTCACCAGTTCGCATATATGCCTTCAGAGTCTTACAGACACCACATATCTCACAATTTCACACCTGGAGGAACAAGCAATCTGCGATTTAGTCTCAACTGACAAGAACTAGGAGCTTTTTCTGAGCATCAAAGTTGTCTTTGTCACTTTATTGCCTGTGCCGATTTGTATATTAATGATTCACACTGCTTGGTATTTAGCTTATGCATCTACTCTAAAACCATACTGTTCCTCGTGTAGACATGCCGATGCTCATGTTTTTTAACCTGATTTAGTGCATTTTAAAAAGCTCTTTTATACGTATATTGATTTGCATTGAACTATATACTACATGCTAGAAACCATCATTCAAGCTGGGCTGATCTAGCTCGCTCGTTTTCATCAGAGGCTCATTCCAGCGTTCATGTATTATATGTTCTTTTGATGGTGTTCCTTGGGGGTTGGGGAATTTATCCTTTTGTTGGAGCTCACTTGGGTTTATGAGTCTGAAATAAAATAAGCCCAGTCAAGGCCTTGAATGCAGAGATTCGTCCTAGCCTCCTGGGTTCTTCATCCAAATTTAGCATTAAAGACTACAAACTAGGTAGCAAGCACCGGCCATTTTCTTCTCCCTTCACCTTTCTCATTCAGGTGCTTGGAGGGCTGTAATAGAGCCAAGCACGGTTTGCCAAGCTCGACTCGATTTAAAATATTCGAGTTTGTGCACGAACTTGAGATTTTTTTTTTTGATCAAGTTTGACTCGATAAGCTAAACTCGAGCTCGAGTTCTTCTCACAAACGAGTACGAGTCGAGTCGAGCTCGAACTGGAATTGTTTATTTTTAATTTTTTGAATAAAATTTAATAATTAATAAATTAAATAAAAAATAAAAGATCTAATATTGAATTTATACAACTAACAAGTATAATCTTTATTGAATTATAAAATTTTTAAAAATAAATAAATAAATAATATCTAACTAGTTCATATTTATCCAAAATAACAATATATTATATGCATACATATATTATCAATACATACACTTAATATGATAGCATATATCTATTTTATATATGGTTCTCACATACTAGTATATAAGCTTTAACAAGCCTTAGTCGAGTCGAGTCGAGTTTTGTTGGGTATGTGTCATTTACAAATTGAGTGGGTATTTACTTTCATGAATGAGTTTTTTTTTTTTTTTTCATAAGTTGTGTTCGATTCAAGTGTAACCGAGTGGGCTATCAAACAGATTGGTTCATTTACAGTCCTAAGTGCTTGGTATAATTTTATCTCAATACTTAGAGACTTTGCTTAAGCATAATGGTACAAGGCGCAACTTGCGCGTCGAAAGTTACCTTGGAAAGGAACGATACAGAATTTAAAATGGAAAGTCGAGCGAGGAAAGCTAAGAATATGATGGGGCTATCAACATTTTCATGTGCAGAATCTTGCATCCGTTTTCCTTTCGATTGGTTTGTAGAACAATTGGTGGTGTTCAGTGAACTATTTGAGCTAAATACGAATATCTTCTCTTTGAAATTTTGAATGATACATTCACACTTCTTTTACTACTACTTTATCTTTTTTTTTTCTTATGCTATTTGAATCAAGATTAAAAATTCTAGAATATGACCTTCTTGCATATTAATCTATAAGAAAATAAATTTAATCAATCAACATAATCATGTAATTTAATTAAAAATATATTTAATTTTATAAAAATTGACATTCTTTTGCTCTTTGAGTTAATTTTTATAAAACTAAATTTATTTTTAATTAAATTATATGATTATGTTAGTTGATTGAATTTATTTTTTTTATAGATTATTCAAGAATGTTACATTTTGAGATTTTTAATCCAAATTTAAAAGGTAAAAAGAAAAAAAAAATAAAGTAATAATAAAATATGTGCTGAGTGTACTATTACTGGCTTTTTATTTTTCAATCCTCTAGGTATATTAACGGTAGTAATCCTCAAAAAATTAGGATTGGGATGCGAGTCCCAGGGATCTTTTTCTTTATTCTCCGCTGTTTATCTTTATTTCTATGTACCGTATTCGTGGTGACGAGACGTTCATTGAAACATCCCGGCCCCTCTCATTATAACGCGATAACATGCAAAGCCACTATTAGAAATTTCTTTCAGATCAGCCCCAGTTTTCAAAAACTTGATTCTTTGCTTGCAACCTTTTAGATGGAATCTATACCATGCGCACTTTCATCAGTCCAAAAGGAGTTATGGACATCTTCCTTCATTTGCAGCTCCCTCCCAATACCTCCCCCATTAAATACACCACCATGCACCTTTCCCTTCAGCAGTACGTGTGCTCATAGATTGTTTTCCTTCTTTTGCAGAACCATCTCGTCTCTTCAATTCCTCAATATATACTCAGTTTGAGATATTACAACTCTGAATTTGCTTTAATGGCACGGAGAATATTGAAGGAGCTCAAGGACCTGCAGAGAGATCCACCAACTTCATGCAGTGCAGGTTAGAGGGAATAAAGAAACTGAAATTGGGCTTTTAGTAACAACTACGTACTTAATTTTATTCATGAACAGAAGATCATTACATGATTGCTGATCGTGGATTTTCAGGTCCTGTGGCTGCTGATATGTTCCATTGGCAAGCAACCATCATTGGTCCAAATGACAGTCCCTATGCTGGAGGTGTTTTCGTTGTGACCATCCAGTTCCCACCTGATTATCCTTTCAAACCCCCAAAGGTATAGAACAAATTAATTCGTTAATTAGTACTATCCTTTTGGCATCTAGTTGTTATATATGTTTTTGAAGGTTGATGCGTTCCTTCAAAAAGCTACTGCTCTGCCACAATTCTATAAATCTTAAAAGTACTACTACATCTGCAAAAGAATTATACAAAAACATAATTTCACAAATTGACATAATTTCATCTTGTCCGTTAGATCTATTTTATAATAAAAATAATTTTATAATCTGACAAACCATATCAAGTCACGTTAGTTTATGAAATTATAACTTTTGTGTAATCCTTTGTAATTAGAGTATTTCTCAATCTTAAATATGACTTTAAAAGAGAAAAATGATGACACTCTCATGTGTAAAATTGCTTGCAGGTTGCCTTCAGGACCAAGGTGTTCCATCCAAACATAAACAGTAATGGGAATATATGCTTGGACATACTCAAGGAACAATGGAGCCCAGCACTCACCATATCTAAGGTGATATAAGGAGAGACTCTATGGGCCCTACAATATTTATATATAACTTGCAAGTGATAATCAATAAACTAATGTGTTATAGAGTCTACTTTAATTTTATACCTGTTTTTCTCTCAGTACTGATCTAGACTGGTCTAGAATTCGGGTGAAAACTTCAGAGGATTTGAATCTATCCAAATCCAACACAAGGGCCTACATGATTCACAACATTGTCACCTTTTTTTTTATTATTGTTTGGGAATGTTATGATCAATTTGCTCCTATTATGATGCATGTCCTATTGTTCAATTTTAGATCCCCCACTCTCTCTACTCTTGCTGATTTATAATTGCTTGAGCCATTGACGTCATTTAAAATAAAAATGATATATATTGGAGGGATTCTTGCAGGTTTTACTCTCCATATGCTCCTTGCTAACTGACCCAAACCCGGATGATCCTCTCGTTCCTGAGATTGCTCACATGTGCAAGACTGATAAAGTCAAATATGAGTCAACCGCTCGGAGCTGGACGCAAAAGTATGCCATGGGCTAAGACCATGATGTCTATTTATATATATATATATATATATATATAGAAGTGTATTTATATAAAACCTTCTATATATATGTAAGACATTTTATCTGATCTCATGGGCGCTGCCTTGGTGAGGTATAGGAATGATCCAAGCTAGGCTTTAATTTTGTAATTTGAGCATCTCTTTGCTTCGAATAAATGGCTGGACAACCTTAAATATTGGTGCCTATATATCTTTCATGTTTATTGCTCAAGATTGTAATAAACAGCGTCAACTTCACCCTTCTTCATCTTGGGCCATGTGTCACCACTATTTAATTACGTACATTTAGAAGTAGATGCATATGATATAGTTCGGCCGGGCTAGTTAAAAATCGAAAAAAGAAACCTAAGAGCATTGGCACTTGCTATTGCCAAGTCTAAAGTTTGGTTAGAATTTTAATTTTTGGCTATAATATCAATTTTTGATTATGTGAGTCTACATTAAACTAGCCATTATAAAGTTAAAATAATAATATTATATTATATTTTTTACTTTTTTTTTTATTTTTTTATTTGCAAATACAATTTATATATTTCTTAGATCTTCATGCTTTGTAGAAATAATGTGTCTACTCTATCAATCAGTAGAAATAATGTGCATGTCATACATGTTTTACCATTCAAAGAGAGATGGAAGTGATGAAATAATTAAATATTACTTTCTATTGTGAATAGTAACTAGCCATATTTGGAGATGACTTAAGATTTATTATTCATCAAGTCTTAAGTTTTGGACCATTGGCTAGTCCAATGTGAAGGCTTTTTCTCACATCTAGTTAAAATTTAGACTTGTATTGACATTTGGCTAGTCCATTGCCAATGCTCTAAATCAGATGGTTCCACACATGATGATCATATCAAGCGCGAAAACCACGCAGTTGAACAGTACTCATTCAAGTTCAATCTACGCCAGTTTAAATATGTAATTGACTGTACGTACGTGTTTCCATTTCGATTCAGCTTATATATCGAGAGAAATTATACACTAGTACTGCAGTAGTACTACTCAAACTACATACCACTTCTTTTTTTAAGTGCAAAAGATCAGATCAAAAACTTTCCATATACGTAAAAACGCTTTACTAGGATTTTTACATTTTGGCTTTGCTAGGTTTTCCAACGTTGGCTGCATGGCGGCCTCTGATGGCTTGCCATCCATGGTAGCCCCGGCTCGGTCCTTTGCCGATCTAATCTCCACAGTGCCACAACCATTGCCGGAGATGAAGGTCTCTTTCCGTCAGCCAAAGAATCTCGACGGTGAACTGGTGTTTACGTTTTCAACGGAGGAGATTGCAAAACTGGCCTAGCCATTTCGATACTCAATTGTCCTAAAATTTCTTCGGTAGAAACCTTCATTAGATGCGATAAGATCTTCATTCGTAGCCGTTGGGGATTGTCTAGCACGCCTATGGTGTCTACTATGCAGCACCCACGCAATGTCTTTGTTAGGATGTCTAATGAAATGGATTTTAATAAGGCCCTGTCCAGAGAATCGTGTGAGGTTAATGGTTTTTTCTACAGATCGTTCACATGGACGCCTGAGTTTGATGAAAACCACGAACCACCATGTGTCCCAGTATGGGTGTTTTTGCCTGGACTTCCCCCGAACTTTTACCAGCCATTTGTTTTAAGAATGCTCATGGCTCCTATAGGACGTTTCATACTCTGCGATAATTCTACGCTCTGTGCGATGTGCACAGATGGGGCCCGGGTATGTCTCAAAGTTGACTCTTCAAAGAAGCCAATCACTTCCTTTTGGATCGGCAAACTAGGGGTCCCAAGAAGCAAGCGACATGAGATAGTATTTGACACCTTGCCTGCTTACTGCTCTTTGTGTAAGTGTCAGGGTCATAATTCTCGCACATGTTGTAAGGCCACTGATCAAAGGAAGCAAACTAAGGGCGAAAAGCAGTGGGTTAAATAAGTGGTTAAGCATGCGGATGCAGGGGTGGTTATGGCAGATTTAAAGAATTCGGATCAGCCTGAAAAAGAGTTAGTGCAAAAGAAAGATGTTGTTCATCACACAGATGAGGCAGTGGTCAAGCTATCTATCGAGAGGAATGTAGAAGCTGCTGGGAAAGCCTCTATGGAGGTTGAGATTAGATTAGGCCATATTGTGAATTCGGTTGGGTTGAAGGATGTATCTGGCCTTCAAAACAAAGTGTTAACACCTGCACATGATGTAGGGGGCCGAGTTCTTCTATCGGGCCTAAGGGACACGAGATAGCAAGTGGTGCGGCCATGATGCCGTGTGTGGAGCAATGTGAGGCTTCGACTTTGGGCTTGGAAGCTACGGGTGAAAAGAGGCCTAATGTTTTTTCTTTAGTTGAAGTCATAGAATTAGATTAGGATGGGGCTAGCTTGAATGAAGAGTTATTGATTTCGGCCACTGATGGGGAACATGTGGAACATTGTAATTCTCAAGGTTGTGTTGTCGTGGGTGACAAAGAGAGGGCTGACGAAACACAATCCGATTGTGAAGTTGAGAGAGATAACATGAAAGAAGATTTGCAAAAAGATTACTGCACTAATTTGGAAGGAACGACTAAATTAGTCGGTAAGTTTCCGAAACGAAATTCCACACAGGCTATTATTCGTCCTAATAAGCTTAATTTATGATTAGTCCCAATCTTTTTTAGAATATAATAGGAGTTCGCTCTTTTAAGATGCGGTTAAGAAATATGATTAAAAAGTTCAGGCCTAATATTATAGCTTTGGCTGAGCCTTTTTTTATGGAAGATAAAATTCCTACTTTTTTGGCGAATTTTCATTGTGATCAATTTGTCACAAATGAAGTGCAAAATGGAAAAATCTGGTTGTTGTGGAACTCCATGATTTTAGTACAATGGCTGGCAGGATCGAATCAATTTGTTTCTGTGAAAGTTGAGGAGAATGGGTTCGCCTTTATTCTTACTATAGTCTATGCTAAGTGCAATCCGGTCAAACGCAAGAATCTATGGGAAGACCTGATCGCTATTAGTAATGGAAATCTTTCGTGGCTTCTTTGCGGTGACTTTAATATTATCAAAAATGATTCTAAAAGAAGGGGAGGTCATCCTTGACCTTTTACTACCATGGAAGACTTTAATCTATGCGTTCAAAATTGTGGCTTGCTGGACATGTGTTCGAAAGGCGCGCTGATGACGTGATGCAATGGTCAAAGCAATTTGGCTCGTAGTTGGGCAAGGTTGGATAGATGCTTTATTGATTCAAAATTTCTTAATTGTGTTCCTAACATTTTTTCTTAGGTTTTGCCTCGTACTACATTGGATCACTCTCCGTTAGTGATTCAAATGGGTGACGACCCCTTCAGGTATGGGCCTAGCCCCTTTCGTTTCCAATTTGTGTGGACTGATTATGTAGATTTTCTAAGTTTTGTGGAGGGGATCTGGAATCAAGCTGGGTTTGGTTCTAGGCTTCTTAAGCTATCCTTTAAGCTTAAAAGGCTTAAGGTGGCGTTACGAGAGTGGAATCAGGGAGGATTAATGTGATTATTAATGAGTTTGAGCATCGTATTGATAGCCTAGAAACTCGCCTTCAAAATTCTTTTTCTATTGAGGATGACAATGATCTGCTGGCTACTAAATTGGAGATCTTAACTTGGAGGGGTCGTGAAGACACTCGCCTTTCTCATATGACGAAGAAAAGTTGGCTTAAAAATGGGGATCAAAGTTCTAAATTTTTCCATGCATATTTGAATACTAAGATTCGAAAGAGGGTCAATGACATGTATCTTGCTGACGGTACGCTTCTAAATAGCCTTCTCAATATTCATAAGGCTGTCGTTGATTACTTCAAGCATTTTCTGAGTGAGAGTAATAGTTGTGAGTTTCCAAATTTAGGGGATCTGATTACCTCGGTGATTACTGAGGAGGAAAATTTGATGCTATGTCATACCCCTTCTATTGGTGATATTAATGAAGCTTTGTTCAGTGTTCCTATTGACAGTAGTCCTAACCCAGATGGTTTTGGCTCTAGTTTTTTCAGTTTCCGCTGGGAGATTGTTAAAGAGGATTTATTGGAAGCCGTTTTTGAGTTTTTTCAACATCTTTTTCTTCCCAGATATTATATTGCATCTTTTATTGTGTTAATTCCCAAAGTTGATTCGCCTACTGGTTTTGATAAGTTTAGGCCTCTTAGTCTGTGCTCGATGGTTTATAAGATTTGTGCAAAGATTATTGTGGGTCGTCTAAGGAACTTGCTTTCTAAGATGATTTCCCATGAACAAATGGCCTTTATTCCTGATCGTAACATTTTTGAAAATATCAGTATTACCCAGGAAATGGTCCATTCTATAAATAAAAATTCTAATGGGGGAAATGTCTTGGTGAAGCTTGATATGTCGAAGGCTTATGATAGAGTGAATTGGAGTTTTCTTATTCATGTTTTGGTTTCTTTTGGTTTTTCTCCTCAGTTTTGTGCCCTGATCAAGTTATGCATCTCCTCACCTTGGTATTCTATTATGATGAATGGTATATCTTTGGGTTTCTTTAAAGGTGAGCGTGGTCTGAGGTAAGGTGATCCGTTCTCGCCCTATTTATTTGTCATTATGCAAGAGGTACTATCTCAGCTGCTTAAGAACACTTTTGAGAATGGTAAAATTGGCCGGTTTACTCAAGCTAGAGGTACCCCCTTATCTCCTACCTTATGTATGTAGATGATATTGTTATTTTTGCTAATGGGGGGAAGAAGTCCATGAGAGGATTGATGAAGGTTTTACATCTTTACGAGCTTTGGACGGGTCAGATTCTTAACAAAAATAAAAGTGTTTTTTTTTCTCTAAGAAGATCTCTGCTCCCAGAAAGTCCTCTCTTCTTCATATGACTGGTTTTTCAGAAGGGTATTTTCCTTTTAAATATTTGGGTGTCCCTATCGTGGTGGGTCATCTTAAGGTCTGTGATTTTGGTGAGTTGATTAGGAAAGTTATTAAGAAGTTTACAAGGTGGAAGATGAGAATGCTCTCTGCTAGTGGTCGTGTGAATCTTTTATTTCATGTGTTAACGAGCATGGCCACTCACCTCCTAGCGGTTTTACATGTTCCTAATAGGGTGTCTAAGGTTTTGAATAGGATTATGAGTTCTTTTTTCTGGGGTGATTTTGAGGGGAAAGGCAAGCTAGAGTGGGGCCTGGAAACATATCTGTTATCCTACTGAAGAATGAGGTTTGGGTATTTGGGATTTTGGGGATGTTTAAAGGGTTTTACATATGAAATTTGCTTGGCATCTTCTGAAGGATTAGTCCTTCTGGGAAATTTTTTTTAAAGGTAAGTATGTCAAAGGTAGTCACTTATCCCTCTTGAACCCTAATAAGGGATCTCGATTTTGGAAAGCTATTGTGCGTTGTATTCCGGAGGTTTTGAACCATTCTAAGTTGGTGGTGAAAGAGGAAAATGTCTCTTTCTGGCATGATAATTGAGTGGATGGGAGTCCTATTAGTGATAATTACCACGTTCTTGAGAGACCTTCGATTAAAATCAAAGAGTGTAGGATTGATAATGAGTGGGATATCCCTCTCCTGGAAAGATTAGTGGGTCAACAAAAAGCTCTAGAATTGTATCAATTTTTATCCGTGAGGAAGAATGGGCAAGATGTTCTTATATGGGTGAAGGATAATAATGGGAATTAATTTTACTACTAAGAGTGCTTGGGATTGTATCCGTGTTAGAGCTCAATTGTTACCTTGGCCCATTGGATTTGGCATACTAATCTTTCAAAGAAAATTTCTATCATGATGCGGAAGGTTTTTTATAACTGTTTGAGTGTTGATGAGAAGATCAAGAAAATTGACATTCCCATTGTTTATAAATGTAATTGTTGTGCCAAGAGACATATGGAAGATTTAAATCATGTGCTTTGTAATGGAGAATTTGCTAGACAAATATGGCATTTGGCTACGAATCACTTAGGTGTTCATATGGGTGTTTTCCATACGTGGAAGGAGCAAGTTAATTTCTGGTTTTGCCGTGCTGGTAAGTCTTCTCAACTAAGGATTATCTTTGGTTTTCTCCCTTCTATTGTCTCTTGGAAGCTTTGGGATAGACGTTGTAAAGTTCGGGTGGAGTCAGCTCAGGCAGTTTGGCATGTTATCAAGATGTGGATTCGTCCGATAATTTCCTTATTTATGAAAGTTTCTAGGATGTCTTCCCATGATGTTGCTCTTCTGAAGAGGTTGGATAATCCGGTCTTACCCCAGAAGCTTAGGCAAGTTCATGTGGTGAGGTGGAATAGGCCTCCACAAGATTAGATGAAGCTTAACTCTGATGGTAATAGGTTAGGGAACCGGCCTGTGCCGTAATTCAGGATAATTTTGGTAGGCTGCACTCGGCTTATTTGGTGTTCTTGGGTTCAGGGTCTAATAATTTTGCTGAGTTGAGAAGTTTGTTGGAAGGGGTTAGAAGGTGATATCATTTAGGTTTTCGTAAGATGGAGATTGAGATTGATTCTCAATTGATTGTCAGCTGGATTACAAAGGGTGAGTGTAATATCTGGTATTTAGAGGACTTCTGGGAGGAGTTGCAAGGTATCTTGGGATGTCTGGAGTATCGTTTGACCCATATTTTTCGTGAAGGTAATGTTGTGACTGATTAATTTGCTAAACGGGGAGCTGAGGGTTTAAACATGGATTGATATATAATATCATTGTCAAGGAAACCCGTGTTAATTTTAAAACGTAGATCGTTGAAGTGTTTCATTCCACCTTTTCTTATGATCACAATGTTCGCGTTGATATAATATAGTTAACTTGAGCTAGATGCACTAGGCATATTATCAAGAGTTAGTCTACATACAATTCTCAAAATGAAGACTGCTCATGCAAATCCATACAATTATATTTAAAAAGAAATTAAAAATTATAATAATATCTTTTTTAAAATAATATTTTTTTTTCATTTTACCCCATTCATTAATGAGACTACACACGTAGTCCCCCACTCAGTAGTACTGCAAATAAAATTTCTCTATTATCAATGCATTTTCCTAATGTTTCTAACAGGCGGATGCACACGGCATGCATGCATGCCTTTTCTTTCACAAATTAAAATATATAATATATACACATCGTGATCATATAATATGTCGCTTAACCTACCGAAGCACAGAAGCAGATTCTTCCCATAATATATTTAAGGATATTTATAATGCGAATGTTGGTTAGAATATTGTCCATATAAACGAAGAAATTAACTGATATATTTTCCTTTCATGACTTTGGCCCGTAATATCGTGTATATATATGTCATAATATAGGCCAGCCTCAGAGATCATGTGCCAAATAATATTCGAGTCATGTGAAGTGATGAAATTCCACTGATCCATGTAGAGCCAAATTATAACCAACGTACATATATGATTTTTAAGTGGCATGCATGGGACTGCGCCCAATTTCTTTCAGCTTATACAGATCATCATCATATATGTACATAACTACTAAAGTGGTTGGGTTGAGTACATGCATTATTATTTGGTTGATTACCTTAAGTAATGCATTATTATTATTATTATTATTATTATTATTATTATTATTATTATTATTAATTATTGAAAAAAAAAGGAGGTAGCTAGGGCATACTTACAAATTAATTACCTACCTACCTACGTACGTACCTAACATATATTCGCTAGCTGCTTAAAAAATAATTAGCTCATATGTCATGAGTGCATGCTAGCTAGCTGCTACTGCATGCACATTAATGCAGCTGATTAGTTCGTCGATCGATCGCGTCTTCATTAGTTTTCGAGTTTATAATATATATATATATATATATATATATATTTATATAATATGGTACTTGTTAAGAAAATAACGCAACAGTACTACCGGAGAACAGTAGTGCAATCAAAAAAATTTATAAGCTGCATGCACGCGGATGACAACTTGCTTATTAGTTATAGGTACTATTTCTTTTCATGCCCTTGCATTTTGTCTTCAAACTAATTAATTTGCACGACATTAAGGAGATCATTACATTAACTTCCCAAAATTGTTCCTTGACTGTACGTTGCCCCAGAGGCTGGCATGAGTACTACTACTGTTCCTGGTACGTACTTAGCTATATGTCTCATGTCCATCGACTTTCAGATAATTATATATATAGCAGTGGTCAGATTCAATATTCAAGTCTCTCACATTAATTAATTTTTTACCTTTTCTTTTTTCCAAAAGGCAATAGATTCGGATTGATCGTTACCTGATCATAACTGTCAATACAGGGTATGGAAAAGCATATATATGTAAAAGATCAACTCATACTGATCAAGTGATATATAGTAATATATATATATATATATATATATGATACTGTGGAAGGATCAAACTGCCTATAAATTATAATGTTTTTAATAACATTGATATGGAAATGTGGTAGACATGAAGTAGCTAACTAGGAACTTGAGAAATTAAAAAAAAAAAAAACATGATTGTTATAATATCTGTAAAATAGGAATTTTTAATATTAAGGTGATATAATATATATATATATATATTTATATTGTATGATATCAGTATAGGGACCCAACTATCAGTATGAGAATTTATCTGATATCATACTATATATATTATATGGCGCTAAACTACTCCACTAAGATTAATGTCCAAGCGGGGGAATCTTTATCTGATCATCACGTTATATTCTATGTCCATTAATATTACTGATCATCTCTTACTTTTAGTTGTGCTTTGTTCTTTATAATCTTATCCAATTACATACTATGCCACTTCTCATGATTTTGGCAATGGAGATTCAAATTTTTCTAATTATTTATATAAAAAATATTCAGAGTTGGTTTGGTTACACAAAATCAAACTATCTCATTTCATCTGATCATCAGCTAATATAATCATTACAACTTTTTCAAACTTCTACACAAAATATAATAAAAATTTAACTTTTTAAAATCTCAAAATAAAAATAATTTTAAAAATATATATTATAATAATATATTATTTAATTTTTAATAAAATATTTTATTTTATTTTATTTTAATTGCATAATTTAGTTAGATGTATACAAGTAGTACTAGTGCATGTCACGTGGACGTCGGTGCGTTGCTGACGTGGATACACGTGTGATGAGAGAGACATGTGAGCTAACAAAATGGAGAGGAAGCTTCTATTCTTCAAAATTATATTCTTTAATTTTCTGAAAAAAAAAAAAAAAAAAAACGGATTGCATGCCCCAAATGATCCAATTGAGGGTGGACGTCTTTTACACGGGAAGGAGTAAAATTGAAGACTTAATTGGAACCGAAGACCAATGAATGCAGTCAACATCGCAGATCAAACTTCGATAAATGAACCCAACTTGTATGTTTAGCTCTCTGTCCACGTAACTTTTGTATATATGTATTAAAATTAGGTCAAATGATTCGGGTCACCCTATATATTGACCACCTCTCTCTCTCTCTCTCTCTCTCTCTCTCTCTCTATATATATATATATATATATATATATATCAGCACAAAATATATAGAGTGTAGCTTTAAAACACTTAGTTTGTGAAATTTATTAATATATGTTTTACAATTTGAATTTTAAGATATAATATTTGTCTCTAAAGACAATATGCAATTTATCAAGTACTTATATATAATTCGAAACTAAGATCTACACATAAAGAAAGCTGAAGATCATAAGTTTTTACTAAATGAGAAGAAAAATATTGTTCCTCTTTATTCTTCTTTATTATAAATATATATATATATATATATATTTTGGTGCAAATCCTATAACGTGATGACACTGTAATTTTAAGCAAATGGTAAACGTTTAAAATTATTTAATATATATATATAGGACTATATACGTTAAGATTCATGGCTTTGATTATTAGTGTAAAGCATAATATATAATACTCACCTAATTAAAATGTAATGATCTAAGTCAAAATGACAAAATTGATGGCCGGAGCAATTAAGGGGCACTTTTGCTTCTCTATAAGGTTTATAATTATAATTTGATTGTTTCGTGAGTCAAGCAACGTGTATTACAATCACTCAAGCAACGTGTATTATAAGCTTCTTTTATTTATTTCCTTTATTTTTTAATTAAAAATAGATAATCTCTCTCTCTCTCTCTCTCTCTCTCCTGGTCTGAAACCTTGTCCTTTAGTGGTAGCGTTATGGCATGTGGCACGGCCTCGGGTCTCTCGACCCGCAACAGCCGGTCCGGAGTCTAATCCTCTTTTATGGGTGCATGGAATATGACCGGATATCCTGGGTTTCCCGCGAAAACTGCCGGTTTTTTCTTCTCTCTCTCCACTCGAGAAACTCTTGCCCACTCTTGATCATGGGAATTCAATTCACTTGCCGTTACTTCCTTCGATCTCCTTCATTTCAAGCCTCCTCATCGTTTTTTATATTCTTGAATTATTTCCTATTTTTTTTAATAAATCCCAATTGCTTTAAGATATCTCTTTGAAATTGAGCTGCAGTAGGTAGCTAGGGTGATGCTGTTTAGGTGGTATTTGCACATTTAAAATTTGGCTCCAACGATATATGGTCACCAAGACGTGTGCAACTTTTAGGTACATTAATTGTCGGGTCTTGTTTATCTTTTGCTAAGAACATTTTCTCTTTGGGTAAAGTTTTGATCTTTGACGCAAGATCTCTTGTGGGTTATTCCCGTAGTTTCAGGACTTTATCTCGTGGAAAGGAATATAAGATTCGTTGGAGATTTTTTATAGATTGGGATGTTGTTTATTTATTGATAATCTGCTAAGGGGTGCTATTGGATATGTTAGTCAAGCTTGAGTGAAAATGGCAAACTTTCAATGCAGTAGTTGATTTTTTTTTTCAATGCAGCAGTTGAAATGATCCATTCATCGGTAAGTGGCGAGGTCAGAAACTAGACTAGTTCAAGAAGGAACAGAATTTAATTAATCTTTTGAGGTGTGAAAGAGATCGATCAGTTAGGAGGAAAGGATCAAAATGACAGTCGAGGAGGAAGTAAAGGCTGTTGAAAAGAAAAATGTCTTGGTTGGCATTCGAATGGACAGCCATAGCAGAGAGCTGCTCAGCTGGGCTCTTGTGAAAGTAGCCAAGCCTGGAGATTGCGTGGTTGCAGTTCATGTTTGTCGAAGTCCTGGTAATGTCCTTATAGAAAAATTATGCATCTTTATAGAAGACTGATCTTAATTTTCAACGCTTTACCGATTGATATTCTTGTTTCTTTGGGGTAACACGATTCATCACTACAGATCAGGCTTCGGAAAACAAGAACTTGTTGGATTGTTATTTAGAAGTTTATGAAGGCTTATGTACTGTAAAGAAGGTTAGTAATGCTTCAAGTTTCACTTTTCTATCTCATTCATTGGAATGTCCTTGGTTGCTCATCATTTGTCATACTTGGTTTCAGGTTGATCTCACCGGTCATATCTTCACAGGAAGTTCAGTCCGAAGGGTTCTGGCGAGAGAAGCAAAGAACCAATCTGCAGTGGCAGTCGTTGTAGGGATAAGCACGCAAAGCGCTCTCGGGTAGGGGGAGAGCCAGAACTCTACTTTGCAGTTTGCATTGGTTTTAGCATGTGCGATTCTTTTCTGGTTTCTCTAAACAGATATCGTTTTCAGGGGTTGGACTTCCATAGCCAAATATTGCACCAGGAGACTCCCTTCAACAACCGATGTTTTGGCTATCCACAACGGAAAAATTGTCTTCAGAAGGTTCACCAATAATCAACTACCAGGTTTGGTATTTGGTGTCCTGGTTTAAGAGCTTCTAGAACATTTTGTATAAATCATATAGTAATTTGCTTTCACTATGTCAGGCTTTAAAGGAGATCCAAAACCAAGTTTCTCTCATATAGAAGTTCCCACTTCCAAAGAATGCCCATCTGAATTTGGTGACTCCGAGGCAGAGTCTGAGAAATCTGTTTGTGAAGTGGTTCAAAACTCCAGAGACGGTTTAAGACATAATGGGGAAAACTTGAAGGATGAAGTTTTCAACCTCGCATGCGAACATAACAAACTTGCTTTGATATGTACAGGAGACCCTTCAGAGCAGAGACTTGGTTGGCCGTTACTCCGTAGAACTAGTTCATCAATTCCACAAACTCCACATGCAAGGAAAATGTCTGTGGTGCAATGGGTAATGAGCTTACCAGATCGTTCCCCAGAGCTTAGTGATCAGTGTTCGACCATCAAAGAAACTGCGTTGGAAAGAGATATCGGAGACATTTTGCATGAGAGTGCCAAAAAGAATGGTGCCTCTGCATTGCGTGAGCTGCCAAAAGGCTTGGAGCATCTCCTCAAATCAGACTCATCAGGCTGCAAATGGTTCAGTCATGAGGTTCTGAAGACTGCAACTTCTCAGTTCTCCTCAGGTGAGTACCTTTTCATCCTGACTTACTCATGAAATCTCTTTCCTAAATATCTGCTTTTGTGACAGAAAATATGATTGGGAAAGGAGGTTGTAATCGTGCATATAAGGGAATTCTTCCAGATGGAAAGCCAGTGGCAGTAAAGATTCCGAAGTCGACGAAAGAAGCATGGAAGGATTTTGCCCTTGAAGTTGATATCATCTCCTCACTGAAGCACAAACACATCATGCCCTTGCTTGGGATCTGCATCGAAGATAATGCTCCAATCTTGGTTTATGACTACCTGTCTAAAGGAAGCTTAGAGGAAAACCTTCATGGTAAAGCTTAAATCAGTTTTTTGCTTTCTTTTTATTTTTTTGGTTTTCACTCGCTATAACTGTGTCAGACACCAAACTGATATGTTAAATATTTAATGTAGGTAAAAATAAAGATAAATCTGTGTTGTCATGGGAAGTGAGATTTAAGATATCTGTTGGAATTGCTGAAGCTCTAAATTACCTACATAACGAATGCTCTCGGCCTGTTATTCACAGAGATGTCAAGTCTTCAAACATTCTACTCTCTGACGAGATGGAACCACAGGTAACTCAACAGACTAAATTAGATGATATTTAAAAGTAATAAATTGTCAAGATGTGATATGACTAATTGTTGTTGTGGTGTGACAGTTATCTGATTTTGGGCTTGCAATATGGGGACCAACAAATTCATCATTTATGACTCACGGCGATGTAGTAGGAACATTTGGTTATCTTGCTCCTGAATATTTCATGTATGGGAAAGTAAGTGACAAGATTGATGTGTATGCCTTTGGTGTAGTTCTTCTTGAATTGTTAACAGGGCGAAAATCAATTGGTTCTGAGACTCCCAAAGGACAAGAGAGCTTGGTCATGTGGGTAAGAGCCCTGCCCCCAAATAAATAAATAGAATCTCTCAGCTTGTCTTAATTCTGTGTATGATAACCTTTAAAACAAATGAATGCAGGCAAAGCCAATAATAGAGAGTGCAGATGTAAAAGGCATATTGGATCCAAATTTAGAGGGAAAATATGATGAGGTTCAGCTGCAGAGAATGGTTCTTGCAGCAAACCTCTGCATCACACGGGCGGCTAGGCTTCGCCCTAACATGAGTCAGGTAATAATAACTTTGCAACATTGAAGATGTCATGCTCTTAGTTATGAGTCATGTATCGAGCAATATTCCAAATACAAGTTTCTTCAAATTTTATATGAAAGCTACTTGAATTATTAACCAACTTACTTTTTCAGATACTGAAGCTCCTAAAAGGGGATAAATGTGTTGAAGAATTGGTGAATTTCCAGAAGGGTGATCTTAAGGATGATTCAGAAAACCTGGAAAACAATGATGACGAGGTCTATCCGAACTCTAGTGCAGAGTTACATTTGAGTCTTGCACTACTTGATGTTGGTGATGATACCACATCATATAGTAGTGTGGATCAGAGCAACAGTCTTTCTTCAGAAGAATTCTTGAAAGATAGATGGAGCAGGTCATCAAGTTTTGAGTAGCTTCAGCTTTACTTGAACATAAAAGGGGAAAAAAAAGGAGAGATTAATTGTAGTTGTTCCTCCAAAATACTACTTCACTCTTAGCAAACACAAATTTGCTTAACTTTGCCAGATGTGTAGTTTGTACTTTTAGGGATGAGGAAAATAACTGTTGGCAGTGCCATAGAATGGTGAGGTGGTTCATAGATGTAAAATAAAAAAATAAAAAAAAAAACTGTAAAAATGCCATAGAATGTGATTCTCTGATATCACCAACCCCTAGTTTATCAAAGTTGAGACAACATTCAGAAACCCATACACAAAATGGAATATGATGGAGGTTTTATGATGCTTAATAATAGCAAACTAGATCTTGCCTAAAAAATGTATTAAAATAAATGTAACTGGTTACATACTTACATACCTCTATTAACATTAATTGGCAAGAAAATCTTCAGTTAAGCAAGGTTCAAGAATATTTGCTCTCACATCCATTATTTTTGAGATAATGATACCCTTAACACTTTTTTTATTACTGGTTTACTATTTAGTATTTTTTTTTTCCTCTTTGAATCTGGATTGAAAATCTAAAGAAATGACCTTCTTGCATAATTTAGAAGAAAATAAATTCAATCAATGAATCGTAATCATATAATTTAATTAAAAATAAATTTGATTTTATAAAATTGACTCATAGTGATGATCATACGATGTAACCTGCAACACTCTAGCCACACTGCACTCTACAGAATAACTTGGCCTGAAATTTAATGGACGGTCAGGATCAGATACTAGTTAAACATTATAGTTGAGGTGAACCCACATTGAGCAGCTATCATAGTCCTTCACCCACTGCACGATTTGCATTGTTTTCTCAATATTACACCGAGAGTCGCCTAAATACCTATAAATTGGAAGCGAAGCACGTTATAGAATTTTCTCGACTGCGAAAGCGCCTGTCTGTGGACTCTCTGCACCAATCACCCGATATCTCCGTTTCTGTCTCCACTCTCCCTCTTCCGTTTGAGTAGTGATATTAATTATAATATATTTTACAATAAATATTATAAAATAAGAATATTTTTATAAAATAATATTAATTTTATAAAATACTTTACAAAAATATCCCTCTTCTTAAAATATTAAATTGTTATGTGCTTATCATTTTTCCTTTCGTTTATGATGGCGCTAGCTAATATCGTCATTAAGAGACACCACCTACGGTTTCATACTGAGCCCGCCGAGGACTACCTGGGGTTTCAATTTCTTTCAAAGCCGCGACCTTTCTCCGAGTCTTCTTGTCACTTATTATTATTATTATTATTATTATTCTGAGAGTCTTAATCGCATCAATTCATTGAATTCAAATTATGATTTGAATCTTCTGTAAGGTTCATTAGGTTTAAGGTTGTGATGGTAAACCTTTGCTCTCTCGTTGGAAATCTGTTATTGTTGGCTTGATCATGTAAATTTTAGTCTTTGTAGTTTGTTGCCATGAAATCTAATCTGACCTGCGGCTGAAATGGTTGGATTGTTTGTGTTTACGCAGTTGATTTCCAGGGTTTCTGAATTTTAATGTGCAAAATCCCAAGTGGGTGTGTTATAGTAGTTTTGTTTTGGGCATCCGAATCTTTTCAGAACCACAATTTCCCATCTGGTTATTTGTTAATTTATATCAAGACGGAGAACTGGGCTCAAACTTCGTCTGGTTCAACTTCGCAGCCATAATAAATTTGTTACCTCGTCACGTAGTTTATCATTTTGTTTGGTGGAAGTTTTGATATCGAAATGGACGACGGGGAGCTCGATTTCTCGAACCAGGAAGCTTTTTCAAGTCCAAATATGGGGGAGCTTCCGAGAAGTTGCTCAATGGATAGTTTCTTTGAGGAACTTTTTAAGGACTCTCACGCTTGTACTCACACTCACACTTGCAACCCACCCGGCCCTGATTCTTCGCACACGCACACCTGTTTTCATGTGCACACTAAAATAGTACCGGCCCCAAGTGACGACAAGGTTGCCACGGATGATACTGCGGAGTCCACTGAAAAAAATTGCAAGAAACGCCCGAAAGGCAATCGGGAAGCAGTTCGCAAGTACCGTGAGAAAAAGAAGGCCCGAGCTGCATCGTTGGAGGATGAAGTTGTGCGATTAAGGGCTTTGAATCAGCAGTTGTTAAAGAGGTTGCAGGGTCAAGCTGCATTGGAGGCAGAAATTGCAAGGCTGAAGTGTTTGCTTGTGGATATTCGAGGAAGGATTGAAGGGGAGATTGGATCGTTTCCATATCAGAAATCAGTCAATCCAAACTTGCCTAATCTTAGCATGCCTGGCCCATATGTGATGAACCCATGTAACATGCAGTGTGGTGATCAGGTCTATTGTCTTCATCCAGTGGTGGATGGCCAAAGTGGAGAGGACGCATTATTGAATGGGCAAGGCCTTAATGGCTGTGAATTTGAGAATCTTCAGTGTTTGGCAAATCAGAATTCAGTGTCGAAGGAGCTTCCTGGTTGTGGTATGGGGTATTTAGCCTCCAATGTCAATTCTTCTGGCACAAATAAGAGGAAAGGTGAAACTTCATTGCTTTTCCTATTCTGTTTTATTGTGATGTGGAACTTGTTTGCCTATCTCGTTAGCAGTGCAAACACCGATAGCGATTTAGCAATTTTTTGGGTGGAATACCTTTATAAGATGTTAGAAATGGAGCTTACTATTTTGGAAATGAACGGCTGGTTATTGGGTCAAGCAATGTAGTTGTAACAGATATTTGAGTTTGCTATTATAAAATAAGTTGTATTGTATGTGGCTGTTGTGATATGGGCTTGTGATTAGTAGCCTATACTGTTGCAACTTTGTAGATCATCTTCTTGTTGGCTTTCATGAGTAGGGATACACTAGGAACATTTTGAATGCAACACCCCTGTATACTCTTCCTTTAGGTCATTCAAATCCATGTATATCTCATATTGGTGATGAGGTTTGGATGCATTTTTTTTTTTTTTTTATTTGCTATAAATATCAAAAGAATGTCTATAACATCCTGATTTGAAGTAGAAAAAACCATTATTATAGTGTATGTGCTTGTAACATATCCTGACCTCTGTAGTTATTTAATGCTATTGTGCTCGAGAGTGAGACCTTCAGACAGAGGAGTTCAGTGGACCATGAGTTAGAACCTGAGCTGGGGTCTGCATTCGGATGACAGAAAGTTTTAACTGCAAATGAAGATACTTAAACATCATATAGAAGAATATAGACTTCAGTTGCTTTGACAAGAATTAAGACAAAATACAAAAATATGCATGAAATGCAACCATAGAAAGACTTACCTAGGCTGGCTACTGACCTTTCTTCCCTGGATCTCTCTCTGGTTTAGATTTTCTATTTTAAATTATTGGAAACTTGAGGACTGGGCTTGGTTTAAGCAATTAATAACTTGATAAGATTATGACCTCATTTGATGTCTACTTGTACTTTATACTTAAAAGCATTTCTTTTTTGCAGTGTGGTTCTGTCTTTCTTACTTTGCGATGTGGTAGACAGTACAATTCATGCACCTGAGAAAGAAAAAGAAAAAGTATTTAGTTCATGTCTCACCTCGACCCTAAAAACCACGTGACTATAATATGCACGGCTTTCATATATGAAGGAGATGGAGTTAATATACCTGAGTTTAAGCCTAGGAAGAAGACCTATTCTTCAACACGAATATAGGGAAAGGGTAGAAAAAGGAGGAGATGGGAGGGGTATATACGCATGCATGAGATTGCAATGTTCTGAATGATACATCTGTTCATTGGCTTGAACGCAGCTTTAGGATTTTTGCTACTTATTATTTGTTGGCTCTTTATGACCCTGATATTATGGCGATTGTTTTATTAGGAGGGACTCGTGCAGCAAAAGCAAGTTGAAGTGCTGCTTAGTCAGCAATTTCTGTATGCTCAAGGGTATATATGGTCGTCCAATAACTAGTATTGTTGAACTCATCATCAGCTTTCCTTCCAGGTTATTTAGTGATTTTTATTAATTTTTCGGTTTTATTTCTGACCCAGTCTTGGGTTCTTGGAGCTGATATGGGCATATGTTTTCCTGGACTTGCTGCTGTTTCAACAGGTGTCTTTCGTCAGGTTATAACGTTTAGTCTGCTTTTAATGCTTTGTAAAGCAGAAAAATTTAGTTGATGTATTTTTTGTGAACAAACTTGTTGCTAAGGCCAACTTTATTGTTTCTATGAGGTTGAATGCCTTTAGTTTCAGCTTTCGTATACTATGTGACTACACATAGACCAGTCAATTAAAATTAGATCATTTGATGTTCTTCATTTACTTTTGATTTTGATTTGTAATTAAGTAGTCCTTTTCTTCTTTCGGTGGATGTTTTTGCAATTTTTTTTGTATCTAAGCTATTTGAATTCTTGATAGCTGAATTACAGACCTTAGGGAGATGGATGCCTTGCATCTTTCAAAACCATGGACTTTGGACAGGTGATAAAAGGTTTTAGTTCATGTGATCCAAAATTGTGATTTGTGTGAAGGATAGAATCAGCTTGCAATGTTTCCAGTATAATTGTTATCCTGGCTTGGCTTTGCAACTATATAACATAAGAAGTTTACTTCTTCCCTTGGCATTTTTCCTGACAAAAGTATGCCTAATTTAATCAGGAAGGAAGCACTGCCTTCTAACTGAAGTTTTGCGAAGGCATTCATGTCATCCACAATATATGACGAAAATCGGGTAACTTTCTTACTGCCACTGTGATTACAAACAGATGGGAGTTGTCACTGCCATTAGGGTGAGAAATAAAGGTGGCACAGAAGATACCATGGGCTTATTACTATTTAATGGATCTCTCTTTGAAAGGATGCGTTTTAGCATGCTTACTTGTTGATAAAGATCCTGAATTCATTGGTCAAATTTGGTAGGTTAACTTGTTGAGTCTACTGTCTACTCGAGAAGAGAGGTGGAGAAGGTGTCTGTTCAATTCTGCTCAATGAGCAAGTATATTTGTGGGGGATCTCACTGCTGTTTTTGTGCCTTCATGGTATGCTTAACAACTGTGTATTGTTTGTTTAGAAACATAATTATTCTAAGATATTTTCAGACTACTTCACTACTATTTTATTACTATTAGATGATACTCTTAGTATGCAAATGGTGATACAAGTAATGCCTCATTCCATTCGTTGTGTACTCAATCTTTTATAACATTCGATAATTTAAGAAACTACTCGTGCAACTGACAAAATTACTCAAGTTTAGAGAGCTGCTAAAGCCCATCTCTTTCGTTTAGGTACAGCAGATCACCGAAACCCCGTGAGGATTTTTATTTTCTATTTTTTAAATTGTTTTGTAAAAAAAATTGGGGTTTTTTTTTTTTTTTAAAAAAAAAAAAACACCTACAGAAGCGATTTTTTATGAATGGAATATCCATTCTGTATCATAAAACCGAACCAAAGTTCTCATAACCATTCTTAGAATATTGATTCCATTCCGGAAGTTTTTTATATATTGCCTAAGGGAAAGGGAGAGTTTGGATAATGAGTTGAAATGAAATGAAAATTAAACAAAATATTATAATAATATAATTTTTTAATATTAATTGTGTAGAATTTAAAAAAATTATAATAATTATATAAAATGAGAGAAGTTGAAAGGCTCTCTCAATCCAAACAAGGCATAAATCATCACTCTAAATGTCCTTACATAGGTACTCACTTTTGTTAGTTTTCTTTAAAATTTAAAATTTTATCATTTTCAATGTATCAATAACTACTGACAAAATTTTTGTAAGTTTAAAAAGTGCATTTAGCATTTTACTAAAACTAATATCATATGATCCGATACCTTTTTCCACGCGGGGAGCAAATGCCTCTATCCAAACCCACCTTCACAAACTACATTATAAGGACGTGATCTATCGAATCGACTACGCTAAACGGCTGAAGTGTCCTCGGGACAGCCGGTAAGGAACCTGGACCACTAAAAACCTTCCCTTTCTACCGGGGATATCAGTCATGGATGGCAACGAGAAGGATGAGAAAAAAGGGGAAGAGGGGGAGGAGAAGAAGAATACCATTTTACATCACAAATGAAGCCTAGGGGACCCCACAGACCCATCACAAGCTCCACCAAGTGGATGCGAATTAAATAACCATCTAGACTAGCTATAACGACAGGGGAGTACCCCCAAGATGGTTCCTAATAGAAAGTGTGAATTGACGATACATGGACACCAGAACCTACAGATATTTTTTTTAAATGTCTGATGATCATCTCAAGCAAAAAGTTGAACATTGTTCCTACCTAAATCTCAAAGCTCAAAGTGAAAGATTCCCTTCAAATGTAAGGATCAAGTATGTGGTTATTCATCAGTCGGTTGCATATCATCGTCGTCACGATATATACTCTCAGCCATTTGCCAGACCTGAACAGTATTGTCCTCACCTACGCTTGCAATGACCCATGGCTGGTACTTGTTCCATGAGAAATCTGATATCTTTGCTTTGTGACCCCCATGAGAGAATAGAAGCTCCGGAGGACCATCTTCAGCATCTCCCTCTGACTGCTCATCACCGATCCTAAAGGCATTGCTTATCAGTTAAAATAGGCAAAATATTCAAAATGGCAAGAAAGAACCTATAAGAAATTCAGAACTTGCTAGTAAACTTCGTAATGCATGATTCCACTATAATTAATCATGATTCGTAAACTTGATTAAATGAATTTTTCTTCAACTAAAACAAGAGAAAAGCAAGCACATTCCTAGCAACTATTTCTGACGTGCAGTACCTGTTTAGATCCCAAACCATCAACCTCCTATCATCAGCAGATGATGCCAAAACAGTTTCATGGTTAGGATCCCATTCTACCTGGAACACTTCCTCTCTGTAGGAAACAAATCAAGGGTATAAAAAATTCTGAGTTGACAAATCAAGGGTATAAAAAATTCCGAGTACAACAAATTAGCTCTCAAACAAACAAAATGATGAGTTGCACCAAGAATGTACTAACTCCCACACAAAAATTGGAACCACTGCTGCAAAAGACAGTACATTGGTTGTAAAGACTAAAGAGTGTGTTCCTACCTTCAACATCTATAATAATAGATTTACTTTGTCAATTGGATAAAATTTAAAATAACATACAGACTACAGGTGCGCCAAAAGGCAAACTAATTTTCAAAGCCCATCGAACCCTTTTCACACTGTGTATCCCATTGTTGGGCAGTTAACAAGCATTCCTACACAGTAAAACATCATCTCGATGATAGTTTTGCCGCAAGATCCATTCAGAGAAGCACGCAAATGAATGAGAGCAAAAGTTTATTCCAACTGACAAATAATTGGTTTTGCAAGAGATGAAAACAAAGAGTTTTTTTTGGGGGGAGGGGGGCATAATTAGTTCGTGATAATGAAATAAAAGATTAAGATTAATCTAATAGGCATAGGGCGTACGAGTGACTGCTCAAGACATGCAGTGGCACACTCAGCTTCCTTGTATCAAATAGACCAATTGTGGTATCAGAAGATGCTGTTGCCAAGATCCATTCATTGTATGGATTGAATGAAAGATAGTTCACCTACAAACGCCCAAAAATACATCAGTAACAGATCCGTAATATTCAAACTTTTTTTTTTGATCGGTAAACAAAATTTTATTGATCAAAAGGACGCAAAATGCCCAAGTATACGGGACATATACAAGAGCAACGCCTATGCGTGCTAGTTTAGAATATTCAAACTTTAATACATGTATATCACAGGAGAAACGAAAATGCACAGAGAATCCTAGGGCAACACAAGTTCAAAATTACGAGACCATACACATGATGCAAGAGATATGGAAATACAAATACGGTAGGACCAAGGAATTGGAGCTATGAGAGATAATAAGTAGCAACTATAAATTTTATACATAAAATAAGGAGCAGGTCTCTTCAAGACCTGAAAATTAATTGCATCAATTAAAAGCAATAAAAGATTATTTTTTATCAGTTAGAACCCTAAAACAAAATACATTTAACACATACAAATATTGAAAATTGATAAAAGAACCATTGGGAATCTAAGGGTATATGTGGGACACTCAAAGAGGATATAGTAGGTAGGTAAAATTCAACACACAAATTGGAGAGCCACTACTATCACCTAATGAATAGACTATAACCTCTTTCTCGTGAGCTTTGACAGAATGTTGGGGTTGGTTTGTGCGCAGGTCCCAAATGACCAATCGGCAATCGTCCCCTACAGACCCAAATAAATTTTCATTCTTTGAATGCCAGGATACATCTTCAACAACACTTTCATGAGCCTGTGAATTACATTCACAAATCACATAAGACAACATACAAAATGTGCCATGCCCAAGACACCAGCATTTTAGAAAAAAAATGATACACTGATTCGGAAAATTACCTCATAAACATGCAATGCATCAAGCACCTTATCTTGAGCCATGGCAGACACATCCCACAAACATATCTTATGGTCATGAGAGCCACTTAAAAGGAATCCCTCCTTGAGGGGACTCCAAGACAACCCATACCCTTCCATATCATGACCCCTTAACCTCAAATCAGGATCACAATCACCCCCTTGTTCCTTCGCCAATTGTTTCGTACAATCAAAAACATAAACCTCAGACCCACTTGTCTTAGCTCCCACAATTGCCGGGTTCTGTGGCATACCCCGCGCCCTATTCACCTCTCCATCAACACGTATCTTCTGTGTTATCTCCACCTACAAACATCCCAAACAAAACAATTAAAATATTGGATCAGCTAGCAATTTCAATACTGGCCAGTATAAAATAATCCTTAAATAAGGGCGTAGACATCTCTTTCGTGTTTTTTTTGCCTATGGAAGTACCAAAGATACACGTCAAAACATTCCGCTATAAGTTTTTATCAAAATATTCGGTACCCAAAGGATAATTCTTCATAATGACAAAGTGAGTAGCTTTTCTATCACCTCTAACAATGCGAGCACTAATTATATATATTAAACACGTTTACCTAACGATTTTCACAAACACTTGGTACCCACAACAAAACTCATCAAATACCACAGACCCAAGGCATAATACGTAAAAAATACTGAATGCCCAGAAAATAACACGCGAGATGTATTTTTGGAAGTACCAGAACACTGACCTTAGGGATAATGGGGTTCTCGGCATTGCAATCTGTGTTGGTTTCAGACTCGTTGCTGGGGAGGAGAGCGTCGGCGACCATGAGGAAATTGGGGAAACCTTCGGATGTATGGGTCCCGAGAACGAGTTTGTGGATGGCGAGAGATGGGTCGGAGGGGTACGGCAGCGGAGCCGGAAGTGGAACCCAGTGGACGGTGAGAGACGGCCATTCGAGAGGGTGGGAGATGACCAGATCGTAAAGGAACGGAGTGTTCTTCTTCCATACGGCGTAGTCCTCCTCCACCTGATCGAGACCCGTCTCTCGTTGCTGTTCCTCTGCCATCTCTCTGTCCGCCAAGCTTCTGGCTTTCCCGCCAAACAAAAAGGAAGTGGAGGGAAGGACGGGAGCGTGGGGTGGGATTTATTAGCAGATAGGTTTTGGTTTGGGCTGGACTGGAAATGCTATTTAATTAAAAAAGAGATTTGAAAGTTACATTATGGAAGGCCCAAATAAAACATGAGAAGTGGCCCAAAAGCAGATATATGCAAACTCTAATTAATATTTTTTCTTTCTTCGGACATATATGATCATATTATATTTACTATTCAAATCAATTCGAAGAAATGAACCTTCGTGGAAACAAATGCGGACGTTGATATGTATAAAGGAATTTTGGATGTGTTAGGCTTTCCCCACCTATATATAATTAAATTACCCAAAAATTAAAATTCTGGAGGTTACTCGGTGGATTAGAAACACATTATTAAACAATACGATTTATTTATCAGTTTCGTTCGGATAACGGCGGGCGGCTAAGCAGGGGTGTTTGGAAACTTTGGAGCCACGAAAAGCCTGGAGTGGATAGCAAGCAAGCCCGGGTCAACATTTGGGCGGCTGGACTTGGGGACGACTTTTAACTTGGTTTCCATGTTATCTCAAAATTTAATTATTCTCTTCTTTTTTTTCAAAAAAGTTGTTTTTAGACGTCGCTTTCGTTATCTAAGGCTTCGTTTGGAACCACAATTTCTCTCAACTTATCTCAACTCATCATTACAACTTTTTCAAATTCCAATACAAAATATAATAAACAATTCAACTTTTTCAAATCCCAAAATAATATTAATAATAATAAATAATATTCTAACAATATTTTATTATCTCAACTCAATTCAACTCAACTCACTTCAACATCCAAATGCAACCTAAAATAGATTTAGAATTCGTTTTTCAAATTATATCATCTTATTTTATTATTATTTATTTTTTAAATCTGAAATAATAATAATAATATTTTATTCAACTAATCTTAAATTATTTTATATCATACTATCCAAACAAACCTTTATTTACACTATTTATTTAACCCTTTAAGCAAAAGATAGTTTGTAATACTATTCAAATAGGTAATCCAAAATTAAATGCCCTCTTATTCATTGTTTAAGCACAAAAGACAGTAGTAGTACTTGAATGGGATTGAGACTCCTATAGGCTCACGGGATTCAGTAGTCGTTTTTAAGGAAGGAATCTCTAAGTATTAGCAAGTCTTTATAATTATTAAGTAAATCTCGAGAGATTAAAATCCTACGCATATGTACGTGATTTAAGTATAAGCTTACGAATAATTTTATGAATAATTTTATTCATCATCTTCACATACAACACATTATATATACTTGATATATGATAATAAGTATAAGAATTTAATTAATTTTTAAAAAAAAAATTTAAAAGAAAATCATAAAAAAAAATATAATATGTGAAAATAATAAATAACAAAGCTCTAAATTTGTATTGTAATTATCTCTTCCTCCTCTAAAGAAGAATTTAGGACCAGACAATTAATATGGCCTTTGGTCGAACGAGTCAATTCGAATGAAAAGCTTTTTTAACTACTGCGCTGATTGAAACACATTTGTCTGGAAAGCTTTTTAACGTGACGTAACACTTTATATAATTTATTAGTTAGTCCAGAAAAATAAATAAATAAATAAGTTTCACAATACAATTGTTTTAAATATTTAATTAATTAAAATAAAAGCTTAATTAATTACAGGAAAAAAAAATAGAATTATATCCATAGATCCATCAACATGTACAATCGAAGTACAGAAATAAGGATTTGGTTCTAAAAAATTGCTTCTAATCACCAAGTGAAACTGAAAGACTTGTTTCAAGCAAAAAAATAACAAATTACAGCACACAAATCACATAAAATATTATTATTATAAATCTACGATCCTAATTTCACTACATTATGGCACATGCGGTGGGATTCTCGTCACTGAAAGCGGTGGTGTATCGGACCTCCGTGGAGCTGGCACGTGCCAGCTGCGAAATCTGCGGGTCCTCGACGTTTCGCACGTACCCGGCGGGAGCCTTGCGGTCGTAAACTCCAGGAGCGTAAGGGTGAGCGACGACGTCGTAAGGGACGTAGGGCCAGAGCTCGGCCTTCTTGCCAGTTCGATGGGCGACGCGTGCCACCACCTTTGCGGGCTCCACGTATCCAACGACGGTCACCTTGTTGGCCTTGCGCTCCACGTCCACTTGCTTCACACCCTTCATCCCCTCCACCGCCTTCTTCACCCTCCGCTCGCATCCTTCGCAGTCCATCTTCACCTTGATCTCCACCGTCTGATCATCAGAGGGAAAAAAAATAATAATAATCAGCAAATATAAATGAAACAGAAGGCTGATGGAGATAGATAATTAGAGTAGGCCTGGGGGAGGCCAAGGTTCACCTGCAGTTGCTTGCGTTTCTTGAGCTTGGAGCCACCAGTAGAGCAATCAAACAGGTCAGGGAAATGATCCAAAACACCCATTTTTTTTTTCACTTTGCAGAGCTTTAGCACCCAAAAATGGTATCTTGGAAAGTGGAATTAGAAGAAAGGAAAGAGGAAAAAATATGGTGGTAGATTTGAAGTGGTCGTGAGTGACAACAGTTATAGTAATGGTAATTGGTAGGGGTTTTGGGCTGTCCACCGCTCTTATTTATAAGCAAAGAAGGCTCGTGGAGGGTGGTGTGGTTTGATTACCTCAATTCATCCCACTTTCAAATTTTGGAACGTGGGGCCGACCATTACAAAATAAAATGGTACAAACAAATAATCTGCTTCGTCGGTTACATAGTTCGTCGCGCTGATTTTTGCCGCGTGTCATGATTCGGCCTAGAATCTAGATAAACAGACCGGCGACAGAATCGAGAATTGTCTCGAGTCTTGACATCCTTGGGGGAGCGGGGAGGGGAGGGGGGTCTATCCAGGCACCGACCGGCTGGGCCCTCCAGGCTCCAACAGTGTTTTGAATTGAATTCGCTTTGAACCTTAGGAATCTGTGGTGGGTGGGCCCGGAGCTTTTAAAATGGTCCCATAATAACATATGGGTGGTGGAGGGTCCACTCCGAACTTGATGGGCTTTTGGGATAAGGGGGCGCAGAGATTGGATTGTGCTTTTTGTGTAAGTACTGGATTGCTCAAGATTTCGTTGTCGTTCTAACTTTTTTTTTTTTTTTTTTTGAAATCAAACATGATATCTTCTATTCATCAACTGTCAACAATACATGATTTATCCTGTATATGTATGTTGATTTCATATACATGTATGTTGGACTTTCTATAATGGTATGTTTGCTAAAAAACCTCTGATGTCTTCAATCAACTGGCCGTCACACTCCCAATGCTCCTTTTTGCTATTTATATCCATAATAATCCACAGTGTCTCCTTCAAAAACAACTTCAAAAATGTTAAGTTCTGTACATAGTATCAAAGCTCTCCACAAGGTTATTATTTCTGCTACAGTTGAGGAACTAGTATGTAACTTTGACATGCATAGTGAAACAAGAACCTCCCTGTCAGCATCTCGGATTACTATCCCTGCACCCATCTTTAAATAATTTTTATCAAAGGCTACATCCAAATTTATCTTCACAGCTTCATCCACTACGGTCTTCCATCTCACAATTTCTCTACATACTCTGGTATTTGAAACTATACTGCTCTTGCTATTCTGAACTTGCTGATACTCTTCAATACAATGCCTTGCCTAAAGGAAAATCTCCTTTAGACTAATGAATGCTTTCTCAAAAACATATTTGTTTCTGCTCAGCCAAATACATCTCATCATAGTGGTTGTTAACGCCAACTCTTCTTCATTCAAGCTCCCAACCAATATTTTCCAAATCACAGCTAAGTCCACCTCACTAGATACCCATTTTTGTACCAGACTACCCTTCTCAGCCCATACATCAACTGCAGCAGGTCAGCTCCAAATAGCATGGCAACTAGTTTCAACCTTTTTCTCACAAATGGGATAGAGATTATCCTCCACCACCCTCTTCCTAAACAAATTACCTTTTGTTGGTAAACAATTATTGAGTGTCTTCCAAATAAACATTTTTGTCACCCATTGAACATTTAGCTTCCATATTTCCTTCCAACCCTCATTGTTTGCACCCCCCATCGATGACTTCCCATTAATTATTCTTTTTCTACTTAGTTGAAAATGGTAAGCTTATTTTACACTAAAAATTCATTTCTTTGAAGGTGCCCAAATTAATTTGTCCTCCATACCAGATTGACTTATAGAAAGGTTGCATATCAGGCCAACTTCTTCTTTATTAAAAACTTCATTTACTAAATCCTCCTTCCAACTTCTACTACCCTCTTCAATCAGCTGTTCCACTTTGGCATCTACTACCCATCTCGTTCTAAGAGATTAAATTTTGTAAGATGACGGTTTTGGGATCCACTTATCCTCCCAAATTTTTATATTCTCCTCCCCATTACCAACCCTCCATACTAACCCTTCATTCAAAAGGTCTAATGAACCCCACATAAACTTCTTCATATTAGTGAGGGATTAGCATCAGTCTTTGCTTCAAGCACACTTATCTTCTTGTGATACTTTTCTTTCAACACTCTAGCAGCCAATGAACTAAGATCATTAAGGACTCTCCACATCTGTCTAGCTAGTAGAGCTTTATTAAATCTCTCTAGCTCTCTGAAACCTAGCCCCCCATTGAACTTCGAGACTCCCATCTTTCTCTAGCTCATCCATTTGATCTTATTATCATTTTCTCTGTGTCCCCACCAGAATTTTGACATTAAACCAGCAATCTCCTTGCTTAATCTCTTGGGTAACAAGAATACACTCATAAAATAAGTGGGTATTGATAGTGTAACAGCTTTTAATAGAACCTCCTTCCCTGCAGGTGAAAGAAATTGATTCTTCCAGTTGTTTATCTTGAGCCATACTTTTTCTCCAATGCTTCTAAAAGTGTTATACTTAGATCTACCCACTATTGTGGGTAGACCTTCATAGTTATTCTACACCCTGCCCCCAAGTTCGTGTAGAATTTTGTCCCAATCCTCATTTCTACCATTTGAGTTGAACATTAGGGAAATCTTCTGTTTATTCAAACATTGATCAAAGGCTTGTTCATACCTCTTCAAAATGTTACTGATTTGCTGTCATTCTTCCCAACAAGCTCTCCTAAAAATAATACAATCATCTACGAAGAGCAGGTGAATGATTTTTTCTCCTCCTCTAGCCACAGAAACCCCTTTTAATTCACCTCTAGCCTCTGCCCCATTGATTAATGTACTTAATCCTTCAGCACAAAGTAGAAATAGATAGGGGGAATGGGATCCCCTACCTAAGGCCTCTTGTTGGATATATCACCTTCCCAGGTTCTCCATTTGTTAACACTGAATATATAACAAATGTAACACAATCCATAACTAATTTCACCCATCTATCACTGAACCCCAGCTTCTCCATCACAGTCCTAAAAAAAGGTCACTCTACTCTATCATAAGCTTTTGAGATATCTAACTTTAAAGCCATACTACCCACTCCTCCTTTAACTCTTGTTTTCATAGAGTGCAGAGTCTCATACGCCATTATGACATTATTAGTAATCAACCTACCCGTCACAAATGCACTCTGATTTTTAGAAATGATAACACTCAGTACCTTCTTCGTTCTATTGGCCATAGTCTTTGTAATTAACTTGTACAATACGTTACATAGACTTGTTGGCCTAAAATCCCCCACTTTGTTTGGATCAACTACCTTAGGAATTAAAACCACATAAGTAAAATTCAAAGAGTTTTCCAACGTACCTCCATTTAAGAAGCTTAAGGCAGCTTCACTGATATCATTCCCGATTTTACTCCACATATTCTGGTAAAAACAGGCACTGTATCCATCGGGTCCAGGGGATTTAAAAAGTCTCATTTGCTTCAAAGCCACCTCCAGTTCTTCTTTGGTAAAGCACTTCTCGACCTCTTCACTCATGCTACTTGTCACATTTACCTTCATAGTTTGCACATACTCTTCTATTACTTCTTTGGAAGGATCTTCAGATTTATACACCTCAGAAAAGTGCCCCCTGAAAGCCTCAACAACATCTTCATGACCTATTCTCAGCACTGACTGGCCATCCAAAACATAAAATATTTTGCTCTTTTTCTTTCTCTAGCTAGCACATGCATGATAAAACTTTGTGTTTTTATCTCCTGTATTGTACCAATTTTTTTTGCTCTTTGCTTCCATCTTATATCCTCCCGTTCCAGTAGATTGCCCACTTCCAACTTTAGTTTGTGAATCTCAGTTGTGTATTGTGGTCCCTCCATATCTTGTATCTCTTTGATTCTACTATATTTTTTTGTCTATGTTATTATTCCTGTCCCTATCCCTTTTCTTGAAGCTTTTTATTAAAGAACCATTACAGATGTTCTGTAATTTATGTACATGCCTCATAGATACTGGTGTTTGTTTTTTTTCCACCCAAACCTTCTCAACAATCTTCTCACAATCCTCCTCCTTTAGCCAGCTTGCCTCAAATCTAAACAGGTGGTTTCTTTTTCTTCTTAGATTCTTATCCCTCATAATTGTCATTAGCATTGGTTTATGGTCAGAACATCTGGCCACCAACCCTTCCACTACAAAGTTTTTGAACATGTTTCTTCATTCTTGGTTCACTACATATCTATCCAGTCTCTCCTTAGTGAAAGAATAGTCAGAGTGACCATTACTCCACGTGAACAAAGATCCCACACAACCTACATCATGCAAGTCATTCATTACTAAAGCTTCTCTAAATTGGCACATTTGGCTTTCAGCTCTCAATCTCCCTCCTTCCTTCTCATTTTGGGTCAATATTTCATTAAAATCTCCAGCCACGCACCATGCTAACCCACCTAGTGGCCTGATTCTCGACCAAAGTTCCCACAAATATTTTCTTTTTGCAGTATCTGGATGGCCATAAAAACCTGTAAATACCCACGCACCCCCATCATCCTCATGCACTTTAGCACTCACATGCCATTGAGAGTAGCTGAGGATCTCTACGTCTTTCTTGTCTCTCCAAAATAACACTAAACCCCATTTTCTTCCCAATGGATCTATAGCAAAGCACCCTTCCATTCTCAATCTATGTTTTAACTCTTCCACTTTACTCACCTTAACCAATGTTTCAATAAGAAACACTATCTTGGGCAACTTCTCCTTAACAAGAATGCTAAGGTCCTGAACTGTCCGAGGGTTTCCAAGCCCTCGGCAGTTCCAGCATATTAGATTCATAGTTACTGGCGGAGGCTGTGAAACAGCCCCGCCAACACATCCATCATCATAATCCATTCATCTTCATTTCAACTCTAATTCTTTTCTCCCTATCTCCATCTACCTTCCCTTCATTCTCAGCAACTCTTTCTAAAGGAGTATAAGTAACAAGTTCACGTACTTCTCTATTCCCTCTTGCCCTTCTCTTCCATCCACTACCCTTCTTTTTTGTCTCTTGCTTATCATTTTTCACTTCAATAGACTTCTTTGTACCCTATTCTTCCCCTATTTTTTGTTCTCCCCCTCCATTCACAATTTTTTGAATAACAACTCTATCCTCTGTCCCATTTCTTTCTAAATTCAAAACCTTTTATTCCCTCGATTTTCCCTTATCCACTCATTCATTAATATTTTCTTTCTCTTCTTCCCCTTAAATCCCCCTTCTAATGCAATCACATCCACTTGCTATTCCCTTGATTTTTCCTCAGTTCTAGCCTCATAGATCTGTGAGTTAAAATCTACTCTCCTTTCTATCTTTTTACAATGTGCAAATGGGCCCCTCAGCCATGACCCAAACTATTGTAGTCCTCCAGATTGTTCACCCCCACTACACCCTTTCTTATTATGTAGAATACATCCACATCGAAAACATGTTTTTGGTAATTTCTCATATTTTAATGGGATCCACATTTGTTTACCTTCATATAGGATTGTTCTTCCTCTGGCCAGAGCCTTTAATAGATCACATTCCACTTTCACCCTGAGGCATCTTCCCCATTCCATATTACCTTCTATGATATCCACATCCATCACTTTCCCGATTGTTTTTCCAATCACCTCCGCCATTCTTCTAGTCATCCCTCCTAATGGCAGATTAAACAGCTGGATCCAGAATTCTTCTTTAGAGAAATCGAGTAAGTGTGGCCAAGTAATTCCATTGAACACCTTGAGTACAAAGAGATGGTTATCAAATAACCAAGGGCATCCTTCTAGCACTCTGTCCCTATCTCCCTGTGTAGCAAATGTAATGACAAAACAGTTCACCCCAATCTCGTGGAACTCCATTCTCTTGTTTACTCTCCATAATTTCTCCATCATAGATCTAATGACTTCCTTCCCTATTACTCTCTCCGAACAGACCTTCCCCACCAAACTCCTATCCCCTTTTTTCTTCAGCTCTTCTAGGTTCTCTACACCCTCCTCAATTGGTCTCTTCTTCGTTCAGATTTAGATGGCCGCAGATCTCTTCTAAACCTTCCATCCTCTTCCCTTTGTCACCAACCAAAAGTACCTCCCTCCTATTCCTCAGGAATAGAGTCGACTATCTCACTTCACCAAAATCGCCTCCAGGGACACGATAGAGAGAAGAATCAAAAGCTTTGGTTAAGTTGTCATTCTAACTTGCTTTGCTAGTATTGCTAATTGTATAATTAGAAAAACAGTTTTGCTACAGGCAACAGGGGGTGGGAAACTCCCGTAAAGTTGGCTAATGTGTCATTTTGCCATGTCAGCCCAAAAAAAAAAAAACTGACTGAAATAACATAAGTAAAATGGAGGGAAATTTGTGGTACCCGTCATGGGTAAGAACGTTGGCAGCACTCAAGGTTGCTGCCTTGATTCTTTACGTTGCAACTTGGGCTTTCTCTTCCTTTTTACTAGACATGTTCACAATCCCAATCTAACAAATAAATAAAATAACCTGAAGCTCTAATCCAATATCAGTGATTCAGTACCACCCAAATCCTCATTCAACATGCATTTGAAACTCACATTAGCAATTCCACCCTTTCAACAAATTGCATTTCAGAGTAAGCAACATAAGAAAACCAAAACTCGATGCTAAAAAGGAAGACAAAGCAAACACCATAAAGGCTCAGAGTAATAAATTTATGCCATTTGAAGAAGAAAGTTAAAGACGCACAGAAGGTGCTCTAAGAAATATCACTGAGAGAGAACACTTTGTTTCGTAAATCATTTTCATATATTTTCCACCCCTTTACATATAATTCCTAAGCTCTATTTATACAAGCAGTACAGGGATCAATCAAATCATGCAAAACTCAAATCATACGGTTCACAATCATGCAGTTTGTTAGAAGGGAATCTTCTAGAATAAATATGTTATTTGCAAGGCCTCAAATAATTTGTTACTGATCTGTTACTACTCCTGCTTTGTGTGAGGATGTTGTCGTGGCCTATGCATGATAGATTCCCTCAGTTGCTGCAACAACTTCTTGAGAATTGTCTGTCTTAATACTGAGCACAGACACATTTGCAAAAATGTTCCTGTATTGATGGATGCAATGCAAAGCCACAAATTGAAAACAAAAAAGTAAAAAACAAATTTTGATTATCCAAGAGTTGAACAAATCCTAAAGAAACAAGCCAGGTTATTTGGAAAAGTTCACAAACACCTAGTTAGCAACCCGTTAAACATAACAACGTTCGTGCAATTAAAAATCCAAAGAACAACACATAAATTCAATTATAGGGCTATACTTATAAAAAGAATGTATGGCTTAACTTGCAGAACAATTCCCAAATTAATTTTAAAACGAAAACGAGAAACAAAGAAAATAATGCATCACTGCAATTTTCCCCCTTCCCAATTTCCTCGATAAGTCATACTCATCATGAAGAGATCTGTTGGGAGAGGCAGAGGAGGGCCATTACCACCAACATCTTTCACAGCTTGCCAAAGCACGACAACTACCATCTCTCCCCTCGCCGTCGGTTCCTTCTAATCGGCGGTTCCTACTTCAGTCAACCCATGTAATGTCCCCATGAAGATGGTGAGGGATGGATTTATAGTTACGATATGGAGAGGAAGAGGGAGGAGAAAACAAAATGAAGAGGGAGAGGGAGAGTGAGAGTGAGAGGTCCGATGGAGATGGAGGGAGGGAGGGAGGGAGGGAGGGAGGGGGAGGGGGAAATGAAATTTCAAGGGAGAGAGGGGGAACGAAATGAAGAGAGAAGAGGAAAATGAAATGGGTGACATGGACAAGCTGGTTGCATCATGCGGTTATATCCATCATTTTTCTTAGAAAAAAGCTAAAGGCAATCGCTTTGTGCAAGCGCGGTGCAAACACCAGCTGATGTGACAAAAAATTGAAACGTCCCGTTTAGTTATCCCTCCTTCCATTTCCCTCCCTCTGACCATGTTATATTATAATAGAACTATTATATTCTCAAGCCAGTATATAGAACACACCATCTACATCACTTAAATGGTAAGGATTGATTTGTAAGATTCAAATTTAATTTTGTAAGTATTATATTAGGTGTACTCCAAACAATGACTTGGGAATAGAATTTTTCATTACAATATTATCTAATAATTATTGATGCAATAGGCCTTCTCATTGGTAAATATTTATATAAAATCATTAACTCAAGCAGTTCATTAATTAAAAATGACAAAAAAAATGACGATAAAATTAATTAAAAACAGTTAATTCGTTTAGTTCATTTCTCTATGGATTTGAATAAGAGAAGAAGAAGACGACGACGACGTACGTAGGTTCCAGCTTGCACCCGAACTAAAAATTTAACGCAAGTTCTAAGCACGGGCCTGGGCGTCATTTAGGCCTACGCGGTTTTATAGTTCAGAGCTTATTTTCGGAACCCAAAAGATGGGCTCGATTCCAGCTCACTCAGTCCAACAAATTTCCAACTTTCTCAGTAATAAGCAGCAGATCATGGCCCGGGCCAAACTTCCCAGGCTTGAAACCCTAACATTGAAGTGAGATGAAGAGAATTGCTCAAGTAATAGTCAAAATAATGAATTTTTAATTATATATTAATTTGGCTCCACATTTGCATGCACGCCACGTCTTGTAGTGCTTAATTAATCGTTCATCAATATAATTAATCTATATATAGAGATATTTAGGAGGATCAATCCGCGTCGGGTTGTCCTAGGATATATCTATATGCATCGTGCATGTTGTTTGATACTATAAAAAATTGAATTACTCAGTCCGTCCAGATAGACATGCACTCCATCACATGCACGTCAGAGAATATTAATTGTTTATATTATTTGATCATGGGACATCAGACATATTAAATTTTAATATTATTATTGTTTTGAGATTCGAAAAAAGTATATTAGGATTTGAAAAAGTTAAATTATTTATTATATTTTGTATGAAAATTTAAAAAATGTGTAATGATGAAATGAGATGAGATGAAAATTTTATGTTTTATTTTTTGTCCCAAACCTGCCCCTTTGGAAGTTTCGAAGAATACAGTTCTTAATTCACTCTTTACATATATAAAAAAGAATAATGATATTTACACAATATATTATATAATATATTATATAATAATATTATAAAATAATAATATTTTTATAAAATGATATTATTTTTATAAAATATTACGTGTACATCATTCTCCATCCTACAACCTCTTTTTGTCATATTCCTGATCTCAATGGCCAGCTATAAGTATCAGTAAATGACACGATGCAATGTACGTACTCCCATGTATTAAATTTGTAGGTGTTGTCTTGTCAAACGTTTGCTGTTTTCAAATAATTAAAACCACATTTTACGATCGAGCAAAGCTCAAGATCAAACAACGATCGTCCTAATTAATTACAGTTTCGACATGACATTGATTATTTTTACTACCTGATCTTTTACTTTGCTCATAATATTTTTTTTTTCAAAGTAGAGAAGGATGGCAATTAGGAAGGCAAGGAAGAAGAAGAAGAAGGAGGAAGAAATCTCTTTTTTTTTTTTTTCTTCTTCTTTCTTAGTCATGATCTTGGGAATTCTTAATAAAATACAGATATTTATTTTCATGGAAACATAACAAATTAATTAAAGAAGATCATCATGTTTTCTTGTATATTGCTACCGATCGAGAGTATATATAATTAACGCGCGCGTTACTAATTTCATAGTTGGGAACTTGATCATCTTCCTTGTACGTATAACTAAAATGAACAATGAACAATTGATCTAGCTATACATTTTTTAGCGACTAGCTAGCTATGGAGCAGATCGCATATAAATTAATTAACAATTGCATGTTGCAAATAAAATACACTTAAATGTGAGATATTCGAGGTTAATCGCACGAAAGGCGATTTTCATTGATTTTTTTTTTTTTATTAATACTCGTACATTTGTTGACCTTTATTTTCGATACACTTTGTTCATGCGAAATAAGCTTTTGCTGTGACAGCTTGTTTAAGCCGTTTTTCCCTTGTTCGATCGTCTATGTACGTCTTATAATATTCCTATTTCTAAACTGTTTTTTTTTTTTTTTTGGTAGATTTTAGAGTCAATCCATTCCTGAATTCAAGCAGAAGTTACTTCTTGTCATTATTAGAGGAGTAGATATATATATATATATATATAAATACATCTTACTATTTTTATTTGTAAGATTCATTTCATCAATTTTATTTTTAAATTCAAATTTTAAATTTTAAATTTTAAATTTTAAATTTTAAATTTTAAATTTTATAATTTTTAGCATATTAAAATTTTATAAATTTTTTTTTAAATATATTTTTTGTATATATATATATATTCAGGCCAAGCTGGCCATATTGGTCATAATTTGAATAGTGCATCTTCGTATAGATGATCTTTTCTTGTCCAGTACTCCACGAGAAGCGCGCAGCAGCAGCAGCTACAATTCGTAGAAGTGGGGGGGAGAAAAAGAAGAGGAAGATGTACGTACAAGTAGACAGAAAATAAATAAGTGATGGTGTCGTTTGAGGTGGGCTTCTTGGAAACAAGAACAAGTCAAGAGTGGAAAAGGCAGATAAATTATTAATGCGCTTTAGAAAAAGCACACGTTAGCTAGGTAGATAGATGCACAAAAGGATGATCAGTACTAGTACTGTTTGTTTATAGATCGATAATAATTCAATGTTCCACAGAGTCATCCACATCCCACGCACTGACCCATGCAGCAGCCAGAACAGATCATAACAAGATCAACCCGGCCACCCTAGTCAAAGTTGCACGAGAAGCACTCCAAAGCGCCTTTTCTTTTTTCTTTCTTTTGTGGTTTCAAGCGAAGAAAAAGACCACATATATAGCCAGGCTAGGGAACATCAATGGGATTATCGCGATTACATGGAACTCCCCACCAAAGATAATTCACATGGCTTCCGTGTGTCGATCGGTCTCCACTCTCCAATATTGTTTGAAAATAATAATAATAATTAAAAATGTAATCAACCTGACTTATCACATTAACCAACTCTCTTTAATTTCTTTTATGGAATTAGGGAGGGAAGCTATAAGAAGGCGCGCAGCAACATATGGAAGAAAATGATCAGATCCCTTTCGCTTATTTTATATTTATTTAATTAGTTACTTGCCCTCACGAGAGATGCATCATGGCCCAAACACCTACGTAAAAGATAAAGGAGATAAAAGAAAAACATGAATAAAATTTCAAGAGATTTTCATTAAATTTCCTAATGTTTGAAGTCTAGCTAGCTAGGCTAGCTATCACCTTTTTTATACACGGAAAAGAGTGGGAAAAAAAGTGGTAGAAATTACAAAGGGATAAGCATTAATAATACCGGTTACTGATCTTTTACTTGGCACGATAAAAAAACAACGATGGCCGGGGTTGTTTTATGTTTTACTTATGCATGACTTGAGGCCGCCGGGGGGGGGGGTAAAAGAAAAGCTTCCCCAACTCCTAATGCGCGGCGTAAATTTAGGTGTCGCATGCAGTACTAGTACTTCTGATCAGTTTCAGAAAGGAAATATTAGTACTAGCTACTTCCCAATATATTTTGAATTTGAATGCATGTCCTGACTCCTATATATATTGTATGTAACGTGCAAGAATCTTTATAATTTCCAATATCTCGTTGAAATAAATACTTTCTTTCTTTCTTTCTGGCCTTAGTCTCCATTAGCCAGTACTGATCATCCAGAAGGCTTCCCTTGCTTTTCAATAGGTTTGCGATAATAATTAAGCTGGGGAGCGAGGCCCCTTGTTTTAATTGGCCTTTAATTTCTTCTCGGCCTTCTGATCTCTTTTACCATGTCGTTGTTGATCTCCCATGCAACCAATATGATGATCATCAATTCTACCGTCATCCTATCGATGATTCACAAATAATATTAATAATTAAACATGATACAAAATGGGAATCCATGCATGCATTAGTGTAATATTTACCATATATATATCAAATATAACTACTATATATATATATGACCAAGTTTTTATTGTTTATTAATTATTAAATGACGTCTCCGGCGCCAAAATTGACTGACTATATAAATATTTAAATAAACCGCCCCAAAGCAAATATCAATGCAGGCTGTACGTACGTTGCATTAACAGAGACATGAAACAAGCCGCTGGGTTAAACAAACAAAACAAAAGAAAAAAATTGCCGATTGTTATGAACGTAAGACTACATATATACCTTAAGATAGATAATTCATTCCCATTCAAGGGATTTATCGTAAACCTACTTAAATTGGTCCACATACCGACGAGTCGAACATCATATGGAAAGTCTCTCTCATGATCATCACAGGGTCAGCTGATCACTAGCCTTTCATCTTTTTCATTTATTTATTTTCATTTGTTTATTTTTTTTCTTGTGGTGGGTCACAAGCTGGAAGTATTTTGCCATTATATTGCCACGAGACCAGCTAGCTTTGGTGCCTTGGTAACCTCACGACAATTGCCCTTTCCGACCCCCCCTCTCTGCCTCCTGTCTTTTCAGAGCCCGTCATCACTAAACACAGTTAAAAAAGAGCAGTATAGCACGAGACAGGTGCCGATAATTTTATATCTTTAAATATATATTTAAAAATATTATTAAAAAAATATTTCTGTAATTAAGTAAAAAAAAAAATTGTCGGGATCAAATAGCATTTTTGTTAAAAAAAAGACTTGGGTAATGGATTACTGTTTTCTGAAAAGTGTGATTATCTGCGATCTTTGGATTGTTATGTCCCCCAGATGCTGGTGATTGAGTTTGAGCGGCAGGTGAATCGTGTCGATGATTCTTTCCCCGTTTTTTTTTTTTTCTTCGTTCTTTTCTCTTTGGGGCCGGGGACGTGGATTATATACAGGAGAATGGTTTCAATAAATAGGGTTTTGGAAGAACTTGAAAGAAACTTCAACGAAATGCATGAGTACTGCTTAATTTCCAACTAACACAAGATTTCCTTGCTTCGCCGAAGGACTTTCGGCAAGATATGAACACTCTAATTGTCATAGTCCTTATAAGCAAAATCGCAGAAAGTTTAGAGCTGGGGTGGGCCGTGGGTGGGTTTTATTCAAAAAGTTGATGCACGCAATTATGATATTATAGGTGTAACATAATATGCTTTGATCACAAAACTTCTCGCTCCTTGATTTGTGGGAGGCTTTTGTCAAAATTACTGTTTCTTCAATCAGATTGGTCCTCAACCCCCCACGCTTAGGCAATTATTATGCTTTCTAAAACCACTAGCATAAAACTTCAAATCTTAATGAAAAAATCAGACCAGAATCTTAGGAACTTCTCCATCAAATCCAATATGAAATTCAAAACAGTTTGGTGGGGTTGACCTATCATCGGAAGTGAGAGTCACGGCAGTGCATCCATATCACTTTGCCAAAAGCAAGAAAAACAAAGCGAAGTAGTTGGGGAGTTGCAGAAAAGACTTTGTCAATCAAATACGAGACATGGGTTTTGGATTCTTGCACCTCCCTTTAACAATGGTAATAAAAACCTGGTCTTTCATTAAAGAACAAAAAAAAAAAAAAAAAGAAAGAAAGGAAAACTACATAGTCAATGTAGAGAGAGAGAGAGAGAGGTGTGAATTCACATGGATTGCACACTTGTTGCAGAAATGAAAGGGGCTCATTTGGTCAGGGTTGGTGGGCTGCACGTGGGTCCACCACCCACAACCATATGTGCCTGCTCTCTCTCTCTCTCTCCCCTTTCCTATCTGCTTCTCAAAACGCATGCAAACGGGAAACTATGCCATATTGCTTTCAAAAAATTGATGATGATCGTTTTCAAAGACCTAGGGAAATGTAACAGGGAGTTTTTCCAAGGACTTTTTTCTGCTTGTGGACCTTTGAAATCCTGATGACATGGTACCGTCCAACGTGGGGCCGTGACTTTCCCAGTGGAGGTGTTTGTTGGCCATTGAGAAACGTAAGTATTATATGCTTCTCTAGTACTACAGATGGAAGAGTGATCAAGGAGCTCAGAATTCAAGAGAAACAGAGAAAGTGACCCTCAATACAGCACTACCGACAAGATTTACACGGTCTACATTCATTGCAGATCGCGTTGAGGATAGATTATTCACATTAACATATATATATTTATTCTAATCTTTTGCCGTCTCTCTTTTAAGGATACTTTATTTGGTATCTTTCATCTCCCATCACCCTTAATCATAGGTTTTTGTCTAACCACACACCAAATACATCTGCATATGCTATGTCAGATTAATTACTTTCCCCATCAAGAGCTCTATTTTTATAGATGCTTTTTTTTCCTATATATGAAGATCTGTTCATTTGTTCTATGTTCTGATAAGTATACAGACTACAGCTGGGCATCGAATTCTTTGTTTTATATAGAGGACTGGATATCTGAAAGGATTGAAACTTGACAAAAATCTCATAAATAACAGATATGATGAGAGCTGGCACTTGCTACGGAAGATCAAGAACAAATTAGACTAGATTTTTCGTAAATAAGTTATGAGTATATTTTTCCCTAATTCAAGTCAATAGTGTTAGACTAGGTTTCACTCCAATAACTCATCTTGTTGATGGGTTTTGTAAACTCGACGCGTGTTGCATGATTCCAGTAAAAAGCAGTTTAGATAGATTGATTAAGTTGACGGAAATCATGAATTTAATGAGCGGTGGAAGTTTCAGAGAAAATCCAAGGATGGAATAGGACACTATCTATCTTTTGTCAAAAGAATGGATCGGAGATCATTGCTTGCTTTCATGTTTCAACCACCCAATGTATTAAGAAAATCACACACCAAATACACCCAGATAAAAAGTATAGTAACAGCAAAAAGACAAGGATGATGATGTTAATTTAGACTGACTTTGACAACAAGATAAGCAAGTTACCTGCAAAGAGAGATGATGAATTCCCATTTGTGGGAGTATTTAAGCTGGGTGGGGGAAATAGAGGGAACAAAGATGTTGATGTGGTACGTTAGGCCCTGATACGGGTCATTTTCCTCAAGGTAGGACTATGGGCCTTTCATGTTTCGTGTTGAAAAATCAAAGCATATCACTAATTGGGACCGATGACTTGTCAATACATTCATGATAAGCATTGATGGAATGCTGTGGATCTCATGAATTTGCAGTGTACTTGTATTGGTCATGAAAACATGGCTTATTTAATTAAATCCACTCTATTGGTGATCTTGCATTGTAGGTGCTTCTTTACACCATTTATCTATACAGCTTTAATTAGTTTAAATACTATCTCTTCCAAAATTCATATTTTGAATATGAAAAATTCCTTCTTATCAATTACTATATATTCATCACTTCACACTCCACATCTTATAAAAAAATTATAGACGCGGAATGTGAGAGTGAATAATAATTGATGCATAGCATTCTTTATATTTTAATGAGTGATGACTAAATTCAAACAATTTAAAACGAACAAAAAAAAAAAAGATAAATTAAAGACTAACATTAGTATATATTCAAAGATAAATGTTATGCATCAGTTACTATTCATCCTCACGCTTCATACCTATAACTTTTTCATAAGATGTGAAGGTATTTTTTATAGGATGTGAAATGGTGAATAGTGACTGATGAGAATAATTTTTCATATTTAAAATATAAATTTTAGAAGAGATATTATTCAAACTAATTAAATATGAATTTAGTCATCACTCATTAAAACACACCACACGTTGATAAAGTGTGACTAAACATGATAAGATCACGACGAATAACAGTATTTTTTTTAATTCTAAATCATGTTTACAGTATTAATATGTCAACTAGTTGCTAAAGAAAATAAAAATCGTGATCCTCTAAAGGATAACAGATAATATATGTAGTTAATATATTTTAATGATCAATCTGATCAATAATGTGTTGTATATAACTGCTTAAAATGAGGAAACATAATAAAACACACAAGCATCTATCTCTATCTTTCTAGCACTAATATATATAATATAAGCAGATAGCACATGACATTGACAAAGGACAATTTCTATCTATTTTCCATAATATTACAAGATCGAGTCCTCTGCAACACGTTTCTCTGGGCTAAAGCAAGGTCATGACTCATAATATAAGGCATCCATGTCGAGAGTAATGCCCATTTAGCCGTCCTTTTGAATATGATATTTGAGCAGTCAGTCTCTATTAGGTTAAACATTACGTCTGAACTTGTAAAAATATTTTTCTCAGAGAGACCAATTCTAGGCTGATCGATCGTATGCCACTTTTTTTTTTTTTTTTTTTTTAAATGGTGTAAAATGTGGGGAAAATAAAATGAATTAATTTAATCCAATTTTATAGGGAAAATATATATATATTTTTTTTAAGATTTTATGACATTGTTTTTAGCACATTTAGTAATAAACTAATATTGTCTCATATATCTTAAATTTCGGATTTGCTTAAAAGAATATAATTGTGATCGAGAAACAATTTCGAGAAGGTTTTTACGAGATGAGATTTTGTGTTAGTTAATTAGTGGAGTCAAAATACCAAAAAAATAGTGATAAATAAATCCTTAAATACTTATCTTCAAGTTCCTAAAAAGAAAAAAACACGTGTAATTCTAAGAGTACAGCTTATATTTAGTCAGTTAAAGTATTTTATTTTATTTCGTTTTATTTTATTGTTATAATTTTTTAAAATTTTTATATAAAATATAATAAATACTTTAATTTTTCAAAATTTTAAAATAATAATAATATTAAAAAATAATATTTAATTAATTTTAATTTTTATTTAAAATTATTTCTATCTTATTATACTGTTTAAATCGCAGATTAAATCGGGACAGCATGAAATATGGTATTCCTAAAATATATATATTTTTTAATAAACACTAAAATTATTTTGTTTAACAGAAAAAGAAAGAAAACCTATCATTCAGACTTTCCAGATGACCAACCTGACAAATCTCTCTCTCTCTCTCTCTCTCTTAAATGAGAACTTATTCACCGGGGCTCTGAGAGTTTCTCACCCATACCCAACTTGGAATTGAATTTCTTTATTCAAAAACAAACGCCCTCTGAAATCTCTGACCCGATAGTTTAGTCACAAAATCTGCATGTCTACGTCGTTGCTTACCGCGTCCCACACATCTCTCTTTAATGATGCTTAAGAGCCTTGGAAGATAGAGAAAAAAGAGGGAGAAAAAGTTAAAGATAGAGAGAGATAGATATATATATATATATATACCAGTATCCTAGGCCGTCTCTCTTTTCCTTTCAAGCTTTCAGCTACTTTATATTTCAATCAGAATTATCTACTACCTATATATTAACCATATCTTCGTTTTCCAAAGTATATATATAGGTACCGCACTCTCCCCATCGCCACGTTTGTTTTTTGCATGTTCCTTAAAACCAGAGCATTGTACCAGAGAACAAGCAGAGAGAAAAAAAAATCGAAGCCCTTTTATTCTTCAAGAACAAGTCAAGCAATGGTTTGAAGCAAACCCATTTGGTCATCTGCTAGAGAAGGGCTGAGAAAGATCTGAGGAAAGAGGGTCTTGTTTTTTATCGTTTGGTTTTGGTTTGGTAATTGGTGCCGTCTGTTCTTTGTTTTGGAAGTTGTGGGTGTTGGAGGGTTGGTTTCTTTGCAAGTATGGCCATTCAAGCGCAGTTGTATTCGGAGAATCTTGGGTTTCCATTGTGCGGCTCACAGGATTGGGTCATGGACAATGGTTGTGGTGGTTTTGGTGGGTTCAATCAAATCTTTTCCAATCCCCAACAGAAACAGCAATTACAACGACAACACGTGCAGCAGCTACAAAATCAGCAACAGAGGAATCAGAACCTGTTTTTTGAGAACAGTTCTCAAACTTCTACCTTGGAAGACAACACCAATGCCATCGGCAACAATAGTCATCTACCAATGCTGTATTCTCAAAGCATAGCTTCTCACTTTGAGGGACAGAGGCAAGAGATAGATCAATATATCAGAGCACAGGTTAGACAAAACACCTTCATATTATTTTCAGATTAACAAGGCCAGAATTCTATTGTTTTCCCACATTATTGTTGGAATTGGATCGTTGGGTTTCTTCTTGTTTTGTCAAATGTTTAGCAGATCTTAATTTCTAATTGGTTTATTTCTTCATCTGGAAGCAGAATGAGAGATTGAGATCAGTATTGCAAGAGCAGAGAAAGCAACAACTTGCAGGACTGTTGAAGAAAATCGAATCAAAATCATATATTTTGCTAAAACAGAAGGATGAGGAAATTGCACGAGCGGCTAATAGAACAATGGAGCTTGAAGATTTATTGAGAAGATTGGAGTCGGAGAACCAAGCATGGCAGAGAGTGGCCCAAGAAAACGAAGCCATGGTTGCATCTCTTAATAACACTCTAGAACAGGTTTTGGAAAGAGTCCCTTGTGGATTCAACAATGGAGCAGAAGATGCGGAGTCTTGCTGTGGTGAAAGTATAGAGCAAGAAGAAGCAGCACATCAAAACAGAGAGGCATGGTTTGAGGATGAACCGAGAACGAGAATGGTGTGCAAAGGCTGTAACTTTGGGAGTTCGTGCGTGCTGTTCCTTCCTTGCAGGCACCTTTGTTCATGCAAAGCTTGTGAGGCTCTTCTCGATTCTTGCCCCGTCTGCAGAACGGCAAAGAAGGCTAGCATAGAGGCTTTGATTTCCTAGGCAAAATTCCCGAGAAAAGTAAAAAAGAAAGGAAAAACTCATCGACCTATGCTTGGGTTGGTTCAGTGGACGATGAATGAACAGTACCAACTTAGACGCATGCACTGTTTTTAGTTTTTTAACTTTTTATTTTTACTCTTTTAGGGTATCTGTTTTTCAGATTTAAGTTGTACCTTAAACAACCAAAAATCAACTGAACGGATAGTACAGAGCATCTTTTCCTTTCCTGGATTTACTCCTTTCCCCTTTTTTACATTTTCTTTTTTCATTTCAACTTCATTTTTAGTCGTGGTAATTTGATTTGATTTGATTATTCATATCATATTTTACCAATTATTTTGCATTTGACAGTGCTGAATTTACAAGTGACAGTAGGGATTGAAAGCAATGTCACATTAACCTGTCAATGTTCACACTTCACATTAAAAAGAAAAAAAAAACAATCCTACCCCCTACGTACAGATGCCTAATAAATGGGCTGGGGAGAAATAATTTTGGGTTTCTGAAAAGGGTGTGAAAAGCATGCTGCCAAGCTAGGATTAGCTGAGAAACTTTGCAACAGCTACGGAAAAGACACCACCCCCTCTTAGTTTTGCCAGCATTAAAAAAGAGATCGAAGAGGAGGAAGAACAAGCCAAATTTGCTTCTTTAATAGCAAAACCTTTTTTTAATTCTCGCTCTTTTCTCTGGTCTGCTTTGGCTTCCTTCTTTTGTCTACTACACGGTTAGTTAACTATTAAGAAAACGTACAGCATGTACAGTTTATTAGTCATTGGCAGATGTCAGATATAAGCGTTGAAAGAAAGCAAAGGTTAAAAAAAGAAAAAAAAAACCAGAAAAATGGTGTTGTTCAGTGGGGGTAATCAATAACGTAACCCATGCATCTGATACGAAGAATGCTTGATATGCGTGCTTTGAACTTGGGAAGCTTTGATTATTACCTAGCCCTGCACCGTACATGCATTACTTTATTGCAGATTAATGTGAATGGGATTATCTTCATTCATTGGGCACTATATTCCAACTTAAACTATATACAAAGATTCTTATCCGTTTTGGACATAACAAGAAGTGATCAAACGTACTTTTCAATCACAATCGATTGGTCATATCTGCATCATCATCAATAATAGTTTTTGAATTGATACGACTAAGGCTATGTATATTCTTTCAAAATGCATTGGCTGGAACCCATTAGTTGGTTTCAAACCAAATCCATCAGACAAACATGAATGCAAATCGTGATAAATGAGTACAGCCCACTTGACATATAAAGATGAAAACAGAGAAAAAGGAGTAGATAGAGTTTGGGGGGGGGGGGGGGGGGGTTGAGTAATTTATGTAGATTGAGATATGTAGGTGTTGTGGGTGAAGAGTTGACAGGAGATTTGTAATGCCAGCAGGAGTCGTCCTTATTTGGCGCCTTCTCTGCTTTCCATTCACCGTACAGCTTTAGACTGTGGGATTGTTTGTTTATTGTGGTGGGGTTCTTTTGGGGCCTCCCCCTCCCCCACCCCTCTCTCTGATTCAGACTTGCCTCTACGCGTGTGTTTTTTTTGTGTGTGTGTGTGTGAATGAAATGATATTTCCTCGCTGTTTCTTTGACATGCAAACGTGTGGGGGTCCCTCGTCTCTGAATATTTTGAGTGAGAAAACAAAAGGTGGGACTTTGATTTCCAACCCCTTTTTTTTAATTCTCTTCCTGCCATTGTTTGTGCTATCTTTTCTGCTTTCCTTGTTTTTTAGTTTTTATACAGTTTATATATACGTAGAGAGAGAGAGAGAAAGAGTACGGGAATCTTGGAGAGAAGTTTTACTGCTTAGTTTACTGGCAGAGACGAATCTACGAAAGTACAGGGAAAAGAAAAAGAAAAATCATACAAAACTTGTTTATATATATATATATATATTTTTCACTTTATTAAAGGTGATCTCTACTCAAAATCTAATTCCAATCGGGGATTCCCTAAACTTCTAATGCGATATATTAATGTTTTCTTTTTTCATTTTAGACTATGATCTTATTTTAAGAGCATTTCTGGACCAAAAATGTAAAATTTTATCTAGTTCGGGTTTTTCTTATGGACAATGCTAAGGTACCTAACAAATGTGTTCACCAAATATGCATATTAGTATAAATGAGTTTTTTTTTTCTTTTTCTTTTAAGTATTTTTTTTTAACATCCTTAACCATTAAAAAAAAAATAAAATATATATAAATTCATTAATAGTCACTTCTTTAATCATTTATATATATATATATATAAGTGTGCATATTTAGGGAGTATATTTGATAGTCATACTATCATTTTCCTTTTCTTTTTTTATTTTTGATTTTAAATTTTAATTAATTTTATTTCTAAAGAAATTAGATTTTTAAATTAAATTTTTTTTTTCTAAAAGTACTACTTTTTTAAACTTATTTTTAAATATATGCTCCATTGATATGGCATTTTGATTGGATATTTTTAAATTCTGTTAAAAAGTTGATTGTGTATATGTCATGTGTCTGATAAATAATAATGGAGCAACTGCACGTCACTCCAACAATTTTTTTTTTCTTCTTCTATGGAGGTTTTGAATCCAGATTTTCTTTTGAAAAATTAGATTATATGTCATTAAGTCATCAGACTCTTAATCACGTCAACAACTTTTCATAATTGATTAAAAAAACTAAGGCGGAGGAACCACTTAATATTAAGTCCAATTTCAGGGATTATTGTGAAGTTTGTTTTTATCTCTTGGATCACTTAAAAAAACATGTCAAACTTCAATATTGTATTTTCTAAAAGAAAATTATTATATATATTTTTTATTGTTATCATACTAAGATTGACACATTGTTAGCGAGGAACTAACATTCATGAGGATACCCAGGCCAATTGGCCCAAATACATTCTTAGCTATCTGAGTCCAGGCCCAAAAGCTTGCAGTTCGCTTTTGCTTTTATGGGCATCTGAACAAAACGAATCACGAAGTCCGGACCCAGATAAAAGTAAAGTAGAAAAGATGAAAAAACCGAATAATTTTTTTTGTTTTTTAAAAAAATAAAACGTAGTAAATGGTAAGCGCACAGCCGAGGCGGTCGTAGGCGAGGCTTCGCTGCTAATTTCCCAGGTTCCTTTCCTCTCTTTGCTCTTGCTCCAATTTTTTTCGAACTTAGCTTGTTTACTTCACCCAGATCTTGTTACGCGGGCAATCCACCTCCTACTCACGTGGTAGAGATCTGGGTCACGATCAAGAGGGTCCTATTAGTATTTAATGGTGGACCCATTTCCTCGTTTTATTTTCAGTTGTTTTCAAATTATTGTTCATTCTAATTGGTGGGACTTGGTGATCCCAATCCAACACAAAAATTGAATGCTTCCCATTGATTTCTGTACCTTCAGCTATTCCAATATTCGTTAACTGTATGTGTGAATTTAATTGTTGAGTACTGGGTTTTTGATTTGGCAGTCGATGCCTTTCATGCAATTGTAAGGTTGTAGAGAGAAGCTTCCAATGGCGAAAAAGACCACTACAACCCCAGGAAAACTCTCTGTATACCTTTACATTCCCAATATCATTGGTGAGTATTTGATTCTACTAGAGAACTATTCTCTTGTTTTGCTCCTGGATATAATGCTAGACAATTGAATGCTCATATCTCGGTTGCTGAAATGATGTTTTTTTTTTTTTTTTTTAAGTTAAATTGGAGATTATTCTACCCCATTCTCTGAAAGTAGCAATTGAATACCGTGTGCCTTAAGTGTTCAACTTAGTATAGAAACCCAGCCTAAGTTTTGATTTCCTTTCCTACTGAACTATTTATCGACCACCAATTGGATTCTAGCAGTCGTTTTGTTTTGGAATAAATGACTGAATAATTCTTTTTATGTTGCCTATGTATGAATTACCGCTTAATTGGATGCAGGGTACATAAGGATCATTATAAACTGCATTGCTTTTGCCCAATGCTTCTCCAACAAATGGCTTTTTTCCATTCTTTATTTCTTCAGGTGAGAACCAGCGCTTTGGGAGGTTTCTTTTGGTTTCAAGCTTCATTTTCTTTACCTAATTACCTTGTGTGAAACTGGGAACATTAATTGATTGGATATGTGGTCTCAGCTTTGTATGTGATGGGGTGGATGGTTGGTGTGCTCGCAAATTCAATCAAGGTAGCGAAATGTTTGCCGTTGCCAGCTATGTTTTACTTCAGTAGCTATTGGCAATTACTTTATCTTTAGCAAAATGGAACCGAATATGTGCATCCCATGTGTGAATTAAATCTATCATTTACGCTGTCAGTCTAGATGGCCTGTCTTTATCTCTAGTTGCAAAGAAATTAAATTAAAAAAAAAAATTTACTAGAAATCTCATGTTTTGGCTAAAAAAATCTATTGGTCCTCTCTTAGGTTCATATCTCTTATGGGATTTTTGGCCATTCTGTTTTGCTTTGCAGCCTCAAATTTTGGTATCATTGCTTTAATTTGAACCTTATTGTATAATTTGTGTTTATATGAAGCTGAATAGAGCATAAATCTAAAATGAAAGAGGAACCCCGTTTAAAGATTCAGCTTTTACAGACTTGTTCAAAAATTTGTTGTGTATTGCTAGACAATAGCCTATCTTATGATAGAGAACTTGTAATGAGCATAATAATGTGATGATGTATGTGATCTTTAATATGATACAACTAACTGATTAAATATATGAGCTGCAACATTTAATTCACATTCTTTCTCTTTTTTTCTTCATGGTTTGGTTTAACATTTAATTCACTTATTATTTTTTATTTTTTTGCAATTCAGTTTCAACATTTGGAGCTGTTTTGGACATGATAACAGACAGGTGATCTTTGGAACTCTTCCTCTCTCTCTGGCTCCCTGTTTCTATCTAAACAGAATCATTACCAGTTCAGAGTTTTCTTCAGTTATTTATTATAATCCTTCCTGTTGTAAACATCCACGGAAAAGTTGAATTATCTGATTTTAGGTATCTGCTCATAGTAATTACTATGTCTTATGTCCCAGGATTAGCACTGCTTGTCTGTTGGTAATTCTTTCCCAAGTATACAGGTAAGATTTATCATAAGATTTTTCACCTTTCATTGAAGAAGATTGCTCAGACTTATATGCATACATATCTGAGCTTTTTGGTGGGGATTTCAAGCAGGCCTGGGCTGGTCTTCTTGTCATTGCTTGCCTTGGATATCTCCAGCCACTGGCTGCAAATGTACAGGTACGCCCCCACCCCCACCCCCAAAGTTTATATTCTTTTATGATCATATCTACTGGATGGCATTGCTTTTTATCCTAATCAGCACTCTCTTATGTTGGGACATTTTTCTACTGTTGCTGGATCAGTACTTTCTTGTTAGGCAAGGCTAGTCATAAAGATGTGAAAGACAGTTCTAATTGGCTCTTCAAGGCATACTACGGAAACAGAATGTTTATGGCCTATTGTTGTGTTGCATGTGAGGTAAGTTTTACATTTGGTCAGTCTGTTTAGGTGAGAATTAACTAGACCCTTCTCCTGATTTGTCTTTTCAAGTCTGCAGGTCCTTTATATAATATTGTTTCTTATTGCGGAGAATCAAACTGAAAATTTGATGGATGTAAGTGCACATTTAGTTACTGTTGTCAAAGATTTTAAATTTCAGGGAGGATTTCCCAAGTTATATTAGTTTCAAAATTAAATCATTTTCTCTTTTAGGTGTTGATGACTTCTGCAAGACAGAGTCCGGTTCTTTCTTTTCTACTCGTTTTGAGTTTATTTGGATGGGCAATCAAGCAAGCTGTTAATGTCATACAGGTAACCATCAACGTCTTTATAACTTCTATTGGAGCTACATTAATACCTTTTTATAACTTCTAGAAGAACTCCTGTCCACCCAAATTATATTTTGACAGTCAAGACATTTATAAAAGCAAAATAGCATCTTTCTTTTCCTGAATAAGATCAATGCTAGATTCATTTCCTCATTTATTTTATGCCCAAAATCATAATGCATGGCTCAGAATCCAATGTTTGAGTATGATTGAAATGTTACTTTTTTGTTACTTATAATTAGATCCATTTTTATTTTTTTGCTGAAGTGATATCGTATTCTTTCTGGGATCTTGGTGAATGGTGACTTTATTGTCTATAGTGGTGGTAAAGTTTTTGCATTGGTTGCCTTATTATCACCCATTTGCCCCCTGGTAGATATGATTAAGAGATCTAATTTGAAGAACTCCTTCTATGCATGGTACATGTTGCATTTAATCATCTGAAAATTCCCTAGTTGATATTTATGCTTAGTTTTTATTCAACTTGGTCGTGACTCTTATTCAACAGTCAGATTAAATAAACAAATCATTTCATGCTTTCAGATGAAGACAGCAGCAGATATATGTGTGCTTTACGACATCAACAAAAAGCAGAAGCCCTAATGTCTTTTTACTGCTGATATCTGTCACTATGTTCTGCCTTCAGTACCCAGTTAGTGTTTGATTCTTGCCGTAAAGAATAGCGAATGGAATCTCTAGGTAATGGTCTACTGAAAAATTGAAGCAAGTTTGTAACTGTTAGAAGAGCGGTTTCTCTCCATGATGCTTTGTGTATCCTTGGCCTGAATGCTGGTTTTCACTGCTCATTTCATTTTTAGCCTTTTGCTTTTGTTTCTCCTTTATTCTTTTTCCAGCTTTGTTGATGTCTATATCCGGTTTGTATGCCATAATTTAATTCACATAGCCTGTGTGCTATTTGCCTATCTGGAACTTGATGTTGACGATGCTTTTACTGAACACGCTTTGCGAAGGCATTCCTCCCCCCCCCCCCCAACATAAATGACTGAATATTTGTTATACCTGTATGTGAATAATTAGATACAATGGTGAGTTGTGACAAATATTTTTCCTCAAAACTGCATACAAACGCAAGGAGTACGAGTATGTGATGGTGTTGCCTAGAAGAAAAACCGTTCGTTTCGAGAGTATTAAGTGCTTTTGACTTGCTGTTTCGCAGGAGACCTTGAGAATGAGCATTCTTATGGAGATTAATTTGGAAAAGACACATGATAGACAAATGAAGGATCGAGCATTCCTCAAATTAGGCCTAACTATAAAAGTACCGGTAGCACACCAATTCTTGTCACATTTCAAAGAGTCCTGAAAATCATTGACCACTCTTCGGGTGCTTGTCCCATAATCTTATAGGAGGAGTGATGCAGTTACAAAAAGATTATATAAAAATAATTTTATAATTTGACGTAGTTTTATGCGATACGTCATATGTATTTTATACTAAAGATAATTTTATAATATGATAAACTATATGTTATATTTTTTAAAGTCGCCAGAATCAGTTAATCTCGAAGACAGCAGAGATAATCAATAAAGCATACATGCTGCACCCACCACACAGCTGGGCTAGGAGCAGGTGCTTAAAAGAAGTCTCTCTCACAACGTTCATAAAAAGAAAAAGGAAAGTCTCTCCTTAAAAGAAATTGTACCCGCTAGTCAACGCACGATTTCATTTTTTCTTTTTCTTTATCCTTTTTTTTTTCCTCACAAAATTGGAAGCCCATTGGACTATAGAATATTAGAGATGCAGAAATAATTTGGACTCAAATTTAGATCTCGAATTTGTATTCCGAATGAGATTTTTTTTTTATTTTTTACTTAATGATTAAGTTAATATTTTTTTTATTGATATTATGAATTTTTTATTTTTTTAAAAATATTTATGATGATTAAAAAAATATATAAAATAAAAATAAAAAAACCATCTTTTACTTGATGGGGGATTCTCGGGATACATATTTCGGAAGATGTAGCAGTACTCTTAGAGATGGTACAAGGTCTGTCGAAAATGTTTTATACCGAGGCCCGTACAAAACACACAATAACTTGAATAAAGCGAAAAGTAGAGCACTATTTGTGTGAAACAGTGAGCATAACCAATCTGAAATCTGCCACAAAAAAGAATCATAAAGAGGTTTTCAAATGCACTAGATTCGTTTGTACGTAAAGATTACAACCTTCAAACGCCAAAGAAAAATTAGAGAGGATGATTCTCACTAATACAAGATGCGGTAACTTTTGCCGCAAACAAATTGGTTGACACTTTTTTTAAGCTCTTTTCACTAAAACTAACAAGGATGCTTCCGAAATATGGATCGTGGAAAGTTGGTAGGGGATACTAATATAGGCTATAGCCAAAAAACTGACTAATGAGTATGGCAAATCCAAGAGCAATTGCTACAAGGGAAGAAGCCCATGTGAGTTTCTCAGTTATTCTTGGAACTCTGTCCTTTAATGCTTGACTACACGAACCTATAAACACTGTATAGCTTCCCATTGCAATGACGGTCCCGAGCAAGAACATACTAAGAAACGCAGCTCCAGCAATGCGAGAAGGCAAGGCAAGTGCTGGCAAGACCATCATCAATGCATCTGGCTGAAGCCCGTGGACAATTCCGGTGGCAAAAGTTGCAAAACCAATCTTCTTCTTCCCAACCGTTGGGTTTTCAAGCCCTTCATAAATACCAACATCACACTCGCCATTTTCTAAAGCAACACATGGGGTGGGGACTTCTGATGCTTCCCTAATGCCCATAGCACCAATAACAAGTAAGGTAATGGCCACCACTCTTGTGCCCCAAGTTCGGATTACTTCAATGTGAAGCCGATCCTTTAAGAGTAGAAATAGCAAGCCAAAAATTACCTGACCAGCATCATGGCCACAACCCCAAAGGGCTCCAACAGCAGCACTTTCTATGCGGCTACGACCAATTGAGAGTGGGGCCAAAGCAGCAAGGTGGTCAGGTCCTGATAGTGTGTGTAAACAACCAGCAAAGAAACCGGTCCAAGCACTACTAAGTAATTCAGTCCGAATCAGTCTTTCCCCAACTGCAGCAGCACCAGGAGCCCCTGCCTTAGCTGCACTCTGAAAGGTTGCAAAAGCTGCTGGCGCAAAAACTGGCTGGAGTACGATCATAATTAGAGCAGAGATTACCATCAACGTCCCAGCAGTGACTACCTGCAAAGTGTTCAAAATGAGGACATTTCGTAATTTTCATCAAGTAATTGGGATGATCGACCAATAGAAGAAGTTCGGACATAATTGATGCATTTGGATTTTGCAAACCCTCTAAAAAAAAGATGATTATTCTAGCTAATTTAAAGTTACCACTTATCAGTCAGTTGCAAAATAATACTAACAATATTAAGGCCTCGTTTAGATAGTGAGATGAGATAATCTGTGAATAACAGTTAAATAGTTTGTGAATAATAGTGAAATTGTTTGTGAACAGTAGTGAAATGATTTGAGTTAAGATGTTTATAGGGGTTTTGAGAAATGAGAGAAAAAGTTGAATAAAAATATTATAAAGTTATAATATTGTTAGAATATTATTTTTTAATATTATTTTTATTTTAAAATTTAAAAAAATAGAATTGTCTTTTTATGTTTTGTTTGGAAGTTTGAAAAAATTATAATAATTAGGTAATGATTAGATGAAAAAGTTAAAAATTTGAAATTGAAAAGTGTTTGTGTTTACGGTGTTTGGATATTGAGATGAGAATATCTTAGGTACGTTAGAGTTAACACTTGTCAGTTGGTTGCAAAATGACTACCAATAATCGTTAGCACTTCAAGGCTACTGGTGTGTAAAAGTCCAATGTCAGCTTGCTTCACGAATTTCAACCATGATAATGAAAAAAAAACCCAAATTTTCTTTTACAAGAACTGAAAACAGTCCAAACACAGAGCTGCGCCAACTAGCGCCCATTGCAAAACCTCAAAAACCATAATGCAGGAAACATTGTACGGTTCAGGAACTAATTATTGTAAAGGCACTGATAGACGGTGACAGATTTAATGGCTGTAAACTAGACTCAAATCAAGGATTTCCCTTCTCTTTTCCTCATTTAGAGAACCAAAAAGATCTTCGTAATCCTCAGTCCAGCTTGATTCGAATGATTTGAGAGGTAAACATCTATAATAAAGGGCATCTGAATGAAAAGTCCCAGAGGAAAATGGGAATAATAACTAAAACTCTCTTCTTTCTCACTCCGTTTTCACAGCACCCAAACAGCACATTTCTTATCAACCATCATAAAATTGACACATAGCAACATATAATCTCAGCAATGATCACATACAATCGTAAAAGAAAGCTCCACACAGAGAAACTAGACAAGAAACAAGTTTTACACAAATATTTGCACAAAGATCATACCTTTCGTTGCTCAGTTGCCCCAACTGCGATCTGTTTCAGAAGATGGGGTTTTGGCACAGGCCCATTTGGCGAGCCGAGCCGGGAAGAAGGCAGAGCTGGTGAATTTCTCAATCCAAACGATGAAGAAGAAGAAGAAGGAGATGGGTCGTCGTTTTTACAAGAGAAAGAGCTTACCCGTCTGGAATCGGAGGGAATTGTTTGGAGAAAGCCAAGTCTTGCGGAGTCAAGCCCGCCTAATCGAGGGACAAAGAGAGCACGTTTTGGGTGGAGCTTGAAAGGGGTTGGAGAAGAAGAGTATAGAAGCCTTTCCATGGCCTCTCTGGTGTCTCTCCCCCTCCGTCTGTGGAGAGATTAGAAAGAGGTAAAAGATTTTGCGGAGAGAGTGAGAATGCGAGAGAGGTGGTTGAGGATAAAGTGGCATAGAAAGTTCAACCGAAAATTGAACATAAGATTATAATATTAGCTTATATTGTAGTACTTTGATTTATTAACCTAAACTGAATGAGGAAAGGAAAAAAAAACTAAGATAAAAATTTATTTTTCTGTACATTTTCAACGGAAAATTGTCACGTCAATGAAAAAACTCTTATACAATAAATTTAAAAAAAAATCATTTAAAAATAAGAGAATTCTGAAATACAGATACAAAATTACTGAAGTGGTGCTTGACTCTTGTTTCTTTGTTTTCTGTTTATAATGTTCTTTGAATTGTATATAGGATGTGCCTCAAGATTTAGTCGTACTATATTCAACGAGGAACTTAAAGTTTAAGTCAATTTATTACCCAAAATTGAAATATCTTACCTACATTACCAAATAAATTGGCAGCCAAAACTATTGTTAAGACAATTTGGTTTCCATACATTTTTCTCAACTATTTTTTTTATTGGTTCAAGTTGCAAGCAAATTAAATTATATCATTTATTAAACCGCCCCCACCCGCCAAAAAAAATAATAATAATAAAACCTAATCAATAACTTGGTGGGCAATGATAGCTTGCCGTTCAACTTTGACTGTTAGTCGTGCCTGTTAGCATAAATTTTCTTTTTTTTTTTTTAATTTTTAATTTTTACATTTTTTTAACATATATAAATATTTTTAAAAAATAAAAAATAGACTAATATATTAAAAATTACTTCCTTAATTATTAAAAAAAAATTAAATACATAAACGGATAAAGCTAAGCGACATTCTAGCATTTTTCTAACTTGTTTTAAGAAAAGTGTTAGGCAACCATCATCGTCATCGTCATCATCTGTCCAAAAAAAACTTAGGGGCATAATTGTGGCCACGCTATCTCCCTACACAAATAAGAATATTCTTTTAATGTCTCATTCATTTATTCAATTTGCTACCCCCACTTCTTGTTATGCTCTATGTTATTCAACGCCAATGACCCCTTTCTCAAACCTCACCATTTCCTCGTTTATCTGTTTCTTTCAATGAGGGGTTGCCAAGATGGAAAGCTTCCTCGTTAGGCCGGCAATGATATCGTCTTATCGTTGAATATTCAATTTTTTTAATTATTCTTTGAAGATAAAGTGTTATAAAAAAGTTTATATAAAAAAAATTATAAATTGATGCAATTTAATGTAATACGTTAGATTAATTTTATAATAAAAATAGTATTACAATCAAATATATCTTATCAAATTATTACAATTTCTTTGTTGACAAAATATTTTTATTATTGGACAATAATCTTGGTAATTAGATTTTTATTTTTATTTTTAAATGTTAGCACGAGCTGGCTTATTACATGGTATAAATCTAAATTTCTTTTATTATATCTAAATTATTATTTGGTAATTTAAAAAATCCGCGTTATGTAAATAAAATAACATTTTTTTTTCCCTAAACCAAAAGGCAAGGGGTGAAAAGCACGTTCCCCACTCGCGCTTGCCTTCGCACAGATGCATACAGACCTCGCGCTTGTGTGCGCGCTACACACGCACAGCAACATTGTGCTCCTCTCGTTGGTGGCGGGCAGCTTATATTATTGGGCTACAAATGGACCTCTAGTACTTGGGCTCGAATAACCCAATTCCTTTTGAGCATAGGTAAATGAGGGTGTAGTGGCACATTTGGGTATTGTATGTTTGATTATTGGGCTCGGCCCATTAGAGTAGCATTATCCACTTGATTTAGCAAAATTTTGTTGGGGACAGAGGGTTATTTCTGTAATTTAGGGGGAAGGACCCAACGAAGCCTTACGTGTCATCCAGTCGGGAAGCAGCGTCATCCATTATCTTATACGCAATGAAAGGCCCAAATACTCCAAGCACGAAGAACCACTTTCAGCTCACTCTATCCCGAGAGGATTATATCCAGTGTACCCATATAAGCTAGCAGACCTTAAAGATCATCAAGTCAAAAAGCGAAAAGTCAAAATTCATACAAAATGAACTGTTCTTATTGGTGAAGTCTAACAGTGTACTGCACTTACACCATACCAGCACAGGTTTTTAAGAAAGTGTTGAGTTACCCGGAGTTGGAGAAACTCTGTGTTTCACTCGGCATTCTCTGCAACTTCGAATATTAGCTTTCATGGCCAAACCGGTTTCCATTGAGGTGTGGAACCCGAATGGGAAATACAGAGTTGTTAGCACAAAACCCATGCCTGGAACGCGCTGGATAAATCTGTTAATTGAACAAGATTGTCGAGTCGAAGTAAGTTTCATTTTATTGTTCTTATCTCTTCCGAGTCCTTCTCTTTTGAAAAGTTTAGTATTTGATTTTGTTCATGCTCATTCAGATATGCACAGAAAAGAAAACTATACTCTCTGTGGAAGATATCATTGCTCTCATCGGCAACAAGTGCGACGGAGTGATTGGACAGGTATCGTTAATATGATGGACCAAGTCATTTTGGAACTGCTCAGAAATGATTCTCTTTCTTTTACTTTGGTTTTGGATTTTAGTTTTGATTTTTGGTGTTGTTGAGAGATGCTTGGGTAAGCGTTTCAGTTGACAGAAGACTGGGGAGAGGTTCTATTTTCAGCATTGAGAAGAGCAGGAGGGACAGCTTTCAGTAACATGGCGGTTGGTTACAACAACGTTGATGTCAATGCTGCTAACAAGTATGGTGTTGCTGTTGGAAACACTCCTGTAAGTTCTTTTCTTGTTTGATTGTTTGTTTTGTGTCTGTGGCTCTGTGTTGTGCATTTTGTGCACGTGTTCATTGAGATATCTGATATTTATAGATATTTGACCATGCTATTGCTAGTATTACGATTCTTAACATGTTGTGGACCATGGTACATATACCCATTTAATTAATTTTGTTGAAGGCACCTCCATACATGTACAGATACTTATTTGCCTTGTTTTTATTGTATTTTGTTCATATATGGTTAAATTTTGGGTTTAGTGTACTGGGAAAAAAGAAGGCAAATACTGAGATCAATTTTATTGTTAATATGGTTAGGGAGTGCTTACTGAGACCACTGCAGAGCTGGCAGCTTCACTTTCTTTATCAGCTGCTAGAAGAATAGTTGAAGCAGATGAGTTCATGAGGGCAGGCCTATATGATGGGTGGCTTCCTAATCTGTATGATCACTTTTATAAGTCACATCTATCAATTTGCTTGTATTTCATATCAGGTGAATGAGTTATAAGTTTCAGATGATCAAGAACAAAGCATGATTTGGCCTTCTTTTTCTGATAGGTTTGTGGGAAACCTGCTTAAAGGACAGACTGTTGGGGTGATTGGAGCTGGTCGCATTGGATCTGCTTATGCCAGAATGATGGTAAATCCTTATAATTTGAACTTCAAATTGAAATTTCTTGAAACTTAATCTAATTTGACCAAGTTGAGTTGAATTTGTTCGGTGCCTAGCTAGACTACTCAGTGGATCCATTATCAATTACCTGATGATTGTTAGAATTGATTGGATTGAGTTGTGGGGTCATAAATTTAAAAATTAAGAATATATGATACAATTTTCAACTGTTAACGTAAAACTGCCAAGGTATCCTAGATATCCGTCTTATTGCAATCTATTATATAACTCAACACCAGGACAAGTGATATAATTTATGCTGGAAGTGTAAGGAATAAAGCATCCCTGTTCAACTTTGGATTAGAGTGTAATTTACTATGTTGATGAAAGTGTATTTGCTCTAATGTCACAGGTTGAAGGATTCAAGATGAACCTAATTTACTATGATCTTTACCAGGCCACACGCCTAGAAAAGTTTGTGACAGGCATGTCTAAGTAAACCATTGATGTTAATAAGCTCTGTTCTTCTCTTTCTCAGAATGGAAAGAAGAGAAGAATTTAAACAAAAAATCTATGCGCCTTTGGGCTTATGATAATTTGTTCCTGAATTGTAGCTTATGCTGAGTTCCTAAAGGCCAGCGGTGAAAAGCCTGTAACTTGGAAAAGAGCATCCTCCATGGAAGAGGTGCTCCGAGAGGCCGATGTGGTAGGACTTCATGCTATGAGTTTAATGTGCCTTCATTATCTTAGGTTGATAATTAGGTTTCAGAAAAATGATATATTATTGGGACTCTCTGTAGATAAGTCTTCACCCAGTCCTGGACAAAACCACTTATCATCTTGTTAACAAAGAAAGACTAGCAATCATGAAGAAGGTAATTATAATATTTTCTTATTATTTCTTATTATTGATGATGTGATTTATCAGATTTATCTGCTGCACCTTGCTAACAATATGAAGTCTATTTTTGTAGGAAGCAATCCTTGTAAACTGTAGTAGGGGGCCGGTTGTTGATGAAGTAGCTCTTGTGGAACATTTGAGAGAGAATCCCATGTTTAGGGTTGGTCTTGATGTCTTTGAGGTAACCAATTCACACCTACTGTGTCTTAAAACTTGATTCACTGACAGAAGAAAAATAATTGAAGATAAAGTAGTTCAATTTTATTGTCTTAGGATGAACCCTTCATGAAACCTGGGCTTGCTGACATGAAGAATGCAATTGTGGTACCTCACATTGCTTCGGCTTCCAAGGTAATATTGATGCATTCTTTGTGTTGACTCAATGCAAACATATTGACATGACCATGGCCTATTAGCCTGCTTCTTTTAAGATTATTTAGTTACAAAAAGTAATAATATTTCCTTCATGATTTATGTAGTGGACACGTGAAGGAATGGCAACACTGGCTGCTCTGAATGTACTGGTATGCAGATGAAAGTTGAAAACTAAAAAGAGCAAAAAAAAAGAAGAGCAAAAAAGCATTTGTCATAGTTAATCAAGTTCCCTTTCAACAAGTCTCCGTTCTTCTAGCTTTGGCTGTGACTTGATTTCATTGTGAAACTACTAACAGTACTCTTTGCCTTCCCAAATTACAGGGAAAGATTAAAGGATATCCACTTTGGTCTGATCCAAATAGGGTAGAACCATTCCTCAATCCGAATGTGCCACCTCCAGCTGCATCTCCAAGCATTGTCAATTCCAAGGCCTTGGGTAATATAACCTTTCTGACACCACCAAAAATCATAGTCGGGGAACTAATTTCTCTACTCTTAACTTGAGTTTTGTCACAATTGCAGGTTTACCTGTTTCAAAGCTGTAATTATGGATCGATGCTGATTTCATAAGGGTCTTCTGGTGCAAATTGTCTACTTTCTTGTAAATGTTGGAGCATGGCTGCCTCTTGAGAGATCATTAATTTCAGATCATGTCAGTATGAAGAGAGCTGATAATTATGTATATCTACTTCACTATCTTATATAACGGGTTTTTAATGACTGCCTATGCAATGGCTTAAACTTAGAGCTGCTTTCACATCTATTTGCACGTATGCATGAATGAGTTGGAATTTGTCGGTTAAATTTGAAGCCCCTAGTGCTGATGCTTTGCTGGATGGCTGGCTGGCTCCTTTTTGAGGTTTATACTCTTTTATGCAATCTCAAGTTCAGTGATTTATTTGCGTGCCGTATTAAAATGGCTAATTAAAACAAAAAATAAAAAGTGAAAATACACGGACTTTCCTTCAACTATCACTAAATTATACCGGTTCGGTCTTAAAATCAGGGACGGCTCAATGTATTTTGTGGCCTGAGGCGACCATTAATTACATGATATTTTAATTTAAAAATGATAAAAATATTTAAATATTAAATAATAAAATTTTATTAAAATTTTCTGAAATGCAAAATAAATATCTATAAATACTATAACAATTTGAAAGAAAATCTAATTTTTCTGTAAATAAAGTATTGTCCATTATTTGTATATATATATATATATATATTTTAATACTTCATTATGAAAACAAATATGGCCATCAATATCAAAATAAACATCATATTTTATAAAATATTCAAGAGTAATATATCATCAGTTCGCTATTTCTATTTCAATTTTACTAATGTCTGAAATTTTTATATATTTTGAATAAGATTTTTTTTAGTAAAACTTCTATATTTACTGGTTTTATTTTTTTTTTTACCAAATTTTACCATTTAAGATTGATTTTATTTTAGGCAAAAAAATTTTCATCTTTTATGCTAATCAATATTTTTTTTATAATTTTTTTTTTAGAGTCACAATAATTTTTTTTTTTCCCTTTTAGGGGCCTTCTCAAGGTGGGGGGCCTTAGGCGGTGGCCTTAGTTGCCTACCCCTTGAGCCGGCCCTGCTTAAAATTTATCCAACCATTTGAGGTGAGTGCATTACACACCTTAAATGGGACTTGGAAAACGATGTACGTATGGCTTGCCTAGCAAGATTTTAAATTTGTCCTGTGCATTAAGGTGTTGGGACTATATATGTTACTTATTTTAGGGAGAGACGTAACCTAATCCCAATAATGTGGATGCGTTTTCATTGCGTATGCCTCGACTTTCCTTGTACTTTGACGATGGAGTGCAAAATAACTTTGGGTGTTGATCAAGCTTGGAAATTTCATAGGTGTTTCTTTTTCAATTGTCATCTCTTGTTCCATTCTCCTTGAGTGAGTACTCACCGTACGTATTAGTGGGATGCTGATCACTTTAAAAAACCCAAGCACGTTATACCCAATTATTGATCAAACAAATCCCTCAAGTAGTTGGTGTTGGATGCTGAAGATCATTTAAGCGATCGAGAGAGATGGATATTTATGTGGATTTTATATAATTTATTAAATATTTAATATTTTTAAAAAAATCAATACCGACAACATTAAATATTTTTAATAAATACACTACTTCACGTGTCTTTCTTGAACTTAATTTTTTATTTATTTTTGAAATATAACAACTTAAAAAAAAAAATATCGGTCACGTTTAATATTGTATAAATAAATTGAGCATCAAGAAATCACCGAAAGCACATACATAATTAAGAGGAGGCGGTCGCAGCACACAGCTTTGGCTTGAGGTCGTTTCTCTCTGCCACCAAGAATTACCGGCATTTTTCTTCAAGCTCATGCATGTATGAATTGCTCAGCTAGCTGATAAAATTTCCACATCATTAAGGTTTGCAGCAAGCTCAGCGTTCTCTTCCTAAAAGGTGCCGCTACTTTCTCCGTTGCCATACAAAGGCTGCAGGCTGCAGCATATATATATATATATATATATATATATATATATATATATATATATATATCAATTAAGTGCTGCTTCTTTCTTATTCATTCCGATCGAATGCAGCATGCGTACGTACGTTGTTGTATATGCGTATCGATCATATGGTTGCTGCAAGTAATACCGCTAACGAGATTAATCTATAGCTGTTAGCTTTGCATTGAGCTCGGCTTAATTTCTGATCTAGATCCACCTGATCATCCCATGCCAGTTGCATGCCTCGAAGCTCATCGATTGAATTGAATCAATGCGTCGATCGGTTACTTGGCGCGCGACTTGATAAAAAAGCTTCGCAGTCATGATGTTCTTTCTCTTCCCCACAACTTGGGCCGATCTGCATGTTCTTCATAATTAGTACGCAAAGCATGCACCGTGGAGTACGGCATGATGTTCAGAATTAGGTGTAGACGCAACACTAGCGAGCATGTATATATATCTAATTTGTTTCTGCAACATCTGGAAGCTTTGATCTTCATCATAATCTAATTTGATCAAAAGGTGCACTAAACCTGAAGTACGTTGAAGAATAATTATGAGGTCAGTTTTCTCTTCTTCCAGGCCACTAATTATATGTACAGCGCCTATATATATATATATATATATATATATTATATATATGTTTGTTCTTCATATAATGTACGTTCACATGAGTACTACTGCGAACAGAAGCTTATAAATTAATAGATGCATTAATTAATAAGCTTGGCATGCAATCATTAGATCATTAATTAATAAGCTTTTTAAATCTTCATAATTAATAAGCCTGAACTCCGACGTCAACTCGAGTACTACTATATACGTACATACAACTTCCAATACAAAGGTGTAACTTACTGGGCAGTCCAATACAAAGGTGTAATTTATTATTATTTTAGAATTTAAAAAAGTTGAAATTTTATATTTATTATATTTTCTGTAGAAATTTAAAAAATTTATAATAAAAAAATAAAATAAAACTATTTCTATATCTAATCGGGACCTTACTACAAAATATATATAATGCATATTAAATTACCAAAAAAGGTGGATTTTTTTATCAAGAGTTCATGATTTCAAGTTCAAGAAACCCCTTCGCTCGCGCGTCTCGATCCCACATTTGTAGTCCCGTTACACCAATACATCAGCCCCTCAAAACTACAATTAATATATAATCAATTACAATTTAATTTTTAGTTAAGGATTTTTATAGTTAAGATTTTATTACGAAATATTAATTTAGCCTCCCCAGAGGGAAATTAAACTTATAATTTTATGCCCTTACAAATCAGATTTTCCGGTAATTAATCAAAGAGGACTCAAATGAGACTAGGCGGATCTGGGCTTAAAACGTACTTGTAACCAGAAAACAATACAAAAAATAAAACCAAATCTATTATTTGCAACGTGAAATCTTAAAATTATTAAATTATAATTAGAAGTAACAAAAACATCAAAGCATCTAATTGGACTATATATATATATATATAGAAGTACCATGTGGTATTATTTTGGCAAAAAAGGGGGACAAATCAAAGTATCAATGTCTCACTCATTTCTTAATTCGATGATCTATCTTTCTGCTCAATCACACCAAATAAAAAATAAATAAAGATTTATTAATGTGATAATGTACACGTTAACTAGATTTTAAAAAAAAATACTTATATTTTTTAAATATTTCTATGATTGACGTCATGCATAGACGATACAGTGATAAACAGTGTGTCACACGTAAATATATATATAAAGGACCCTTCTAGAGTCACCGCAGGGAGCTCCCGCTCGGAGCTCCCGCTAGTGTACTTGAAGTGTTTTTTTTTTTTTTACATTTTTAACATACATTTTTTTAATATTTTTAAATATTTTAAAAAAATTAAAAAAAAATCCCATCACTATAAAAAAACATTTTTTAATAATAAAATAAAATAAAATAAAAAAAAAATAAAAAAAAATCCCAGCAGCGGGAGCTCCAAGCGGGAGCTCCCATCGGGAAAACTAGTATTATCCATATATAAATGCAGAAGCTACTTTCGAATATTCAGAATACGATGTTGTTAATTGAACCCACAGGAATATTGATTCGGCCGGATCACACAGACTTCCAGCCAGTAAAGTCATGCCACATGGCGAAACAGTCTCCTTCCTAGACAGTGTAATAAGGACTAGGAGTAGGAGCGGAGGCATCCTAATTCTCACTGTCGTCTTCTTAGAGACAAGCCGATTTTACGTACCTTCCACCCGGTCTCTCTGAGCATCCGAACTTTCGGCGTTCCATCCCGGTAAATGGCCGATTACGAGCCGCTAAGGGATGTCGAAGAGCAACTTCAGACCAACAGGAGAGCCACGCGTGTCGCCTCCCTGGATGTCTTTCGCGGCCTCTGCGTCTTCGTGAGCTTGCATTTTCAATTTTTTTGTTACTCTGTTTTTTTTTTTTTTGGCTTGAGATTCTGATTTCTCACTCGCTTCGTTACTCTTGAAGTTTGTGTTTAAGAAATATTGTTTCTATATCTGTTCTGCTTCAATGGACATGTTTTTTCTTTATTAGTCAACCGTGATCCACCATTTGTTCCTGAGAAAATGTAGGACAAGAAATCAGTTAGTTATTGTTCTATATATTCATGTATAGATGCTTCACTAGGATCCGAGTAACTTAGTTTTATTTAACTAAGCAAATAAAAAATGTGAATTAATTTTGAATTGTTTATTATATTTTAAGTAGAAGTTTGTGAAAGTTACAATGATAATACAAGATAGTTTAATTTTATGTAACCAAACTAGCCTCCGGATGAGAATGCGAAAACAGCCATAGAAATGGATTTTTTCCTGGGTATATTATATAGCAACAAGAATTTATAATATTTACAGTGGACGTTAGTGGTTGCTACATTGCTTGCTTTTCCAGCTCATGATGCTAGTTGATTATGGAGGGTCGGTTTTCCCCGTAATTTCTCATTCCCCGTGGGATGGCATTCACTTGGCTGATTTTGTGATGCCTTTCTTTCTTTTCATTGCTGGGCTTTCTCCTGCTCTTGCGTACAAGGTACTGATAGAATTTTCCACCAAGGAAGCTGACTTTTTTTTTAAGTATTCATCAATATGTTTAATGACTAAAGTTTGCAGCTTTTCATTTGCAATTTCAGAAAGTACCCAACAGAGCAGAGGCTACATGGAAAGCAGTGCTTAGGGCAGTGAAGCTTTTTCTTCTGGGAGTTCTTCTTCAAGGTATATTTGTTGATAACTTCCAGTGTAAACCCTTTGGTTCACATATTGTCATGCATATGTGAATTTGTCTTATTAACAGGGCGTGCTGAGTCCTAAAAGCACCCATTTGGTGGGGCGGGGCTCAGAAGGGGATTGAAAGAAGATGTTAATTTGTAGCTCTTTTCAACGTATATATGACGTGTATTTGCAATGACGAGTTTATGGTTGGAATCTGATCTTTATTTTGTTTTTGTTCTATTGATCTGTCATTTTGTATTTTTTGGGTGTAAGAGTCAATTGATTTCAGGTGGTTATCTGCATGGAGTCAATTCGCTGACATATGGTGTTGACATCGAAAAAATAAGGTGGATGGGCGTTTTGCAGGTGAGCATAATCTCCATTCAATCTTACTTCTAAAAGAAAAAGAGAACTATAGTTGCTGTCTTAGAATGTTTAAATATTGTACTCTTTTTTAAAAAAGTTGTTAGATATGTGACTCACATGAAAAAATTATGTTTTTAATATAAATCTTATTTTTTTTCAAAGAGAATTCGTCATATTTATATGCTTTAAAATTATATCTAACATTACTAAGAAAAAAACATCCATTCAGTATCTTTTTCAAATCCACCTTTTCATGTCATTATGATTAAAGGAGTGATTATATCTCAAAAATATTTGAACTCACTAATAAGCATCTAATATTTCTGCAAGAGTAGTGTTGTATGCATTACAATTTTACATACAAAACTATTTTGTGAGTTTCTTTTTAAAAATTAAATTTTATAATTTTCAGTATATCAATATTTAAGGCGTGAAAAAATTAGTTTTTTATAAATTTTTTTTAAATACAGTTATATTTTTCTTTATGCAAAGTGAAGCTACACGGCACTAGTACTCTGCCTGCAATTTTTACTTGAGAAGTAATTTAACTTTCCACATGGACAAGTGATCATCATGACAAGTGGCTTACGTGGTGGCCGCCTGCCTTGGAGAATTGGACAGTAGAATATGTTGCAGAAAAAATCATATCTTTATTTCATTTCCTTCTTCTAAACTCATTGTCATTTACTACAGAGGATATCTATTGGATACATTGTTGCGGCTTTATGTGAGATCTGGCTTACATGTCGGACGTGGAGGCAAGGAGGTTTCTTTAAGAGTTACTTCTGGCATTGGTAAGGTCTTAATTTTGGGTACTGTAATATATGTTACAGGTTTCAAGGCTGTAACACGTATTAGTAACTTCAAAATGCGATATCATCCACCTTCAATGTTCAATAATCAGTCCTGTTTATTGTTACCGGCCTAGATTATTTTTTTCTCCCTTCCTCTCAGAAGTTGATGGAGGGACCATTGTCTGCTGCAATGGTAAAATGTCGGGGGCCTGCCAACTACAAGTCTGTGTTTTGAGTTTTGGACTCTTGAGAATGGCTGTTTCATGCAAAGTTCTGGAAGGTGGGATCATATCCAGGTCACCCCTCACAGGATTCCACTTAAGGGAGATCGGTATTGGATAATGATTGTTTTATAGGTTGATAAGCTCACTGATAATCCTCCCAAAATTTAGTAACAAATGGATATGTGTGTGTAATTGTGCCGGAGATAGCCGACTTCATCAGTGGTCTTAGATGTTGACTTGAATGTCACTGGAAAAAGAAACGAAAAAATAAATAACTTGGTTAGAATCATGAAGATGATTGTAAAAACAAGGCATTTATGGCATAACTTTGCATTACTTGTGCAAGGGGGGGAAGTATACCAATTGCTCGAGTAACCATTACTCCAAAAGGTTGATTTTCCCAATTTGGTACTTATCCAGTGTTTAGGAATCTAGATTGCAACTCAACTGAAAATAGTATTTATCCCATATTTAGATCACTTGACTTACTCTTGTCTGTGCCCATAGATATCAGACGAGAACAGAGGGAGAAACTATCAGCTTTTCTGTGCCCATAGCTTTGATTTTCTATCAGCTTTGTTTCATTTATATTTTCTTAATTGCAGGTGCATTGCATTTTCACTTTCAGCAGTATACATGCTGCTATTGTATGGTCTATATGTTCCAAATTGGCAATTCACAGCACCAGCCTTGGCATCTTCTTTGTCTCCATCAAATGATAGCAATGTTTACATGGTGAGAGCAGAGTCAGTAATCAGCACATTCCCTACATTCGTCCTGTACATGGTTCAGTTTCCTTATCCTGGTCGATGATTTGCTATAGCTGTAGAAAGGTGTGGTTTAGCGCTTAGATTAAATTCATGTCCGGACACTCTGTATGTGTGTGCACGCGCATGTATTTTTTTTCTTTTACGTAGTTCAGCCATTAAGCCAACTAGTTAAGGTATGTATAGTATGGTGTTTCAATTTCCCACCTAGTTGTTATGCATGTATATAGAAGTACTTGTTAAAAGTTCATTACTTGAACTAACCTAATTCATGGACGCATGCTGGTTTATATCTTCTAGGTGAGATGTGCAGTGAGAGGTGATCTTGGACCTGCCTGTAATTCTGCTGGAATGATCGACCGCTATATTCTAGGTGTTGATCATCTATATATGAAACCTACTTACAGGAACCTGAAGGTATCTGTAAGTTGAAAATTCTTATATTATAATTCTTGTCAATATTGTGCAACAGATGGGTAACAATTCCAATCTATAGGAGTGCAAAATATCCGATGGCCAAGAGTGTTCACCTCCATGGTGTGATGCTCCTTTTGATCCTGAAGGTATCTTAAGGTGGTCAACGAAATCCTCTTTGTTGTCATAATTTATTCATTGAGATAGGTTCTTTCTGTATTTTGTTTGGTTCACTTCAATTTCATACACAACTTGCTCAGTTCATCTGGGTTTCTATTTCGCATATTAGTTTTGTTTCCAGTATTAGTTTTGAATCCAAATGGTAACCTCATGAATTAGTGAATGCAGATTTGGTATGATAATATTAAAAAACATGGATTATGACAAGAACCAAACTTCCCTTTTGCATAAATAACTGCTCTTTAATTCGTCCATCTTTCAACTCATAGTAATTCTTAAGACGTTGCTACATGTTGTCAGCTCCTTAACAGCAGCTGTGACTTGCATTTTTGGACTTCAATATGGACACATTCTTGCTGACTTACAGGTGATATATTTTAGCCAATCTTGACGACCTTCCCCTTGTTTTAAAAGTACTATGTCATATCCTCAGTTATCTGCACAAAGATGTTGTATACTAGTGGGACCTTGAACACCAATTTAGTGGAGAAGCTCATTATGAAACTAAAAAGATCATGAGAAAATATCTAAAAAAATAGAGTCCTTGTTATTTTTTCAGGACCACAGGGGGCGCTTAACTAAATGGTCCTTGTTATCAATTTCTTCGTTTATCCTTGGACTGTTGCTTGCTTTCACAGGTATGTGCTTCAATCTCTAAAATTTTTAGCTTTCATATCGGCCAGTACCGTATGTACTTCATATATAGGGAAGCCAAACTAATATATAATATTTATTTTTTATTTTTTAGATAGATTAATGCTACATATAGTCATGGAGTACGCACGCTGTGCATGATACTGAAAATATATTTACTTATCTAACAACATATGTAATTTGTTAGATAATTATTACAAGGTATCTTTAGGTATTCTTTAAAATAGCATGATACTGAAAATATATATGTAATTTTTTGTTGTTGTATCAGGCATCCCTGTGAATAAATCTCTGTATACAGTCAGTTATATGTTGATTACTTCTGCATCTGCGGGGATCACATTTTGTGCTTTATACTTGTTGGTGAGTTCTCGGAGTCGATCCTTGCTCCTTGAAGGGTTGACCACTTATACCATCATACATGGAAACATTTCTTATGTTGTACGTCCTTCTGGATTTTCCTTCCAAGAAAGAAACTTGATGGTATTAGCTGTAAAGTTCATGTCAGGATCTTTTACATTCACATCTTGTATTTTTTTTCCCAGACAGTACTCTTTTCATTATGCTGCATCTGAATTAGACCATCGTGCATGCCTGCAACATTTAAATTTGCTTCTTGTCATTCAGTGTAGACGAAAGAAGTTCATGAGTTAAGATTCATGAAAATAACTTAACATTACAAACATGTAAAAAAAAAATGTTTTGCAGGTAGATGTTTACGGTTACAGACGCTTAACATCTGTGTTGGAGTGGATGGGAATGCATTCTTTGAGCATCTTTGTTCTCATAACTTCTAACTTAGCTATCATTGCCATTCAAGGATTCTACTGGACTGCTCCCGAAAATAATATTGTAAGTGTTGAGGAATAATCTCGCATTATCTGTGGATAAGGTCTTAAGCATGTTTATAAGGAATAAGCAATCCTTTTTTGTAGAATCGGTTTTATGAGATGAGTTAGGTATATGAATTTCTTCATTTATCAGAACTTACTACAGGACGAATGAGGGTCACACTACTTATCCCGTGACAAGAATCAGGAAAAATATTGGCCTACACGTAAGGAAGAGTGTTGAGGAATAATCTCACATTGCCTGTGGATAAAGTCTTAAGCATATTTATAAAAAATGAACAATTATCTCTTGTAGAACCAGTTTTATGAGATGAGTTAGGCATAAATTTCTTTAATAAGTACTTAAACCGGGTAGAAACTTCTTAAACCAACACAATACATATATATGTTAGCTGCAACTTTTCTTATTTTTACAGGTCCACTGGATCATATCACGTCTCGTGCACGCATGACAAGGGCATCAACTTCCTGTCTGTTGGTTAAGCTTTTGGATCTATCCTTAATCAGATATTACGCATGACATGTATCTTTTGTGTTACTCTTCATGATGCTTAAAATAATTCTTTTGTTGCTTTCCAGTTTTACGGTAATAATCATGGAGGTTAGAAAAGATGGTAGAAAAAAGAGAACTCTAGTTGGTGTAGCCAATCAATCTTGTTGCAGACTGTTGTGATTCTTTATTATTCAACCGGTGAGTAATGAATGGTGTACTGTAGTCGCTTATAACTGAAACGTTTGAGTAATTTACACTTCAAATGTACAGAAGAATTATGAAGTGTTGAGCCTTTTCTAATCCATCATTAAACTCCTCGATGGAATGTTTGTATGATTAGTGGGAGACTTCCTGAAAGTGAATTTGGTGATGGCATGTTATCTTTTGTTTCCAACAATAATGGGACACTAAAGTTGAGTTACAAGAATAAAAAGGTGATTATAAATTCTAGGCAGGGACGGAATTAGGATTTGGTGCGTGGGAGCGATTAACAAAGTGTTTCGTATGTAAGGTGAATATTAACCAACATTTAAGATAGTAAAGTGTTACTAATATTTAACATTAATCATATAAGATAGTTATCTAGAAACAATTAAATTATTAAAGTCTCTAATTTAAACCTCTCACTTGTACTCCATTAGATTTAGGTAAACGATAAAAATTAAGATAGAAATAGCTATATGAGAATTGTGGAATAAACGATAAAAATTAGCTATATAGTTTTATTCATTCACTCCTAATTGTTAATTCAATGGCAATACATATGTAAGTAACAAAACTAATCCGAAATAATAAATTAACTAGTGGAAGATTTGAAAATAAAAATGTAAATAAATAGAAAAAATGAGGTTGTAGATTTATCAAAAGCTTATAAAAAGATATCAATATATTTTCTTACCTCTTGTGAGATGTGAAAAAAAATAAAAATATGAGATTTTATTAACGACAAAAAATAAGTGTGAGTACAAAAATTTGCTGAAAAATTAAAAACAACCTCGACAACTAAGTATTAAGTAAGATTTTTGAGAATGTTTTAGAGATAAATTATCTTTATATCAATGTAGGTCCGCCGCTGTTTCTGGGGGGAAAAGAAAACAAGTTAATTCTTCGGAGACTGGGAAGCCAAATTGGAAGTCAGACCTATAACCGGACTAGTTACCTGAAGTTGGGGAATGAAAGGGGAGGCTCCTGAGACAATGCATTGCACTTACTTCTTACTGCCTGAAAAGCAGCCTGGAGTCTGTCTACACATCGGGTTAGTTTCTGTAGCAGAGTAACTGAAGGAGTACAAAATGCAGCTCAAAAGTGAAACTTGTCAGATTCATACTGAACATGATTGTGGTGGACCTCATTGTCCATAGCTAGAGCTCAATCGATGGCATCCAACAGCTTTTACAATTTCCCCACCCGCCGAAGAAAAACCGATCGAGTTTGTAAGTCTGAAAGAAAGAGTTGCGTTTGGGACAAGTTGGAAGTTAGAAGAGTCGTTGGTGTTTTAATCTATACTAAAACATTAATCATTTCCCGACATAACTGATGCGAAAAGGTTTTACACGAGCGATGTGTTAGATTTGTAAATAAAACATATTTTTTCTATTTTTTTTTTATAATTATAATAAGTTCTATATCATGTGCTAGAGTCTGTATATTATAATGTTAAATTTCATTTTCACAATCCAAACGGACCACTTGACTTCGAAGCGTTGATTCGCAAACCTTGGTTTATGAAGCAAGGAAGGAGACCCGGGACACCAAATTATCCCATTCCAGTATTATCTTATTCAAAATTCGCAATTTAATATTGGGGTGGAGACAAATTAATGAGTTTATGGCGAGACAACCGTATTCCACTGTATGCACTGCTGTTTCCTTCTGGTCATCAATGATTAATGGACCCACCAAATGTTGATTCCCTAAGATTAATTAGTGGTTTAATTTGTTAATATGTATACCGTTAAGGCGCGCACAGGCATTGTTTAATAAACAAACAAATAAACATTCGTGCCATGTAAATGCATCGTGTCTTCGTAATGAATATATATATATATATATATATAAAATAACACTATTTTGCCTCCTAGTTTGACAGTTTAAGGTGACAGTTTTGATTTTTTTTTTTTATTAAGTGATTAAAAAAATAATTTTAAGTGTGTTGATGTATTTTTTTTATGTTTTAAAAATGGACTCTTCTAGAGTCACCACAGGGAACTCCCGCTAGTGTACTTGAAGTGTTTTTAGTTTTTTTTCATTTTTAACATACATTTTTTTAATATTTTTAAATATTTTAAAAAAATTAAAAAAAATCCCATCACTATTAAAAAACATTTTTTAATAAAAAAATAAAAAAAAAATCCCAACGGGAGCTCCAAGCGGGAGCTCCCATCGGAAAAATTAGTATTATTCTTTAAAAATATTTAAATATGTTAAAAAAATATGAATATAAAAATAAAAAAAAATTTAAAAAACACTATCAATCACTTTGAGCAGATTACAGAGTAGCCCTACTCTTATAGCTAACCATCATTTATTTAACTGTGAAACATTTTTCTAGGAAAATGTGAAGTATTACTGCTCAAATAATAATAATATTATTATTTTTCCTCAATTTATCTCAGTAGAAAAATAAACGAGATAGATATGAACTCGAAATCAATCTCAATCATTGCATACAGGATCTTGAATCATACATATCGCAAATTCAGTGTCACACATCAAGTCAAATAACTTAAGTCCAATAACATAAAATCAAAATCAGGGAATAAATAGCCTTTTCAATCTCCTTATTATGATCTTGGCATTATGGCAAGAATTGTCTCCATGCATGCATGGAAATATTCTTCTTGCAGAGCCAATCTCACAATCTCAATTCTATAATAATATAAAGAAGATAATGATTGGTCTATAAATATATATATATATATATATATATTCAGAAAATTCAGAAAAAAGGGATATATTTATTCAACTCATTAGCACTGATACTGTCATGGCTGTACTTTACTTCCATATATGCATGCCAATGCCAGCATGCCCATCCTCGTGTGTGTGCAATCATGATGAATCATCCTCTTTTTCTTTTCATGCAAGAAGCCTTCGCTGTCATTTTAAGTTTTATAATCGATTGCATTCACCATGATTAAGTTGTATTTTGATATTTTAAAAAAAAAAAAAGAGGGATACTTATTAATGCTGTTGTCCCTCCACGCGAGAAAAATACATTTCATAGCTAATGATCGCTAATAATTGTGAGAATGACGGGTCCTTTTTCGTCATTTCATAGATATTAGAAACAGTATTACTTGGGTAACGCTAAAGTCACATCTCTACTCCAGAATCTGTCTTTGGAAAATAGCGGGGTCCGCTTTTATGAAAAGGCGTGGGCCCATGACCTAACGTGCGCCAGGGGATACGGGACCACCGTCAGTCGACTCTCCAAGAAATATAACCGTTGAGCTGATCGAAATTAAAAGCTTACCTGCCCCCCTTCCCGAATTCTCCAACGGTTAGAAGAAGGCTCTGGAAACATCATGCCGTTTTTGCGCTAGGGGACACTTGGCATGATGTGGGCGCCGGACGTGGACAAATATAAAACACGCTTTACACTTCAATAACACGTTTCAAATATTTTGCACAAAATCGGAGGGTTTCTCTTAATTAAAATAAAAGTTTTGTATATCACTTAAAAAATATATTATTTTATTATTTTATTTTCATATTTTATATTTCATATTTCATAAAACATAAAAGTAAAAAAATAAATTTACATATTTTTATGTGATGCACAAAAATATGAGACTTATGTATATAATTTTTCTTAAAATAAACTAATAAAACCAATATTTTTGTTTCTCTGATTATGTCTCTATTCAATTTTAGAAATGAATTGAAATAATTTTAGATGAGTTAAATAAAATATTATTTTTAATATTATTATTATTTTGAGATTTTAAAAAAAATTATTTATTATATTTTATGTAAAAATTTGATAAAATTATAATGATGAGATGAGATTAAATGAATTGAGTTGATGTAAGTTTTGAATTCAAACTGACCTTTATATATATATATATATATATATATAACCTATTTGAGGCATTTGTTAATTAGAGATGCCATGTATTAATGAGTTATTATATTAATGAGTAATATTATATATAGTTATAAAATGCGTAAGTACTGTATAATTATTTAAAAAAAAATTTTGAGTCAATTATTAAAAAATTAGTTTTTTTATGTATATGTATTTACTCACTTTTTTTGAAAATATTGCACAATACCTACATATTCTACGATTATAAATATCATTTCTCTATATTATAAATATGTGTAAACAATCTAAAGTAAAAATTAATTTATAAAATCTAAAACTTAAAATTTTTCTTTTATATTAAATTATATCACGTAAGATTCATAACTATGTTATCCATATCTTGTCTAACAATAGAGACAGCCGTTAGATCCACTAGAATTAGTGGTGATTTGAGAAGTTATATTAATAGTTATAAAATGTGCAAGATTCGCACTTTTTCTTAAAAAAAAGAAAATAGATAAATTTGATATTCACGTAACAAATTATTTTTTAGTAATAGATCTCTTTTTAAAAAAAATTATTGTATAAAATTGTATCTAATATTATTGTAATGATATTTGTCAGCTGGGCCACGTGGAAGCTCGTTTGGTAATTTAGCATACAGTCACACTGCTGCAAGTCCGATTAACATAGTCATAATTTATCCAAACTACCTTTCAAATAATAGGAAGTGGTCAATGGAGTCAAGGTCTCAAGCCACACTTCTCGAGCCACGCAAATGCATCATACATGCTTCTCTTTTTGTTCCCATCCGCCAACGTGGAATTTCACTGATGAACAATGATACCGAATGAAACCAAGTTGTGAGATAGAATAACAGCAAATTTATGAATCATTATCCTTTTAATAAATCGAGATTTGATTAACATTTCGTGTAATATAGGGGTTTCTCATTTTATTGATTTGTTTATTATTCTTTCTCAAATTATATATTTATAGATAAATAGATAGATAGATAAATATTTTAATTATAAATAATTTATACAAAAAATAAATTTATAAATTATTATGACTTATATAATATACTAGATTGAGAGTAATATTATATATACTTATAATTTTACTTACAATATTATTTTGTCAGTTTTGGTTTTTTTTTTAATTTAAATTTTAATGTCAGTAATTGATATGTGGATAAATAATTTTTTTGTAAATTTTTTTAAAGTACATTTAACATTTCTCAATATTAGCAACAAGTTTAAAATATACAAGTCATCCACAAGTCCTTTCGTAAAAAGGTGTATTCCACTAAAAAATAATAAATTTTATTTATATTTTTTTAAAGTGAGATCTTTTTTTTTTTTTATAAAAGAGTAAAGATAGATACACTAATAGATTATTTTAAAAAGAGTGAGATTTATTATTAAAAAATTAATTTTTTTAAATGAATTTTTTTTATTCACTTTTTAAAAAATAAATACACAATATTTACGTATTATATGATTACAAATATCATTTATTTTTATAAAAAGAAATGTACGAAAGTTGTATATATGAAATTTGTATAAATAGAAATTTATTTTTTCACGTATCAATATGGTGAAAATTATCTGTATAGACTTTTAAATAAAATAATTTGATGATTGTGATTTGTGCATAAAACACGATGTCGGTTGTGTGACGCAAGTGGAACTAAACACCAAATGGATGAAAGGGAAGAACGAGGGAACATCATTCTCCATGTTCATTATCTACATCGAACCATTTCAAGCAGGCTCGAAAAATAAAGCCGTTGGTGGCTAAGGACAATACCAGAAACAACCCAGAGACATCCAGGACTTTGACGATGATTCTACCAGATAAGATCGAAAAAAGAAATTTCGGTATTTTTATTATCCCGTCACTATTTTGTTTTATTTAAGTATGGAGGGTTTTAATAATTGTACAAACGTGCACCTACGAAAAATTTTAATTCCACGTCAGATGCAAAAAACTTAAGCCTTTCGTTTGGTTATATAATCAGATAAAATAAAATGAGACACAAGTTAAAAAATTTTATTTAAATATAAATTTTTAATATTATTTTTATTTAAAAATTTAAAAAATTAAATTATTTATTATATTAAATATAAAAATTTTAAAAAATTAAAATAATTAGATAAAATAAATGAGATCATTTATATAATCAAACGAATTCAAAAGTCATAAATTTAAATGAAAAATAGTTTAATTACAAAATGATTATATAAAAATAAATTTATAAATTGATATAACTTGATGTGGTACGTCAGATTGTAGAATTATTTTTATTATAAAATAGGTCTAATAAATTTTATAAAACTACATCAATTTATGATTTATTTTATATAATTTTTTGTGTACGTAGCCGCTCTCAAATTTAATTATGTGCACCAAACTCAGGCAAACGAAAAAAGTCCTTCGTGTGTGAAACATAAAAAACTTTGGTCATGTTCAAACTCAAATAAAAAATCTTTATGAGATTCTTTCTTCAATCTAGGGTCAAGAACAAATACCCTCCTCAATCTCCTTGGAATCGGACTTGCAGGCAAATCTACCTGAACTCCTCCTTAGGGAATAATCTTTATGGGGCCAAAAATCTAGAGTGACTTGGCTCACTACTACGGATTTAAACACTAAATTTTTTCATGCCTCTACGTTGATCAAACGTAGAAGCAATAATATTGATTGTCTCAAAATTGGAAGAAACCACTGGTCTTCTGATCCATCCATTATCTCTGTAACATCCTGAAACACTTTCAAAATACTTTCACCTCTTCCAACCCTATTCCATCTGTAGATTTGGATCATCTTTTTTCGAGAAAAGTTAATAATGCTGAAAATGGTTTCTTTTGCTGAATTCCTTCTGACGAGGAAATTTCTCTAGTTGTCAAAACTCTTCCCTCCTCAAAAGTACTAGGACCCGATGGGTTTACTGGCCTTTTCTATAAAAAAAAAAAAAATTATGGGAAATCATCAAACTTGATATTCTGGTTGCTATTAAAAGCTTTTTCATTCATGGTAAACTCCTAAAAGAGCTCAACCATACCAAATTGGTTTTAATCCCCAAGGTGGAAAACTCAAATGATATCAATTAATTTAGACCTATTAGCTTCTCAAATGTTTGCTATAATATTATAGCTAAAATTATTGTTAATAGGCTTAAAGCTATCTTGCCAAATATCATTTCTTCATATCAATCTGCTTTCTTGCCAAGTAGACTCATTCAGGAAAACACGATTTTGACCCAAGAGATTTTCCATCTTATGAAAAAAAAAAGAAGCAAAACTTGCACTCTAGCTATTAAAATTGATATGGCCAAAACTTTTGACTCTATGGAATGATCATTCATCCTAGATGTCCTTCATCATACTGGTTTTAATCATAAATGGATTCATTGAATTAAAGAATGCATTTCAACCGTCTGCTACTCAATCATTATCAATGGATCCCCACATGGTTTCTTCCAACTCTTGAGAGGATTAAGACAGGAAGATCCTTTATCTCCCTTTATTTTCATTATTAGCACTGAAGTGTTAACTAGACTCATTATTCATAAAGAAAATCTTGGTTGTCTTTGGGGCATAAAACTATCAAGAGAGGGCCCCTTCATCTCCCATTTACTCTTTGCTGATGATTTATTCTTATTCGGAAGGACCAATTCTCAAACTACCCAAGTTTTTGCAGAATGTCCAGACACTTATAACTCTTGGTCTGAGCAAAATATTAACCACATAAAATCCTCTTCACTTCAGTGCAAATATCAATCCAGACTCCATCAATGCAATAACAAATTTCTTTGATTTCAGAATTTATCCTCCAAAGTCTAAATATTTGGGACTGCCCCTCACAAATGGTGTTGAGAAAAAAAAAATCCTATCAGACTTCATTGAAAAAATTCAAGTCAAACTTCAAGATTGGAAGACAAAAATTTATATCGTAAGCATAAAAAAATGTCCAGATCATATCGGTGGCTAGTTCTTTGCCCTCATATGCCATGTCCATCATTCTCTTCCCTAAAGAAAAGGCAAAAAAAATTGACTCATTGTTAAGAAGGTTCTAGTGGAGGTATGAAGACAATAATAAAAAAAAAGAAGTTTATCCCAAAATCTTGGAATTCCATATGCTTGCCAAAATCCATGGGAGGTATTGGTTTGAAACAGATTTCCATTTTCAATTCTGCCCTCATTTCTAAACTAGTTTGGGCTTTCATCAATGGTTATACCAGCCTATGGAAAGAAGCTCTTTCTAAGAAATATCTGAGATCAAATTCTTTCATAGAAGTATCTTCCAAGTCTACGGACTCCAGATTTTGGAAAAGCCTATTAAAACAAAGAGACTTCCTAAGGTCTAGTATCTGTTTTCAGATTAATAATTGAGTCAACACAAGACTATGGACTGATCCTTGGATTCCCACTCTACCTACCAGTATACCTTTGCCACATCCTATTAATACCATTGTAGACCACTCCATGACTGTTTCTGAGCTCATCTTAGAAGAGCCAAGGCGTTGGAACACTTTTATATTGGATACCCTCTTCTCTGAAAATACCTCTAGAAAGATCCAAAAAATTCCCTTAGCCAATCATAAATTCCAACACATTCCTGATAAGACCAAATGGCTTCATCATGCTTTTGAAAAAATTTCTGTAAAATCAACCTATGCAGCCTTGGTTTATGAGAATGGTATATCTTATACTAGTAATCCGTCCATCAATTGGAAGATCCTTTGGAAGATGAAGTTGCAGGATATATTAAAAATGCTTATTTGAAAAATTAGTCATAATATCCTTCCTACAAAAACCATGATCAACAAAGCCATTCCCCTTGATGACGACCAAATCCGATGCCCCTTATGCAAAATGGAACCTAAAGATCTGCCTCATCTCTTCCTAAATTGCATATTTTCTAGAGTGATATGGAGACATTCCAAGTGGCCGATTGATACCTCCCGCTTTACAAGCCAACCGATCTCTAATTGGATTAACAATATTATTAATCCATCATCCAACCTGAAAAATATCTGAAGAAGAGCAACATGATTTCCAAATTTTTGCTACCATTACAATGGACAACCTTTGATTCACTAGAAATAAGTTTGAACATGATCATGCAGCACCCTCAATTTCTATGTATGTAGAATCAATGTTTAGACTTTCCAAACAGCATATAAGAGCATGGGCAGGGCAAGAAAACCAAATTGAAGAAAATGAAGAAAGATAACCTTGTGGATATCAACTCATAACATTTGATGTTGCTACTAGAAAAGAGGGATATATTCTTGCATCACTTTGTTGAGGAGTCAATGGGGAATTATTATTTGCAAAAACTGACCTCATCAGCAAAATAAGCTCAAATGTAGGATAATCATTTGCAGCCTTAATGGCCATAAAAGAAGCAAAAAAGCTGAAGCTAGAAAAAATAATCCTGGAAGGTGCTTCAAAAGGCACTATCCAAGCAATCTCAAATACCTATCCAATTCAAGAATGGATCATGAGCCCAATCATCAATGATATCAGACACCAATTTGATTCATTCAAGGAATGGAAGGTCAGGAAAATGCATTGATCTAAAAATTGATGCGCGCATAACTTAGCACAGTGGGCAGTGGCAATGCAAGCCTTTGGTAATATCCCTCTAATCCAAATTTTTCCATCACTGCTGCATTTCTACAGTGGGAAGGATCCTCCCAACCATGATGTATTTTATTAATCTCCGGTTTCCAGGACTTATTGTATGTAATTTCTATTAATATCATGCAACTTGTTTAAAAAAAAAAAAATTTATGTGCACCAAACATTAAATAAATTGAAAGAATGTTTCGGGGGTTATTTTGGTAACATCGGTTGTCCAGGGTTGTCAGGGAAGACCCTCTGTAATATGGTATACGGGAGTGTCGTTGCTCCCTTTCCTTTTTTTTTTTTTTTTTAAATTACAAATAATATCCTTTACAAAAGAGGAATGCTACACAACCTTCCATCCTCTACATATCATATTTTTTAGAAATTTTAAAATTTTAAAAAAAGTTTATTCTTTTTAAACTAATTCAATTTTTTTTATTTTTTATTTATATATTAAATATTTGATAAAAGAAAAAAATAATAAAAATTAAAAAAATATATTGTATAAAAATTATATAAATAATAAGAGGTTATGCAGATTTTTTTATTTACAAAATACAATAATGGCGAGTAGGACACATAGGCTACCCATGGATAATTAAAGAACAGTGCTTGTGGACTGTCCAGTGGTTACCGTTGGGTGAGTTTATTTTTATTTTATTTTTAATAATTTTTAATATATTTAATTATTAAAAAAATAAAAAATACATAATTTTATTAATAGTCGTTTTCTTAATTATTAAATAAAACAATAAAAATAATTAAACGATAATGATAACTTTAAAGCACTCTACTGACGTCTTTTTATTATTAAATTGAAGTAATGGACGTGCTTAATTGAGGCTCATCATGCGCCATTATGGAACATATTCCACAGCTTCCAACATTATAAAGAGTCGGCTACTCTCATTTTGACCTATAGTTATTATGTAAACTTTTTTATTTATTCATATTTTATAGTATATTGAAATATTTAAAAAAAAATTAATATAATTAAAATTATTTTTTTAATCACTAAATAAAAAATAAAAAATAAAATTTTTTTTAAGCGATCAACTTGAACCAATTAAAAGGTAAAGTAACTTTTTCTTTAAATAAAATAAAAGGATCCTGAAAAATTAACATAAAACAATATAAGATTGCAGTCTTTTTTACCAAATTCTTGTCAGGTGTATTAAATGATATTTAAAAACAAAAAATTTATACGACCTCATACTATTTATATAACTTTTACACATTATATTTTTTTTAATTTTTATTATTTTTTTCTTTTATCAAATATTTAAATGAATAGAAAAATTGAATTAATTTAAAAAAATAAATTTTAAAAAAAATATATAAATATTAAAAAATTTTAAAATTTTAAAAAAATATAATATGTGGAGAATAAGAAGTTGTGTAATATTACTCTTTACAAAAATATCAGTAATTATTCGAGAAATCAGACAAGGGTAACTGCTAACTGTCTCAAAAAAAAAAAAAAAAAGTGTTCTAAAAAAATTAATCCGAAGTCTTTTTTATTTTTTCTTGTTTTTAATTTTAAAGTTGCCATTGCGAGTTCCAAAAAAATAAAAAGGGATTTGGCTAAAAAGGAAGTCGGACAGGCAGACACACACGCACAGGAAAAAGACAAGAGATAACCGTTGTATGCTTGGGTTGGCTTGGCTTGGCTTTAGTTGCATGACAGGCTGACGCCTGAGCTGGTGAGCCCCACAAACCCCCCCAAATCCACCCCAAATATGATTTTCCTTTCATGATTAGCCCCTCACATGGTCTCGCTGTACACCCTGGTCCCACCCCACCTCGCTCTCTCTCTCTCTAAACCCTAACCCTAGCTAGTACCCTCTGGACTCTGGAGGAGTCTGGACCCTCTCTCTCCAAGAGTCCTAAGGCTTTCTTATTTCCCAACAAGTTCTAGCATATTTTATTCAAAAAATGCCCTTTCCTTAACCAGATGCACCATTTCCCTACCCTCCTCTCCGCTCTTTAAAAGACTTGTCTCCCTCGCTCTCTCCACTCACAAAGAAAGTTTAGAGAAAGAGAGACACAGAGAGTTGGGAAAACAGAGAGACCTCGTCTGCATTACAGATCGAGCAGGGAAAATACTAATTGTAACTTAGGTGTGAAAGATGTCGAAGGAAGTGAGCGAAGAGGGGCATGGCCACCACCATGGCAAAGACTACGTCGACCCTCCACCCGCACCTCTCATCGACATGGCAGAGCTCAAGCTCTGGTCTTTCTACCGAGCCCTCATCGCCGAGTTCATCGCAACCCTCCTCTTCCTCTACATCACCGTAGCCACCGTCATCGGCTACAAGAAGTCCGCGGATCCCTGTAACAGCGTCGGCCTTCTCGGTGTAGCTTGGGCTTTTGGAGGCATGATCTTCGTCCTTGTCTACTGCACCGCCGGTATCTCTGGTAAAACCTCCATCGCTAACCTTGAATTAATTATCACCCAAATAGTTTCATGATTCGTCGCCACCCTTCGGGTTTTCTTCATTTTCGAAATATATTTTTGATGTTCGGTGGGATTTCTTGGCATATTATATGCAGGTGGTCATATCAACCCGGCTGTGACGTTCGGACTGTTCTTGGCCAGGAAGGTGTCGCTGATACGGGCTGTGGCGTACATGGTGGCACAGTGCTTGGGAGCCATTTGTGGTGTTGGTTTGGTTAAGGCTTTCATGAAGCACGACTACAACGCGCAGGGTGGCGGAGCCAACTCAGTGGCTCATGGGTACAGCAAGGGTACAGCTTTGGGTGCTGAGATCATCGGTACCTTTGTGCTGGTCTACACTGTTTTCTCTGCCACTGACCCGAAGAGGAGCGCACGTGACTCACACGTCCCTGTATGTAGCCCTTCGTCTTTACCTTAGTTCCGTGCACTTTTAGAACTCAGAACATTGTATGCAGGTATAGTATAAAAATTTGTTTGTTTTTTGGCATATGGGTCTGATTTTTTTATATGGTTTTTGTATGTGCAGGTGTTGGCTCCACTCCCTATTGGGTTTGCCGTGTTCATAGTGCACTTGGCCACCATCCCCATCACTGGTACTGGTATTAACCCAGCTAGGAGCTTTGGTGCTGCTGTTATCTACGACAATGATAAAATCTGGGATGAACATGTATGAACTTTTCATGAATTGGCTCTACTGCATATATACATATATATTCCAATTTTTTCTTTAATTTTAGTTTGTTATTTGGAGTTTTAACTGTTAAGGCTATGTAATGATTTGGGCATGCAGTGGATCTTCTGGGTTGGTCCATTTGTGGGAGCACTGGCCGCAGCAGCATACCACCAGTACATCCTGAGGGCAGCGGCTATCAAAGCTTTGGGATCCTTCCGCAGCAACCCCTCCAACTAAAAAGAGATGAAAAGCCAAATCCCCATTGAAACGAAACGTTTAATTTTTTGTCTCATTTTCTCTCGCCCCCTACTTGTTTTGTTTTTGTGTGTATTCGAGGATGTTAATGAGGGTGTGTGACCTTTCTCTTGTTCTTTTTTTTTTATTTATTTATAACTTGAATCTTTTGTACGTTGTTTAGCATTATTAATGGATGTGTATTATATTTGTTCATGGGTACTGCTGCTGCTTTTATAGTCCGTGTACCACTCTCTCTCTCATCTTAATTATTGCTTGTGATTATCGTAAATCAATTTATACGCTTAGTAAGGAAAAAGTTTCTCCAATAAAAGTGTTAGAAACAAGTAGCCCAAATCATTGTTACCGTTTTAGTGAATGATAAAAAACAGTACTGTAACTCATGACTAGTACTCCAATTTCGTTGAAACTGGTCAGGAAATGGGGAGGAAGGGTGAGCTGGTGGTAATACTGAATTTTGATAAACCAAGCCTAGCTTACATGAAGAATTGAAAGGATTCTTGGACCCAATCCATTATCCAACGGATTCATGAACTTCGATGGGTCCAGATTCCCCTAGTCATGATGTGCCACGTGTGTACTTACAAGGGCACCTGGAAAGGATCAAAGATGCTTTCATGGGTTCGGTACCTTGCTTTTTCAATCTCAAAGGGACCCTTGAGTCCTTGACAATCTGGCATGACAAGGATTGTCGGCTTTTGGACACCAGTTCACCCAGTGGGTGTACACGTGTCATGGCTCCAATAGGACCATCATGTCATGGCATCACATGGTCACATGGGGGGGGGTGGTGGATAAGGAAAGTAGGTCCCAATTTCAGCATCCGTCCAAAAACTGTAACAAAAGCTATAAAATAAAAAGGAGAAGAGTTAAAAAGAAAAAAAAATTACTTTTTGATGTATTTTATAATTTAGCACATAGATGGGGAAAATCATGGATTTCATCTTTTTACATTACATGGGGTCATTTATTTGATTGAACCAGAGAGAGGAGTAGTGGTCCTCGAAAGGGTCAAAAAACAGGCTCACAGTGGTCCCGTGCCTTTATCCAATGTGTTTCAGAATCGCTTACCCGGGTTCGTTCTTCTTCGGCCACTTCAATATTTTACCATCAAGCTTTTCTCTGGAGCCCCTTGGGTGGTACTAGTTTGTCTCTACCAGACACTGAAGGCTATCATTCAACCTTTGAAGTGTGCGTTTCGAACTCAAATTTCAATTTTTTCATCTAGAGAATCGAGTCATACGACACCAGACTCTTGACGGCTACCATTCAACCTGAACAACTTGCTTTTGATGTCAACTGCAAATTTGGTTCGTTTCACTGTACCTTATCTTTTAAAAGGGCCCCTCCAAGAGGAGGGGGTAGGCGAGACTTGTTTTTATTTCCGAGTTATTTTATTAAAAAAACCTTAAGCCACGCATTTCCATCTGATTATTATATAAATTATCATTTTATTTAAACATACATTTAAGACAAATCACATATTAATTTAAATCTTTCATTGGAAATGGGTTAAGTAAATACATTTTGATTTTCCAGTCGATGCATCTGAAAATTGAATGGTAAGCAAACCAGTAGCATGTTCGTAAACTTACTCTCCTCTTTCTTTTGTTTACAACCGTTCTCTCCAGCCACGCTAAGTGCTCCAACTGCTTGAGGGACACACTTTAGGAATCCATCCATTGGGGGGGTACGATCGGCCAATTAATATTTTTTTCCTTATAATTGACCAAATCTGATGATTTTCAGAGGATATCGCAAGTGGGTTAAACAATTACTGGACCTCTCTTGCTTGTATCCTCATCAACAAATAACTTGGATAAATCTAAAACTTCATTGGAAAATTAAGCACGATGCATTTCACACCAATCGATATCATTCTCTGGCAACAGATTAGCCATACGCCTTCCATTATAAAATATAGGAGAATCAGATTTCAAACATATCATACCCCATTTGACAGAGTAGCACAACTAAACAAGAAAATTTACTCCAGGCAATTGCTTTAATCAGGTAGCGCAGTTCCGCGCTCAAGATTGTTCTTAATCTCCAGCGTGTATTTACCGAAGGCTCGTTCAATCTTCTTGTTGAAATGCTCGTTACGGTCATTGATTGAGTCGATATCCTTCTCATCGTGGAACCTCCTCCTCCTGCTAAATGATTTGCGCTTCTCTTCTCGCTCCTTGAGTTCTTTCACCATCTTATCAATCTTTTCTTCTGAGGTCTTCGGTGCCTGCAATATGAAAGAAAACCCAGAGCTTAAGGACCCTAATATAAACCAGATCCACCACAGAAGAATTGGCTTTTCTGTGATTGAATTGTACCTTCCCATATTGGAGACTTGAAGCTTCACGAAAGAAATCAGGGTCAGCTTCTTTCATTCTGTTATATTCTTCCAAGTCGACCTCAACGTTCTTTGTTCGCTTTTTGTACGCATCGTACAAAGTTTTCTGATTGAAAACTGTTATAATAGATAAGTGTTAGCTTCACTCTTAAGGTAACATCTGTGCCCTTCATTTACGAAGCTTCAAGTTCATCTTTGGTAACAACCAATTTAGGTACTTTAGAAAAGAAAAAAAGAGGAAGATTTATGACAAGTAAAAAAACAGAGGAAGATTGAGACATGATTTTGTAATCATTAGACTAAACACAAGAAAGCTATCTAAACCTCTATAGATATAGGAATAAATGAATAAAATATCTCTAAACATACCATCCCAACCATATGGAGCAGGATCCTTCTCCCATTTCTTGTATTTTGATTCTGCCGACTCTTGTGTGTCTAACATATAAGCCTTGGCCAGATCCAAACCATTTGCATCAAGAAGCTTTCCAATTTTTTTCTTCCTCTCGTCAAGCCATTTTTGCTTAGAAATGCCTCTTGACTCGGTCGGAGCTTCCATTCTTTTCTTTTCAGCTGCAATTTCTTTTTGATTGTCGCTTTTTGCCTTCATCTGCAATCACATAGCCACAAGCCATTTTAGTTTCAAAGGTCTATAATTTACAGAAGTAAAAAATATAGCACTTTTTTTTATAGGTAACAATATAGAACTATGTACCGTAGCTAACAACAAACTCACCATCTTATTTCTCAACTCCCACAATTTCTTCTTCCTTCCTGTGAGTTTTGTGACATCTCCTTCTAGGTTCTCTTCAACAGGATTCTCTTCACCACCATCAGCATGATCTTCAAAATCCTGTCTGTCATCATGTAGATCTTCGTCCAGCTCTGGAGCACCAGACCCGGACTGAACACTCCTACCACTAGCTTTCACTACTTCTGATACAAGTAAATACCATTGTTGAGCATGGAAAATAGAAAAGCATGATGGTATAACAATAGAGTATGGAAAAAACATATTATCTTGATATTGTACTCAACCTATCAGTCAAATAACACGGTGTGCATATTTGAAAGTAGCCATCGTTTTAGGCTAAGTAGGGCAGAGCCCGGAATTTTAAAAAAATAGAGAAATACTAATAAAATATAACTAACGCAACTCCCTAATCCACCTTGAATAATTATAGTTATTTAAGTTATTTAAGTACACCTTCCATAAACTATTGTACTACAGGAATTGGAGCAGCCTTGAAAGATCCTAGAGACAGAAGTGTAGCTAATTTTTCAAACTTTATTGAAAGATCCTAGAGACAGAAGTGTAGGTAATTTTTCAAACTTTAGTAGGATGCAAGATCCAAGAAAGCGTTGATCTCCATAAGGAAAACCTTAAAAACCAAACTATAACAAAGGCTGTGCTAAAAACCCCCCCAAGAAAGTCTTGCCCAGCATATTAGTGACTAAAGGAAAGTCCCGAAACAGAGAGACACGTATAATGATAACTTTCTAAATAAGTAACAAATATTATAATGTACAAGCTTATAACAATGAAAGTAACTTCAAAATAATGCAAAATGAAACCAAACATAAAGAGGAGATAGGCAACCTGATTCCTTTTGCTCCATCCAAGCCTTCGTATCAGCAATGATTTGGAAGCAATATTCACTGCATTCATGGTAGGGATTTGAGGCATTTCTGCAATCTGGGTGTACTCCTCTTTCATCAGTCATTTTTATGCTAAGCTCACCTACTACTGTATCACTTCAGTTACCTGAAAGGCACGATCGATAATGAAAACGTTGTATTTGAGCAACCAAAACCTAATAAATTCCCTACACAATAAGCAAAATAAAAGCACCAAGCCCCATTTTCAGATTTCATGTTGAAAATTGACCACGCAGTAAAGGCTTCAGTACTCAGCTTTGACTTTCTAGCCATTCTGAAAAAAGCAGTTTCAACTACAACACAATATATATATATATATATATATATATATATATATATATATCACTTCGTAGAGGTAATACCACAACAATATACGCAATGATTTTAACTAAAAGAAGGCTCTCTAAAATGACACCCATATATACAAATTGCACACAGATTCGAATAATTTCATAACCCTATGTTCGGTGCCCGAGAAAACCACGGGAAAGATATCAGAAAATTTGAGGTTGTACAAGTTCCGCCATCTAATTACCGGTCAAGCAAAAAATAATCAGCTACATACAACCAAATAGGCAAGCGAGACATTTAGCCTGGTTATCTCATTTGATTCTGCAACACAGAAGAAACAGAAAGAAAAAAACTTCGATTCTTTCCGTGGTTTCTCAGTAACCAAACAAGCATAAAAAGCCCTAGAAAACTAACTTAAATCTCAGCAAAGCAATCATTTCAATTGCACAAAGATAAAAGATACGAACCTGCGAACGAAATACCTTCGATTGCAGCGTGCGGTGTCTCGAAGTTTTGTTTGGCAAAGAATGAAATAAGATTAGGGACTGAGAAGCGCGACCCTGAGGAACGCAGATGCGATGAATTTCACGAATATAAATTTTATCTTCTTAACCACCGTCGTTTCACGAAGATCGTATTTTTTATTTGAGTAATGTTAGAGATAAGTTATCATAGTAGTGTATATTTTATACTCATTGTATGATTACTTCTAGTTAATTGTTCTCAATACTCACTTAGAAAGATATGTGATCTACATGATATCATATCATATGTGTAAAATATATACTTTTAATAATAATTTCTATCTATATATATTCTTTTTATTTATCTTGCAAGCACCACACTCGTGATAAAATTAGGATGGAAAATGATTTATACAATATTTTCTACCATATATTTTTTAACAATATGTTAGATGATGAGTAATTTTATAAAAATATATTTATCTTATAATATTATTGTAAAATATGTTATGATGATGTGTTGTGTGTATCAATACCCAATTAGAATTTAAGACTTGCAACACATCATATTCTAACATGTCATTAGGGAACAAATCGGAAAATCAATTCGACTGGATTGGATTAGTGGATTCGGTTCGATTTTTAAGCGGTTTGATGTGGTATCAGTTTTTAAGAATCGAAATCAGTCCTAAATTGGTACTAAATTGATTTAAATTGAACAAAATCGATATATATATTTATAATTTTTTATATTATATTATATATATTATAAACTACATTGCTAATTAAGATAACCTTACTATTAAAGTCTATTAATTTTATAATTTTTAATATAATATTTGATATAACATATAAATTTTAATCTTATAATATAAAATTAATATAATATGAAATTTTAATTTTAAACATAAACATTAATATTAAGTTATTATTATAAACTTACTTTATATATATCAATGATAAATACATTTTTGGCATAATAAACTATAATATATATATTCTTTTTGTAAATAAATTTTTATACATTTGATTATATATACTCATATAAAAAGTCTAAAACTTATATAGATTGTAGTTAAATTTAATATTATTCTCATCACATGTAGGGGCGTAATCGGTTTAATATTATATAATATTTTTTTTTAATTTTTAATTATAAACTTATTTTATCTAATCATTACAACTTTATCAAACTAAAAAAAAAAAAAATTTAAATTTCAAAGCAAAAATAATATTCAAACGACTTTTTATTCAATTTTTTATCTTTCATTTTTGAAAATTTAATAAAATATCTTATTTCAAACTATTTAACTATTATTCACATATATATTGAAGTAGTCTAAGTATCCAAACGAGTCCTAAATGTTTTTTTAAAGGCTAATGCTACTATGTCTCCTAATTTATACCACTTATTTTGTCTCTTTAGATGGGGCACTACAATGTGGTGTCACTTGACTTATTAAGAAATTTTTAAAAATATACATTCAAAATAAAATAGTGTTCGGAAAAAAAAAAGTAGAGATGTTTGAAAAGTGCCTCACTACAATTCTTTACTTTATTATTATTTTTTACCTACTTTTTTACTATTCATTACTTTTCACATATTTTTTACTACTATTCAATATTTTATTATTACTTTTTCACTACTATTCACAAATATTCTCAACACTTCTCACTACCAAAACGTAAAACTCTAGATTCTCTAGTATAAATTAGGGAATACAATAGCATTATCATTGTTAAAACTTAAAATAATCATTAAAAATATAATAAATATTATTTTTAGTTGGTAATAATTTGTCAAGACGGTTCCAAAATAAATTACAATTATATTCGCAATGCATGTTTATAATCTTAAGGAAAAAAAAAACAGTAATAAAATTAACTCGTTAGACTTATGCAAATGATAAAACAACTAGTAAATCCTTTATTTTATGCAAACTATATTAATCACCGGGATCCATTTTTGTACAAAGAGTGTTACATCTACAAAAATAAAATAATTAACAAAATGACGTTATTTAATGTGAAACTTCGAATTTATTTTAAGGTAAACTCTAAAAGATAATTTATAATGTAAAATATACCGCAATGACCTCATCAAGTTACATTTGTAATCAAATATGATTCTCTCCTCATGTATTACTCAAAATATGCAATTCGTACATATAGCAAATCTTGTAAGTATGGTTTTGCCAAAATAATAAGGATAGAATTTGGATCTTCCTGAATTTAGATCTACTCGTTTTTTTTTATAGATGAGATGAGATGATTTGAGATAAAAATTAAAAATTGAATAAAATATTATTAGAATATATTTTTGAAATATTAATTTTATTTTAGAATTTTAAAAAATTGAATTGTTTATTTTGTTTTATCTAAAAATTTAAAAAAATTATAATAATTAATTGAGATGAAATGAATTAAGATTATTTGTAAAAATAATCGAGACTTCAGATAGATATATAATTTAGAACCAAAAACATGGCAAAATCTGCCTCGTTTATCCCCAAATTTTGTCAGCATTGAAGTAGGTATATCATGGGCAAGATGCATTTGTGCTACAGTGCTTTATAATTATATGAAAAATGATAATATGACTATTAAATATGTCTATTAATATATTTTTATATTTTTAATAATTAAATAAGTGATTATTAATGAATATATATATTTATAATTTTTTTAAACGATTAAAGATGTTTAAAAATACTTAAAAAAAAAGCTCATTTGCACTAACGTAAATATTTGGAGTGCTGATTTAGTTTGCCTGCCTAGCATTATCCTAAATATATATATATATATATATATATATATATGTCTAGTCTAATTTTGCTTAGCTAACATATTTTTAATTGTTTTCTCTTTCTATCAAACGGTAAAATATTCTATTCTTCTTTCTCTCTGCGGCATCATGTACATGAATTTTGCTATATATCAATCACTATTTACACTTTTTTTTTTTTTTTTTTCAACGATGGTGTCACCTCCGTTCATGCAGAGAGCCCCTTCTATATTTTTTTCATCCATTTCATCTCCAGTGTTTTGCTCTCATTTTTTTCCTCAATATTTTTCTTAGGGCTGTGCTGCGCATCAGCCGGAAGCCGCAGCATACCACACAGATTTTTTTTTTTTTTTTCACTCAATGCACTGAGTGTGCACCGGCTTCAATAAACAGTAGGCTGATATTTATATTTTCTGTTTTTCTTATCTGTTTCACCCACAGGGCCACGCCGAATGGACGGAGAGCCCGCATATCGGTCACTTGTCTTCATTGTTGCCAATAAAATAAATCCTGCCGTTAGTAAATAATACGAGATTCAATTCAACTCATGTATCTACTTTAGGTTCTAGAGTTTAGATAGGAATTGTAATGTATCTCTATCTAATTAGAGGATAATAAGATAATCAACTTGGTATCACACCATGTTGTCTGAATCTTTATGATTAGAAGATTTGAGAATGAAAAAAAAAACCGTTGTTATAAACGGTTCTAAGCTCAAGAATATTGTAGAACATAATTTACTAAAACAGAAAAACAATTACTGAACAGTACAGTGCCATAAGAAAGTTGGGAAAAAGAGAGAAATAAATAAGGATGTCTGTGTATAAGGGGAATGATATCAGTCAACTAAAGCAAAGCATTTAATCCAATTATTTCATATCGTTTATGCATGCAAAATATGCCGGAACATTCTTTTTAGTGTTCTATTCTATTGCTTCATCGTACAACATGAGAAAATGAAACCTTTTGGTTCTTTAAAAGTTGCATCACAATAATTCATCTAACAAGGATTGGCCAGGAGAATTCTCGATCTTGGACCTGATAGACAAGCTAGTCTCATTCAACTGGGAAGATTTGAGCTCAAACTCACTCAGTCGAGCTCTGGTTGTAGCTACTTGTTTCTTGGCAATGTCAACCTCTTTTTCTTTGAGAGACAGATCTTCCATTTGAGATTCTAGTTCTTTCCTTGTTGATTCCAAATCACGATCACAGTCGGCCTTTGCTGCCTCGATGGATCGATGCTGACCAATGAGCTCAATGTCTTCTGTGATCTCATTGATTCTGCCTCGCAGCCAACTGACATCAATTTGAGAAGATTCTGCATCCTTGAGAATGGCCAAGAGTTCTTTGAGTTTGGCTTTGGTCAGATGAATAATTGAACTGGATTGTAATTCCTTAACCACAGTGCACACACACTCTAAATAATAAGAGCGCAAGGAAATTGATTCTAATTGACAGCTTGCAGCTATGTCTCCATACTTGTCAAAGATTGACTGCAGAATGGAGGCCAAACTTTCTTTTACATGGTATCTTCCAACAGACACACAGGAATCAGAAATTACAGATTGGATCTCTTCCTCATCACTGCCTTCTGAAGCATTGGGAATACCAAAGAAACTAAAGGTCATGGACCCAGCAGCTGAACCAGCACCATGATCTACCATGTCATCAACAATTGCATTCGGCTTTTCATCCACTTTTCGATTGTTTGTTGTCTTGCCAAAAATGCTGGTACTATTTTCCTTTGGAGTGTCTATGGGATGGGAAGGCTGTCAATGAGAGAGAGGAGTCAAGTGGATATAAAAAAACAGAGGATTGATAACACGTGTGCTAATTGTCAACAAGGGAAAAAAGAAAGAAAAAAAATGTGTTATGTGCTTGGCGAGAGTGTGAGAGAGAGTATGCACCAATGCTATAATTCCAGAAGTAGGCACTGAGTGAGAGGATTGGACTGGACCCTTGTAAGAAGGCTCTTGGGCATGAGTTTCCTTTGCACGTGCCGGAGAATGAGGAAAATCCTCACCGTTTTTGGCTTCCACCTTTTTCTTTGAAGAAAAATCAGAAGGGTAAACTGTGTTCCGAAAAGATGCATTGTCATTCACTTGTGGGGAATTTGGTTGGGAACGTTCCTTCTTTCTCCTGCCAAAACTTCTGGAAACATCCAGAATCAAGGAACCTGCAATTACCCAAAAAAAAAAACTGTATTTAGGAACCAATATAACATAACATGTGGATGTGGGCGCATTATGCACAACAGTGTTAATTCCTGACCAACTACATATTTGAATTAGCAAGGCAGACTGCCAATCATAATTCTGAAATATTGTAGAATTTAAAAGAACCAAGGAAATACTTCATAAACACCAACGTCTGGTGTCACAAGGTCAGCATCATGTTTTGTCATTGGTTCCTCTGTCCTAGCAGTTGTAAATGTAGGGCTTTGAATGGCACAAACTCTTAACATGTTGAACTGAATTCTATAGTTGTTTAATTGAATGCCAAACACGTCAAAGAAGAAAAGAGAGGAAAAATTGGTGCTAACTAATTTAGATCAATTGGATTTTGAAGATTTTTGGAAGCAATATTGCAATCACCCAAGGAAAGTCCAAACAACATATGGATTATATGCTGCAAAGGCGAGTCAAAGCTATAATTGGAGTTCCTTAGAATCATTATAAAATCCAATCCCACTTAGTAAGGAACCAATATGAGACTTGACATTTAATTCATCTTTATCATAGGCATTCATCTCTATTGACATCACAATACCCCCCCCCCTTAAAATCCCTGATGAACATTGCACCAAGTGCTCATTTCCACATGATGTTATTAGGTCAACTTTGATGCCATTTGTAATAACTCAAGGAAGGTGAAGGTCACATTGAAGCTCATAATCTAAAAGAACTACTAGCTAAGGTTATATTGAAGTTCCTTAGAATCATTCTAAAGTCTGATTCCAGCTAGTAGCCTAGTACATAACTACTATGGGACTTGACACTCATAGCACTTTTATCATATCCATTTACCTCTATCATACTTCCCTCAGCCAAAGTTTTTACTTGGATGTTACAATTATTATTGTTTTTGTGAAATCCAATGAAGATCTAATTAAGGAAACTTTTGAAAAAAAAGAAGAATCAGTGTTTTGCTAGTAATTCGACGAATCAAAGGGAGTGATTAAAATGGTAGAAAAGAGTGTGAGAGAGGACTGAAAATCAGGTGATGGGTGACTGGTGGTGAGTGGCAGCCCAGGGTGAGCTCTGTAACAACTGAAGAGATCAACCTGTCTCTTGAGCACAGGCTGAGATACTTGCATCTCTTTTCTATGTGAGGGATGATCGGTTTTCAACTCAGCAAGTCATTATATGTGCTCTTGGGTCTTCCTTCTCGTTGATCTGCAGTATATTTTTTATTGACCAAGCATCTTTTGCACTCTAAACAGGAGAAAATAAGTAAAATGTATTCCTGACGGTCATCTTCTATGACACAAACACAGATTACTTTAATGAAGTTAGCTTCCAAGGCAAATACTATAGCCATATATATATTTATATATATATATATATATATATATATTCCCCTTTTAACCCTTTTCTGATAACTAATGAAAATACGGAGCCATTCCACAAGGTTTCTAAACTTTGTGCTCAAGTGTTCCAAAATGTACAAGAACTGCCAGTTGGACTTATTAGTCCATGGTCAGACTGCTCATAGGCTCATAACATACACCAGGTTGTTTCCATAGTTCTCTTTGATGAATAGATTGCCCAACCATCGAGTCGGTTTTTTGCCAAGGGACTATCACCTCCTCAGAGCTTTTCCGTCCTTTAATTGGCTTTCCTATGTGCTCTTATTTTGCGACTGGCAGCTCTTCTACCTTTTCTATCAGCTTGTGCAAACCATTATGGAAAAAAAAAAAAAAAAATTGATGAACTACAGAAATTACTTTAAAGAGCTCACAGAGAAAATACCATACAAGAAAAGGTGCTAACAACCTTTTTCCTTCTTATCCCTCCGCACCTCAGCTCCAGCAACTCTTTTGATGCAAAATTCATCACATTCATGGTAAGGATTGGATGCCTTAGGGCAAGCTGAGTGCCTTTTTATTTCTCCATTGCCATCATCTTAAAAGAAAAAAGAAAGAAAAAAAATCCAAATTTTCCACCTATGTTTAAATGAGGTCAAGAAAACTTATATTGAATAAAAATACTGTGTTTACCAATATTATTATGTCACTGATCATTCACTCCCCGTCCTCCCCCCCAAAAAAGAGAAAAGAATGAAATAAAGAAAGAAAATAGGTTATCCAATAAAGCTATCCATATCAAACATGGTGGATGAATTTAAACATTAGGATAGGTTTAGCAATTCACAAACCAGATTAAGTGCGCTAAATTAAAATTTAATCAATTCCCAAGCATGACAAAAATCGAAGGCATGCATGTCATCGGGAAAGTTTGCAAAGCAGCATGTGCCAAATTACAGAAGATGCATCTGCAAGACTAACTGCAAATTTGGTATAAACAGTTACCTGATTTCTTATTCTCCTTGCGTGTTTGCCCTTGAGCAATCCTTTTGATACAAGAGTCGGTGCATTCGTGGTAGGGGTTTGATGCGTTAGGGCAATCTAGGAGTACATTTCCTTTCTCTGCCATCTCTTTGTTTAGCCCTCGGGTACTCCTGCAAACCGAGAATGAATGAAAAACCTTGTTAATTTCAATAAATCTTCCCAGACATGGCACATTAAATTTGAAATTCCCAACTTCTTCCAGTTTTCAATTGAAAATGCATACCGAAGGGAAATATCTTATCTTCCCTTTCAGTCCTTCAAAATTTCCAAACATAGTAAAACATATGTGAAGATGCCAACTTCAGTTGGCACAACTTAAGAAACTCTATCTAGTCAGAAAAACACAAGCGATAGCTTTTCAGATTGAACATAATTCTCAACGACCTCAGAAAAGGCTAAAACAAAACCCAACTGAAGCCAAGGTACTTCGAATTTCGTACAAGACTCACAAGCACCGATCAGCAAAATAAATCACAGGTCCAACGCATAATTTGAAAGAAAAAAATTGTTTTAGAGACTGCAAAATTGAAATCCAGACATACCCAGAATTTCCTTAAACCTCTGTATAGTTGCTGAGAACTTGTAGGAAAAGAATATCAATCAAACTCTGGTCAAACTTTTCATTGCTAGGTACACAAGAAAGACAACCACCGCTCAAATCAGCTCGATTCAACCAGTCAACTTAGTTGTGGCTAGTTTTTTCAACTCCGTAAGGCGGAAAATTTTATGTTCAGTTCTTTTCCCACCTTTTCTCCCAACCAAACGAAAGTAGGAGAATCTACACAAATGTAAACCCAATATGGAAATATCAATCACGCAACTTTTTTCCTTCAAAAACTAAATACACGCAAGAAAGAAGGTTGGTGAAGCTCAAAAAGCAAAAAGGGTATAAAAATTAGGTACAGAGTACTTTCTTCCTTCACAAATTAAATAAATGAACCAATCAATTTACTTCAAGAAGAGTACACTTGCAACCAATAAAATCCAAAAAGAACGATTCGGCACCCATAAAAAATATAGCTAAACAAAAGTTTTTGTTACAAAAAGAAAGAATTAGCCAGCATCAAACAAACCCAACAAAATCACAGTAAACTTGCAAAACAGAAGGTTCAATTTGACAGAAAGAGAGAGAGAGAGAGAGAGAGAGGGACCTTTGAATCAAATTGGTATGTGCAGGAGCGAGTTCTCCGATGCTATAATAATTTTCTCTTTCTTGCAGGTAGAGCAGAAGTGAATTCTTGACGTTCTTGTCGTCGCTGTATTGCTTGACCACGTTAATAAGTTAATAACTGTTCTCGAAGGTCGATGAATTTCCAACGGACAATAAAGTTAAAAGAGGATGGAAAGTGTATCAACAACATTTTCAAAAGGTTTGAACTTTGAATTCCAGACCTTTGATAAATACAGGTGGGCGTGCAGCACGGGACAGGTTCGCAATTCGTGACGTGTGACACCTTAGAAGAGAATCACAGATGAGAACCCCAAACCAATGCAGAATCACGTAATATATTATTCCTTTCCCATTATATTGGGTCGGGCCAAAAAGTAAACACCCATGGTGCAGTTCTTCTGGACATTTAAGTGGACTACAGTTGGGGGAAGAAATCCTCTCCTTCCACGTATACGTTTCAAAAGAAAAGATGTATATAATTAATTACTTTTTTTTGACATGGAAGAAAATTCGATTTTTAAGATATTATCAATTAATTAAAAAAATAATAATTAATTACAATTGCACATGTTATATATTTTTTTTTTCAGGTGATATGTTAACTTTATTTTATAATATAATATATTATATTAAATCATATCATTTTATAAATTTATTTTACGGTTAAAATGTTTATCGATTAATGATAATAAATACAGTTTTATTATTATTATTATTATTAATTGACTTTTCATTATTTGATATCGTCTTTTTAAAATAAAATAAATAATTTAATTTTTTTTAAATTTTAAAATAAAAATAATATTAAAAAAATATATTTTAATAATATTTTATTTAATTTTTATCAAAAAAGTCTGCTGAAGAGATTATGGCGTGATTGAATAAATAATTTGGATGTTTTTGGGTTGCAAAGTGGATCATTCTATTTCTTCTGTTGCACGTAAGGAAATTAATGGGTGTATTTTCTTTTCTTTTATGAGGCAGAAATGGGTGTAATTAGTACATTGTTGTACCCTATATAATTTTGAAAGAGACGATTGGATATATAAATTGCTAACAACACTTTCATTAGATTTGTCAAAATTAAATGATATTTTTTATGAATATAAGATAAATTTAATTTTTGACTATTCTATTTACATAAATTTTTACATTGAAATAGTTATTTTTTCATTATATAATAATAAAATAATATAAAATAATTTTAATTTTAATTATTCACGTCAAATCTCTACATTAGATTATACTTTTATTCATTATATAATAATAAATATTTAATAATTTCAAAAATATTTAATTTTTTAATTATTAATTTATTTTATTTTATCATATTTTATTATTCTACCTATTATATATTAATTAATAATCATATTCTTATTAAATTAATATATCACTAATTGAAATTAATATATCAATTATGATAAAATATGTGATAGAAAGAAAGGAAGAGAAAAATAATTAATAAAATATGTATTTGATGTATGTATAATAACTTTAAAATTTGGAAATTTTTTTTAAAATTACTGTAGCTAAATTTTAAAATTAATCCATTATGAACATATTTTACTATTTAATAACTAAATATTTAATGAATTTAATTTTTAACTAATTTAATAAGAATACTTTAGGCGAAAGGTGCATTGAGAATATAAGACTTTATTTATTTTTTAGTCAAATAAAATATCTGAGAGTTACTGTTTGAGTATTTAATTTTATTTTTTAATTATTAAAAATATGATTATTAATAAAGTGGTGTATTTTTTTTTAAATATTTTAAAAAAATAAAAAGTACAACTTAATAAATTTAAAAAAGTAAACTCACGGGCTGAATAGCAGTGGTGTAGACTGTAACCAAGTGGTAGCTGTGGGCGTCTCTAACTTTACCTCGTTTAGTTAATTAATTTGAGGGTAGACCTGACCAACCATAGTCTACTATGGTAGGAGCGTAGAACACATATCATTCACGATCAAAGGGTACTGTGAGATAGGAAATAATGAAAAACAGTCCCTCTTTTTAGGCTCATGCTTGGGGTAAAAAAGTCTGGTTCTAATCAGATTGGGACAACCTAGCTAGCTCGAATTCCTTTCCATGTCATTATTATTATTTTTTTTATTTTATTAAAAATATACTTTAATTTATTCAATAAAATCGAAATTATATATGTGACTAATTAATACAAAAAAAATTCAAATTACAAATCAAATTACTCATCTGTTTGGAACACTCTGCACACAAATTTTTTTATGATGTATATTATTTTAATTTTTATAAACTCTCTATGAACCACTCTATAAAAATAAAGCTAACAACTCCCATCCTATAAAGGAGGAGATAGACAACCACCCAACATCCTCCAAAAGATGAACGTGACATCTGTTATAGACATAAAGTCTTTTTCCATGTATTACTAAATGGAAAAAATTACTTTGCCTTCTCAATTGTACCGACTGCTTGTCAATTTTTTTTATTTAGTAATTAAAAAAGTGCTTTTAAGTATATTGAAGTATTTTTTTATTTTAAAAAAATATTTAAATATATTAAAAAAAATAAAATTAAAAAACAAAAACTGAATGGTGGTAAACTTGAGCGGTAAACTGAGTAGCCCGACTCTTATTGAATTGCTGATGTGTTAGCTTTCATTTTTGAAAAAGCCTACTTTGCCGTCCCATATGTACCACTCGGTGTGACTGTTCGGTTTTTTGTTTTTTGTTTTATTTAATAACGAAAGAAGTGATTTTTAGTGTATTAGTGTATATTTTTTTTAATTTTTAAAAAATATTAAAAAAAGTGAAAAAATAAAAAAAATAAAAATCCAAAAAGTAACGTGCGGTCAAACTGAGGGGACTAATCTAGCGGCAGAATAGCTGGACTCTTCATTTTTACCTCAAAGTTGTAGAGTAGTTGAAACATGGAAGAGTATACAAACAAGAACTGATAGAAAAACGTCCTAGCAAGGTAGTTAGGGTTCTGTACAGTACAATTTTCTTTGGTCGTCATGCAATATGCTCCTCCCATCATTACCAACTCACGGATTCTCTTTCTACGATCCCTTTTTTTTTTTTTTTTCCTGTCAATTCTGTTATCTCACTCATGCAAGGGCTGCAGTTCACCTACCAGGTTAACAGCTTGGATCCAAATATAAAAAGAAACACTACGTAGAATGAAGAGTGGTTAGCTTTTATATTCTTTGTTTCTTCTTCATTAAGAAGATCCAAAAGAAAAAACAAAAAAAGGGTTTTTGTTACTGCTGCTCAATTTGCTGAGATGGGTGTTTTGGGATGAGGTAACGATGCAGGACATGTAAAGATTTAGAACAAAACACAAGGCTTTAGAAAAATAAGCTCAACTATCAAAATTAAAAAATGGTCAGTTGATAAGTATTGGTATTTTTTTTGTTTGATTCTCTGAGATTTTGATGAGCTTGGCTAGTTGATGTTGGATACTCGGTGTCAGATGGGTGCTATATATATATATATATATATATATATATATATATAAGCTTGGATGGTGATGCAGTTAACTATTGCAATAACTTGTAATTTGTATATATTATCTGCTTCTCTTTTGTTGATAATTATTCCATTCTTCTGTTTTCTGCCAGGCCTCTCTCTCATTTTCTCACTCTCAAAATGTTTGATTCAGTTGTATACTTCACACACAGACAAACATGCACATACCATAAAAAGCTTTATGATGAATTTTTATGTTACCTTTTTTTATTTGCTGACACACTGTAGTAGATACTAGGATTCTTTAAGCATTTGCAATCCCATTTTTTCACTTGCTTTATTCAATTATGGCAGCAAACAAAAACATCATCGTGCACAACCTAATGGATATGCCAAGACCACTCATCGGTTTGAAAAGTTGGGATTGCTGTGTTCTGTGGAAATTGAGTGAAGACCACCAAAGGTAAAATTCAGACAGTACTGTCTAATCTCTCTCTCTCTTCCTCCCTGACTTTTGTGATTTATGTTAGGTCTATTGAGTGGATGGATTGTTGTTGTGCTGGGGCTAACAACACTCAAAATGCCGGAGAACTTCTTTTCCCCTGTTTCTTCAAGCCTTCCATGTAGGGATACCATGTTTCAGAATCCAAAGACAAATTCTTGTGAATTTTTAGCTCAACTGCCTTCTTCCATGCCCGTCGACTCTGGGTATCTAGTCACTTGTGTATTTAGGGAGTCATATATTAGTTGTTCTTGAAACTCTTTTCTTTCAAAATTCAAAATGTTTAATCTCATGAAGGGTGTGTAACATGGAGCAGAATTTATGTACAGACCTTGATATTCAAACCAACCCAGCTGGCTAAACTTCTCAAATACCACAACATCAAGTGTTCTATAAGTGAGTACTCAACAACCCCACCCCTCCCTCTTCTTGTTCCTAAAGAAATTAACCCCAAGATCATAAAATTGATAATGGTCTTGTTCACAAGTGCAGGAAACTTTTGGTACTAGGGTTTTGATTCCATTGGCAGGAGGAATTGTTGAGTTGTTTGCTAATAAGCAAGTATGATGTTTCTTAATTAATACCTTTCTTCAGAATGAACTTAGAAATACAAGAATACTTTTCATCCTACTTTCGCACGAGCATTATGGTCTCTGGCCTTTTCTTTGTTTATTTGCTGAAAATGATCTTTTCATGATGCCTATTATATTGTGAAAAAAATATCTAAACTATTTTCCATAACAGGTTACTAAAGATAAGCGTGCCATTGATCTTATCATAGCCCAATGCAACATTTCACAAGAGCAGAAGGCCCCCATCAATTCAATCAACATGGACACAAGCTTCCCTGTTAATTTAAATGCGATGAGTGAAATTCAATCAAAGCCTTCTTTTTCAAGTGATGAAGAAAATGATCAAAAGGATCCTAACAATCATTTTCAGCCACCAGTTTCACCCGAAACAGCATTTGGAAATTTGAATCTACCTTACAAGATCTCTGTTGACCAAGTTCACCTATATGATTCTCCAATGGACTTCCTTCAGCAATGCAATTACACTTGTGAAAACAGAACCAAGAATAACATCAACCATGAAGGATCGCACAATCCATCTGTTTCTGACAAAGCCATAAGCCCATTCAAATCTTCCCCTCAGAATGAGTACCGATTCGAGATGAATGCATTACATCAGTCCATGATGAGCAATTCATCTAACATGCATATGCAGTTTATGGAACCACTTTCACACACAGAGCAGCAGGGGAACAATAAATATTCCATTAATCATGAAACGAGGAGAACAAATTCAATCTCAGATTGCAGTGATCAGTCTGACGATGAGGATGATGCAAAGTATAAGCGAAGGACTGGAAATAGGCCTCAGTCGAAAAACCTTCTTGCTGAAAGGAGAAGAAGAAAGAAGCTTAATGATAGGCTCTATGCTCTTCGGGCTTTGGTCCCTAAGATTTCCAAGGTAATCATCTTTAATGCTTTGCTTGGCTCATAAGAATAATAGAACTGGAAAAGTCATTGGATCTTCGAAGTTTCTTTATGCTGCATGTGAAAAATTCTCCTAGCTACTGATGTTTAAACTCTAATGCGTGGTGGCATGTTCAGATGGATAAGGCTTCTATCCTGGGGGATGCAATTGAATTTGTGAAGGAGCTGCAGAAGCAAGTAAAAGATCTCCAAGATGAGCTTGAAGAGCATTCAGATGATGGAGGTAGAAATACAGGCACGCCTGGCAACCACCACAACGTCCAAATTCTAAACCAAAATGGAATCAATGTTGGGCCTAAAAGGGAACATGATAAAGCTCCAAATGGCATTCATTTAGAAGAATCAGGCAATGGCAGCGTCTCGAAACATAATCAACACTCGGAAAGTACTAATGATAAGGCACTGCAGATGGAGGTATCTTAATGTCTTCTTCTTCTTTCTTTCTTTTTTTTTGTCTTGGAATCTATGTTCTTTTAATTCTTCATGAGAAAGAGGAATGAGATAAACATAGGTGCAAGTGGAAGCGGCGCAGATAGATGGGAAGGAATTCTTTGTGAAGGTATTTTGCGAGCACAAGCCTGGGGGGTTTGTGAGATTAATGGAGGCATTGAACTCTCTTGGACTAGAAGCAACAAATGCAAATGTAACTAGCTTCAGAGGCCTTATGTCCAATGTTTTCAAAGTAGAGGTAAGCCGTAAGCAGCTTTTAATAGGTGATATTTTGTTTACAAAGGGCCAAGTTCAAAATATAACATGCCATAGAGAGTTATTAGTATTTTTTTTTTCGTTTATTTCTTTTATGGGATATTAGGATTTCTTATTCGTGCGATCTGTGGGTAGCATAAAAGCGACAGCGAAATAGTTCAAGTTGGTCATCTGAGGAACTCCTTGCTTGAGCTAACGCGAAACTCATCCCGAGGGTGGCCCGAGACGGCTAAAGCATCAGAGAATGGTGGCAGCACCAACTATCATCATAACCAGCACCACCTGCTCAACCACCATGCTAGTTCCTACCACCACCCTCTACTCCATCTTCATAACTAAGATTTAATTCCAGAGTATCAAACGAGAAGAACCTCAAACTTGTTTCTTTTACTTTCTATATGACCTTATGTGGACATCTTCTACAAACTATGTATTAGTCTTTAGATGGAGTAGACAAACTTCAAGGGTGTGTTTAACCTCTAAGAAATTATGTATGCATGAAGAAATTAAGAGCGAAGAAATGCATCAAATGACTAAAAATTTCTAATTTAAAACGCATTAAATAAATCTATGTGGTGCATCAAAAATCATCAATAATAGTAAAAAATAATGTGCTCCACAAATAGAAGCAATAGAATAACCACTCCAAATATCATAATAAAGGCGATTAAAAGGAATCGTACTTTTATTAGCAAGAAGTGAAAAAGGCAAACATGTTTGCTTATAACGATCACAAACATTATAATGAGAAAGAATACATGGATTATAAAAAATATTAGGAATAATAAAGTTGGAAGGATGATCTCGACGTTGATACCATAGTGTCTTATTATCAAGATGGTGAATTGAAAAAGCAACGGACTGTTTGGGCTGAAAGATATAGAAACTATTGCAAGCTTCACCTGCTCCAATTAGCCTTCTCAATTGAAGGTCCTGAAAAAAACAATTAGAAGATGAGAAAATGGCTACACAAGATAAATTATTAGTAAGAGAAATTATTTGTATCAGCCGAAAGCCGCAGCACACTCAACGTATTGAGTTTAAAAAAAAAAAAAATTGATGTGAGTGTGCTGCGCCTACGGGCTTAGGAAAAATATATGCATATGTCCCACACCGGCACACACTCAACCTATTGAGTGTAAAAAAAAAAAAAAAAGTGATGTGAAGTGTGTGCCGGTGTGGGACAGATGCATAGCGTTTCCCACGGGCTTATGGGTTGCTTTTCCCTATTAGTAAGTTGAGGGACAAAGAGAATATTATAATAAAAAGTAGGGACATAAAGGACATTTAAAAGGGTAAGGGTTTCTGATAAGTGGACAAAGCCCACTCCTTCAACGGGAACAACTTCTCCCCGTGGGTAGGCGGATGGTGCGAGCCAAGGGCGGCCGTTGGAGGCTCGAGAAAAGGGATCGGCAGTGACTCATATGGTCACTAGTGCCGCGGTCGATGATCTAGTCCATTTGCGAGTCAAAAGAGCAAGAAATCATGAAAGAGTTACCCACAAAATTCGCCGCTAGAGGAGAGGGATGCAGGAGGTTCATGAGCTGCTAGTAGCTCTTCGGCGAGAGGCCTGGGACTAGACTTGAGGTGGAGGCAGCAAGGTTGGCAGTAGAAGGTGGCTTACCAAGGAAAGAGGGCTTGCGATGGTTACGGGGTTCACGCCCGGGAGGGTAGCCGATGAGGAGCCAATAGCGTTGACAGAGGTGGCCGTCTTTGCCACATTCAGTGCATTTGAGAGGTGGCCGACTGGTATGAGAGGATTGAGCAGCAAGGGCTAGGTTTTCAGATGGTAGGCAAGATGAAACTTGGAGAAGCGTTGTTGTTCCTCTTAGAAAGACATGGAGAAGACTTTGTTGAGGGGTGGGAGTGGATCAGTGGCGAGGATTTGGGTTCAAAGTGCAGCGAACGAGTGATTGAGTCCTAGTAGAAACTGGAAGACACGTTCTTACTCTGCTCTCTTCTCCAAGGTGTTGGCGTCGATGGGGGTTCGAAGGTTGCCGAGTTCATTCCATAATTGTTTGTTATTGTTATAATAATATGGGATTGAGAGTTGGTTTTGGTGGAGGTTGGATATTTCTCGTTTGAGATGAAAGAGACGGGCATTGTTGCCATTGCAAAACCTAGACTCAAGATCGAGCCATACATCTCGGCGGTCATCATGATAGTCCAGAGAATTGACTAGGGAAGGGGTTATGGTGTTTAGAATCCAAGTGAGAACCATATCTTTGGTCCTGCTCCATTGGGCATAATCGGTGGAGGTGGTAGCTGGTGTTTTGAGGGTGCCATTAACAAAACAGAGTTTGTTTTTGGCATTGAGGGCTCGGCGAAGTGTACGTTACCATTTGGGAAAATGATCTCCAGTTAAGAAGCCGGAGACAAGGACGAGACTAGGAGAATCAAAGGGATGAATGGGATATGGGGAGGAAATTTGAGAAGCATCGGAAGAGGAAGCCATGGCTGCTTAAAGGTATGTCAGGATCGATTTTTGGCTGATACCATGTTAAGAAATAAATTGGTAGAAATAATTTTCATATTATTCATTGATCTCATATACAAATATATAAGCATGAGTAGATGATTTGTACATGGAAAGAGAGACAAATTCGCTATACAGAAATTGTGTAACTGTTAATTAACTAAATTGGTGGGATTGCTAAAATTAAGGGATTATGTGCTGTAATAAAGATTGTTGCATAAACAAAGAATGAGAGGGTGAAGGATACGGATGGGGTATCGAACTTCCTCTGATTAGTTAATGCAAGTGTCTTAGCCCCAAATAAAGAAAGCTTAAAAGAATACCCAGATTAATTTGACCCAAAAATTAAAAAATGATCATATATTATGACAATGAAATAACTGATAATAAAAAGGGAGGAAGATGCTAATTAATAAATATTGCCAATCAATGTGATGCAATTTTCCCTCAAATATCCAATATTCCAGAACTCACAGTAATATTCCAAATGCAACAAGATGAATTCCCATGCTCCACCTAACAGTGTCATAACTTCTACAAGAACTGACTGGTGGAGATGATTCCCTCGGAGGAGTTGATATAGCACTGTTTGTGGTATTAGCCCCAGAATCAGAGGCACTTGCTTCTTTAACATCTATGCTAAACCTCATTCCCCCGAGGCAATGTCCAGGGATATTGCAAATGAACCAATACTTCTTTGCTTGAGTAAGTTTTACTTGATCGTCTCCACTCTCATACTTTGCCAACACTCCAGAGCTCGCATCACATGATCGGTAGGTAGCTTCTGTTACTTCATAAGCATTGTGTTTCCCCTTCACATATTTAAAACCTGCACCATATGAACAAACAAAGTAAAAGTCAGATTTTACTAATTAATGACCATTTGCAAGGTAATAATGTATATAACCTGCTAACATTGGAGATCATTCGATGAGAAAATGCGAGTAAAATGAAACAAATCTTGTCTGAGTTAGTTTTTTGAAATATTTACAACGTGAACCAACCCAATTAAACAACAAATCCAACTGAATTAAATACAGTATGCAAAGAGGAAAAAACTAAAAACAAAATAAACCCAGATATTAAAGGGCTTAAAGCAGCAGAGCAAAAAGCATAGTTTTAACTATTCAATATTTGTTTTTTTCATCTTCACCACCATCATATATGTTCTGAATTTAAAGGGAAAGGTACATACGAAGAACATCACCAACTTTGAATTTTCTTTTCTGTGACCATGAGACGAAGTCTGCCTCATCATTCCACTTTCCCTCATCACCAAGTGTATAAGCATCAGATGTAGCACTTTTCAAAAACTGAATATTGATCATAAGAACGACCATTAAGAAGCTGCAAAGTTTGAAAAACCTGGTTTCTTCCATAGTCTTGAATGTATGAAAGTAATGGGGAATGGAAGAAAAATGGATGGCTTTCAGAGGTTTATCTACGAAGCAAGAATGCAATAAAGACATTTTGGTTATGATCGGGAGGGCTCTGTATTTTGGACCATTTTGGTCAAGTTAAGTTCGAATGCTTATTTCATAATCATTCAAAGGACCAGTAACGTGAATCCAACCAAGATTATATAATATATATCGAATTTAATGTGAATAAGCCAGCGAGCATGCATAAATGGGCCCTAAGATTTGCATCTTAGGGAAGTAAAGGAGGCCGTGCACACCCATTTTCTTGGAGTTGAATTATCAACATCTGAAGTGAACAAACTAGTTTGCCAACAAGAGTAGTTAAAAGTGGTTGGAAAATTGGCCCTGTAGCATAAATAAATATTTATGCGTTTGAAGATGCATCATCAAGGGCCATAAAAAGCTCTTAAAAGAGAGTAGTACTATTCTAGAACCCTTCAGTATTCTAGACACTTTCACTTCCTAGAATTTACCACAAACATTGGAAGTACAGAAAGTTATGGACCACAATAATTTCCAACAAAAACAACATGTATATCATAGAGTCTTAAGAGTCTCTGTTTGAAAATCAAAATTAAGAAGGCAGAACATATAATTTCGGGCTCACCATAGAAGCCAGTGGGTCCACCAAAAACCCACACAAGATGGACCGTTTTGCCTAGAAGTGACTTCTACAGCAGCAGCATCAAATGCACCAGCATGGCACACCAACCAATTCATAGTTTAGGGCATAAAAGATATATATAAAAAAAAAGTATGGAGCCCTACTGCAACTAATAGATGTTGGACACAGTGTCCACAAATGATGATTGTAGAAACTTCACACAAAAGATACAAACAAAAACATACCCTGTAGTGAAGCAATAGAGAAAATTGATTTATCTTTTCGGTGGTCTTTTGATATAGTGAACAGGTCCCCAAATAAGGAACCAAGCGCTTATTGTAAGAATTGCAGAACTGTTAAGAGTCCACACCGAAGTAAAATAATTATCCAAAAAAAAAAAATCTAACCCTTGAATAATAAGATCCCCTTTTTTTTATTATTGCTAGCATCAAATTGTGAAATCACCACTTGTTATGCAAGGAATTCTTTGAAAAATATTCGAAATGCTTGTATTTGTAGTCTTTTATTTTTCAAACTAGACTTGTACCCTTTAAAATTGTCCAAAAAAATTAAACTCATACTACTTTACTACTTTTTACAAATTATTCACTATTATTTCACAAACTGTTCTCACTACTATTCACATATTATTTAAGATACTGTTATCCAAACATAGTCTTAATTAAATGGGATAGAGTATAGAGTCAGAATTCGAACTCAATACCTATGCTCTAATTAAGTTGATGGGAAGACAACTGTTCTCAGATTTTCATAGATTACTACTTCACCACTATTCACTAGGGGTGGGCAGCAGGACCCCGCACCCCGCTGCCTTGGCCCCTTCCTCCCCGCCCCCGCATGGCAGGGCGAACAACCCCGCTCCACCCATGCAGGGGCAGGGGCCCCCGCCCTACATCTAGCACCCTTAGCGGGGGTAGGGAGGGCCCAACCCTACCCTGCATTTCTCTCGCCCCTGCTTACATGTTTATATATATATATATATATATAAACATAAATATATATTTATATTTTACAAATTGTGTATATATAAATATATATTACAATTTGTTAGACTTGTTCACAAAGTATGCACTAGCAAATTTAAAAACTACTTAATTTTTAAATTATAGTTATATTTACAAAATTTAAATTTATAATTTAGGTCTAAAAATGTATTTTAAATCACTTTTGGACTTGAGAATAATTTTTAAATCTAGTAGAATATAGACTATTTTTTAAGTAGACATGAGGTGGGGCAGGGTGCGGGGTGGGGGCTACCCTGCACCATATGATGTGGGTAGCACCCTTATTCACAAACTATTCACTATTATTTCATAAATTTGTCCCAAAAGTTTAAAATGATGGAAAAATGTAAATTTAATTATTTATATTATATTCTTAACACAAATTTCATCATAATGCACGAAAATATAAATCCTTAAGAAGCAAATATTTGCAAAATGATGCTCATTTAATCAGTTCCAAATTAATCCTTATTATTTTAGATACTCTAGTAAGGGGTTCAAATATAGTTAGAAAAATAAAAGACAACAAATATAAGTAAAATATAATAAATAATTTAATTTTTTTAAATTTTAAAATAAAAATAATATTAAAATTTTATATTATAATAATATTTTATTTAACTTTCAACAAAACATCTTATCTTATTTCATCTAACATGCATAACCAAACAAGCCTTAGAATATTTTTCAAGCAAGAAGAAAAATGGTGGTGTGAATGATTTAACTTCCAAGTCCATTCACCAAGTAATGTACATGTAAGTGCATGAATCATGGCCCAGTTTTATTATTCCAAAAATGTTTTATTTACAAATTACATCCTTGTATTATTTACTATTTATGGAGCATAAATTTGTATTCTCTACAGAAATTTCGATTTTATAATCCAATTTTTTTAAATAGCTTTTATGATATTATTCATATAATTATTTTTAAATCAAAACTAGTAAGTGTAAAGTGAGAATTGGGAGTGTGATTAACATGATTAGTCTTCCACTAGAAAATATTATCAATTTTAATTTTTTTAAAAAATTATAGAAATCGTTAATAGATCCGAAATATCGTTGAGACAAGATTTAATTTATCTCCTAAAAGTTTGATTTTAATTTGACTTAATACAGAAAAGGTCCAAAGGATACTGCTCTCTGCACCTACTTTATTTACTTAAACCGACTTTATTTATTTGTTTATTTATAACGCAAAACGTAAGTAAAAAGTTCAGTTTGTATGTCTTCCGCAAGCTCAAGCCCAGAAGCTCAAAAACCCTAGAAAAACCCTAGCCTCCATTTTTCTTCATCCAACAATGGCGGGCGGGAGATTCCGCGAGCTCCTAAAGAAGTACGGGAAGGTGGCCTTGGGCGTCCACTTCTCGGTCTCTGCGGTTTCCATCACCGGACTCTACGTCGCCATCAAGAACAACGTCGACGTCGAGTCCCTGCTCGAGAAATTGCACATGGGTGGTGTCGGCTCCTCCACCAAGGATCACGCTCCCCCTGAAGCTTCTTCTTCTTCTTCCGATGGGTTTGTGGTCGAAAATGAGAGACCGACTTCAGAGTCTCAATCAACGGTGGTTATGGAGGAGAAGAAGCGGAATCGAGTGGCCGAGCTCACCGCCTCGACCGGTGGGGCCCTGGCTCTGGCTGTACTCTGTAACAAGGCTTTGTTTCCGATTCGGGTTCCCATTACCATTGCGCTTACGCCTCCGATGGCGAGGTTCTTGGCTAGGAGGGGGATCGTCAAGAACGGTGCATAATATTTTTTTTTTTTTTTAGAGAAAGAGGACTTCTTGTGCTTTTTTGGCCTGAACTAATTTTCCATATATTTTTTTTCTTGCCTATTGCAATAGGATTGTTGGGTACGAATTAATATGTGCCTGGAAGTTGTTGATCCACCTGAATTTCTGGTGAATAAATCACATGATTAATCAAATCCCATTTTTATTATGTTCTGATAATAAGAAAGAAAGAGAGAGAATGTAAGAAATGGAAAGAAATAAAGCGGTGATTAATAGAGATAGATAATATTAAATATAAATTTATTTTACGAGTCTATCTATCTCTCTTTTCCCGTCCAATTTGAGGGAAATATTAGTCCTTCTCTCATCTCTGTTAAGTGATACTGAGGTTACGTTAGGTTACGTTTGGAAGATTTAAAGTTGTGTTTGGATGTTAAAGTGAGTTGAGTTGAGTTGAGTTAAGATGATAAAATATTATTAGAATATTATTTTTTAATATTATTATTATTTTAAAATTTAAAAAAATTAAATTGTTTATTATATTTTGTATTGAAATTTAAAAAAATTGTAATGTTGAGTTGAAATGAGTTGAGAGGAATTCATCAACTAAACGAAGCTTAAACTGAGTTGAGATTAAATAATAAAATATTATTAAAATATTATTTTTTAATATTATTATTATTTTAAAATTTAAAAAAATTGAATTATTTATTATATTTTATATTAAAATTTAAAAAAATTATAATAATAAATTGAGATGGATTGAGGTGAGATTGATAAAATCTATTGATCATGATATGCTGTTGACAGTTGTAATAAACTCATATCATGTTTTATCGTTAAGGAAGTCTAGCAAATATTATCTTTGCCCGTCTTTTGTTAGATTAGTCCTCTAACTCTTTGTTGGTACGATCTGTGGTGGTAAGTTCTGAAGAGCGTCATCCAACGGTCTCAGACAAATAAATTAGAAGGGAAATACTCTAAAAAGATTTTTATTTTATTTTCTACACATTAATCTCGATTGTGGATTGTTGAACTCAACCAAAGTGTAGCTCTTGATTTACTCATATAAAATATCTAAGAGTAATGCTAGATATAATAATAGGTTATGTAAATATCACGTATTATTTTTAAAAAAGAGTAAAATCTATTATTAAAAAATTAAAATTTTTTTTTATATAAAATTTTTATATATATTTTTTTAAAATAACATCTATAACTTGCGTTGTGTAGAATCGGACCCCATTTTTTTCCAATTTTTTGTATCTGCCCGAATCCGGATTTTAACCTGGTTTTGCTATCCGGTTCCCCCCCTCCAAAAATTAAAAAAACATTATTTTTGTTGCAAATTTGATAATACAAGCTGTTTGATCTGTACTTATACAGAAAATATTCAAGAATGTTATTTATTTTACATTGTTATGTATTGGTTTAATTAATTGTGATGTATTATTATTTATTTTATTCTTTGTAAATTTATGTTTTGGCATTGTTATGTAACAACAATATTATCTATTTTGTATTTTTATTTATTTTGTTCTTTAATTTATTTTTTTTATAAAAATATTTTAAAAAGTGTTTAAATTATTTTTAAAAAAAAATCTAGGCAATTTAAGGATGATATCAAATTTTTTTTTTTAAAAAGTGCTATAAAAACATTTTTTTTTTAAGTTTTAAAGTCTTCTTTTTTAATTTTCTGATATTTTGTGCTAATCTTCAGTTAAATTTAATTAATCTATCATCATGGGGAGCAAAAATAAAAATGCAAAAATCCGACTGCCTTTCCAATCCCAGAGAATAATCCCAATAAAGGGCGCACCAAAAAATAAAAAAAGAAATTAGTTTGAAACCAAATACAAAACAAACGCAATCATTTCCAATATGCTGTGTGTGAGCTGATGAAAAGTTTCATTTATGAAAAAAATAGGAGATCCAGCAATTTTGCAGACTAGCCTTCCAAACGAGACACGGGAGGGAACGTTTCTATCACAGGTCACATAAATCAAACGTTCACAATGCAGGAAGGAAAGCCTTTTTACATTTATGGGTAGCTGGAAATCTGAAGTAATTAATGATAATGAATCAAAGACTGACCTAGTTGGAGACTGAAGTTGGTGGCTTGACCAAGATGTCCCCAAATACGCTAAGACTGTTGCAGATGCTTAAATTCAAGACAATCAGCTCCAACTTCACTGAGTGCCACGAAAAGCCTTGGCAATATCTTTGCTAGCATCAGCTTGAAACCAACTGAAGTTGAATTGGCATTGCTCTTATCACTCACAGAGGCGTCCTCAGTTAGAGAGCCTATTAAACCACCTTTCATATATGCATCACAGGCCTTAAGGATGTAATAACCACGCTTCCTGAAATGGTCTTTAACAAGCTCTTCGAAGTCCTAGAGAAGCCATTAAGATGGTAAAATACTTCAATTAGTCAAAAAGATATATAAATCCAACTATACCTTGATTATATATTAGATTCCCCAAAATAAATAAATAAAAAAACTTTGAAGGACTTACCAGGATGTGTTATTATATGGCACAAAGCCTCAACACAATTAAAAAACAAACTAAATCAGATGTCTAATATTCATCCAAAAACATAATGCCGCTATATTTTGTAGTTAAAGAATAAAAAATTCCCCTGCGGCTGACTACATGAACATACAGCTGAATGATAATAATATTATTGCAGGTTTGACCAGACTAAGCAACGGTTCTAGCCCAATTCAGAGAGCTTTCCAAGCACACTACCACGCCTTCGTCAACAACACTTGTACAATTAAGTGTGTGTGTGCACAGGAAACCATGCCTAATGCACATCTGCAAACGAGATTGATGTCCATGGAAGTGGGCAAGAGTGGGACTTGCTTAACAAAAGTGGAAGGATGGCTTAAGATATATATCAGCCACCTTGCTTAGCAAGCGAACAAAAAGGACAAAAAAAGGAAAAAAAAAAAAAAGAGGAAAAAGAAAAAGAAACCTAGGTGGCGCCCCTCCTGGAGATCACCACAAAGTACTATGAATATTATCAGCACAAGGTTCCCTTGATTTTTCAAACTAAAGTACAGGTGACAATAAGGTGGGAATGAAACTTTGTTGACAAAATTTTGGGCAAATTGGATATGTGTATGATAATAAACAGGAAAGGGGTTATTCATTATAAATTATAAAAAAAAGCAAAGGGCTTCGAACCAAGAAAAGCTAATATTGAATACTGGAATAGGACACATTATACCTTTGGGGGCTTCCGCATAAGATACATAATTGTCTTGCAATTTAGCAAGAAAGTATTCTCATTGTATGATAATGAATTCTTCTCTCCCTCAGGCGTCCCAATCTGCCTATCATAGCCAGCTTCATTAAAATACGGCTTAGAATTTAGCACCAATCCCTGGAGTGAAACAAGCACTTGTAGGATGCTAGAAGACTTTGAATCCCAGACTTCATTTCCTTTTCCAGTCCAAGTATTTAAAAGGCTAAGGCACACCTTCCCTTCCTCATATAAATTTGGATTTATCCGCCAGCCACCCGAATGATAGTATGCTGACTGCACATCACAAACATAAGTCAGATAACAGATAAAGACACCCTTTTCTGCATCAAACTGAACAAAAATGTTTTTGGGATCAGTGAGAAAATATAGTAAGCACAGCTTATAGACCAAGGATAGAACTAGAGATTAACATCAGTATATCTTACCGGAGGAACATCAGGGTACTCTGGTGGAAGGTGAAAATCAAAGAAAAAGAGGCCATCTTGGTAAGGTGTCCCATATGCCCCAACTATAACAGCCCTTAAGAGATCCATTCGATCTTCATAAACTCGTACATAGATTGTATCTGTTAAACACTTCTGTTCGTTAAAACCAAGAGTTGCTAAAATAGGACAAAATTATCAAAGCCTTGTAAAATACTATAAATTTGATGTCCTAAGTATTGCTTACCAGGCAGATTATTCTGAAGGATGCTCCAATCTTGTTGAACCTTCTTATACCACTTCCTTCCATTGTTATTCTGCAAGAGACATTCATTAGAAAAGGGGTTCAAAAAACACAAAAGTGATCCTTGTAAGAATGAGAGTGATAACTGAACATATTAAATAAGCATCCCCCGGGTTTTGACAAGACAACTATACATTCTTTTTCTAGTTTCAAAAGCCGCATCCCTCCAAAGCCCTTCCTAGTTACTGCACTCAATATATCCACATAGTTTTCCCTTTTATTCTTCTCACCAATAAGCTAAAGCTCAAATAGCACTTCCTCCCCTATAAGATATGATGGTCAGGGAAATGTGTTTAAAGCCACTGAGGGGTTGAGGGACCCGTGTAACTCACCAAATATTTCAATCCATGTACATTTGAAGAGAAAGCCTGTAAGATCTAACTATATAAGGAAGTTTAATTGCAATTCTGGTAGAATGAAGCAAAACAACATTGTAAAGTATTTGTGGCATCAAAGATGATACCAAAAATGAAGAAGGCATTCACCTGTCCATATGCACCAAGAAAATAATGGTCCATGGGATCTTTAGCTATATCGAAGTGTTTGAAACCGCAAGTGTCATCCACAGAACATGCTGGTGCATTTGATTCTTCAGTCCTCAAGTTACCTGACGCCTCTGCCGTTTCAAACAGTTTTTGGGCCTCAGAGGCGACCTCTTCTTTAAAATCTGTACCAAAACTGTCAATGACGTTTGATATCTGAGAACTAGACTCATCACTAGAATCTTTTCCCCCAGAAATCTGTATGATCCGCTGGGATTCAAGCTCACTTTCAACTTTGGAATCCAAACAGCTTGGATCTAAATTCTTTTGTCCCCGTGAGAATATCCCAGTGGCCAGTCTTGTAACAAACCGAAGTGCAGCTAAGGGAACTGACAGTGCTGTATTTTTGCCAGAATTCTCTCCACTTTCTTCTGGTTCAGAATTTGTGTAGTGGGCATCATGCAGCCCATCTTCCTGAACATCATTGACTACAATCATTCACTCGACCAGCAGAAAAAATGATATGCACTATTGAGCAAATCTTAGTTCTAGTACTAGCAAATTACATGCAAGGAAGAAAAATAGAATATGCAATATGTACATTTTGGCAATCATGTAGAGGAGAACCATAAAGGTTCGGCTCTCCAATATAAGGACAGAGCATTTGTTTCCCAACATGCACTTGACCATCCAATCTATTACACTTGGAATTATTGTAAAATGAATGTCCATACATTAAGATCTTGAAAATCACAAAGTGGAATTAGAAAAGTTCAGATATGAGTGGCCATAGTATAATTTTTCCAAACCCCATTTTTATGAATAGCTTGTCACAGGATTCACCTTATCAAAATGAATCCTGTGACAAGTTGAATTACAACTCCCATCCCAGAATGCGCACCACACACACTAGTTTTTTTGGTCAGCATTCTTTAACAGACAGTAAACATATTTGAATGACACACATGATAACGCTCTAAACAGAAACACACCTCCTGAGCATTCTCAAGGGCATCCATCTCATTGTCATTAACAGTTTCCCAACTAGCAGCATCATCACTGATTTCACTCCCAGCAGCAATTGACTCATCATCATCATCTCGACCAACAACATATATTGCTTGAGGTCCAACCTAACAACATACAAAAGATTGAAATAAGCAAATGAAACACCATGAGAACTCTTACACAAGAATGGAAAAAAAATCAAAATAATTGTGTGGTGGAACATATTAGTGCAATAGACTATGAAATGATTCTCCCTTTAAGCTGCGAGTTTAGGCTGACCAAATAAAGAGAAAAGAAAAAGTTACCATATTGGAACAATCTTAACCCATTGCCAAACAATCATGAGATTTCAAATTTCATTCCCACTTCCATCTAGTAAGCTCAAAACAAACCATTTCAGGAAACATCATAGATCTCCCACAAGATTTCTACACTTATTTTGGATACACTATGGAGGTTTATGCGATACCCTTAATGCCCTATTTGTTCAAATTTAGCCATTTTACGTAGCTACCAGATACTTAACATCTAATTGATGAAAATAATACCATTCAAATCAGGAATAAAACAGCCTTTATCCTTTTCTGTCTTTGCCAAGGGGATGTCTATATGTGCAGTACTTATGTTATAAATTTACAAACTCAAAGTTGCTGATTAAGCACAGTTTTAGATAAAGACTGAAAAAATTACAATGTACATTTTTCTCGTTCATAAAGAGAAAGAGAACATTATTAAAAAAGAACATAATATTATGTCACAAGTAATATACCGTTGAAACCATCCCATCAGCCCATGTAACTTCAATATCACCATTACTAAGACCAGTTATATTCCCAACCCAAGAGAGATCTGAGAAGCCACTACAAGCTTTATATTCAGATGCATCATCTACTTTCTTACATCCTGAGTGCCTTTTCATATCCTGTTTAACCTCATCCAGCCCATTTTGCTGCTTTGCTTGATCAATGGAGTCTATGCCAGTAGCTGTTTCAGCAGAAACAGAAACTGGAGATAATCGAACAACTACATCCCCATAGCAGTAATCATAATCTGGATGTCCCTCCAACTCATAGACGCTTACGATTTCCTCCTTGTCAAACTCCCGAGGATCTTCTGCACGGGTAACTGGCTTTAACCACCTCACACAAGCTGTTCGTTCCTTGGCATTCACACTTTTCACAATTCCAACACGCCTGATTTCACCAACATCGTCACCATCATCAGAGGCTTTCTCCACCACATACTGCTCAGCAACAAACTCGTGATCACCAGGACTATCAATCGGAATTAAACTTGTTGAGTCCAACCAGTGTCCTGTCTTTCCATCCTGCCATGCCACATCAACCTTTGTCACTGTATTGACAATCAAAAGGGCTCTTTCAAAACTTTCCTCTTTCTTTCGAGTTTTCCTGTCCCTCCTAACAACAACTTTACGGATCTTCTTGCGATGAAGAGGCCAAGACTCATGGACAGGCTCCTTAGAAACTGACAATGAACTACCGCAAGAGCTAGACTCGGTCTCATTGATGGGAAAGTTTCTATCATTTTCATCCACTGCAGGAACAGGATCAAGATCCATGGATTCACTATTTTCATTTGATTCCTCCAATGAAACCTCTTCTGAATCACATCCACTTCCCAGTTGAGTAGAGTCTAATTCACCATTGATGGAATGATGCAGTTCTAATTTTGATAAACCACTGTCTAAGGGAATGGAGGATGGAAGTGCCAATGAGGGGAGAAGACACCAGTCACCCAGTTGCCAATTTGCATGGGAAAAACAAGACAACAGTTTTAAGTTTTTTGGACTCTGTTCTTCAGCAGGGGCTGTTGAAGAATCTGGTCCATATCCGGCAGATGCTATCCAATAAATAAAAACCGATCCTACTGTAACCTTTGTAACAGTACCTTCCAATCGATTAGCTTTCCATAAGCCAGATAGCCACCTAGAATTCTTGAAAACTGATGAAGAACTAGCCTTTACACGCTGGCCTGGATAATAAGGAAAATGCCCATCTTCGAGGATATTCTTGGAAATCGGTTTTAGACGCAGTGGCTCAGCTTTTGGAACCTTACACACAGAACCATCATCAAACAAAACAGTCACATTATCTAAAACATCATCAATTCTACCAAGCCATGGACCAAGGACAACATAGTCACCCACAGTGAAATCCCTTACGCGTTTCAAATCTTTGGATGGGACATCTTTCATAACAGACCCATCTGGAGCTAATAAGTCGACGGAGATATTCACGTCCACGACAACACCCACTTGCCCAGTTGGGTCTGAAGCAGCGGCAACAAAATCCCCATGTAAGAATCCACGGTCAACAACTGCTACATCATTAAGATTTACGGTTGACTCTGTTTCATCCATCCAAAGTACTCGCACCTGGTCTACTGGTAGAGGATCACTCTTACCACCACCTCTTTTCCAATCACTATTGACATTTGCATTGCTATTTCCATCACCATCCTCCTCATTCTCGCCACCATTGTCTTCATCATCATCATCATCATCACCATCATCATCCTCCTCATCATCAGTAATGCTGCTATCTGAATCTGTTTCACCTGCAACTTCAGTCACTATCCCCGTCATGCCACTGCTATTTCTCTTCACAACATCTTGCCTATAGATATATGGAATATTGTGGGTGTTACTGGCAGTGTCCATAGGTTTGCTAACTTCCTTACTTTCACTATCTACACTTGGATCACAAACAAGCCCGCTTGTGGTAGAATAATCTTGTTTCGGAGAATTATTATCATGGGAACTTGTGGTAGGCTCATTAACCCTACTGACAGAGTCATATTCTTGATTTTCCATCTGAAAACAATCATAAGAATAAGGTAACATTATCAGTCCATATTTTTATTGTTCAATCCAAAATCATCATGTAACAAAAAATTCAGCCACATACAATATAATATATATGACTTTCTCCACTCTTAATAGAGTTTCAGAAAGAGAGCGTTTTCAGCAATAAATCTAAAGCAAATGAAGAGACCACAACTTTTCCGGTCTTGCAATTCTTTCAGTCTATTCCCTAAGAAAATGAAACACCCAGCTAATTAAGAGTCATTTGATAGAAAAGTTGATTATCCCATTTGGGAAATCTGAATATTAATCAACTTCCATTTACCTCCAGATTGTAACCACAAATTAGAGTTTTTACTGATTTCTTAACGGGCAATCTTAAATATATAAGAAAATACATTCTGTCGATTCTCAAATCAGAGGGAGACCCCAGAATATTTTTATAAAACCGTTTGTATACCTATGCATTACTTCTCCCCAGTTACCTTAAATCAAATTATCTCCAACTTATCTCCACATTCAAATTAATAACAATCCCAGAGCTAAATGTCAAATCCACTAAAGCTCAAAACACATAGGTATTCGTCCACCATATGATAAATTTACAATCTAACAAATTCATAATACTCATTCACGCAACTACACCAATATTAATTCCATGCATATGTTACGCATGAAAAAAGTTCTTAAATGTCCTAATCCGATTGATCATGGACCAAATAGTCGAAACAGATACGACACAATAAAATCATCATAGAAACGGTAAAGAAATTTCATATTATTTTAATGAACGAAGCTAGAAGAACCCTAGGGTAGCTCAAAATCTACCAAGCCAGCAGATCATCTAACCTAAAAGCTACGCATACCAGCTCAAATCCATGTAAAAATAAGCACCTAATTGGATCAGAAATTGGTTTAACCGACATGCATAACGCCGCAAAATTTAAATGTTTAGAAGGAAAATAAAAAGTCCGCCATTTATTTTGAGAGATAGGCGAGAGGTAGCAGCTGGATTTAAGATCTTCTGAGAAATTACCTATTCGAATCGAAGATTTTGAACCCTGAGAGATTGAAGAAGAAGACGAAGAAGAAGAAAGACGAAGAAGAAGAAGTGTTGTCGTTTTCGAACAAGGAGCTCCTGTTGGAGAATATAATGCGGAGAGAGAGGGGGGGGGGGGGGTGTTGAGGAGAGAGGGAGCTGGACTCTGGAAGAGGATGTGAGGATGTAGGGGTATAATGGTAATTACAAGATTGTCGAATTGTCTGTGTTTATATAGGGTAGGGTGGGGTTCGAAATGACGAAGACTGCCCTTTGGTTTGGGTTATATATTAACTTAACTTATTTATGATTTGATTTCATGAAGAGTTAGAAGCTAAAATTGGTTCATGCTTTGCTTTAAAATAACAACGTATTCAGTTTCAGCGAAAAATGAAAAGGGATATGCTTTCTTGGTCCGTGAGAGACCCCCAGTGCTGGAGTTTTACTGGGACAAGCCAAACGGTTGCCCTTCTCCGCAAGGAATGATTTAAATTCGATTCTATTCAATTGATAAAAGACATTTTGTAATATTAATTTAATTGCTTATGCATTTTATAATTATATTTAATATTTTTTTAAAAAAAATTGTTGAGAATAGACGTGTACATTAGATTTATTTTATAATAAAAATAATTTTATAATTTAATACATTATAATAACTTAAGTAAATTTGTGAATTTTATTACGTAAGAACTAAACATTTCTCATTTAAAATGATTGGATATTTTTTTAGAATTACATTATTTTTCTGACTCATTCATAGATCTGAATGTTCTTGGCATTACTATCTATTCCAAATGTGCAGATCTATGAATGAGAGTCTGACGGAAAAATACAAGTACAAATGAGATCTTATCTTATCAAGTCAATATTAATTTCTTTAATCATACCTTAAAAATAAGATCTCATTTAATTTTACAGATAATTTTATGCTCTTATCTCATCTCAATTTTTAATCACAACGTGATTTCCAATGAAATCTACTAGAAGAATGGGATTGATATCAACGTGCGATCTACGCGAGGAGGCTGTGATCTCCCGTAAGACGTCCGGTCTGACTACCAACTAATTTGATTAAAATTATATTTTATTATGGTCGGGCCGGGCTCTTTTGAGTCTTTATGATGGTAAGAACGGCCCATGGATTTCTATGGGCCTCCATGCCCAACTCGAAAAGAAAAGGACCGAAAAGGTATAGCGCATAGAGCGAGACAAGTACAACTGCATTTCCCCAGTCCAGATGGAAAACGCATCCGCTCTGTACGTAAGACACTGAAGATGATCGTCTGTGTCGCCGTCGTCGGCCACCAGGTGCGTACACCCGAGACAAATCATAATCTCTCTCTCTCTCTCTCTTCCTGTTTTCTTTTTAATATTTACTTCTAATTTTCTTCACAGAACAACCCACTCTACATACAGAGCTTCACGGAGGCCGACGATGCCCTCAAGCTCCACCACATCGTACACTGCTCCCTAGACGTCATTGACGAGCGAGGTAATCACTATTGTTAAGGATTTCGGATCCAAGTCCATGATTCGTACGGTACAGCTTATAGGTTTTAGGATTTCAATTTCTTCGGTCAAGCGTGTTGTGTTTTTCGAAAATTGATTAAATTTGAATCATTTTATGTTTCAGTGAACAATCCCAAAAAATCTGGATCGACACTAAATGAGACATTTCTGGGTCTGCTTTATCCGACCGAAAATTACAAAGTGTAAGTGTAATTACCGATGCAATGGATTCATATTTTTTTTAAGGAAAGTGTTTTTTCTTGCGACAATATCATGGTGTGCTTGTGGATGATTTTATAGATGATGTTGTGGTAGGTACGGGTATCTGACCAATACGAAGGTGAAGTTTATTGTGGTGACAACGGATCTAGATGTCAGAGACGCGGATGTTCGAAATGTGAGTTTGGTTATCAATTGGATTTATTTTTTTCATGAAAATATTTTCCCGGAAAATCAAAGTGACGAGACTTTGACTTTTGCTTTTAAGAGAATGTACGATGTCCGTGACGAGAAATTAAATGGCATCATATTACGAAAGGAAGGAAATGAATTTTTGGTTAGTTTTGTCATAGCTTACTGACAAAAATAGGAAGAACTGGAATTTCTGTGATGTTTTTATCAATTGTATGTTGTCTTCTCCTTGTGATCCACTCCCAAAATTGTTGGTGGTTGGACAATTCTTTTATGTTGTTTTAATTTGCTCGGTGATATGCAAACAAAATCGTGTATAATACATGTTTATGTAAGTTGCTTGATATGTCCATTTAGAAATCGTTGGTTTTCCTGCCTTACAATCCACTTATTCCATAATAGAATGGTTGCCATTTTTTTTGCTTGCTTAAAGTATTTTGTGAATAGGATTCATCCTACTCCTAGGTCATTTGTGGCATACAGAAAGAGCTGGTGCAGCTGCAGCAGGATTTGAAAAATATCATTGCAGATTTGAATAGGCCCACTCCTATTTTCGGTTGCAACTTTCAATTACTGTAGTCTTCATCTCCAGCATACTATGAATGACATCTCTTATAGTTGTTCCTGATTTTACATTTTTCTGTGGAATATGCTGTACAGTTTTTCAGGAAGTTCCATGTTGCATATGTAGATGCGGTTTCAAACCCATTTCACGTGCCAGGTAAAAAGATAACCTCCAGAACTTTTGCAGAAAGGGTCAGCACCATTGTCAAATCATTTGGGTTGAGTTCAGCAGGGTGAATGGTTGCCGCCCATGTAGAAGCTAAACCTTCATGAATCTTCCTTTGTGAAAGTTGTTGAATATGCTTTTTCCCCCTTTTGTGTTGCACTGCTTTTGTTTCACCGAGGAATTGGACTCAGGTAAGTTCATCCATATGAAGCTCAGGAAATTATTTAGAGATTGAAACATTTATCTTTCCATAGAACTTCAGTTCAAGTCATAATGGAAATACAAACAGGTGATCTTGTTATTTCTTGTCAATGTGTATTGACAGAATAATCTTACAATCTTGTCAAACAGGTAGTTAATAATTTTCTAATCTGATTTCATTTGCGTTGACGGAAAATAAACATAGGAATTGAGTTACTTAATCATGCTTGGTGGAAAGAAAAAGAATGCAGACACCATTTGCGTAGGCACTGCGCACACGACCCAATGTGGCCAACTACTGTAGATTAATGAAACGTGGCGTTTAGCACAAATTGTGTTTTCGGCTTCGTTTTGAGCGGGAGAAAAAAAATTGCGAACGCATTGTTGGGAGAATAAATTTCATGAAACGGTGAGCTTCATTGAATATCAAAGCACAAAAGGTACTGAGATGAGAAAAGAGAACCCCATTAAGAAACTACAAAAGCTATTCAGTTAATCGATGCCTTGCCAAACCTCAAGTTTGTCAACAATGGCAGAGACCACAGCTCCTCCCTTCTTGCACAGTTGGTGCCCGATTTCACGGTGGCATTGCGAAAAGAGAACCAGAAGCCGGTGATGAGCCTTCCATCAGTGCAAGAGATGACACTGCCATCAAAGAACTGATCTAAAGTTGATGGGGTTTTGTCAAATTCGAGAGGAGCAAGTCGACAATGCAGGGGAGAAGAGGGGTGGTGTGTTGGTGGATTGATGGCAAGGAAGATCTATGCTAGTTTGGAGGAATTGAATGGGCTGTCCTCAACCGCAGCGAATGCAATTAATGGAGAAAACCAGGGTGGAAGGAGCAGAAAATGGATGGGGAAGATTGTTCTGGGGTAAATACAGTTTTAAACGTTCCGGTGATGGTGGTACTGTTTTTTCATATAGGATTTGCAATTCATTCATTCTTCTTTTCTTATTTGGAATTGGGTCTGTTTCAAAGTCATTAGTAGAGCTGAAATATGAACTTTCAAGTTTCTAAAAGCAGTAGCATGGGCAGTTTCTGTTCAAAGTCTTTAGTGGCAGTTTCCGTGAATGTCCACTTACCATCTCAATCTGGGGCTTCATGAGCTTTAACATGTGAGTTGGCCGTAGTTCCGATGATTATATTTAAGTCCAAGGGGATGCTTCGAAGATCAGAAAGAGAATCTCATGATATTATCTGCTTGGTGCAACTTTGGCATGGACAATTAAACAGGAGGGACATACAGTCATAAATCCCCAGAAGTTCAATTACGCCAGAAACATGTTCTACGTTCCTGGTATTGCCCGCGAAACTAACCCCCTCATGCTTAGTAGACCTTGTAAAATGCCTCGGGGTGATAAAATGCATGCCAATTTGTACGAGGGTGCTATAATTTGGGTTTATTATGATAAATGGAGCCATTATTCTCCCGAACAGGTTTGTGAATTACAGAATGAAAACATCTTATAGGTTTTTTTTTTTTTTTTTAAAAGGAAAAAATAACAAAATAAATTAAAATTTGACTAGGACATCGGAAGCTGTTTACTTCGACCCGTTTGTTTCGCAGTCTTCCCACCTCACATGGATTGAGCGCACTCCCAGCCTCCCAGGACAAACACCCTAGTGCATTGGGCATTCACGCGTCCAAGTTCTAATTTGAATGATGAGATGAGAATAGAGGAGATGAAATGATATGTAAATAATAATAAAATAATTTATAAATAGTAATAAAATGTTTGAGTTGAGATGTTTTATGGGATTTTGGAATATGAGGGAGAAAAAGTTGAATAAAAATATTATAAAGTTAAAATATTGTTAGAATATAATTTTTTAATATAATTTTTGTTTTTGAAATTTGAAAAAACTGAATTGTTTTTGGATAATGATATGTTTACTATTGTAACACCCACTTCCCGTAGACTAGGTGTGTCACGTGTTTTTCATAAAATAAACCCGACAAGAGATCTCATATTTAATAACTGAAATTAGGATTTATTTGTAGAAAAATTGTCTAATAAAAATGTCTTCAAAAAATATTAAATGAATAATCTAAATAAAAATTTATATCATCAAAGAAATTTTATTCTATAAGGTCTAAAACTAAAACAACTGCTCATCTAATCCTGGCCTGTCTGTTAGTATTCATCATCCTCACCTGGGTGGTTAAAAACATAAAAACAAACTAAAATGAGTCGAAGACTCAGTAAGAAACCCATCACAACGTAAACATAATAAACATAAGGTTTTCATACCGAGAGCTTAAAATTCATGATTGTTCATATTGATGCTTATGCTATGCATGACTGATTTATCTGATTTAACTGACTGATTTGATTGGCCAACACACTTAACTTTGTGTGCGAGGTTGTGCACCGGCCCCACATCCAGCTGCAGCAAGGGGAGCCGCTGATAGTATTCTGGCATACTATGGTGGACCACGACTGAGTTCGTGGCTTGCACATCCACACTGAAATTGAATTGCATGGTACCATGCATCTGAATGACCATCTGATTAACTGATCTGATCTTATCTTGCACTTGAACTTAAGATAGCTTACATGTTTTATACACATGAGATGCATGACATAATACATATATAATTATAATTTCTGAATTTGAACATGATGTGGAATGACATAATCATATGCTATATTGGATGACATGTTTACATATGACATGAATGGTTCATAAATAATGGTTGTCAATGAACTGGTTTGAATAATACTTATATATAAGCTGAACTGTGATGATTATAATTTATGATCAAATTACTTATCTCGCTGTGCTTCTTCTTGAATAACACTTCGTAACTTGACACCTATATGCAATAATAACTATCACTAAATTTGTTTGGGAATAAATAAGTATTAATATATTACTTAATTAAATTCACAATCTAAAAGATAGTCAAACAAATCTTTTGTTTAACACTATAATCAATAAATCATAGTATTTAAATTACTTAAAATATTAATTTATAATTTAGTAGAATACTCGAGCTATTTTAAAATAATTCATAAAACTTAAATTCTTAAACTAAGTTTCATTTCTTAACATAATTATTAAATCTTATGAGAAACCTAATAAATACTAATATTGTTTAAATATTCTTAACATAATAATTTTATTAAATTCTACGAAATTGACAAATGAATATTAATAAAATATTAGGCTCAATAATATACTTTAAAACATATTTCAAATTCTTTCAACACTTTCTTAATAAGATGAGCATTTGACTAATATATTTATTTAATAAAATTAAACTCAACTTCAAACATTAAACTCAACTTAAATAAAATGACATAATAATATTCATAATTAACATATATTTAAACGTAAGGTTAAAAATATAATTATACTTAAAACACTGCTTCCAAATACTAGATTAAAAAGGGCATACTTGTAATTTTATCAATTAACACTTGAAAACCTAAAAATACAACATGTATCATTAGAAGAGAGAATAGAGGCTCGAGAGAGGGGCATGCGACAGAGGGGCTCACCGAGAGAGAGAGAGAGAGAGGCTGACGTGCGGCGATTCTGGGTGGCTGGCAGGGGGTCACGGTGACGTGACTGGGTCTCTAGAAGGGTGGTGCGACGCCATGATAGAGAGAGAGAGAGAGAGAGAGAGAGAGAGAGAGAGAGAGAGAGAGAGAGAACTAACTAGACGAGAACCGTGAGGCAGTCGAGGCTGAGGTGGCGCGCGGCGTACCTGGGGTGACGGGAAGTCTTCACTGGCAGTTTCTATGATTCCCGAGAGGTGCTCCAACGTCCTTAAGGTGGCTGGCAAAACCACTTGGACTGACTGCGTCAAGGTGATCGTCTACGGTGCAAGAGGTCGTAGCGTGGTTGAGCTGGTTTCTCGGGCAGTGGCGGTCCATGAGCTAGCACCAGCGTGACTGAAAGTGGTGGTGGCGTCGGCATGTTCTGGGCAGTGGTGGAGTCGCCGTGGAGGAACATGGGTGATGGTGGTTTCGGACGTTCGAGATGCTCTGCTTTTTGTATAGAAAAACAGAGTATTCCAAAAGGTTGGGGATGACTGGCGGTGCGGCGGGGCTACTTTAAGGTGGTTCTTGGTTTGGTTGCTGGTGATGCAACTGGTACTTGGAAGCTTACAGAGGTGCAGGGGTCGTGGCTACATTGGGTTATTGGTTGGACGTGCAGCTTTCGCAGTGCACTTTCCATGCAGTGTCAGGGAGTACACAATTGCCTCATGGTGCAGCGGCGTGAGCTTGTTGTTCTGAAAACCCTAGGATATATGAAAGGCAGTGTGTGCTAGGGGTGCTACCCGCATGGTGCAGGGCGGGAGCACTCCCTCCCCGCCCCGCACCATGCAGGTGGAGGGGTTTCATACCCGGCCTTCGGGAGGAGGGGGCGGGGTAGAAACCGCACCCCACCCCGCCCCCTGCTCAACCCATTGTCTAAAAAAAAAAATTTTAGTCTAAAATATTTTTAGACTCAAATTATAATATAATTTAAAGTATAAATTAAAATTTATACATTAAAAAAAATACAAACTCATTAGAGTTATATTTTGGATTGTCTTAGCCTCCTAGGCCAACCATTATATAGGAGGTCAATGCAATACAATAGTGATAGTTAAGCAATGTGGGACTTAATGTCTATGAGGCCAAGGTAATCCATTAACTTGAAGTTAAATTCAAATTTTTAACAAATTGTATATATTTATATAAATTACTTATATAAATATTAAAAATTAAAAATTTTTACATTAAAAATGGGAGGAGTGCGGGGCGGGGGGCAGAGCCCTACTGGGTTCAATCTGCCCCCCGCCCTCGCGCGGGGTATTCCATGCGAGGCGTGGCGATCGGGGGTGGGGTAGCGGGGGGCGGGGCCCTGCTGCCCACCCCTAGTGTGTGCAAGGCTATGCATAAAGTGTATAAATAGGCACCGTGACATGCATGCGGAGGAAATGGATGAAGCCGTGCATGCATAGGTTTGATGCGTGAGAGGAAGACTCACGATGAAGGACTTGTGGCTTGCAGTTTTGGTGAGTGTAACGTGTGTGTGTGTATATATATATATATATATATATATATATATATATGATTGAAAACCTAAAAGAAAACCCTAGATAAAAATAGACGTGAATGTGCATGTGAGTGGATTGTGAAATTCATAGAAGAAAAATCCGATAGGGAGGAATTTTATTATGAAAAGGACTCATAAGCTTGGAGAGAAAATTATAATAATAATAATAATAATAAATTTATAGCTATATGAAAAAGATTTACATAAAACTTATATAATAGCCTAAACTTAGGATCGGATTGTTACAACTACCCTATATTGCTGGTTTGCTACGCATTTGATGTGCCTTTACTTTTTCTTTTCTTCTCTGCTGCTTCTTTGTCTGATGTCTCTAACTTGAACTTTGAATTTCTGAGTAGCCTCTGCTCCCAGCCATCCCAGATTGATCCTATCAGAAGCAAGCGTGAAGCAAAATTTCAATGTCGCGTCAAAACAACCCAAACCCCTCTTTCAACCCTCTGCTCTCTCTCTCTCTCTCTCTCTCTGATCCACACCAAGTTCTCATCTCTGGTAGCACAAGTGCTCCAACGCCATCCCCTCCGTTGCCTCTGATCTCCTCTCCTCCTCTGTCGTCAGCTCCTCTTTTATAAGCTCTCTAACAACAACTGTCTTTATATTATATAGTTGTATAACTCTATATTTAATAATACGGGATAATCAAAAAGCAATAATAAAAGAGGAGTTGGCGGCAAAGGAGGAGAGGAGATCGAAGACAATGGAGGGGATGGCGTTGGAGCACTTGTGTCGCCAACAAACGGTGCGGATCAGAGACGAGAACTTGGTGCGGATTAGAGAGAGAGTAGAGGGTCGAAAGAGAGGCTCTGGTTGTTTTGGCGTGACATTGAAAATTTTGATTCATGCTTGCGTTTGTCATGATCAATCCGGGACGACTGGGAGCAAAGGCTACTCATAAATTCAAAGTTCAAGTCAGAGGTGTCTGATAGAGAAACAACAGAGAAGAAAAGAAAAAAAAAATGAAGACACGTCAGACGCGTAGTAAACCAGTAGTATAGGTTAACCATATCATTATTATTATTTTGTGTTTTGTGTGAAAGTTTGAAAAAATTATAATGATTAAATGAAGAAATTGAATATTTGAAACTGAAAAATGTTTATATTTATAGTGTTTGAATATTGAGAAGAGATGAGATGAGATGAGAGACTTTCGACATCCAAACCAGGCCACATCTCAAAGAAGTCCAACTCACCATACCAATCACTGCTGTCACAGACCCCAATTATCGTAAGCCAATGGCCACCTAAGAAGCCCGTCGTTTTTCAGAAATTGATCTCAAACCTGGAAAAGAACTTTAAACCAGAACCATACAGCACCATTCCCAGCCTGGAATCAATGTAGATATCCACTCTATCACCGCCATTAACATCATATTCAATAGAAATTATGGAGCTTCAGAATATAATTGAATATGGTAAAGTGTAATCTGTCAGATTTAAAACAATAAGCCGATGACATAATATAGATTGAAAGAAAAGGCCAATGATAGTCAAACAAACAGTTAAAGAAAGCAAGCATCCTGCCGGACTGCCGGCGAATTTTCAAAGGAAAACTTGAGGGAAAGCATTGCACAAAGCATCAAAGTACTGTGTAATCAAAACTCATCATCATCCTCCTCAGCAATATGCTTGGCAAGCTCTTGCTCTTGCTGTTGCCTCTCCCTCCGCTTCTCTGCACCTTCTTTCTCTTTATGAGAATTTGGTGGAAAGCGAAGAGCACGCACTGCCTCGTTATGCATATTGAGGCAGAAAGCAATCCTAGAGTTAAATGCAAATTGAGGCTCATTTGTAGAGTAGATGTCCCCTGTCTCCTTGGAGACCATCCATCCATTTGCATGATCAATAGTGGCATCAATTGCCCCATCTCGGATTGCCTTTGATACAATACTCTCAGCATCAGCAATAGGGTTTGCAGAATCCAATCTCAACTTCTTAGCAACATCGGCCAGAGAGATCCGGGAGTAAGATATACTGATGTTGCGTAGCCCAGTCCTTATGACATTGTGCCGCAGCCTGACAATCAAATTATGGGTCCGGTCTGAATTGAAGGTACTTGAGAACTTCTCGGCAACATTTCTGAAAAGCTCCAGATCACCAATTCGTACAGCCTGAGAAAAATAAAACCGTCTTGACCCGGGAGGGAAAAAAAAAAGTCTTTCTCAATGTTAAGCAAAAGCTGAAGAACCTAAACGAGGATTTGATCCAAAACATACTATACCAGACCTAATACAATTAAGTGTTATGCATTTTAAGTTTATTGTCTCAATTAAGATAGCATAATCAAGGGTATCCTCACACAAATTCTTCTCCTCCTCTCTCTCTCCCTCTTGTTTTCTTGTTTGTTTTTTTAGGTCCTCTTTCATAGCTAAAAGAAAGACAAATGATCTCTGACCATGATCTCTATTGTTCTATCAGTGGGTTTAATCAGGATCATCAGAAATATTCTAATGATTGCAATTCAAATACACCCTCTGTGCCATACAAATTGTCCATCTTCAAAAGCTAACATTTTAACGTAATTTTGAAAAGTCCCATTATTTTGTACACCCATTTTGGAAAGTAGATATCCTTTCTGGGACATCAACAAAGGGAAGGTAAAAAAGCCTGAGGAAGTATAGTTTTAAGTTGGAGTTATAATCGGATCAAATTCAGATAAGAGTATGCTTAATCAATTAATTCGAATCTGATTTTCTGCATTAATCATGAAATATTATATGGTTACAAACAATAGTTTTGATGCATGAAACTTAAGCCTTTTTAGTACTTTCTATTAGCAAAAAATTTGGATCCAGAATCGATTTTCTATTTGTATTTGGATCCAAACTCGGCTATGTCTTTAAAGTATCAGTTGTTTTGGACTTGAACTTGGATTCAGGTACATGTGGTACATACATACATACATATATATATATATATATTATGTAAAGGCTGTATATATTACTGCAACTTTGGTGTCTTTAAACCCAGCTCTGTATTTAAAGTATCAGCCCTATTCTACATGGGAAAACTGAAATGAATGACTCAAGTACGGGAAAACCTGGACTTACATTTGTCAATTCGAAGTATGGTCTTAAAGCCTTCTCCATGCCTTTCTGCATGAACACAGTCCTCTCTGGAATTTCCCCTAGCAGTAAGCGAACAATGATAGCCCACTTGTTGCATTGAACTCGAAAACCAAGTGCTGCAACAGGGGCTTTCCGAGCAGCTTGTAGGAGGGATTCTTTTGCATCTGTATACTCCAACTGAATTGTCCTGATCTTTCCTAGGTAAAAGAGGTAGCGGCAGAACTGGACAATAGAATGGTTAGTGTCAGAATGTGCAGCTTATAAGTGGAAACCTTTGAAATAGACATAAGCCTCTGGTTGACTGGTGTAATCAATGCATCAGTGAGATTGGCAACTAAAACAATCCTCCAATCCCACTCAAAAAGGGGAAAAAAGGATAGTGCCTTGTTCTATGGCAACTGGATCTCTCATATTTATTTTTTCAAAAAATCCCAAAATTTTCACATATTTTCCAATTCCCTATAAGTTATGGACCAAGATTAATTTTATGCCAATATGTTACAAAAGTACCTAGTAAACACCAGTCATGGGATATAATTAAAAAAGAAAAAACAGTGATGGGATAATGAGGGGATGGCTCATATTAGCTGTCGAGTGGGGTCCACTATTAAAAAACTAATTTTTTTCATGTGAATCCCATGTTTTATTCACTTTTTTCAAAGCGATTAGGCGGCAGTTGCACAATTCATGGTTGCAAATATCTTTTCTCAATGGACATATAGCTACATGGTAAAAACAATTGAAATTTACCTGCTGATTTGAATGGGCTTCAAATCGAGGTGCCTTTGACCTAAGCTTCTCTGCTTGATCAAATAAGTTGTAATGAAGGTAGTTGCGAAGCAACAAGTTAAGAAGTGTTTCCTGCATTGCGCCATTCCACATATAAGAAAGTAGTAATATAAACGCCCATGCCTCTTCAACAGAAAATTACCTGACCCAACTCATCATGGCGCAGGGTTGCAATTCGGTGCAGAGCAAGGAGGTTACTGTTAATGCAAGTGTGTCTAAGTTAGTCATTGATCGATAAGAATCAAGTATTCATGACATAGAAAAACTCACCCTCGAATTTCAGCAAGATCTCCAGTGAGCTCATAGCAAAGAGAGTAATAGAAGTAGAGCCTGGATGCTAGGACATCAACAGTTCTCCTATTCAGGTTCTTCAGTCGGGCAATGCTTGCTGAGGCACAAGCTTTTGCCTGAGAGACAACAATGTGATGTTTTACACCATATGTCCAGGGTTATTTCTTTTTAACACCTCAATCTATTAATGTTACCTCATTGTATCTCTTCTGATCAATCAGAAATATTAGGATGAGCAAATAGCAGTAAATCTCCAGCTCTGGTAATGAGTGTTTGCCAGGAGTTTGAGTTGTGGATGTTGCAGTGTCAACATCCATGTCATGTACATTGTCCTGTAACCAATCCTCAATAGTTGAAGTGCTTTTTTTTAAAAAAAAATAGGAAAGCATTCATTCTATTAATAAAAGTAAGGCATAGCCCAAGTACACGGGTCATTTACAAGAGAACCACCTAGCTAGAATTATAAACCAATTCCCATAATTGAAGTGTTTAAAAACATGAAGAATATTTGACATATAAACTATGACTGGCGAATTAACAATACGTATTTCTTGGGCTTTGGCCTCTCGGCAGGACAGGGAGGCAATCCTCAACTCAAAATCCCAGGGTTTTGGGGTATCTGGTCTAAACTCTGCCCCATAATGTCCCATAATTATTTACCAAAGTATAGCTGCCATTATTATACGGCAGGAAAGCTTAAGATATGATCTAATTCCCTAGATTACACACTGTGCATCCCTCTGCCCGTACCTTTATGCTCGGATTATTACTCCAAAACTACATATCATTCCATGCACAAACATGCAACTTTTATCGACAACAGGAACTACAAGAAGAACCAAAATCACAAGGCCATCAACGTTACCTTCGGAAGATACGAGGACAACCGACTGTGCAACTCAGATCCCGGGGCGACAGCGAAACCGAGGAACGCAGAAAGAACCTGCGCATTTAACTTCCGCCTCAGGGCCATGGTGAGTCGGACCACACGCACAATTCGTCGGACCTCCCGGGCATACGCACCAGTCTCAATGAGAGACGCAATCTCCTTCAAATCTGAAGCATTACCCATAAAATACAGATTTCGCCCAATCCAAATCAAACATTCAAACTTCAACACCAATTTTCGAGTATGAAAAACGCAATCAAACCCCAACTAATCAATTTAGAAATTTAACAAGAAGAACGGAGATTTAGACCCAAAATACATATAATATACTTTACTGGTATGTAAGGATGATCTTACGGTGGAGAGTTGACGGAGGAGAGGAAGAAGCTGAATTAGAGGGAGCTGGGAGCTCCTTCATCTCTACGTCTTGGGTCATGTTCGACGGAAGTTTGACGGAAATAGACCTTGAACTGGGCTGGAGATAGGGTTTCGCCTACTTGTTCAACACTCCAAGTCGAGAAGAGATGGGAGATAGAAATGGGGAAGGAAAGGAATTAGATGAAAGAAAAGGAAAAATGTTAAAACGACAAGGCGAGCTGTATTAGCCAAAGTTAAAAAGGATATTTTTAATAAATATGAAATGGATTTTACTTGTTATTATATTTATATATTCACATTGGAATAATTTTTTTTTATATATCATTAAAATAAAATAAAATGAATTTGATTTTGATTATTCATATCAAATTTTTACATTGAATTATCTATTTATTCATTATATAATAAGGAGTAATTAATAATTTAAAAAATATTTAATTTTTTTAATTATTATTTTATTTAATTTTATTATATTTGACCATTCTACCTATTATATATTAATTAGTAATTATATTCTGATTAAATTATGTTAATTAGTAATCATATTCTAAAAAAAAAAAAAAGGTCTAGTACCATGCGAGGCCCCTCAGCACATGAGTCGTGCATTAATGGTTTTTTTTTTTTTTTTTGAGTAAACTGAAGCCGTGCATTAATAATTATTTAGAAAATATAGACATTTACTTGAAAATAGTTAATTTACTTGAATCCGTACCCCTCAAATAGTTAATTTACTTGAAGTCATGCCTCCCAAATATCACTTGATGATATTACTTTCATTCAACTTGAAAGTAGATATGAAAGAGAGAATAAATGATAAAATATACATTTGGTGTATCTATTTTGATGTTCATTGTAACTAAAGTCCAAATATTTAGATTTTAACTAATCTATTGTGATGATATTTTGGGATCTAATAGCTAAATATATGATGGATTTAGCTTTTAGCTAATTTATTGATGATGCTCTAAGTATTGGCAATGGTAAACCATTGTCAAGTCTAAAATTTGACTAAAGCTAAAATTATTGGAGATATTAAAACACATTGAACTATCCATCCAAAAGTCAAAATAAAAATATAATATTAGATATTTTAATAATAATTTTTTTAAATATTTTGTAAATACACTCTATATATTAATTAGTAATTTAATTTTTACTTAAGATTATTGTTTCCCAACTATTTTTTTCTTTAACCTAATTATCCAATAGTTGCATTTGAGAATATTTTGAGTAAAATATTGTTTTTGAGATGATTAGTGCTGACTAAATTTGGAGAAAGTGATGAATTTATTGTAACTCAAAAGTGGAGCGTATGTTTGGTAAGTGAGAGTACTTCACTTATTCTTTACTTTATTATTACTTTTTACCTACTTTTCTACTATTCATTACTTTTCACCTACTTTTTACTACTATTCAATATTTTATTATTACTTTTTCATTACTTTTTCACTACTATTCACAAACATTCACAACACTTCTCAACACTTCTCACCATCCAAACATACCCTAGTTTTGACTACTCAAGTGCAAATCACTTTTGAGTTACTTAACCAAAATTTGGCTAGGCATTGCCATTAGGCCAGTGCTCTTAGGCCCTTAAAGAATAAAGACGGTTGAAAACCTTTATACTATTTCTCAAAAAATTTTAAAATGTCTCAAAAATGAAAAACGATTTCATCTGTTCAATCTAAACATATTTAAAGAAATTTTCTGCTAAGAATTTTCACTTATAATATTTTTATTTTAGTGAAAATATAAATATAAATCTCAAAATGATTTTACAAAAATAAAAAATAAAGATTATTTTTATTCTCCTTGTTTCGGAAGTGTTTCGCATGCACAGTTGGACCTCCTCAAACAACTAGGAGTTAGCTTCCTTCTTACACAAACACAATTTAAAGATGACTCAGAGTTGATCTGGGGATCCTTCGATGCCTAAATCAGTTTTCTCTATCGAAATTTTGATAGAAGTTTATGCCTCCTCTTGGTAGTTTGCTTTTATACCAAGTATGGGAGAGCATCTTGCATAGGTTGCTAGGGGTAGTCCCATCACCTTCATACTCCGGCCGCCTTAGGCATTTTAATGCAACATGGTGTATTGGAAAAAGGTAACTAATGCGGCATGGGTATCTGACAAATACGTCGGTGACCTCTCAGCCTATATCAGTGGCGCCTGCCTTTTCCATTTTCAGGATGCGTGTGATGGTTACTTATTCCACACGTCCTCCAACAGCCGCAACTCACAAGTGCCTGGGACGTGCCTAAGGCAATCAATGTGACGTTGCATACCGGAGAAAGGTAACTGATGGTCTCCAAATGATCACTCCCAAGTGTAGAAGTCGATTGTAATAATAAGGAAATCCCAATGTCATTTCCACAAGGACAAGGGTGTTTCAAACACTTCAATGCCCACGAATTTAGAAATCAAAGTATAAGAAGAAAAATGTTTAAAAATCAGACAAGTGGAGAATTTGTTTTGATATGAAAGTGGTTATTACACAATGAACTATTTACTGTCAATGGAATGTATGTTTGAGCATGGGGGATTTCAGATTCACAATCGTTGGGAAATTGAAATAACTAATAAACATCAATACTCAAGAAAGTAAAGCAATTAAAATAAAACAATGGTAACTCTTGATTTTACCAACTTCAGATTAGAAAAACATTCAGGATTTAAAGGCAAAGATTAATGTAAAGGCAATTTGACAAACACTTAGGTTGCGAGGTATTACTTCCTCTGATTCAACATTTCACAAGAATTTATGGGTACCACTCATCAATTACTAACTCAATCAAAATATTAATAACTCAAAAATTTGGAAATACATGTTCAGATTTCTTTGTACCAAAACTTAGAAAATTCCTCATTATAGCTACAACTAGATTTTACTTTAACATTCGGCTAAAGGAAACCTTGATTAATTCAAGATTCTGTTGTGCCTTATGTCAATAATAGAAAAAGAGCAAGCGAATCTTTCAAACTCCCAATTTTTAGAATTTGAGTTTCAACAACATGAAGCATAGAATGTTTACAAAGATTCATAAAATATTGAGGAAAAAAGGAAGCTTTTACCGCAACCCAAGTTTTAGACTTAGTTGATCTTCCCCATTGTGAATGTGAAAGATCGACACAAGAAAAATCCTAATTTCCTTCGATGATTTGCTATAGAATGTAAAAACAGAGAAACAAACTTTTGCTCCAAACCAACACACCCTCTCTGTTATTTCTGCCCCTTTTTATACCCATTTCCAGCTTCTCTTTCTCTCTCTGTGCCACTAATTCTCCTTTCTCCAGCATGCTCCCGTAACCGTTTCACCCTTTCCCTTTCTCTCTTTCTTCTTGATGGTTTTGTCTGAAGCTTTCTTTTTTCTTCTTCTTGGGTCAACTTTCGTGGGCCTTACTCCTACACTATATACTCTTAGTTAGTTTAGACTTTATTCAAGCCTAATAACCTGAGCCCATGTTCATTCTTTTAAGGGATAAATAGTCGTTTCACATGCCACAGGTCCAGTTGCCATACCGTGTTTGATTAATACTATTTTTTAACAAATAAAGCTTACTTAACTAGTGTACTAAGAGTATTAATAACAATATAATTGCTCATTTATCACACCCTCTAACTGACTTTTTGCTAGTCTCTAGCAAATAAAGTGATTGACATCATAGAAAAAGGAGGTTACCAACTGTTTTTCCTCTAAAACCAAAAACTCATGCTATGAATCAAAACTTACTGAGGTTAAAAACACTAGAAATAGATTGATCAGAAATTTAGTGCCAAGAGAAAGGTTTATACACTGTATAGTCAATCAACTGAGAGAGATAAGTGTAATAAAGTCTTGCTTTCCTTTCAGTGCCTGGGTGTAGGTTCAGAATTCCAGAATCGACTACCAAGAGGCATTAGAAGTTTCAACCACAGTAGTTGATCTGAGATGATCACATGGTCTTACTCTAATTCAAAATCATTGTACTGTTGGCTTTCACGTTATTACACTTTAAAATGCTCATTCTTTCTTATTTGTGGAAGGCCCAATAATAGGTAGTCTTTTCCAATACACAAAAGAAAAACTATGTATGAGTGTTTTTTTTTTTTTTTTTTAATCTTTGACTTGTCCCTTTTCTCATTTGATTCATTTCTTTATCGGGTTTTTTTCCTAAGCCATTAGGATATGGTTCATTGGAGCCTCAAACAACTAAAGTGTAAATCAACAAGTAATGACACACTGGTGTCTTTCTATTTATTCTGAGCATGTATGTGTGTGCTCAGCCAGACTTTGACATCTATCCCTTGGTTTAAGCAACTAAATAAAATGGATAAACTTCCCTTTTGACCTAAATTCTAAATCAGATTGAATTTTAAGTGTTTTATAACCTCAACAAATTAATTCAAAGCACAACATGTTCGAAAATAAGGATGTTAATTTGCTACTGACTCATTAACAGTACTTCCAAGGGTGGATCAAAATGTGTCTAAGGCATGCAAAACTAAGTTCTCTCCCCCTTTTAATAGACTGTAACATTGTCTTCAATGATGCAAAACAACTAGAAATGTATGAGAAAAATAACATTGCAATGAAAGAGTTTGAGCAACAAAAGAAAACATCTAAAGGAAAAGAAAACCAGAAGACAAAGAAAAAAATATTTGTGGAAGAAGAAGAGAAAATACCTGATTGAGTTTGAAGAAGACAACTAAAGAAAAACTAAATGACCAAAACATAAAAGAACTAGTTGACATATCAAAATATCAAATCAACTTGATTCTAGAACTGCATTATTATTTAGGCCAAGCAAATGGAGAGTAGACTCTTTAGGTGAGAAATTAGAAATGAAAGGCTTGAGTTTTTGACCTGAACTTTGAAAGTGTTGCCACTATGAGGCTTCATGATCTCCACAGCACCGAGGAGAAAAACAATTTTGACCATATATGGACCACTCAATCGAGACCTTAATTTGATAGGGAACAAGTGTAATCGAGAATTGTACAATAACACTTGTTGATTAGGCTCAAAGGTTTTATGTTGGATATGTCTATCATGGAATTTATTCAACATTTCCTTGGACAACTTGGAGTCATTGTAAGCATCCATTCTATGCTCATCCAATTCAGCCATTTGTTATTTTCTTACAAAGTTAGCCTTGTTAGTGTTAAAATTGAACTGTTTAATGGCCCAGTATGTCCTATGTTCTAACTCTACAGGCAGATGGCAAGCCTTACCATAGACTAGTCTATATGGAGACATGCCCAAAATGGTTTTATAGGTTGTTCTGTTAGCCCAAAGAGCATCAGATAAACGTAGTGACTAGTCATTTTTGTTAGGGCTAACTGTTTTCTCAAGAATGTTTTTTATTTTCTTATTGGTTAGTTCAGCTTGTCCATTGGTTTGAGGATGATAGGGTGTAGAGACTTTATGATGGATGCCATACTTTTTCATTAAAGCAGAAAATGTTTGTTGCGAAAATGTGTGCCATTATCACTGATTATGGTCTTAGGCATGCCAAACTTTGCAAAAATGTTTTCCTTTAAAAATTTTAAAATAACCTGATGATCATTGTTTTTGCAAGGAACTGCCTCAACTCACTTAGAAACATAATCAACAGCAAGTAAAATGTACAAATAGCCATAAGAAGAGGGAAATAGACCCATTAAGTCTATTCCCCAACAGTAAAAAATTTCAATCACTAATATAGGCTGCATCAGCATCATATTTCTCCTAGTGATTTCTCCTAATTTTTTACAAGGTTCACAGGCCTTGCAAAATCTATATGCATCTTTGAACATAGAGGGCCAATATAACCCACTCTGAAGGATTTTGGCTACTATTTTGTGGGCTAAAAAATGCCCACCACAAACTTCTGAATGACATAAGGATAAAATACCAGAAATTTCAGTATTAGACACACACTTCCTAATAATCTGGTATGAGCAACACTTAAATATGTATGGATCATCATAGAAAAAATACTTAGCTTCAGCCTTTAATCTTTTGATGTCCTGAGTAGTCCATTGATGATGAGTTTTTCCTGTGACCAAAAAATTCACAAGGTCAGCATATCATGGTAAAGTTTCAACTGAAAATGATTGTTCATAGGAAAATAGTCAGAAATTAAAAGAGATTGTTCAGAAATTTCAGATGTAGGCCGAGATAAATGATTTGCCACTACATTTTTCACCCCATTTTTGTCTTTTATTGTGAGATCAAACTTCTACAACAGGAGAATTCACCTTATAAGTCTCGATTTTGTGCCCTTCTTTGAAAATAAAAATTTCAATGTTGCATGGTTAGTGAAGATTATAACAAGTAAACCAAGAAGATATGATCTAAATTTGTCCAAGGCAAAAACTATAGCAAGTAATTCTAACTTGCTATGTCATAGTATATTACATGTGGCAGCTTATTTCTTCTCTGCCTAAGGACAACCCCTACAGCAAAGTTGTTGGCATCACACATTAGTTCAAAAGGGAATGTCCAATGAGGAGGCTGAATGATAGGTGCAGTGGTGAGAAATGATTTTAATTGATCAAAACAGTTTTGACATTCATTGATCCATTCAAACTTGAAATCATGCATTAGGAGTTGGCAAAGAGGTTTAGAGATAAAATTAAAATTCTTTATAAATCTTCTGTAAAAACCAGCATGACCTAAAAAAGATCTAACATATTTTACACTCTTAGGCACAGTCAAGTTTGAAATTAAATCTATTTTAGCCTTATCAACCTCAATGCCTCGTGAAGACACAATGTGTCCAAGAACTACGTCCTGCTGAACCATAAAATGACGTTTTTCATAGTTTAACAGTAACTATTTTTCTTCACACTTGGTTATAACAACTTGTAGGTTAGTCAAGCAAGCATCAAATGATTTTTCAAAAACTGAAAAATCATCCATAAAGACTTCTACAATATCTTCAATTAAGTCACTAAAAATGCTTAGCATGTATCCTTGAAAATTGAATGGGGCATTACTTAACCCAAATGGCATTCTTTTAAAGGCAAAAGTGCGGCCACTCTTGTAGGCACTAATTCCCCCTCGTTATTTTCTATCATAGTCACACCAGATTTTTTTGAAACAACTTGGATTGGATTAACCCATTTGCTGTCTGTAATGAGATATATGATGCATTTGTCTAATAATTTTAAAACTTCAGTTTTTACTACTTCCTTCATTGTAGGATTTAGTTTCCTTTGCATCTCCCTAATAGGTTTTGAGTCCTTTTCTAAATATATCCTATGTGTGCAAATAAAAGGGCTTATACATTTGATATCAGCAATGGACCAACCAATGGTTGCTTTATGTTGTTCCAAAACTGTCAGCGACTTACCCTCTTGGTCAAAAGTTAGCTGAGCAGAGGTCACTACTAGAAATGAGTTATCAGGACCTAGGTAAGCATATTTTAGCTCTGATGGTAAGAGTTTTAGTTCCAACACTGTGATCTTTTCTGTGGAAGGCTTTACAGATGCTGGCAGTGATGGCAATGGCTAAAATTTGAGCTTCCACTGCACCTCAGTGGAGTTTCCTGCAGCACGAGCAGAGGAAATATTATTAGTAGAATCAATTAAATCAATGGAGTTCTCTAATTCCTCTCGTTATTCATTACAATCATATTTCAGCAAAGGATTTTCAACAAGAAGGGATTCTAGTGCATTGACTCCTTGAATTTACTCGAGTTCCTGAGGTTACCTGCACAAATTGAAAATGTTTAATTCTAAAGTCATATTCCCAAAGCTTAGTTTTAAGACACCACTCATACATTTAATTATGACATTAAAGGTTGCTAAAAATGGTCTCCCTAAAATCATAGGTGCTGAAGAGTTTGATTGAGCTGGTAGTTTCATAACCAATACCACAAAATTTACTAGGTAATAGAATTTATCTACTTGGACCAAGACATCTTTAACCACCCCTTGGTATTTTGATAGACCTATCAGCTAGCTGTAAAATAATGGAAGTGGCTTTTAATTCTCCCAACCCCAACTGTTCATACACACTAAAAGGTAGCAAGTTAACCCTTGATCCCAGGTCAAGTAAAGCTTGACCAATTTTTGAATTTCTAATGACACAAGAAACGGTGGGTGATCCAGGGTCTTTAGACTTAAGTAGTATGTGATTTTGAATTATTGCACTGACTTGCTCAGTGAGGAAAGCCTTTTTCTACACATTTAACTTTCTTTTCACAGTGTATAAATCCTTTAAAAATTTAGCAGAAGCAGAAATTTGTTTAATAGCATAAAGAAGAGGAATATTAATTCTAACTTGCTTAAAATTTTCAGGATTTCAGCATGCTGTTTTTTTTATGCAGAGAAAGCAAACGATGTGGGAATGGGGCATATATGTGACATGCATTTATTTCAGATTCTAACATGTTTGGCTCACATTTATCTTGAGGAGGATTAATATTTTTACCTGAACTATTTGCACTATGTGTAGGAATGTCCACAATCTTACCACTCCTTAGAGTTGTAATTGCTTTTACTGCTTTCACATTGGCTCCATCGACATTACTCTGAATGTGTGGAATTTTTCCTTGAGGGCTGGGTTGTGGATGAGTTAGAAATTTGTCTTTCTCTTGGGCACTTAAGGTAGTGGACTCTTGTAAGTGTTCCTCGGATGTCATTGATGGCTTGTGAGTTCTGATTATTTAACGTGGTTTGACTTTGCATGAACTGTTGTAGGCTAACAGTTAACTATTGCATTGAATCCTCCACATTCTTTTTCTACATTAGAGGGGTTGACTGCCAAACTGTGCTGGTCCTTGTGTTGATGATGACTAAGGAGGGTACTGTGTTGGTCCCTGTGTTGATGGTGCAGGTTGTTCATTCCTCCAGCTGAAGTTTGGATGACTTCTCCAACTTGGATTGTAAGTGTTAGAATATGGTCTAAAAAAATTCTTCGAAATCATATTTACAGTATTGGATTGATCTAGCAAAACTTTCTTAAAAGTAGTAATTGTTGGGCATGCACCAGTCACATGCCCTGAATCCTCACATATATTACATTTTTCAAGAGTTGATGGTAAAACATGTATTTCATTAACTTTCTTTAGCTCGAGAGAATCTAACTTCTTAGTAATTAATGCAAGTCTAGCATGTAAATCATCAACTTCTTTCAAATGATATTTACCACCCTCACTAACAGATTTTTGATTTTTAGACCTATCATACAACTCTGAGACATCCCAAGATTGAGCATTCTCGACCAAGTAGTCAAAATATTCAAAAGCTTTCCCAGGTTCTTTGTTAAAAAATTCATCATTACATATTGTTTTTACGAATTGCCTCATTTTTTTGTTGTAATCTCTCATAAAAAAAAACTTATGACCCTCCAATTCTCATATCCATAATGGGGACATGTATTTAACAAGTCTTTAAATCATTTTCAGCAATGATAAAATGTTTTCACATCTTTCTAGCTAAAATTTATAATTTGCATTTTTAAGGCATTGGTTCTGTGCATAGGAAAGAGTATTTTTAGAAATTTAGTTTGCATTTACTGCCAAGTCCCGATAGACCTTGGCCTTAATGAGTTCAGTCAAGTCTTAGCCTTGTCCTTTAGGGAAAATGTAAAACCTAATGACCTCTTCAGTGCATGTTCTATCTATGAAAGTTGAGCAAACTTCTTCAAATTCTTTGATGTGCAAATAGAGATTTTCATATTCCATACCATGAAAATGTAGCAGCAATGGAATCATCCCAAATTTGAAGTTAAAATTGTTTGCATTCAAAGGTTGACTGATGCAAGAGGGTGGACTGGTCCTAACAAGCTGTAAATATTCTCTAAGTGTCCTGTTTTGATTCATCATTTCCCCATTATTATTATCATTTTCAGCTATGGTACTTTAACTGTCAGATGATGATTCCAATGAGATGGAAACAAAATTTGAAGATGTTAATGACTCTGTCCTAACTAGTCGAGATGTATGGCCCCTAATCCAACCAGACATACAAATAAAGACAGAAAAATAAAAACAAATAAGAAGCAAACAAATAAAATGGAAGAGAACATATATCACCCAAGTCATGAAGAGGTTCAAAGCTCCACAAACATCCTCTCAACAATAAAATAATGTTCTGAAAACACCAATTGTCCCTCGCAACGGCGCCAAAAACTTGATTGTCTCCAAATTATCACTCCTAAGTATTAAAGTAGATCATTTGTAATAATAGGAAAATCTCAAGGTCATTTCCACATGGACACAGGTGTTTCAAACACTTCAATGCCTCGTGAATTTAGAAATCAAACTATAGGAAGAAAAGGTTTAAAAATAAGACAAGTGGAGAATTTGTTTTGATATGAAAGTGGTTATTACACAATCAACTATTTACTATCAATGGAATGTATGGTTGAGCATGGAGGATTTTAAATTCACAATCATTGGGAAATTGAAATAACTAATAAACATCAATACTCAAGAAAGTAAAGCAATTAAAATAAAACAATGGTAACTCTTGATTTTACCAACTTCAGATCAAAAAAACATTCAGGATTTAAAGGCAAAGATTCATATAGAGATAATTTAACAAACACTTAGGTTGCGGGGTATTACTTCCTCTGATTCAACATTTCACAAGAACTTTTGGGTACCACTCATCAATTACTAACTCAATTAAGATATTAATAACTCGAAAATTTAGAAATACACGTTCAGAGTTCTTTGTACCAAAACTTAGAAAATTCCTCACTGTAGCTACAACCAGATTTTACTTTAACATTCAACTAAAGGAAATCTTGATTAATTCAAGATTATGTTGTGTACCAAAACTTAGAAAATTCCTCACTGTAGCTACAACCAGATTTTACTTTAACATTTGACTAAAGGAAATCTTGATTAATTCAAGATTATGTTGTGCCTTATGTCAACAACAAAACAAGAGCAAACGAATCTTTCAAACTTCCAATTTTTAGAATCTGAGTTTCAACAACATGAAGCATAGAATGTTTACCAAAATTCAGAAAATATTGAGGACAAAAGGAAGCTTTTACCGCAACCCAAGCTTTAGACTTAGTCGATCTTCTCCATTGTGAATGTGAAAGATCGACACAAGAAAAGCCCTAAATTCCTTCAATGATTTGCTACAGAATGTAAAACCAGAGAAATATACTTTTGCTCCAAACCGACACCCCCTCTATGGTATTTCTGCCCCTCTTTATACTCATTTCCAGCTTCTCTTTCTCTCTCTGTGTCACTAATTCTCCTTTATCCAGCATGCTCTCTTAATCATTTTACCCATTTCTTTTATTTCTTTCTTCTCGATAGTTCTATCTAAAGCCTTCCTTTTTTTTTTCTTCTTGGGTCAACTTTCGTGGGCCTTACTCCTGCACTATATACTCTTAGTTAGTTTAGACTTTATTCAAGCCTAAGAGTATTAGCATTGGCTTCATCAAAAATCTTGCTAAATATAAAATTTGATGAATTTCATCAAAATATGACTGCATTGGATTAGTCAAATAGATAAATGTGAAATTTTGAGCTACAGTAATTATATAAGTTTCTTCAAATTTGAAGGTCTACTATTCATTTATTAAATATATTTTTTATTTACTTTTAATCTCCAAATGTCTTTTTTATTCACGTTTAATCTTCAACCGTCTTGTAATAATAATGTAAGAATCAAATTAAATTATTAATCAACATATTATTAGTGTAATTGTAAAATATGAAAAAAAATAAAAATATTTTTATTAAAAAAATAATATTATATTATTATTTTGATAAATTCAATGGCTAATTCAATGTGGAGTTATGGCTAGGAAAGTTTTGGATTTATAGAAATCATGTACTTTTTATCAAACTTTAAAGATAACTTTGATGAAGATAATACTAATGCTCTAATAACCTGAGCCCATGTTCATTTTTTTAAGGGGTAAATAGTCATTTCACATGCCACAGGTCCAATTACCATACTGTGTTTGATTAATATTCTTTTTTAACAAATAAAGCTTACTTAACCGGTGTACTAAGAGTATTAGTAACAACATAATTACTCGTTTATCAGTAACCAATGCGGCATGGCCTCTGACAATTTCGCCGATGACCTCTCGGCCTACGTGGGCGGCACCTACCTTTGTCAACTCTTGTTGGAGCTTCATCATTTTTTCTCGATCCCTTTTTTTTATCAATTCAAGGGTCTCTTGGCTGGGCCGACTGGATCCTATGGCTATGAGATGAGATTCTTGTTTCCCATGAGGCTCTGGGTCGAATAGATCCTCGGACCGAAGGATGGGCTCTTCTTATTTCCTTTGAGGGGGGGGGGGTGTTTATCCCACTCCTACTTTCTTTTAACAAACTTATTAAAAATACTTCTTAAATTTTTTGTTAAAAAAAAATCATCTCAAAATCTTTCAAACTTTTATTAACCAAACAAACCCATGACTTGGGTGTATAAAAGAATAGTATAAACATGATAATGCAAGTCGATATCATCAAGTTAGCACGCCGCTATACTCTATTTTAGGTTCACTTTTATCTTTAAAATAAATATGTTTCAAAAACTAAAAAAATCCTAATTTGACATAAAAAGTAGTAACTTAGGAAATGTATTACTTTACATTTAATAGTTTGAGTTTTAAATTAGAATTATTGACTTAATTAGATGTATTATTTTTCATTTAATAAATTTAATTTAATTGCATATATTATTTATTCTTCACTTACTAGCAAGTTTAATATGTCCTTAGGTTTTTACCGAAAAGAAGCCAAACCGTATGGTTCCATAAAATCTCGACAGAAATTAAAAAATCTTCACAACTTCTTAACACTCCACACTTCGCATTATTTTTAATTTTTATTATTTTTTTCTTTTATCAAATATTTATTATATGAATAATGAATAGAAAATTTGAAATAATTTAAAAAGAATAAACTCAAAAAAAAAATTTAAAAATTTAAAAAAATGTGCAATGTGGTGGAGGTTGTGTAGCAAAGCTGTCACATACCGACATGCTACTGAGACAATGGTTGCCACGCGGCCTATCAAAGGACAAAAAATTAGTTTTAACAATAATTAAAATAAATATAACTATATACAAATAATAATAATAAAAAACATTCTTGCTCCATATGATTTATGAGTGATGCCAGGTTTTTTTATTATTTTTCTTTTTCACATTTTTTAATATCTTTGTCACATTTTTAAAAATAAAAAAATATAAATACACTAATAGTAATTTTTTAATTAGTAATTAAAATAATTAAGTACATGAGCGGTCAAAACGATGTGGTAAAATAAGAGAACAAACTAGCATTATTCATGATTGAGATTATACAAAAGTAATCTTACAAATAGACGTGACTTAACGTGATCCGTTAGATCTATTTTACAATAAAAATAATTTTACAGTCTGACAAATTACATCAAATCGCATTAGTTTATGAAATTAATTTTGTAAAATCACTTTGTGAATAGAATATTTCTCTTGATGATTTATTATGATTTACAGCATAAAGAAATTTTTGGATACTTTACAGCAGCAACATGTATAGCACACATGTAGGAGGTTTTTTTTTTTATGGAAACAAACTCATTTCATTAATAAAACGAAGTTACAAATGTGACTTATACACGGAAAATCCAGACTATAAGCCAAACTACGCATCATATATGTGAATTCTCCACACACAAATTTCTTTGTGACGGACATTGTCTCAACTTCTAGGAACTCTCTCTAAACAGAGAAAGCGCTCTGTAGAAACAGAACTTCACGATCCCTTCTGTCCTCACAAGGAGGAAGAGTACAGAACACTGTTATGGATATTAAATCCAAAAGCCTATTTCTATTATAATACTAGTTAAATTAACAATAAATAAACTACAAATAAAACCACATAACCAAACTACAACTCCACAAGCACTAGCGTGAACCCGGACGTCAACACATGTAGGAGGTTTAATTTCTCAACAAGGACGGCAACTTGTAATTTATTAATAGTCCCTTATTTATGATGAAGGAATATATGACTACAATTAATTACTCTTTTAGCAGTAACATAAAACCATAAAAAAACCCACACGGAATCTAAAAACATTTTGTCCAAGGACAGCTCGGCGATTACAAATGAAATCATCCAAAACCAAAGCCTCATAGAGAAGTTTACAAATAGTTCCAAACATAGTGAACTCGAAGTGCAGGAAATCCAGCCCAGCACATATACGAGGTTGCAATATTCAAGAAATGTTGAGCTTTCCACAATCAAAATCAGCCATTTTCAACATGAAACCTGCCAAGAATCCAGCCAATGCTTTATCTCTTAAAAAGTTGATCATTTTTCCGCGACTCTCCTGTATAAAACCAGTCATAAAAGACACACTCATGAGCTCAATACTTCTCCATGCCCTCTCTTTGGCATACTTCTTCAACCCCATCTCAATTCTCTTATAGTCATCTTTTTCTTCTGTTTTTTCTGTTGGTTCTTTCAATAAAGCCTCAGCAAGACATCTGGCTAAAACAACACCATCTTCTAAGGCAGAACACCCGCCTTGCCCAATGTCTGGTACCAAGGGGTGGAGTGCATCTCCGGCTACACAGACATTGCCTTTGCTAATGTTTCCCCATAGTAGTTCCCAAGGATGTCTGTATCTTAATGGCAATGACATAAAGCCATCCAGCTCAGCATTTTCGAGCAGAGCCCTTGCTTGATCAGGTACTTTTCCAAGCCTACTCAGCAAAATTTGCTTTATTTTAGCTGGGTCTTGTTCTTGCTCTTCCTCTACAAGAATAAGAAGACGATCAAATGCGAGCAAATACCAAGTGAAACAAACAAACCAACCTTTCTGCTGGGGTCAAGGCCTAACCTTTGCTGGATGGAGTCCAAGTGACAAACCAGTAAACAGTACTGTCATCAACAGGGATGGCACCGGATCGAATACCTTTTCCAAAGAACTGCATGAACTTAGGCTCGAATCCATGACTACCCTCGAAATCCACGCATCCCCTGACGGCAAATCTCCCTGCAAAAGCTGCTTTCTTGAAACCAAGCCACGTTGCCACCACTGAGTTCACTCCATCACACCCAACCAACACCTTTCATTCACAATATTGACACCACAATTAAGGCTCAAGTGTTTACACTGATGGACACATGTAGGAGTTACATTCTTATTAAGAGCATTATAAATAAAATTTACGTTTCCCAAAATAATGATAATGTTCTTGGTATGATACAGCCATCATGCAGGGTAATTCTCCTTTTACACAAATTTGGGTTCTCTTTCTCTTAAGGATCACAAAGCGAGTTATTCTTTAGGCTTTCGCTTAACAGAAGAAAAACAATAAAGGGTACAACAATTTCACCTTGGTTTTGAGGATGGTTCCATCAGCAAGATGCACCAGCTTAAAGAAGCCCGATTCTTCAATACACACCACCTTGGAGGAGAACCTAACGGTGCCATTTGGGAGTTCCTTCACAAGGGTTTCCAACAGCAACTTCCTTCTCACGCAGCGAACTTCATGGTCTCCGCTGTGCACATCACAGTTCACACCCACCGCCAACCATCAAAGAAACTCAAACATCAGTCAACATTAAATTCATCAATTAACATTGGTTCCTGAAAGCAGGTCAAATAAAGGATTTTCCAAGAAAAAAAAAAAAACCAATGTTTTTTGCAGTTGGATGGATAAGACAATGAGGATGGTCATTGATCAGCAGTGTGCGTGATGATTTCATGTTTAATTTGTACTTACTGTTTCCCTTTGGCCTTAAATGGCAACTCTGAAGTTTGAAGTCCCGAAATTGTTGAAGTCGTCAAATTCCTGCACTAATTCCAGGACACTCGTAATATTACTTCTCTAAATAAAATCCCTTTTGTAATTTATCAAGCTGTTAGAAAGGTCAGATGGAATCGGGCCCACAAACTCAATCATCATTTACAGAGAACTATCTGTAATGCAAGGAGGCTATGATAAACAGAGGAGGACTCGGCATTACCCCTGAAGCCGTTTATGATGCTGCCGGAGAAAGTCACCAATGCCTAAGGCATCTAATGCCTTCCAAGCGTTGGTAAATGCTGTCAAGGCATATCCTGCGATCCTCAAATCATCCGATGATTCCAATACTAAGCTCCGAATACCCAACCTGCAACATGGTCCGAACAATTACAGACACAGCTACACCTACACACACAAAAGAGAGAGTGAGAGGGTACCTGTGAAGTCCTAAGGATGTTGCGAGACCAGCCACGCCTCCTCCCACAATCACTATTTCTTCAACTACTTCCATGAAGTTTCTGTGTTCGGCTTTTTTGCCACGATGGTCGAGCAGTTTTTACTTTGAGGATGAATTTATTTGGCTCAACAAAACAAGATGGGCGAAAAAGATGATAGGGAAAGAATAGAATGAGATGAAAGCAACAGAGTTGATGACGACAGCCAATACGCATGCTGTAGAAATAATTGTTGGGAAAATACAGATACCAGATATATACGTGCAAAAGAGAGAAGTAAAATAACAAACGTTTACTACTCTATAATATATTTAAAATTTTTTATTTTTTTATTATTTCTTTTTAAATATTTTTTAACATCTATAATTATTAAAAAAATTAAAAATTATACAACTTCATTAATAGTCAATTTCTTAATTATTAAATAAAAAATAAAACAAAATTCTAAAATAATAAATAAAATAATAGACTGATGATGTAAAATAATAAATCTATCATTATTCAAATTACAACGAGAAATTATGGTGCCGAGGCGGTAGGTCGTGATGGACAGTTTCTTTATAGTAGTTTTTGTTGCTTTTAGATTTTAACATGTATTAAGTTTCTTGACAAATTATTTTTAAAATACAACAACGTTAATATCAATTAATTTCATTTTACATGTACATCTTTAAATTTGATATAAAATAGCCAAATTTCAAAAAAAGAAAAACACAAATAAAGGAGAAAATGTTTTTCTAATTTTCTAGACGAAGATTCTTATTTATAAAAAGGAAAATGATAGAGTAATTATTCTCCTACTACTTATTTACTATTCTTTTTATATTTGATTTTTTTTACTTAATGATTAAGGAAATGACTATTAGTAAAATTATATATTTTTTAATTTTTTCTTAATGATTAATAATGTTAAATAAATATTTAAAAGAAAATGATAAAAATAAATAAATACACTATAAATAATAGATAGATAGTAAAAGAATAGTAACTCTATCACTACCTACCGTATAACATATGTTTTTGTGTAGCCCAATGGTTGACTTCTCTTTTCGTCACATGGCCTATGTTTCAAAAGAATTAATTAATAATATAGTTGAAGTTCTATTAAAACTTTATAAAAAGTAAAAAAAATTCATTCATAAGCAATTGAAGCTCATTGGATATCATAATCTTAAATTTTCGAAGTCCTCGTAGGATCAGTCCATTGTAAGTGGCACATCACAAATTTCACATTTTTAATTGAGATAAGTTCTGGTACTATTTGTAATAGTCTAATAGAAGGCCTAAACTATATGATCTATATTTTAAAAAAATTAGTCAATAATATAACTGGAATCCAATTAAATAAAATAATGGACAGATGATATGAGATAATAAGTCTATCATTATTCAAATTACAAAGAGAAATTATGGTGCCGAGGCGGTAGGTCATGATGGACAGTTTCTTTATAGTAGATTTTGTTGCTTTTTTATTTTAACATGTATTAAGTTTCTTGACAGATTATTTTTAAAATACATCAATGTCAATATCCGTTAATCTCATTTTACATGTATATCTTTAAATTTGATATAAAATAGCTAAATTTCAAAAAAAGAAAAACACAAATAGAGGAGAAAATATTTTTCTAATTTTCTCGATGGAGATTCTTATTTATAAAAAGGAAAATTATATAGTAATTATTCTCCTACTACTTATTTACTATTATTTTTGTATTTGATTTTTTTTATTTAATGATTAAGGAAATGACTATTAGTAAAATTATATATTTTTTAATTTTTTCTTAATGATTAAAGATGTTAAATAAATATTTAAAAGAAAATAATAAAAAAAATAAATATACTATAAGTAGTAGATAGATAATAGTAACCTTATCACTACCCACCAAATAACATATGTTTTTGTGTAGCCCAATGGTTGACTTCCCTTTTCGTCACATGATTTATGATTCAAAAGAATTAGTTAATAATATAATTAAAGTTCTATTAAAACTTTATAAAAAGTAAAAAAATTCATTTACAAGCAATTGAAGCTCATTGGGTATCATAATCTTAAATTTCCGACGCCCTCGTAAGATCAGTCCATTATAAGTGACACGTTACAAGTTTACATTTTTAATTGAGACAAGTTCTGGTACCATTTGTAATGGTCTAATAGAAGGCCTAAACTACATAATTTATACTCTAAAAAGATTAGTCAATAATATAACTGGAGTCCTATTGAAATCTTATAAAGAGTAAAAATTTATTCTTCTCAAATAATACAGAATCTCATATATTACTTACTTTTATCTTTATCATAAGACGGAATACTACAATTTTAATAATTTTAACTCTAAAAAGCAACAGTAACATCCCGCCAGAAACCTGAAAAATATCTTTCTTGGTTCGGACCATGAAGGCTGCTTAATGTTTTCAAAGTTTGATTTGCACCGTATCCACATTAGCAGCCATGTTTAAGCATTTTTTATTTTAACTCTAATAATCAACAATAATATCCCGCCAGAAACCAGAAAAATTTATTTCTTGGTGCGGACTATGAAGGCTGCTAAGGCCCGGTTTGGTTAGTAAATATAGATGAAAACATCTCATTTAGAATTATACCGTACAGTAATTTTAACTATTTAAAATAATATTTCATCTCTTAAATTTTGAAATGAACAGTAAATAAATAGTATAAAATAATAAAAACTGATATAAACAGTACATAAACAGTGCCACAATTTAATAATGAGACTCACAATTTTTTTTTTTTTGGAAAGATATAATCCAAACAGAGTAAAATAATTCTCAGAATCAATGGAGCTTCAATAATTTAATAAGATTTTTTTTTTTGAGTAAAATTAGAAATATTAATGAAAAGACATTCACTAGCTTATTCATAAATTGAACGAAAATAATGTTATTTGCTCATTCAAAATTTACGGATGATACTCTTGACCTGTCATTATTATGTGATGTCATTCGATTTATTAAAAAAAATTAAAAATATAAATATAAAAGGATAGAGAATTTAAATTTTCCGTTTTCAATTTTTTATATTTTTAGATATTTTCTTGGTTTAAATAAGTTTTTTATGTTTTGTAATTTTTAATAAATTGCGTAGTATTAAGTGATAATGTTACGTCAAAAACTTTCTAAACTGTGTAGTATGGAATGAAACCGGAATGAAATGGAAATCAATATATTAAAGCCTCGTTCATGTTATAAAATTTTTTATTTTATTTTATTTTATCTAAATATTATAATTTTTTTAAAATTTAACATAAAATATAATAAATAATTTAATTTTTTTAAATTTTAAAATAAAAATAATATTAAAAAAATATATTATAACGTTATTTTATTTAATTTCTAATTTATATCTCAACTTATCTAATCTTATCTCATTTGTAAAAATAAACGAGACCTAAGCATTAGTTTAGATAGTAGAGTATTTTGAGTTAGAATATTTTTTTATTATTTTATTATTATTACTATTTAATTTTTAATATATTTTTTTTATTCTTCCCAAAATATAACTATAAGAGAGTAGCTGGCTCACCAAACTCAATGTAAGTAAAACAGCTGAAAATATAATACAAAATAATAAATACATATCTAATAAGAGGGGGTAGATGGATCGGGATGGAATGACAGATGAGAGAAAAGTGGTGATTGGACGGATGGAAATGAAGCGGTAATGAGAGAGCGGTGACGGGACAGGGGTACCCATTTTAGGCAGCCTTTTGCATTGACAAGACTCTGATTTCAGCAAGTAATTGAGAATCTGATGAGATAAAATATACAAAGTTTCTCATTGCTGTTATCATACTCCTATTGGCTCTGTCTGTTTCCTAGCGCCACCCTCCCTAATTATTTAGATGAATGATATATACACTATATATTATATAATAATATTATAAAATGAAAATATTTTTATAAAATAATATTATTTTTATAATATATTTTATAAAAATATTTTTAATTTAAAATATAATTGTATAAAATATTATAAAAAATATTGTATAATTCATTTTTTAATTATTAAACTTTTGAGTGTAATCTTTTTGGGACATATTAATATCATTTGAAAAGACTAATAATTCCTGAGGATGAATTAATGAAAATTAGAATAAATATAGATATATAGTTCCCTACACCTAAGTATAAACAACCACAACATATGTTATATTAAATCCTTGCTTAAATTAGGAAAGCTTTTGGGTTGAAACACGTCCCGCTGAAGGTCTCACTCAAGAGTTTTGATTCTATTGAATCATTTCTTGAGTCTGCCAAGTTATCATTGGAGTAATAGATCTAGAAATTGAAGTCTCAGGATGAGTTTAGATGTTGAAGTGAGTTGAGTTGAGTTGAATTGAGTTGAGATAATAAAATATTATTAGAATATTATTTTTTAATATTATTATTATTTTGAGATTTGAAAAAGTTGAATTGTTTATTATATTTTATATTGAGATTTGAAAAAATTATAATGATGAGTTGAGATGAGTTGAGAGTAATTTATGTTCCAAACGCACCCTGAAGATGGCAGTGGGGATGTGCGCATAAGAAAGAGATGTTATGTGAAACGAAGACATCATAAGTAAAATCAAATAAAAAATCAAATATGTGATATAAAAATTTATATAATTCGATAACGTGTCTATATTTAAAAAAAATTTATTATCTTGAGGAATGAAAAAATATATTGGAGGTAAAATACACTCCTCAAAACATCCAAACGGTTCATAATAAACATAAATATAATATATAATGTTTCATGACGGAAGCACTAATTTTTTAATTATTGAATTATTCGCTCTAGTGAAACTCATCTTCTAGTGTTTGCTTGAGCATGTGGAGTGAGTGCCGAACAAACTTTTTGCCAAAGTTTCACTCCAGCATCCTGTCGCGTAAGCGTCAAGCGAACTTTCAATCTATATTTCTCAAGTCACAAACTGGATAAAAAAAACTTGTTTTGGCTTCACACCGGGACCCCACAAAATTTTTCCATGTTTGCTTTAACGGCCTATTGGCCCAAACCTATACTCCATGGCCCAAGCCTCATTGTAATTCTGCAAAAAAAGAAAAAAAAAGAACTTGATGAATCCTTATCGAGTCGGATCATCAAATTAAACGTAACAAAAATAAAATAAAAATCATACTCTACAAACCCAACAAGAGAGAGAATTAAAATAAAACTTCGTAGTTATGCCGAGGAAGTAGCAAAAAAAGGAAAGAATGATAGAAAATGAGAAAAAATAAGGGTGAGTTTGGATAAACAATTCAGATGAAAACATATCATCTAGAGTTGTACTGTACAATAGTTTTGGCTATTCAAACATAATATTTCATCTCTTAAGTTTTGAAAACATCCACTTAAATGAACAATAAATAAACAGTATAAAATAGTAAAAACTGACATGAACAATGCGTGAACAGTGCCAAAAGCTGACATAAACAGTATATGAACAGTGCAGGAACAATGAAAATTGACGTAAACAGTGCGTGAACAATGCACAATGGGACCCACCCCTTTATCAAATTCCAAAAAATCAAAACTATCTTATCTCATCTCACTATCCAAATATATTTTTTTACAAATTATCTTATCTCATCTTAACTCAACAAATCTCATTACTATTCAAAACATCTCATCTCATTTGAACTGTCTATCCAAAACCACACTAAATATTTTCAAAATTTGATTTGAACCGTATCCACAATGGCAGCCATGTTTAAGCACTATTCGACCTCTTATAAAGCCAGGTCTTAATACTTTTCAATGTTTTGGTTTGCACCGCATCCATAGTATTAGAAGCAATACATGTTCAAGCAAAACATATATAGAAGTTTTTTTTTTTTATTTTTTATAAAAGGATCACATATCATTCATAAAAAATGACATATAAATATGACTTTAAAAAGTCAATTACAAACATTAATAGTTCCCTAGCACACTACAATGGTTGACATGATCTAGTCTAGACGAAAAATCGCTAAAAACCTAAGTCTAAGGAATCTGTTGTACACATCCATGTCCCCGACAGAGAAATAGTAACTAGGTGACAAAACCCATACCCCGACTGAGTGGAGTAGAATACACCGACCCCATACACTGCCAAAGCAGAGAGGGGACATCACACCGTTCGGACCAAGGTTCGAAGAGACAAAATTTTTAGATTTTTTATTTTTTAAAAAAGATAAACAAGACACGAAATAAATAACAAAGAAAAACTACTGAAACAACAAAAAAGGACAATGCTCCGGCAGCTGCGATGGTGTGTGCAGCACACGCGCCACCCTGGAAGAAAACCGCAGGCCCCAGTGGAGCCGTGCGTGGCAACGATAAAGGTCTCTTGGCGGCGCAAGAAAGCCACTCACCGAACGCAACCGCAAATTTTGGGCCGCGCGTGCGGGCAACTCGTTGTTCCGTTAGGCGACGCCTTCGGTTTTGAAAATCGGCGATTGGGCAACGCCATGGAGAGGCATGTGCTCATCTATAGTCGCCGGACATTCCAAATTCGCGATTCTCCCTTATTTAGCCAGCAAAACACATCAAATATAAAAACGGAGCACTACATAGAGGGGACGAGGGGAGGGAGGGAGGGAGGGGAAAGGAGCTGAAGCTCCCACCCTCTCGTGACAGAACTGTAACGAGGGTTTAGAGGGAGACGGGTTCGAGAGGTTTCGTGGGCATTTCCAAAACATATATAGAAGTTGAACAACTGGTCTTAAAGAAAAGATAGATCCATCTTAACGTTAGCTCTATGGTAAAAAAGTAAAGAATAAAAATAAATGCTTTAATTATAAAAATATTTGATAAAAATAACTCACAAACTAACGTAACTTAATACAATACGTTAAATTATAAAATTATTTTTATTGTAAAATAAATCTAACATATCATATATATATATATATATATATAAAGATATAAAGTTATGTCAAACTTATTTTTGTGGAATATTTTTGTAGTTATATCACTTGTAAAAAATAAATGCTTTTTTTTATTATTACGTAAATTAGAAATAATAAATATTTGCTACAAGAGCAAAACATAAAGGACTTGGTATCTTGAAGCAGCAATTATACAAAGCATGATATATATGCATATAGATGCAATTAGGAAGCGGTAATTAATTAAGCTTCCCACAATCAAAATCAGCCATCTTCATCACCATCCTAGGAACGTACGAAGCCAATATTTTATCCCTTAAGAAGTCCACAAACAATCCATAGCCCTGCTGGATATAACCAACCATATAAGCTGTAGTAATGAGCTGAATGCTTCTCCACTTCCTCTCGTCAGCGTACTTTTTCAAGCCAGCCTCAATCTGCTTGTATTCCTCTCTTTCTATTTGATCAGCTCTCTCTTTTGTTGCCCCACTTGGCTCTTTCAGTAGAGCCTCACCAAGACACCTGGCCAAAACGACACCATCTTCCAAGGCAGCACAACCACCTTGGCCAATTTCTGGGGTCATGGGATGGAATGCATCACCGGCCACACAGACATTTCCTTTGCTAATATTTCCCCATACAAGCTCCCAGGGATGTCTGTACCTTAGTGGGGATAATATGATACGATCCAGATCATTGTTTTCAATAACAGCCCTTACTTCATCAGGAATTTTTCCTAGCTTGTGCAACACAAATTGCTTCATTTTAGCTGGGTCATCTCCCATCTCTCTCTCTTTATCTGCATTCTCTGCAAGATTATATATGCCAATAGCAAACAAAATGAATTCCTTTATTCCAGTACTGTTTTTCTCTTTTTAGGAATTTGTACCTTCTCAACCCAAAAACTATTTGTAAATCAAAGAATCAAGCAAACACTTAGTTGGGGATGATGTCTCACCTTGGCTGGAGTGAGTCCATGACAAGAACCAATAGACGGTGTTACCATCACAAGGAAGAAAACCCGATCGAAAACCTTTCCCAAAGAACAGCATGAACCTGTCCCCAAAACTATGACCGCTCTTGAAATCTACACAGCCCCTTATGGCAGATCTCCTAGTGAAAGCCGGTTTCTTGAATTGAAGCCACTTTGCCACCACTGAGTTTACTCCATCACACCCAATCAATACCTTCCATTCACAAAGTTTATACTCTTATAATAAGGTCTAAGCAATTATATCCAAAACACTTGAGATGATTTTAACCATATCATTCAGCCCATACACAACAAACATGTATTTAGCCCATTCGAATAAATATTTATTCAGCCTATTCAAACAAAGTAAGTTCTCACTTCTCAGTATATATTCAAATGCCCGGCACATAAATAAGGAAGACAGAGCACCTGTATGAACAGGAGCAAACCACCCTTCGGCTTCTGTTTACAGAGCAATACTAAACTAAAGGTCATAATCCAGTAGCTCCTATTTTGAGTGGGATCCTTCAACGAGGTTCTTTTCTTTTTCCTTAATTTGTTATTTTTTTTTTTTGGTCCGAAATATGTACCCAGAACTTAAATTAGTACTCTTACGTTTGGTTGTGACAAACAATATTACTGTTGAACCACATAATGAACTCAATATAAATAATGAAATTACCTTGGTTTTGAGAATGGTTCCGTCAGCAAGATGAACAAGCTTATAGAAGCCTGATTCCTCTATAGAAACCACCTTGGAAGAATACCTGATGGTGCCACTTGGGAGCTCCTTTGCGAGGGTTTCCAACAACAGCTGCCTTTGAACACAACGAATTTCGTGGCCTCCACTGCGCATCACACAGCAATTATCAGGTCTGGCTTAAACACATAATATCAAAATAAAATCAGCATTGTGTTTATATCTTGGCCACCTAAGTTTACATATAGCTGGGGTTTTGTACGCGAAAGAAATGATCCGATCGAGAAAACAAAAAGAACTTTGGATGCCGGAAAAGATATTTATATCATTAAATGATCGTCTTCTTTAGCAGAAAAATAGTTTCTTCATGTATTCTACTTGAATAGGAGATGAACGCTCTCAGGACATGAAACCGCTCTGGCGCTCTCCTCCTGCCCAAAAGTTTTCAATTGCAGTAAAATTGTAAACAATGTAAATCTATGTGAATATAGCTAGGATGGACTTGCTTAGCCCCTTTTGGATGTTGGACTCTATTGAGATCAATTTAATTGAATCTAATTTTAAACTGAGTCTAATATCGAAATACTCAATTTTCAAATCATTAAATTTATCTCAATTCAAAATCTCTTTATATGTGGGATCTATAATCTTTTTCAATTCAACCCCTCTTTACACGCGAGACGTATAACTTTTTTTAAATTTTCATAAATATATTTAAATTTATTTTAACATTCAAATGCATATAAACTCATCTTAAGTGACCCTCGTATTTCTTTGTAGTTCTGAGAAAGGTTATTGCTGCTTTTTTTTTTTCTTTATCAAGTCATAGTTTTTACCTAGTATAGAGTTGATAGCTCTGAACTTTCTACAAAAACTTGGTACTGTGATTTCTTCGTAACCCTGTGTTTTTTGTGCAACATACAAGGTATTTCTTGCCACAGGATGACACAAGTTCGGCCACTGACTTCTAACATTTACGACGCTGTAACTTACTGTTTTCCTTTGATTTTTGCAAATGTCGCCTTTGAGGTTTGAAGACCTGTGATTGTAGATGTAATCACACTCCTGCACAAAAATATCTCCTGGTTATAAGTTACATGTTTTTGCGTGTTCTTGTAATGTAATGGGTAGTCAATTTCACGCTTTTGTCAAAAAAAAAAGAGCAACAATGGTGATGATGATCATTGGATGAATGAATCAGTAAAACCAAACCAAAGTAGAAGTATACTGCTTAGTACCCTTGAAGCCGTTGATGATGTTGTCGAATGGAGTCGCCAATGCCAACAGCATCTAAGGCTTTCCAAGCATTTGTATATGCTGTAATGGGAAATCCTGTGTTCCTCATTGTATCCGAGGATTCCAGTACTAAGCTTCGAATGCCCAGCCTACAAAATATAAAAATTATTTAAGATATTAATAATATATGAACATGATATTACCTTCATAATACATGAACATAAAATTAAAAAAAAAGAGAGAGGATACGTAGTACCTATGAAGTCCCAAGGATGTTGTAAGGCCAGCTATTCCACCCCCCACAATCACAATGTCTAATTCCACTCCCTCCATGATGACAATAAAGCTTTTTTTTCTTTTTCTTTTTCTAGATAGGAAGATGGTTGCAAGATATCTAGCAGATATGATATATATCCGGGGAAGAGATCAGTAATGGAAGAGTAGGCTGAACGACGAGGACGAAAGATGAATGATAAGGACCTCGTCAATAGTTTGCCTTTGACACTACTTTGACTTGCAGTTGCCAGTTGAACAGTATGGCTAGGTTTAAATATAAAAAATATTTCATTTCATCTCATTTTATTTTATTATTATAAATTTTTTAAATTTTTATAAAAAATATAATAAGTAATTCAATTTTTTTAAATATTAAAATAATAATAATATTAAAAAATAATATTATAATAATATTTTATTTAACTTTTAACTTTAATTTAAAACCATCTCGGATCGTTCGTTCGTTAAGAAAAAGAAAAAGAAACCTTCTAATACTAATTACTAAATGTTGCCATGAGTATAGCATTAAAATAAATACGATCAAGATTTCTAAAAACTTTAATTTGAAGTTGTTTTTGGAGATGAATCATTAAAAATAATAATATGGGTTTTATTATTATGTCTAGAATTACTCTTTACGTGCATATAAGTGTACAAAATATTTCCAGTTGAGTACTGCTATTATTTCCCGTGAGTGAGCTGTCTTTGGAAAAGGAGTCACGAAACTGGAATCATAGTAAATATGAGAGAAATAAAATTAATTAGGGACATTTTTTTTTTTAAGAGCAATTAGCTACTGGCATTCCAATAATTCTATCATAGTCCATTTAATATGGTAGGAGGATTTCCATTTTCCACTGCAAGAGCTGATCGGTTGAGATTGCTTGAATTACTACACTAGAATCACCTTCCAGGATTATATTGTCTAGTCCCATTTTTTCTGCTTCTCCTAGTGCCATTAGAGCTGCTGAAGCTTCACCTGAGTTTGGGTTTGATCAGTTTTAGCACTTATAGTTTTCCCCGTGCCTCTTGATCTACAAACAGATGTTGTCATTGATGGTGTAAGAGAGAGTTTCTATGATGGAATAAATTAGTTGCCTCATCTCCTCCCAAAGTTCCAAAGCACCTACCCCTAACCGAGGTAGCAACCGAACGGTCGTTAGTGTGGTAGCTATGCAATTTTTATTTTTTGAATGGCCAGTAGCTAGGAGAAGAGTAGAGTAGGAGGGTCCTACAAATTATAAGACAGTGGATGACATATAGAGAAATATATATGCAAGCTCTAAGCGTACAAGTTTCGTGTAAGAAAAAAAATAGATCCTATCATAAAAAAATGTGTAAAATTCATTTTTTTTTTTATGAAATTTACATTTTTATAAAAGACTTGTATACTTAAAATTTGTACCTAGTATTACTTTGACACACACATATATATATGAGTAATGTTATATACAATCGTGAAATACGTAAGCGCCGTGCAATCGTTTTAAAAAATAGTAGAGTCTACTATTAAAAAATTAATTTATTTTCATATAGATCTTATATTTATTCATTTTTTTAAAGCGATTGTACGACGTTTACACACTCACGATTATAAATATCATTTCTATATATATATACACACACATTCTGTCCACAAGGATGACATAGGATCCACCAGTATGGATCCTTCTTCGACTCTCTATCTCCGGCTCTCTTTGAGCGAGAAATAATAAAAAAATTTATTCATCTATCTTTTATCCTACATATTTACTTTTATTTTTTATATTACTTCTTAATTCGAAGAAACAAAATGCGTGGTAGATGAAAGTGAAACACCGCAAGAAATGTTCTACTTATATAGTATTAAACAAAATTATTAAATTGAAATCATTGTCACGTGCATGCCTTTGGCATCTCGATCTGACAATCATTAAAATTTAATCCTGTTGCCCTGTAATGCAAATTTTCATACAACAACTAGTCAACAAGTTTATACACATGATTAATGTTGCTGAGAAGGGAATAAATTTTCCTTCCTGGGCCGCGCAAGGTTCGCCCCACTCAGGGTCCAGACAGACCAGGAAACGAGAAAAGAATGAAAGGGGTAAGCTGGGTTTAGCCCAAGAAGGCCCACCCAGTGGCAATGATGGTCATGCCACCAACATGGCCTGCAGCCTTTACGGTCAGACAATAGACACGTCGCATTAAATAAACAAAGAAGCCGTCACGCAAAGGACCGGCATGTCGCATTCAATGAGCGTCCACTCACCTCTGCCACCAGGGTAGTGAGAACAGCACCCCCTCACCTTCTACCAGGGACAAGCAGAATGGAGAAGGGACGGATTGTGTGCAGTGCAACAGGACGATGGCAGACAAGATAGAGAAGACCCTGCAACCAGTGCGGCGTATAGTACGACTTAATACAATCTACTGACAACCGAGGGGACCACCGTGACCAAATATATATAGATATGAGAAAAAAATATTATATACAGAATACGTAAATATTATATAATTATTTTTAAAAAAAATAAAATTTATTATTAAAAAATTTATTTATTTTTTATGTGAATCTCGTATTTATTTATTTTTTTTAAAACGATTAAACGGCACTTGCATACTCACGATTACAAGTATCATTTCTCATATATAAGTACTGCTACACTCTCCGCTCTCAACTACCACTAGGATCTATCATTAGTTATAAGATTTTATTTTATTTTATTTATCTATTCATATATGTATTTTTTAATATTTTTTAAAAAAATAAAAAATAATATTATTATTAAAAAATATTTTCTTAATTATTAAGTAAAAAATAAATTAAAAAAATAAAGCGATAGAGATGAGCGGTAAAATAAAAATGAAAGAATAGTATTATCATCTATATATAAAAAACTCTCACATTGATTTATGCATATTTAAATCAAATAATAATAAATTATTTTTTTTTTAATTTTTTATTTGTTTTCTAGAATTATTTTTTTATATATATTTTACAATTAACATTCATTTTATATTATCAACTTAATACAAATTTTATGTATCAAAATCATCTTAATATAAATTTTATAAAGTTAATTTTAATGGATAGAAGAGAGAAAAAATAATAAAATAATGTTTGAAAAATGAATAGTACTTCTTCAATTTTGAAGAAGTACTATTTATAGCTATGCAAAAATTTAGAGATGTATAAGTCAATGTAGATAAATTTAAAGACATTTTTTAAATTTAAAGGTGCAGGTAAAGATGGAGAAACTACTACCAATGCTCTAAGAGCATTCACATTGACTTCTTCAAATAACTTTTTATCTCTAAATTTAGCTAACTTTATTAATAGTTGGTCCACATTGAATTAGCCAAACACTTTTCATCTTAAATATTAGTTACAGTAAATTTATCTTTTTCTTCAAATATGAAAAGCACTATTTCATCTTCAAATTAATTGTTTATTAATATCCGTCTCTCTCTCCAGTGTTTCCTTTCTCTCTCTTCTTCATTCTTCCTCTCCCGCATCTCCTTTCTCTATTTTCTTCATCTATTTTTTTTTCTCTTCTTCTCTTCTTCCCTCTCCGGCATCTCTTCATTCTTTCTCTTTTTCTAGTTTTTTTTTTTTTTCCTCTTCTTCTCTGTTTTTCTTCTTCTCCATTTTCTTCCCCATATGATTGTTAGACATTATAGGAGGTTATGAAAATAGAATTAATTAAAAAATAAAAATTAATTATAAAAATAAAAAATAATAATATTTTATTATTATAGAGAGTGTGATGACTAATTCAATATAGACTTTAAGTTTTGAATGATTAGCTAAAAGTAAAAAAGTTACATATTCTTTAAAATTTGAAGAGTAAAATAACCAATCCAATGCCAATGCTATAAGAGGGCTTCTTCTTTGTTAGCTCTATCTCGCTCAAGCTCCTCTTTCATTTCAGTATTCTAACTTTAGTATTGGAGGTATCCCATACCGCCCAAGTACCTCTTAATCTTGCAGGTCTATTCCGGCAGAGCATTCCGTTACCCAAGATACGAAACATGACATCAACATGTGCCATATTCAATCATAAGGTGATCACACATAAATTATAACCGACACATACATGCAATATATAGCAATGACTTTATGGACACATGATTAACCCAGATTGGCATTTCGAGAGGAGGGAATCCAATTGATACCATTCCCAAAGAACTGCATAGATCAGGGAGAAGAGGAAAGAAAAAAAAAAGAATGGACTTTTGTAATTTGTAATATTACAGTCAGACAAGAAGTACATTTGTAAGTAGCCGAACTCAGAGGCTATGCTTCTATAAACGCTTATCATCACAAGGAAGAAGACCAGATCTTTAAGTTTAACCATTCCCAATTACGAACTGCATGAATTTGTCTCAAACCCGTGATTGCGCTTGAAATCTGCACGGCCCCTATGAGAGTCAGCTTCTTGAATTGCAGCGGCTTTTGCCACCCTAGTTTTTTTGGAAAAGAAAATTGTACATATAAACTACATTCTTATTCCAGTTTCATTCCATTACGATGAGATCATCCAACTACGGAGTTATTCATTAAAAAAAATAAAAGATGATCCTAATAAAGTGATAAAAATGACATATTTTATATAGTGTGATGAAAATAAAATGAGAGGATATTATAATTTACATAGTATTACTCAAAGATTAAAAAAAAAATACTCATTTCAAAATGCACACTAATACTGCGAGTTGATTCACATTACATTCAATAAGACCCAGACTATCACATAAGATTGGTGTATGTCTCCAACACATAGTCTAAGATATCACCTCCACCCTACGCAACTTCAGCAGGTGGAAGGTTCAAAAGAGAAATCCATTCCAAAATCGATTGGCGTGAAGTGACGCAATGGGAGTATCCAATATCCCATCCTGTCTTCTTCCTTTTCATAATGGTAAAGATCCCAAATTTGCAATATTGTCTAATATACTTAAACTTACTTATTTTTATCTAGAAAGAGTGGAGAAGGGCGGCTAGTGTAGTTTCTCCCTCTGGGCGTGATCATAAGAGCCCCCACTTGCTGCGGCATGTTTGGTTTGAGCCATAGTTACTGATGTCGGATGAAGCAGCCTATCATCGTAACTCCACCAAGGTGCCAGCATGCAAATGCTTTCAAGCCTTTGGTTCACAAATTTTACTAAGGCAAATGTTTCCGAACCTAGGACCTCAGGCAAGGGAGAGAAGAACGATCCCTTAACCTTTACTAATTGGGCTACCACCTTGGTGGTTGACATACTTATGGTTGCTTCTATACTATTAAGGTAAAGTGTCTTGGAAAAAAAATAAGACCCAAATAATTATATTCAAACAAATATATGGGCTTCACTATCTTAATTAGTTAGCCCATTTACAATAAATTTGTACAGCCCATTCAATATAAACGTATTCGGCTCATTCAAACTGAGAAAGGTTTTTTAGTTTCTGGTCTGAAGTGATTGGGTACTTGGTCTGATATCCAACAAGGCAAAGCAGCTATGGTCTATATGAACAGAGAAAACCACCCTTACAGTTTCTATATATTTAAGTAAAAAGAAATATTTAGAGATTATATAAAAATAAATTTATAAATTGATATGAATTGATGCAGTACTGAGATCATAAAGGTTAATTGAGATCCCAGTACTAGTTCAAGTGTGATACTATTCATGTCCATTTAGAACATGTACTTTGATTTAACTCAACAAGATTTAGAAAATTAGAAGTATGAAAACTTTAAATAATGATTCAATCCTGACTTTTGGAGACAGAACCCCAAATGAAAACCACAAGCCTAGCTATCGGTACGCTTGATTACATTTTAGAACAAAGTAAAACCATTTATTCCTCAAACAAAACAAAACGATAAATACATGGCAGTTTGCAGCAGCAATTATATAAAACTTGCACTGACTGCATTTTAAGAATTTCTAAACAAGCTTTCCACAATCAAAATCAGCCCTCTTCAACAGCACCCCAGCAAGGAATCTGGCTAATAGTTTATCCCTGAAGAAGCTTATACCTTTTCCACCACCATCCTGAATGTAACCAAGAATATAAGCTGTAGTAATGAGGTTAATGCTTCTCCATTTCCTCTCTTTGGCATACTTCTTCAATCCTGATTCAATACTCTTATATTCATCATGATCTCTTTCTCTTTCCATTTTATCTTTTCTCTGATCATCCCCACTTGGTTTTTTCAGTAAAGCTTGACCAAGACACCTGGCCAAAACAACGCTGTCTTCCAAGGCTGAACAAGCACCTTGGCCAAGGTCAGGGGTCAAGGGATGGAGTGCATCGCCGGCTACACAGACGTTTCCTTTGCTGACATTTCCCCAAAGAAGCTCCCAGGGATGCCTGTACCTTAATGCTGATGATGTCATACCATCTAGTTCAGTGTTTTCAATTACATTCCTTATTTCATCAGGAACTTTTCCAAGTTTGCCTAACACAAATTGCTTCATCCTAGCTGGGTTATCTTCTATCTCTTTCTCTGCAAGATAGATACTTGTAAAAGAAAATTGTGACAATGCTAAGAATAGATTCCACATCCCCCCCCCCCAAGCCAACAATCAAGCACTTAGCACTGAGTTATAGGAATTAAAATGGCTAATTACCTTGGCTGGAGGGAGTCCAGATGAAAAACCAATAGACGATGTTATCATCACAAGGAAGAAAACCAGATCGAAAACCTTTACCAAAGAACTGCATGAACTTGTTCTCAAATCCATGACTGCGCTTGAAGTCTACAATGCCCCTTATGGCAGATCTCCCTGCAAAAGCCGGTTTCTTGAAATGCAGCCACTTTGCGACCACCGAGTTCACTCCATCACACCCAATTAAAACCTTCCATATATCCACAAATTAAGTTTATTCTAAAATAATAAATCCCTAGAAATTATATCCAAAACATGACCTACCTAGATGGTCAATGAATTAATTAGCTGTAAGATATATGAAATTGAATACTATAGTACTGTTAGAATAATTTCATAAGGCTGTGTTTGGATGTTCAGTTAAATTGAGTTGAGTTGAGATAATAAAATATTGTTAGAATATTATTTATTATTATTATTATTATTATTTTAAAATTTGAAAAAATTGAATTATTTATTATATTTTTTATTAAAATTTTAAAAAAATTATAATAATAAATTAAGATGAATTTAGGAAGGAATCGAAATATCATTAGACATGGTGTGTGGCATACCACGCACGCATTCATGTAAAGTTAGGATTCGAAGTTGAGGTCGCTACTCTTGTACCATGTCAGACCGCTTATTTTAAAAACATAAAATCAAACTAATTTAATTATTTAAGTTATACATGATATATTTAAATCCAAAAAAATATATATATATATTCATCATCCTCTCACCATTCTATAATGTTGCATTAAATGATACGTTCACAAATGAGATAGAATAAATAGTTCTCAATCATCTAATATCACATCATAAAAAAATGTGAAATGATAAAAATTGGGATGCTATGATTGCCAAAAAATAAAAATAAAAACATAGTACCTTAGTTCTGAGAATGGTCCCATCAGCAAGATGTACAAGCATCAAGGAGCCTGATTCCTCTACAGAAACTACCTTGGAAGAGTACCTGATCGTGCCACTTGGGAGTTCCTCTTCAAGGGTTTCCATCAACAACTTCCTTTGAACACAACGAACTTCGTGTTTTGAACTGCAAATCACATCATGTACATAAATTATCCGGTCTGGCTCAAACGCCTCATCTTGATTCTAATATCAAAATAAAGCCAGCATCATTGAATATAAAATTTTGGTCATCTAAGCTTTACATAGCTGCGTTTTTGTACTAGAAAGAAATGATCCAAGAATCGCAAATTAACTTCGGATAGAAAAGAGATGGCTGTAATGTCCGTCGTCTTTTTTGCAGAACAATAGGTTTTTTCATGACTTGTCTGATTGCATGGGAGGGGATGGCTTGCTTGGGACTTGGGGCATGGTCTTTATCATTGCGAGAGATTCATATCACCGCTCTGATCAAAGTTAAATATCAACCCAAGTGTGAACAGTAGCTCTTCAATAGTCTTAGATAACTGCTCAAAATATCAGGCTTGTCTGAAAAAATCAAGCTTGTATCTAAATATCCAACTTGTCTCCAAAATATCAAGTTTGTCTCTTACAGCTACTTTTATTATTTGTTTGTCTCCTGAAGCTTCTCCTATAAAATGAGATCATATTGTAAACAAAATAGTGTCTGTGGGACATAAAAGAAGACCATTTGTAGAGATAGAGATAATCTTGTTAGAGTTTGTATATTTTGTACAAACACTTTGAAATCTACTGTTTCCGCTACAGTGGACGTAGGTAAATTGCCGAATCACTTACATATTGTCTCTATCTTGTGTTTGGATGTTTTTGATACAACAATCAGGACATGAAAGTTGAAGCCAGTAAACCCAAGCTACCGTCGAGAGGTTATGTGTGTGTGTGAGTGTGAGGAAGAAGTACAATTATCATTTTTCAGCGCATTAACTTACTGTTTTCCTTCGGCTTCAAATGACATCTTTGAGGTTTGAAGCCCTGAAATTGTAGAGGTAGTCACATTCCTGCACGTACACGATAGAAGATGTGCGCTGGTTAGTAAAACCAAAACAACGTGGAAGTTGCATCGTATATGGCATGCATGCATATATATGGATCTAATGATGATCTGGAAAAAGAAAAAAAGAAAAAAATCTGGACGGATTGAGGAGATCGAGGTTGAGTCCTCCTACTTACTCAAGAAGCCGGTGATGATGTGGTCGAAGAGAGGAGCCAAGGCCAACAGCATCTAGGGCCTTCCAAGCATTTGTCCATGTCATGAAGGCAAAACCTGTGACTCTCAAACTATCCGAGGATTCCAATACTAGGCTTCGAATGCCCAGCCTGCAATTAAAATTATTTATGTTATTTAATTAAGGTATTAATACCCATTTTTATACCTCCATGGCCGAACATGATCATGATGTATGTATGTATGTATGTATGTATGTATGTATACGTAACGCATACACATTCAAATTAAAAAGAGATTGAGATCGATCAAAGGGTGTGTGTAGGTACCTATGAAGTCCCAAGGATGTTGTAAGGCCAGCAATTCCAGCTCCCACAATCACTATGTCTTCGGCCACTCCCTCCATGTTAAGGATCTTTTGATATCTCTTTTTTTTTTTTTCCTGGGGAAGAGATTGGAATAAATTTTCGATCGTCTAGTAGTAGTACTTAAGATTACAAACCGATAATTAAGTCTCTTTATAAAGACTGTCGTGTGAGAACAGACTGGGATCATCAGGCCATTCAGATCATAACAACTTGTAGTGCTATCTAATATTATTGAAGATAGTGACATGCGACCAAAATGACAAAGTTGATAACGGAAGCTAACACGTAAATTTGATGTTAACGGTATAATAATTTATATATACATATATGTATAAAATACGTTATAATTTCAAATCTACTGGCCTGTTAATGTTAGGTACGTTTTGGCCTGCATTAATTGTCCCGAATCTCTAGGGGACTCATCATTCATGAACCCACCCAATTATTGTTCTTGTTTTGGCCGATATATATATATATACATATATACATATATATATATATATATCGGGTACGTCTTAGCTCCGCAATTAGCTAGTGGGAGGAAAACGATCGATTTATATAGAATATATTTTGGATGGGTGAGTTTTGTATAATTTTTTTGGAAAAAAGTGAGAGATACCGCGACAACATGATGAAAAGTATTCATTAATATTTCATAGTGAGCTCAACTTTTTCTTTCAAAGGCGCACTGAGATAGTTGATTTGCACACCGGGCCTGTAATTCTATCCACCATTCTAATTATAATTAAATTTAAACCCATAAACTTTCAAGATTTTTTAATTATGACACATGCAGCTTTACAATAACTCCTTTATTTCGATCGATCCTTTCAAGTAGCGCAGGCAACTCATGTGCTCGTTAAAGATCACTAGAAATTAATCTTGTGAAAGAAAAATGAAGCATGGAGCTCATGCATTAGCATTACTTACTACAGCTAGCTCAACTGCATGCATTTTCTCGTTGATATGATCACTTTGCCATCACCCTGTACGCTGTAAAATTGTTGGATTGTAAATTGAACATGATAAGCCATTCATATAAATTGGGTCCATAAATTTTGATCCTTTATTCTGAAAGGTCGGCCTGGGCCTGCGGCTCATGATCCAGTACAAACTAATGTAAAAATTATTCTCCAAGGATGCGTCGTTGGGACTCGAACAAGTACAAACTGGTTAATGAACTGACCATTGGACCATCCCAGTGTCGCGCTGTTTGACGGCAGGTATTATATTCGCACCTAAAACGAAAAGTTATAACTTTTCATCCCATCGTTTAGTCATCTATAAATACATTTAACAATCCAATTTCAAAATTCTCTCTCCTAAATTTTTTTTTCTTTTTTCAAAACTTGTTGTTAGTATATGTTATTTCGGCAGGGAATAGATTTATAATCTTTTTAATGAATAATAAAATCTGAAAGTATTTGGATTTAATCTTGTATGTGCATAACGCAATTAAACAAACAAATTTATTCCAGATTTCATTATATCTTGAAAGTAAATTTGCTTATAACTTATAATCCATATTCATATCATTAGTGGTGGGGACGAATATCACCTTAAAGAAAGCGACGTTGTAACACGCCGTCAAGCAAACTCTTTTCTGACATTATTTTTTTCTTTTGCAGCCACTTTGAACCAACAAAAAATGAGCTCAATGCTTCTCCATTTCCTCTCTTTGGAAAACCTCATTTCAATCCTCTCATATTCCTCTATTTCTCTTTGATTATTTTTCTCATGTTTCCCCACCTATTTCTTTCAATAGAGCCTCGGCAAAACACCTTGTGTTTTGTCGTCTTCCCGAGCAGCACAACCTCCTTGGCCAATGTCTAGGGTCATGGGATGGAATGCATCTCTGTCTACACGGACTTTTCCTTTGCTTATATTTCCCCAAAGGAGTTTCCAGGGTTATCTGTATCTTAATGGGTACGGGACAAAACTATCCAAAATAGTGTTTTCTACGACAGCCCTTACTTCGTCGGGCATTTTTCCAAGCTTGCTTAATACAAACTGCTTCTTTTAGCTGGAGTTATCTTATGTTTGATCTTTCTCTACAAGAAAATTGAACAACACTTTTGATAATGCAAATCAAATAACAATTTGTAAAGAAACTACTACTTAATTCAAGTGTATAACATCTAATCTCTCGTTGTTTCAATTTTCATGTACCGATACTTAGTGACTCCAAAAATTATTTTTAATAGAGAAAAAATCAAAGATTCAAAGAACCTCTTTGTTAAGGTAAATGGGTAATGGAAATAAGATAACAGACTGAACACAGAAATATTCTTGTGATTCTCATTGATTTCATATGTAGTACAGTAGTGATATTTATACACAAATGAAAAGAGAATATTATTGTTATAACAGAAAGGGACACATATGGATTTACAAAATATTCTAGACTATTCTAGACTTGCATTCTTGAGGTGTATTCGATGAATAGGTTGCGAGCCAAGCAATCCTGGAAGAATTGTGAGGCTTGATTGAAGTGTGTAGAATCTGGAAATGGAAAGAGACTTTGTGAGAATATCCGCAAGTTGATCCTTATTAGAGAGAAAAGACACTTGAAGAGTTTTGGCATGAATTCGTTCCCAAACGAAATGATAATCAATATCAACATGTTTTGTTTGGGAATGCATCACCGGATTCACTGAGAGGTAAGTAGCTCCCAAATTATCACAATAGAGAGTTGGAGGCTTTAACAAAAAAAAAAAACCCAATTTTGATAAAAGAGACTGTATCCAAATTAATTCACATGTTGCATGGGCTAAGGCCTTGTACTCAGCCTCAGTGTTGGACCTTGCGATGGTGGATTGCTTCTTTGAGCTCCAACAGACTAAGTTTTTGCTATAAAACACGCAATCCTCCAATTGAATTTCTATCATCTGGGCATCCCGCCCAATCGGCATCGAAAAAAGCAGCCAATCTAGGAGAAAGGGAGGGTGTGATGAGCAAGCCATAGTCCAAAATTTGTTTGAGATAATGTAAAATACGTTTAACAGATTGCTAATGAGATATATAAGGAGCATGTATAAACTGGCATATCCGATTCATTAAGAAAGCCAAATCGAACCTAGTGAACAACAAATATTGTAAACTACCCAACATACTTTTGTACAGTGATGGGTCTTCCATAGAAGTAGAGTCAAATGCAGAGAGTTTTGTAGAAGGGGACATAGGACTACTCACAAGTTTACAATTGGTCATGTTAGTTTTCTTGAGCAAGTCAAGAATGTTTTTTTTTTTTTTTCGAGATAGTACAAGACTAGTAGAATCACAGTGACATTCTATGCCCAAGAAATAATGAAGGGCACCCAGATCTTTAAGAGGAATATCAACACTTAACAATGTAATAAGCTGAGTAAGAGCATGCATATTCGAGCCAGTAAGAACCACTTCATCAACATATTCTAGAAAGTAAATAGTCACAGACTGATGTCAATAGATAAACAATGAAGTATCAGATTTCGACACAGCAAATCCCAAATCCAACAGTTTTGAACTCAGACGTGCATACCACGCATGAGGGGCTTGTTTGAGGCCGTATAAAACTCGATTGAGCTTGCCAACATGGTGAGGAAATTGTGGGTGAATAAAACTCGTTGGCTGTGACATAAAAACATTCTCATCCAGTGTCCGATGAAAAAAAAGCATTTTGCATGTCTAATTGGTGGATCAGCCATCCAAAAGAAATAGCAATAGAAAGAACTAATCTGATGGATGTAGGCTTCACAACAGGACTAAAGGTTTTTTAGTAGTCCAGGCCTTCGAGTTGACTGTAGCCTTTGGCTACAAGTTTTGCTTTTCTATGCTCTATTGATCCATCAGAGAGATGTTTAGTCTTAAAAATCCACCGACAGCCCACAAGGTTTTGAGAGAGAGTAGAAGGGACCAAGGTCCATGTATTATTAGAGAGGAGAGCATCAAACTCAAGTTGCATGGCCTTTCTCCATTCGGGAAATTTAGATGCCTCAGTGACAAATGAGGGTTCGTCAGGGGTAGCAGCAGAGGTGACATGGGCATGGGGTTGAGGCTAAGAGATGGTGTCGTCGATTTGAAATTTGGAAAATGGAGGTGAAATTTTTTGCTCTGGTTTGCATAGGATAAACTGAAGAGGACGACGACAGGATGGGAGAAGATTGTTCGGGAGAAGAGGAAGGTACCCTAGATGAAGTATCTGAAGGGCTGGGTTCATGTGTGGGCTCGGGAGATTGAGTAGAAGATGTAGGTGAAATGAAATGTGGGCCAGAAGAGTTAGGAGAAGTAGGTATGGATTGGTAAGGATAATTAGTCTGAGAGGAAGTTAGAGGATGCCCAGTGGCATTAGACACACGTGAGGAAATGGCAGGACACATTGATGGATTAGCAGGCTGTGAAAGAATAAGACCAGGTAAAATGGGTCGAGAAGGAGGCGACGGGCTAGGGGATTGTTTTGAAAAAAAAAATTCACATTCATCAAATAGTACATCCCAAGATATGTACATTCGGGCAGTAGGAACATGAAAACATAAATAACCATAATGATCATAACTATAGATGAGAAACACACATGAAATAGAGCGAAAATTCAACTTATGTTTATTATATGGTTTGAGGTTGGGCCAACAGATGCACCCAAAAGTTTTTAAGAAAGTGTAATTGGGACACTTGTGAAACAACACTTCAAATTGACATTTATGATGCAAAACATGAGCGGGTAGTTGATTAATTAATAAAACTACAGTGGTAAAGGCATCGGACCAATAAGTTTGAGGAGTAGAAGAGAAAGCAAGAAGCGCAAGACCAGTCTCAACAATGCGCCAGTATTTTCCATTTTGAGAGTGGGCATATGGTCAAGATAAACGATAAGAAATTTCAAAAGAATGTAAAACAGTTGAGAGATCTGAATCCTCCACCCCAATCAGATTGTAATGCATGTCTTTTTGTATTAAGAAGAGTTTCCACATGACGTTTGAAAGATAAAAAGATAACGACTACATCATATTTACATTTTAATGGAAACAACCATGTAAACCTGTTATGATCATCAACAAAAGAGAAATAATATCTAAGACCACCACGTGACAAAATTGGAGCAGGACCCCAAACGTCTGAAAAAAGAAGCTGAAGTGGAGCAGTAGACCGAGAATCAAAATGAGTATAAGGAAGTTGACTTCACAAGAAGAGAAACTTGTGAAATTATTATGTGGACAAGTTGCATGGATGGATGGCCTAATCGCATGTGCCATTGGAAGGGGGAAACATGTGCACCAGTGTAAGCATGATGAGAGGACAACTCAATAGGGAAGACATACATCCCGTTGCTAGTAGGACCTTGAAGGAGGATTTTCTTGGTGCATGATATAGCTGAGAGAGAAGGGGACGGTGGAGCTGCCAACATGATGGATGGGAAGAGAGTTGCCATCACCTACATGCACCTGTTCATCTCCCTTGTACTCGGATGGATTAAGAGACAAGTTAGAAAAATTATGAGTAAAGTGATGTGTAGCAGTAGAATCGGGGTACCAATTATTATCAACTGATGAAGCTATGTCGTGAGTGAAAGAAGGGGCAGAGGGGAAATGAGTAGATAAGGAAGGAGGTGGGGGTGATTGATAGTTGTGATCAAACCTAAGTAACATGTGAGTGTTGTATGGCCTTGTCTATGGCAAACCTGACATGAGGGACGATTTGGTGAAAAATAAGATGGGTTGAACCGACCACCATTTTGGCCTTTCTGACGTCCTCTGTAACCTCCTCTGCCTCGAGACAAACCTCTTCCTTTGTGCTGAAATTAGTGGAGTGTTTGGAAGTGGAGTTGGCTAAGAATTCGGGTGATGCAGTAAGGATAGTCTGTTGATGGGATAATCGAGACTCATGGGTAAGTGACTATAGACTTGTGAAGGGTTGAAGGGGTCTACCCGTGTAGTGATTGAGGTTACAACCGAATCAAAATCAATTCCCAAGCCAGCGAACATAAAAGTTATGAACTTAGAATAGGTTAAGATTTTACCAGCAGCAAGTAGCAATAAGAGCGTCACGAAGGAGCTTATCTTTTTTATAATACTTAACAATAGAGTCAGATTATTTCTGAAGTGTGGCCAGTTGGTACTGAATTTGCATGTACGAGCTTAGGACTGGCTGCAAAGAGATCCTCCAAGATTGTCCAGATTTCTCGATATGTGGAAGCATCAAGACCATGAGCTATCAAGCTTTCTGATAAAGAAGAAATAAGCACACTCATAATGGCCTGGTCTTGTTGTTTCCAGGCTAAATAATCGGCACTGGGTTTTATGGGACTTTCATCAAGCAGCTGAGGGGTGTCAACAGAACCATCAATATAGCCATATAAATTCTACCCTTTAAGGTAAGACATAAGTTGAGCCTTCCACAAAAGATAGTTATCATGGTTTAATTTAATAGTGATGAAATGGGTAGGAGATGGGAGGGAAAAACTGGGGGAGGATGGTGTTTCGGCCATGGAAGAGTTTGGACGTGAGTCCTATTCGGCTCTGATACCATAATGGAAAGAAGATAATAAACTGAATACAGAAATATTATTGCGATTCTCATTGATTTCATATGCAGTATAATAGTGATATTTATACACAAATGAAGAGAGAATATTCTTGTTATAACAGAAAGGGACACGTATGGATTTACAAAATATTCTAGACTTGCATTCCTGAGGTGTATTCAATGAAAAGGCTTTGTCGTCCTTCTCATCTTAAGTGAATGTAGTGGTATTGTTAACAAGTGCTCACCTTGGCTAGACGGAATCCAAGTGCAAAACCAATAGACAGAGTTACCATCACAAGGAACAAAACCAAACCAAACACCATTCCCAAAGAAGTGCATGGTTATGGGTGCAAACCTATGACTAAACTTGAAATACACCCCATGATGGCAAATATCCCGATGGAAGACGGTTTCTTCAAACCCGGCCACTTTGCCACCACTGAGTTGACTCCCTCACACCCAATCAAAACCTTTGAATTCACAACATCGGTACTCCGATAAGCCCTAAGCAATTAGAATGAAGAACACATGGATAATTACTATTAATTCATTACCCCAATTACGTACTTAAGACCCCTTTAAAAATTTCTAATCAGGAATTATCCTTAAACATAATTGGATTTCATCAAATTGGACACTACAAACATTTAAAGCTATCCTTACAAGATTTTCTCTTCAGAATTGGACCATTTGACTAGTTCAAGCAAAATTGAAAAGGACCTTAATTGATAATTGGGTAAGTGAAATGAATTTACCTTGATTTGAAAAGTGGTTCCATCAGCAAGATGCACAAGCTTATAGAATCTTGTTTCCTCTATACAAACCACATTGGAAGAGTACCAAATGGTCTGTTATCCAACAAGGCAAAGCGGCTATAGCCTAAATGAACAGAGAAAGCCACCCTTACAGCATCAATATATTTAAATAAAACTAAGATCATAAAGGTTAACGATGACTGTAGTCATTCTTCATCAGTGTGATATTGTTCATGCCCATTTAGACGATTTACTTTAATTAGCTGTACAAGATTTAGAAGTAGAACAACTTAAATTAATGTTTCAATCGTATGTTGGAGACTGAACCCCAAATGAAATCATGATCCTTATTTCTTTCCATGGAAACAAGTACCTGTTGGGTGGTCATAAGCTCTCTCAACCCCAAAAGTTAGTTCAAGGGGTGAGGTTTTCCCTTACAATCATAAACAGGCCACAACCTTGTCCAACCCTTTCCACAACCAATGTAGGATTACCCCAACAGTACCAACAAACCCCAAGCCTAACAATAGGCTTGATTACACTTTAGAACAAATAAAAGCCACTCATTCCTCAAACAAACAAAGCAACAAATACTTAGCATTTTGCAGTAGCAATTATACAAAGCATATGCACTCACCGCATTTTAAGAATTTCTAAACAAGCTTTCCACAATCAAAATCAGCCCTCTTCAACAGCAACCCAGCAAGGAATCTGGCTAGTATTTTATCCCTTAAGAAGCTTCTCGCTTTTCCACTACCATCCTGAATGTAACCAATAATATAAGCTGTAGTAATGAGGTTAATGCTTCTCCATTTCCTCTCTTTGGCATACTTCTTCAATCCCAATTCAATCCTCTTATATTCATCATGATCTCTTTCTCTTTCCGTTTTGTCTTTTCTCTGATCCCCACTTGGTTTTTTCAATAGAGCTTGACCAAGACACCTGGCCAAAACAACGCCGTCTTCCAAGGCAGAACAACCACCTTGGCCAAGGTCAGGGGTCATGGGATGGAGTGCATCGCCGGCTACACAGACGTTTCCTTTGCTGACATTTCCCCAAAAAAGCTCCCAGGGATGCCTGTACCTTAATGCCGATGATGTCATACCATCTAGTTCAGTGTTTTCAATTACATTCCTTATTTCATCAGGAACTTTTTCAAGCTTGCCTAACACAAATTGTTTCATCCTAGCCGGGTTATCTTCTATCTCTTTATCTGCAAGATAGATACATGTAAAAGAAAATTGTGACAATGCTAAGCATAGATTTCAGTAGTGAAATATATGCCATTACAATTGTCATGGAAACATGAATATTATACATGTGGAAACTAGATATTATTTCAACTGTAGAGGGAGGGAATTTGGAGAGCATCCCAGACAAGAATCCTGTTTCAAAAGGCATTCTTCTCCACATAATGCAGTAGTATTAATTTTGTCATCCTATTTTTGGTTCTAATATAATCTGTTACTCCAGAAACTGTACCCTTTTTAAAGCCAAGAATCAAGCCATTAGCACTGTGTTAAAGGAAATAAGATGGCTAATTACCTTGGCTGGAGGGAGTCCAGGTGAAAAACCAATAGACCTTGCTATCATCACAAGGAAGAAAACCAGATCGGAAACCTTTCCCAAAGAACTGCATGAACTTGTTCTCAAATCCATGATTGCGCTTGAAGTCAGCAAAGCCCCTTATGGCAGATCTCCCTGCGAAAGCTGGTTTCTTGAAATGCAGCCACTTTGCTACCACCGAGTTCACTCCATCACACCCAATTAAAACCTTCCATTCACAAGTTTTAAAGTTTATTCTACAATAATAAATCCCAAGAAATTATATCCAAAACATGACCTACCTATATGCTCTCATTAAGCCCGCCTTCAAAGTAAGTTTGTATTCGGTCTATAAAAATTAAATTAGTTTTCAGTTTATACATAACAGTACCTCGTACTCAAACGGTGTCGAGTGCCCAAAGTAGGAACAACCCAACGTCCCATTTAGCTTCCACTTCTGTAGTAATGAAAATGTAAGGCATGATCTGATATATATAGCTCCTATCTCGGTAGGGTCCAAAAGAGGAGGGGTTTAGACGGTCTCATCTTCCTTTCTTTTTCTTTTTTTTTTTTTTTTTTTAAGAAATAGTTGCTATTAAAATTCGAGCCAGTAGTGTTGGGTAGTCGAAAACTCTGCTCCCACGAGGTTTTCAACTTTTTTTTTTTTTTTCAAGTCAAATGGCTTAACGTGACTTCAATTCAATTTTTTTTTATATAAGTACATAATTAGCTGTAAGATAAATGAAATTGAATACTGTAGTATGTTAGAATAATTTCATTAAATCATTAGACATGACCTGCGCCATGTCACGTCTTCGTGTAAAGTTTGGATTCTTCGAACTTAGAACTTAAAAGGCCACTACTCCTAAACCAGGTTAAATCATTAAACACATGAGTACCTTAGTTCTGAGAATGGTCCCATCAGCAAGATGCACAAGCATCAAGGAGCCTGATTCCTCTAAACAAACCACCTTGGAAGAGTACCTGATCGTCCCACTTGGAAGTTCCTCTGCAAGGGCTTCCAACAACAACTTCCTTTTAACACAACGAACTTCGTGTTCTGCACTGCAAACCACATGTACAGCAATTATCCTGTCTGGCTCAAACGCCTCATTTTGATTCTAATATCAATAAGAAAGCCCAGCATTGTGTACATAGCTGCGTTTTTGTACGAGAAAGAAATTATCCAAGAATCACAAATTAACTTCGGATAGAAAGAGATGGTTGTAATTTCCGTCGTCTTTTTTGCAGAAAAATAGGTTTTTTTCACCGCTCTCAGGACTTGAAAGTTGATACCGCTCACTCGCTCATGCAAGAGAACCCAAAGCTAGCTTTTTCAATTGCAGTAAAAAAATATCCCTCCCAAGAATCATGAATCTTAAAAACTTCCAAAAAACAAAAAAACAGAACATCCTATTCCAGTGCTGTCACTTACTGTTTTCCTTTGGCGTCAAATGAAATCTTCGAGGTTTGAAGCCCTGAAATTGTAGAGGTAGTCACATTCCTGCACACGATAGAAGATTTGTGGTGTTCAGTAAAACCAAAACCAGCGTGGAAGTTGCATCATATATGGAGGTAATGATCTGGAAAAAATAATCTGGACGGATTAAGGAGATCGAGGTTGAGTTGTGAGTACTCCTACTTACTCAAGAAGCCGTTGATGATGTTGTCGAAGAGAGGAGGCAAGGCCAACAGCATCTAGGGCCTTCCAAGCATTTGTCCATGTTGTGAAGGCAAATCCTGTGGTTCTCAAACTATCCGAGGATTCCAATACAAGGCTTCGAATGCCCAGCCTGCGATTAAAATTATTTATGTTATTTAATTAAGGTATAATTAATACCCATCATGTTTATACCTTAATGGCCGATCGAACATGATGATTACGGATCACAAAAAAGAGATGGAGATCAAAGGGTGTGTCATGTACGTACCTATGAAGTCCCAAGGATGTTGTAAGGCCAGCAATTCCAGCTCCCACAATCACTATGTCTTCGGCCACTCCCTCCATGATATTTTGGCTGATGATCTTGATATATCTTTTTTTTTTTTTTCCTGGGGATGAGATTGGAATAAATTTTTTATCCTCCAGTGGTAGTTAAGATTACATGAAATCGATGAGTCTTTTTATAAAGATATGAGTTGTACAAGCTGGACAGCTTGGGAGGAAGATCATAACAATTTGTAGACGTGGTTCTACTTCTACATGTTAAAACAAAGTTGATTACGGAAGCTAGCTGACACGTAAATTGGATCTTAAGGATATGATAATAATTTATATATACATGTGCTTGTGTGTGTGTGTATATATATATATATATATATATCGGTCAAAATAAGAACAATAATTGTGTTCATGAACGAGTCGGCCAGAAGATCAAATTCTGGATCACAAATGGCAGGGACCTAACACGTAAATTTGACGTATGACGTTACGTATTTTACACACACACAAATATATAAATAAACATGACATATATATACATATATCTTATATATAATAAACGTCAATAAGCAGGCAGGTGCCGTTTATCATTTCTTCCGAATTTGCCCCTGTATTTCAATTCATTTTACGGGAATGTCCCCGCAAACTGGTGTCGGTTTAGCAAAATATTTTAATGTTATTTTCTTTTCCAATTCTTCCGGACTCCACATAAATTCTACTATTTTATCTACTTATTTTTTTAATCTGTTTTATTTATTTATTGGATATACTTTCTTTTACTTTTGGATATGGTTTTTTCGCATGGCTGACGAAGCAGTCACCGCTTGGATTGTTTGGCATTTGTTAATCTCGGATTTGTAGAAATTGGATAGTCTTTCACGCTCTCTCCACGTCTACCACCGCTTCCACCATTTGCAGTACTATTATCAGATTAGTAAAAGTTAAATAATTTTTTTTTTGTTCTTATCCTTCTGTTCTGCTGATTTCACCCCTTCTCGATTCATATAAAAGCAAAACTCATTTTTACTTTCTACTCCATTTCCTGTTACGTCCTACACCTTTAAAATCAAAATCCTCTCACTCACATCGCACAAACTTTCAGTGGTTTAGTGTTGATAGATTAGTTCCTCGTTTTGAAGTTCCAAAGATAACTAGGTATGTAATTCTTTTCCTTCTCCGGTTAATTTTTTCTCTATTTTTAGGTCTATTATATGGGTCTGTTTGTTCTCCTTTCAATTATGTCATATACAATATTAAAAAAAAAAATTGCAGACTGTAGACCATTTATCACATAGTTGGTACACAAAAGTTCACAAATTGAAGACTAAACTTAGAACAAAATTACCATCTGAAAATATATGATATATGGTTTTTACTTCCAAAAAATACTGTATGTAATTGTTTAGGTTTTCTTCTCAGTTAATTTTTGTGATATGTACTTGTAATATACCATGTACAAGATTTACAATTCGTTACTTGAAATAATTGCCAAAAATTTGAATAGGCCAGGTGCATAAACTTCAGGCGGTTCTACCGATCCATTAATAAAAATATCAGAAATTGCCGAAGCCTTAAAGTCTATTCCAGCAATGACGATATAATTTTATTGTTTAAAATCATCTCTTACTTGTTATAAAGAATTATCTTTTTCACTTCTTTTGTTTTCTTATGTTTTTTTTATATATGGAGATTGGAGGTTGGTTGGGATCAAATGGAGATAGACGATGAGAACTTTGAATTTGTTTTGTGCATTTGAAACAGTGCATGTTTGTAAATTGTGTATTCTGGATTTGAAAAAAATATGGAGATTGGAGGTTGGTCGGGATGAAATGGAGATGGAGGATGAAACCTTGTAAATTGTGTGTTTTGGATTTGAAACAATGCATATTTCTAAATTGTGTATTATGGATTTGAAAAAAATCTGGAGATTGGAGGTTGGTCGGGATGAAATGGAGATGGAAGATGAGAGCTTCTAAATTGTATATTGTGGATTTGAAATATAAAGATTGGAGATTGGTTAGAATAAAATGGAGATAAAGCATAAAAACTTGTTAAATATGCATTCTTAATTTGAAAAAATGCATGTGCTTAAATTTAAAATGTTAATTGTTTGTTATGATTCAATTAATATAGTAATACTAAACTTTTATTGATACATTTAATACATACATTATCGAAGTCAGGTTTATGTTGTGTGATTTACATTTGTCATTTTATTTGATCAGTCAAAATAATTTCTATACACTTCTTTCTTTTTATCCTTTTTGGAAATATGGAGATTAGATGTTACTTTTAATAAAATGGAAATAGAAGATGAAAACTTGTGATTTTTGTGTTATGAATTTGAAATAATTCATATGTTTGGACTAAGGATATTGGTTGTTTATTAACTTCAATTAATATGGTATTATTAAATTTTTATTCATACATTTAATTACCAATTTTAATGCAGCGATCAAGATTCATGGTTAGAGGGAAATTTACAGTATCTGATCTGCATCAACCATTTTTTTACTTATCATGTGCAAAGTGTAGTAAAACCACTGGATACGAGAAAGATGAAGAGTTTTTATGCTATAATTGCAAAGAACTAACAACCGCACAGCCAAGGTAAATATTTATGGTTATATTTTCAAATTAACAATTTTTACATTATAATTATAATATACTATTTGCTAATACCAAGAAGTAATAACTTATTTACTATTCATAGATCTCATGTCTATTTAGAGGCATTCGATGACAGTGGCTCGATCGCAGTAGTAGCCTTCGAACCTACAGTAGAACGAATTCTTGATTGTACAACAACAGATATTATACAGCATGCAGAGCAAGTAAAATTTATACTTTCAGACACATTTAACAAGTTTAACAAATCATTTTTTTATATGTTTTTGTCATTACCGGAGGATCATTCGTACATAGAGAACATTACAAATAGGATTCAAGATAAAGAGTGAATGATTGTTTTGGGTGCATCTATGAATGAATTTGGGAAATTATGCCAAAACAAACTTAACGTATTATCTGTCAAAGACATACCTGGGACAGCAAAATAGCTATTTCAAAAATTTTCTTCTAGACTTCCGGTTATTATAATGTATAACTATAAGAAATTCATATGTAATTATGAGATAGCTCTTACTTTTTATTTGTAATTATGATGATAACGCATTAGCTTCAATAGTCACTTTTTTATGTACAATAAAACATTGTGTAATTATAAACATGTTCATGCAAATTCCTATGTTATAATCATAAATATTCTATAAATTATATATATGATTATTTTTATAATCAATGTGAATCTTAAAATATAAACAAAACTATTACATTTTATAATTATATATATTAACCTATTTTTTATTATTACATATTTTTAAATTTGATAAATATTAATTTTTAAAATATTTTTTATATTTTCACAATTGGGCACACGTGCAATGCACGTGTTTGCCCTTTACTAGTATATATATATATATATATACATATATCGGCCAAAACGTCGGTCATGAATTATTTGGAAGCATAAAATATATATATATATATATATATGGGGTCCTCCGCAATTAGTGGTAGGCAAATGATTTATATAGATTTGAGTAATAATATACATAACACTTTTTACAATATTTTTCACAATATATAATGTAAAATGAAAGTATTTTTATAAAGTGATGTTACTTTTATATGATATTTTACAATAATATCCTTTATTTTAAAACAAGACTGAAATACTATTGACAGATTACTTCCTTTTTAATCATGCCAAGATCTTCTCCTTTTTTAACAGCATGATTTTAGGATAATTAGTCGTTACTTCTATAATTATACATTCATACCATACTAAATTAGTTACCTTAGATAGATTTATTTCTTGTATCTATTTATTTGACCACTCTCAATGTAAAAATCATATTATTGAAATACAAAAAGCTGAGTTCTTAACATGATATCAGCTTAACCACGATCCCTCCCTACCCGAGACCCCCATGACTTCTTCTTCCTCTTCCTCATCTTCTTCCTCTTCCACTGTCCTTTCTCCCTATATCCTCCATCCTTCTGACTCTCCTAGCCTTATCCTTGCTTCCGGACTTCTCACCGGTGACAATTTTTCCAAATGGCAAAAAGCCATGACCCGTGCTCTTAACGCCAAAAACAAACTAGTTTTTGTCGATGGTACTCTTATCCCACCCGAAACTACCTCTCCATATTATAGACAATGGAATCAAACTAAAGACATGGTCCTTACCTGGCTCCTAAATTCCATCAGTCCCTCCATCGCAAACTCCCTTGAATTTCACACGATCCCCGAGCCGTATGGCTCAATCTCCAGTCTAGATTTTGCCATGACAACAATACCAGGATTTACCATCTCAAGCGTGAGTTATCCTCCCTGCAGCAACACAATCATTATGTCCATGATTATTACAACCAAATCAAGCAAATTTGGGATGAACTCAGTCACTTACAACAAACCAACGACTTCAAACAATTGCAGCAACAAGCTGAAGATGAGAGAGTTTATCAATTTCTTCTTGGCCTCAATGACATTTTTTTCCAACTCAGAACCCAGGTCTTAACCATGGAAACCCTTCCCCCCATCACAAAAAATTTTTCAATTCTTTTTCAGGAAGAGCAGCAACGTCTTCTCCACCTCAGGCCACCACCGACGGACACCCACATCCTTGCTGCTCACTCCGGTGGACCCACAAAACAACCCCTGCAATGTACCTTCTGCAGCAAAATGGGTCACTCCCGTGACCGTTGTTGGCGTGTAATCGGGTACCCAGCAGGTCGCGACACCCATGGCAAACTGCGGCCATCTCTCCTCGGCAAACCACCATCAACCTCGGCGCCGATGGCTCATCAAGTCTCCACCTCTTCCCCACTTCCTGGTTTGACCCATGACATGTACCAAAAACTCATTGATCTGCTTCAACCGACCACTTCACCCGCAAACTTCATGGGTAATGTCTCTTCTTCTCCTCCCTTTGACAGCCGCTCCAATTGGGTGGTGGATAGTGGTGCCACCGATCACCTCTGCCATGACCGACGCCTCTTCTCTACTCTGTCTCCCCTCTCTTATGACCAGAAGGTCACTTTACCAAATGAGCATATCATAAACATTGAGGGTGTCGGCACTTATCATTTGGCCGAACACCTCATTTTGCATAATGTCCTTTTTGTCCCTCAATTCTTATTTAATCTCATTTCTATTCTCAAACTCACAAATACTAATTATTGTATTATTTCTTTTTCTTCTTCCACTGTTTCTTTTCAGGACCCACAGTCGACGAGGCTGATTGGAGCGGGTGAGCTTTGCAATGGACTTTATGTGTATCGGCCCCGACCCATTACTGTTTTTTCCACTCAGACTACTGCTAATAAGATCTTATGGCACCAACGCCTAGGTCATCCTTCCAGCTTAGTTATTCCTAGTCTTTTCAAAAATCCTTGTGTTATTTCTGATTGTGACATTTGTGCTCGTTCTAAGCACACTAGACTACCTTTTTCCATTTCTGCTAATAAAAGTACTATGATTTTTAATAGAATTTTTTGCGATATCTGGGGTGGCTATCATACATCTTCTATTTGTGGTGCTCATTATTTTCTTACCATTATTGATGATTTCTCTCACACTACTTGGATTTATCTCATGTGCTATAAATCTGAAGCATACACTTATCTCATGCATTTTTTGGCTCTTATCAAAAATCAATTCCAAACCACAGGTAAAATTATTAAAACTGATAATGGCCAAGAATTTCTTTCTCACAAATTTCAAAACTATCTTCATAATCATGGCATACTTCATGAACGTATTTGTGTTGAAACTCCACAACAAAACGGTGTTGCGGTACGTGAACATTGGCACCTCCTGAATGTTGCTCGTAGTCTACGTTTCCAAGCTCACTTACCCTTGAAATTTTGGGGTGAATGTGTACTCACCGCTGCTTATCTCATCAATCTCACTCCCAGTTGACTTCTTCAAAATAAATCTCCTTTTGAACTTATTTTCACTATCCCTCCAACCTATGCCCATTTACCCGTCTTTGGCTGCCTTTGTTATGCCCAAACTCTCCACGCTTCCCATGACAAATTTTCTCCTCGTGCCTCTAAGTTTATATTTCTCGATTATCCTAGCACTCATAAAACATACAAACTCTATAATCTAGACACTCATGTTGTTTTCTATTCTCGTGATGTCACTTTCCACAAACATCAGTTTCCTTTCCAAGATGTTTCTACTCCTTCACCTACACCTACACCTCTTCCTATTCTTCCCCTCCCCGTCCCTGAACCCATCTTACCACCCTCTACCCCTACCTCTACTATTTCCGACTCTCTTCCTCTTCCTCCCCCTTCTCCTCATCCTCCTCCCCCTTCTCCTCATCCTCCTCTCCCTTTTCCTCCTCGTCCTCGTCCCCGTCCCCGTCGCACTACTACTCGACCCGCATATCTTCAGGACTATATATGCCCGACCATACACACCGAGCCCACTGCATCCTCACCTGCTGCATCGACCTCAGGTACTGCTCACCCTCTATCTGCTTTTCTTTCTTATTCTTGTTTCTCACATTCTCATCTTATTTTTTTAAATGCTCTCACTGTTTCTGCTAACCCTACCTCTTATTCCGCTGCTCTCGTCATGACATTGGCGAGACGCCATGTCTGCTGAACTTCATGCTCTTGAAGATAATTCTACCTGGACACTTGAGACCCTTCCCCCTGGAAAGAAACCCATTGGCTGCAAATAGGTGTTCAAAACCAAACTCAAAGCATATGGCTTTGTCGAAAGATACAAATCTCTGTTAGTCGCCAAAAGCTATACTCAAGTTGAAGGCCTCGACTAACATGAGACTTTTGCTCCTGTTGCCAAAATGACTACCATTCGGTGTTTATTATCTGTTGCTGCTTCTCGCCAGTGGATCATTCACCAACTTGATGTCAATAACGCCTTTTTACATGGCGACTTTGATGAGGAAGTCTACAAGACGACTCCTCCCGACTATTGTTCGAAAGGAGAGACTCGCGTATGTCGTCTCCGCAAATCCCTCTACGACCTCAAACAAGCCTCCCGCAACTGGTTTTTTAAACTAACTACTGTGCTTCTTGATGCAGGTTTTTTTCAATCTCAGGCGGATCATTCTTTATTCACATTGGTTACTTCTACCAGTGTCACTCTTGTTCTTGTATATGTCGATGATATTCTGGTGACCGGCAATGATCGTTCCCAAATTGAGGTCTTCAAACGTGTTCTCTCCACACACTTCAAAACCAAAGATCTTGGTCCTCTCAAATATTTTCTTGGTCTCAAAGTTGCTCGATCACCTCAAGGCATTTTTCTCAACCAACGCAAATATGCTCTTGAAATCTTATCTGATAGTGGACAACTCGGTACTCGGACTGCTTCCTTCCCCATGGAACAAAACTTGAAGCTCACCAATCATGACGGGTCTCTCCTTCCAGATCCTTCTCCCTATCGTAGACTTGTTGGTCGCCTCATATACTTGACTATTTCTCATCCTGACATTGTTTTTGCAGTGAACATTCTCAGTCAATTCATGCACGCTCCTCGTGCTCCTCACATGCAGGTTGCCACTCGAGTTCTTCGTTACCTCAAAGGCAGTCCCGGACAAGACATTTTCTTCCCCTCCTCCAACACTCTTCATGTTACTGCATATACTGATTCTGATTGGGATAGTTGTCCCACCACTCGTCGCTCCACCACAGGCTACTTTGTTCAGCTTGGCACCAGTCTCGTTTCTTGGCGTACAAAAAAGCAAACCACCGTGGCCCGGTCCTCTGCTGAAGTTGAATATCGCGCCATGGCCGTCACCACCTGCTAACTCACTTGGTTGAAACAGCTTCTCACTGATCTCGGTGTCTCTCACCCCGAGCCTATCAGCCTTTATTGTGATAATCAATCTGCTTTACACATTACTCACAATCCTGTGTTTCATGAGCGCACTAAACATATTGAGATTGATTATCATCTTGTTCATGATAAAATTCGGTCTAGACTTCTTACCGCTGTTCACACTTCCTCCCATGAGCAAATTGCTGACATCTTCACCAAAGCATTGGGTCATGATCTTTTTCACCATTTTTTATGCAAGTTGGGCATTACGAATCTCCATGCGCCAACTTGAAGAGGCATATTGATAGATTACTTCCTTTTTAATCAAGCCAAGACCTTCTCCTTTTTTAACACCATGATTTTAGGATAATTAGCCGTTACTTCTGTAATTATACATTCATACCATACTAAATTAGTTACCTTAGATAGATTTATTCCTTGTATCTATTTATTTGACCACTCTCAATGTAAAAATCATATTATTGAAATACAAAAAGCTGAGTTCTTAACAAATATGTTGTGAAAAGTTTTGTATAATTTCTTTCAAAAAAAGTGGGACTATGATAACATGAAAAAATTTCACTTTCTTTTTATAGTAATTAAAGTTTTTTTTTTTTTTTTTTTATCTCAAAGATCATCAGATATGTTGTGAAAGAAAAATGAAGCATGGAGCTCATGCATTACTACAGATAGCTCAACTGCATATATGTGCTCGTTGATTTCAAGATCAAAGGATAAGCTTTCCACAATCGAAACTACCCATCTTCAGCATGATCCCAGCCAGGAATGCAGCAAATATTTTATCCCTTAAGAAGGTCATCACTTTGCCATCACTCTGCTCCATAAAACCAACAATGTAGGCTGTAGAAATGAGCTCAATGCTTCTCCATTTCCTCTCTTTGGCAAACTTCTTCAACCCCATTTCAATCCTCTCATATTCCTCTATTTCTGATCTTTGATCATCTCTCTCTCGATCTTTTGTTTCCCCACCTGGTTCTTTATGTAGAGCCTCCGCAAGACACCTGGCTAAAACAACGCCGTCTTCCAGAGCAGCACAGCCTCCTTGGCCAATGTCTGGAGTCATGGGGTGGAGTGCATCTCCGGCTACACAGACGTTTTCTTTGCTTATATTTCCCCAAAGGAGTTCCCAGGGCTGTCTGTATCTTAGTGGGTACGGGACAAAACTATCCAGTTCAGTGTTTTCTACGACAGCCCTTACTTCATCGGGTATTTTTCCTAGCTTGCTTAATACAAGCTGCTTCATTTTAACTGTGTTATCTTCTGTCTGATCTTTCTCTGCCAGGAAATGAGCAACATTTTTTATAATGCAAATCAAATTGTTTCCAGCAGTTTGTAGATAAACCAGTTAATTCAAGTGTCAATCTATATAATCTCTCTTTTTTTCACTTATACTTGGTGACTCCAAAAATTTATTTTTTAGTGGGGAAAAAAAATCAAAGATTCAAAGCAGCTCTTTGTTGAGGTGGAGGGCTCACCTTGGCTGGATGGAATCCAAGTGAAAAACCAATAGACAGAGTTATCATCACAAGGAACAAAACCAAACCGGACACCATTCCCAAAGAAGTGCATGGTTATGGGCGCAAACCCATGACTAGACTTGAAATCTACACACCCTCTGATGGCAAATCTCCCGGTAGAAGACGGTTTCTTCAAGCTCAGCCACTTTGCCACCACTGAGTTGACTCCATCGCACCCAATCAAGACCTTTGAATTCACAACACCGGTACTCCGGTAAGGCCTAAGCAATTAGAACGAAGAACACATGGATAATTTTTCTTATCTCATTACCGCCAATTACTTGGACCCATTTAAAAAGTTCCAATCAGGAATTCTCCTTAAACATAAATTGGATCTCATCAAATTGGACACTACAACATTACAAGATTTTCTCTTCAGAATTGGACCATCCGACTCGTTCAAGCAATTGAAAAAGACCTTAATTGATAATTGGGTTGTCTGCAAATCAATTAGTGTTACGTTTACCTTTAGAAAGTGAAATGAATTTACCTTTGTTTTAAAGGTGGTTCCATCAGCAAGATGCACAAGCTTATAGAATCCTGATTCCTCTATACAGACCACCTTGGAAGAGTACCTAATGGTGCCACTCCGAAGCTCCTTTGCAAGAGCTTCCACCAACATATTCCTCTTGACACGACGAACTTCATTGACTCCACTGAACATCACACAAATGATTCAGACTAGATAGCACAAACATCTCAATTATCAATTTTAGTATAAGAAACAAATCACCGGCAGGCAGGAATGGTATAAGGTTTCGTCAGCAAAGTTGTGCCATCGTCAGTGCTCCCAACTTACTCTTTTCCTTTGACATTAAACGATATGTCTGAAATTTTGAGTCCCGAAACTACAGAGGTCGTCACATTCCTGCACTCAAATAATTGCTGCTCAGTTCATTATTTTATTTTTTAATTTTCTTGGAGGCTAGGGAGATTCGTGCGTTAATACAGTAGCATTTATGAGATAAGTCAATTTAATGCGCGACAGTTTGTAACAAAGACCAACAACTACTCATTGAACCAACAAATAAACAGTAAAACTATAAAAAGACGCTTATCTACACTGTATTTCTAGCTTTTTTTTTCTCTTGATTATCTGATCTTTCCAAAGAGTACTTTTTGCATTCAATCTTTTTATTATAGATATGGGGATCTCTACCCATACTATCAGGGATTGTTGTGTAACTCGGTTTAAGAAGAAAAGGTCAGCTGACATATGTCATTAACATGAGAAATGAAGAGGTTTGCATTCTATAAGCATGGTGAAGATACCCACCCATCAAGGAGTTGATGTCGACAACGGAGGGAATCGCCAATGCCAACAGCATCCAAGGCCTTCCAAGCATTGCTCCATAATGTCAAGGCATATCCTTTGATCCTCAATCCTTCCGAGGATTCCAACACCAGGCTTCGGATTCCCAACCTTAACCAAAAACACAAAAAGAACCAAAGGTTTATTCACCATATATATAATAGAATAACACTTTAGTTGCTAAGACAACGCATCAAATCAACCCCGGCAGGGACAGAGTTCACGAGTACTTGTGAAGTCCCAAGGATGTTGTAAGGCCGGCTATTCCTGCTCCTATAATCACTATGTCTTCAACTACTTCCATGATGCTTTCAGCCTATTTTTTCTTGGAGGCAGAGAGAGTATAAAGATAAGAGGAAATCTCCTCTCTTCTCCCACTCTGCCCCCGAAGAGTTGGGACCAATTCAATGACGTTTTCATTCATTTGGAATCTGGGCTTTGGAGAATGAAACGTCAAATGCATGGAATGTGGACTACACGGTAGCCTTTCGGATTTAATGGCATCTTCTACCCGCTAAGAATGCGTCAAGGATAAGATAATCAGATTGATTTAACTCCCACACAAGTAACGTTTGTCCAGGATAGGAAGAAACAGGACCAATTAGAAACCGGGCAGTACCTGCATTTATCTCGAGTTGAAACAAATGGAGAGATAGATGTGGACACGTATGGTGTTTTATTTTTTATTTTTTGTCGTTCTTTGTTTTTCCAAAAGGAATCTTATCGGCTAGAATTAGGAGTTGGAACCATTTTTTGAGCGCCTAACGGGTACGTATGTTCTGCTGGAGGCTGAAATCTAGATTCTAGTCAACTGTGCAGCATTCGTACGTGAAAACCCTATTATCGCAGAAGATCAAAAAATGTAAACAGAATCGATGCAATCTCATATCGGTGCAAGATGGAAAACCCTTGAGGAGGAAACAACCGACAAACCACACGACAAAAGCAAGGACGGGGGGAGGCCATGGGTCTGAAAAAGAATAACCAAGGCGTGCACAGGAAAAGTAAACAAGTACGGCCAGGCTCCAAAAGGGACCCAATCTTAATCCGGAATAGAAGACGAGATCAAATAAAACACGACACTCCAAACAGCATAATGGCCACAACTCACACTACTTCAATCATGGCCAGTTTTTTGGATACCGCCAGCCAACGACCTTTATATAATAAAAGAAAGCGCCAAGTAGGCCTACAAATGTAACTCCCTTGATTTTTGTGCAAACGGCAATAGCAATAACAATTACATTCCATGTAACTCAGACTTCTTTTCACAATATTTGGCTATTGGCAATCCGCACTCAGTCAGCTGAGGATACCTAAATATCATACACAATCTTCTCTCCCTCTCTCTCTCTCTCTCTCCCAAATGAAGATAAGCAAATGCCATTTTACCTAAACCTTGGAGCCAATAATAAAAGGCAGCATTAGAGGGGGGCATACAGGCTACTCATTAGACTTCTCTGCTGCAATTCCGGAATCTTATCTGCTGTCAGGGAACTTAGTCTCGTATGCCTGGGGCAGCTGAATGCATACGTACACAATCTTTAGTTTTACTATTGAGAAATATGTATTTATCGGGAAAAAAAATAAATTAAGTCAGAGAGAATTTAATTACCATGTATGTTGCAGTAATCATCTTTCCAGCAAACCATCTTCCATGGAGAGCACGCTGTGCAGCGGCTGCAGCTTGTGTGTTCTCAAATCGTAAGTACACAAAACCAGCACTGTGCCTGTTCATAGAAAATGCATTTACATAAATAAGCCACACGTATCAATGAAAAATGGAAGACCAAAAGAGAATCTGCACGCTTAACTTACTTGTCTACAAAAATATGCTTCAAATTTCCGTACTTTGAACATTCTTCTCGAACATCTTCTTTTATATCCAAATCGAAATCGGGTTCCGTCTGCAAAAGGTAAGCCATGCAAGAATTATCAGCAATAGGAACATGAAAAGGAAGTTTTGTTTTTTCGCAAGTAGGAACATGAAAAGAAAGTTACTTTAAAATAGTATGCCCAACAACCTCAATTTTTGGATCAAACATATCCTTCAATAATAAGCATTCGCTTGGAACACCTATTGTATCAACAGTTGGCATGGTAGCAATGGGACCTTGAAGGCCTACACCAAGTCCAGCAAGAGCAGGAATAGAAGGAAGGGGAGCAACTCCTGGAGATACCACAGGAGCAGCCCCTAGGACAGGAGCCATTGGTAAAGTAAGGCCAGTGCCATTGACAGCAGGAGTGCCAACAGAACCAGAAATTCTGCAGAAGAAAGAAAATGTCAGGTCAAATACATCAATTTCAAATACAATAACATACTAGGGAGAGACAGACCCAGATGCAGTGCCGCTGCGATCCAACTTCTGCATGAGAAGTGCTCGAGAACGTGCATTTAGCGACTGGAAATTTAAAGAACATTAGGTCAGCTTGCCAATTATATATTTAAGAGAAATTAACAAATCTGAACCATAGAACCAGAAAGGAACACCTAGAAAGTAAATGTAAAATCTAAAGAAATGTATAAAACATAATTCTCTAACATTCAAACAATAAAGAGATTTGGCAAAAAAATAAAAATAAAAGATTATATTGCTGATATAGAAAAGGTTTAGAGCCATATGTTTTGTCACCCTGGATAATGAGATTTCCAAAAAGTTAATAGTCAATGATGAGAAATTAACAGTCCTATTCTTGCTTCTTGCATTGATTGTTAGTGGTGTTAATGGTGCTGTTATGCCGTGAACGTATTCTGGAAATCAAACATTTAGGACTGAATGTATTCCTAGTTGTAGTGTAATCTTGCCATCATCAATAGATAGATGAATCGCAGTAGTATTATAAACACGAGTATCAAGCCTTACTCCTCCAACCAACTTCACAGGAGAGGGATTTTAAGATATAGATATAAATAAATAATAAATAATTAAATAATTAAATTAAATAAAATATAGTAGATAATGGAGGTCTAACTAACCAAGCCACCTCCTTCATCATCATCAAAATCACCAGAATTGGCTCCAATATCTTGCAGTCCAGTTTGATCAGTAACTGCTGAAACCTGAACAAAAAGGGGAAAACAGATAGAAATAAGGTAAGAAAGTAATATTCCAAGTAGGAGAATCTATGACAAGGATTTTCGGCACAACATACACAATTATTAATGCAGTAATCACAAAAAATGAAAGCCACCAAAGTTTATACAGAAGTATATGATAAGTTGGTAAAGACTAGTGACTGACAGGAAAAAATCAAAGTTCGATTATCAATCTAAGTTGTGACTTTGAATCACCAAGAAAACAAAACCTCTTTCAACTACTCAGTCAACTACATGACAATATTCTGTGACAAGAAGTAGATATTAAAACGATGGGACTAGTACACCGCACCATAGTAAATACATGGGTCAACACATCTATGCAAACATTCAGTCCATATTCTTTAGATATAATTAGTATTTCCAGGGAGAAAAAATGGAGGAAAGGAGGGGGAAGACCTGAACGTACTCCAGTCAACGAAAGCTCAAAAAAGAACACAAAGAACCCAACATTTTGCATTCAGATTCAACAGAATACAACTACCATCAATCCCAACTAATTCAGATAGGTTACATATTTGTATTGGCGTTTAACAAATGAAAAAACCAATCCCCGATGCATGAAACCCAATGTACAGCCAAAAACTTCACACACATAGTAGTACAAGTATGAACAAAGAATGGAGTGGCAATACCTTGATAAGCCGACCCGCAATCTCCAACTGTTGATTCAGACTCAGTGCATTTCTAGAATCCTCAAGGCGTGCAAACTGCAATTGAAAAGTAATACCAATCTTTTATAGGCCTAATCATATCATCTAACACTGTGTCTCCCAGTTAAGCAGGCAAATGCTTCCTTGCTCAGGGAGAGGCATTTTTAGGTAGTTTCAATAACCACTAAACGTTTTAACGGCATAACTCACTTGGACAAAGCCAAAACCCTTGCAATGTCCAGTTTCATCAAGAGGCAACTGCACCAGCTCCACTTGACCAAATGCTTCAAAAACCTGAACATTCAGAGCAAAAGGCAATATATCTACATAATTTAGTTAGGAGCATTATCATATCAAGAACTGATAACCATAAAACAGGAAAATAAAGCATAAAAATTAGAGGATACTTATTTTTATCGGTAACTAAGAATTTTATTGATGAGAATAATAGGCATTGCCCAATTACATACAATATATACATGAGCAATACCTATGCATGATTGTCTAGACAAGAAAGTCAATAAAAAATTTAGGCCATTAAAGGGCATTTACAATAATTATTGTCATAAAAAAATTTTATTTGTAAAAATACATTAATTTTTGTGATAAATAACGTAGTCTCCTTAAAAAAGGGCAGAGAAGAGCATCCATATAAGCTGAAACTCCTTTCAAATTATGTAAGTAATCATTTTGATAGATAATCAAAGATTTTATTAACAACGCAAATGGCATAGCCCAAGTACACAAATAGTATACATGAGGAACACCTAATTAGAAATATTAAAAAAATAATAATACTAATAAAATAATAATAATAATAATAAAAAAGACAGGAAAATTATGGAAACTCAGCCCATTCCAATCTATAGAAGCTATCCAAAAGGACAAAGTATCAGTAATGTTAAGATAAGAATCTATAAGGAAAATGAAAAACGCAAAAGCATATCAACTATAACAGGTTGGAATAGCCCATCCCAGATCTACCACGCAGTGTCCTCTCCCATTACACTCTAGTCCAATTGATCAACTCTGACAACTTCTGCAGTATAATTCTCTGTAGATCCTATGGAATGACTACCAACAAAATATGCTTACCTGACGAAGATCAGCTTCAGTCATGTTGAAATGTAGATTACCAACATAAAGCCTTCGAGCCCCACCTGAATAGGGGCCTATAAGCCCACCAGATACACCAGCTACAACTGTAGTTGACTGGACCAGATTCTTTTCAGCTTCTGATGGCTTCACCATAACTGGTTGACCAAGAAGAAGCTGACCAGAGAGTGCTATAGCCATAGGGACGGACATTGCATCATAGAACTCAATATACCTGCCAAGAGATAGTTAGGATCAGAAGGACACAATAAAAATAATATACAACAAATATACAAACATAATACTACTACATCGAGCGTAACCGATTCCTGATACACAGCATGAAGTACAAAATACAACTGTCTCATTCAGCTCATTCCCCTTAGTAATTTACCACTCCAGAAAAGGCCAATGACTCTATCATTATAGATCTTATGTATATACAATTCCTTAGCAAGAAACCAGGACCACTACCATAATCATGTTTCAAAAATGGTGGATTCTCATCATTTCCTAAATGTTATGCCGTATTTGACCTATTTTCTGATACGTGTGCTTGGCCATGCAACCAAATAGCTTGACTTCTGTTGCCAACCAACTAGCTCAAACCCATGGCCTTTTGAAGCCCCACCTTGGTCCAACTTTTGAGGTCTATATTTTCTAAGAAACCAAAGAATCCTCCTTTACATCCAATGTTTACCGACTCATGGAACAGAAACCTATGCAAAAGCAGACACTTTCAGTGGGTTCGTTCAATTCCTTGCTACATGGTTTCAGCTTTCTTTTTAAAATTAAAAAAAGGGTTAAAGCACGGAAATCCCTTAATTGAACACCATCACGTTTTCTCACATAACCATTATTCTATCCTCCAAAAGCAACAGCATCTGCATCCAGTAACCAATGTGCCCCATTATCTTACAACAATCAACCAAAAAACATAGGTCAGTGAAGCTCTGGCAGTAGTTCCAGGAAGTGATGCTCGCATCAGCCACAAATGAAAGAACTGTGACAACCATACATGACAAGCAAGTAAATCAGACAATTCTCATGCATACCCACTGGACTGTTTAATTTCACTATCTTTTTTTTTTATAAATATTTCACAATCTATGAGAAATAGCCAGCTAATGAAAAAAATCTGGAAACAAAAGTTACAAAACCCACAAAATGCTTATCTGTCCAAATAACACAATAAAGAACACACATCTTACACACCCGGTAGAGCACATTATGCAAAAAACCAAAAGCAAATATAACTTTTTTAATTTTAATTGAGAATAAATCCATACAACATATTACCTTTCCCGACATATTAATTCCATTCTGTACAGAAAAATATCTGAAGAGAAAAACTACTGTATATAAGACCTGACTGATAATCGTTCCGAACTACCCTTTTTTGCTATCAAACTGTGTTCACTTTTGCTGAGATCACTTCTTTCTCTAAATGATTTAATCAAAAGTGAACATAGTTTGATGGCATTTATCCCTCCAGATATTGGGCTGCCTCCTCTCATTTATCCCTGTAGATTTTTTCCTGTTTAACTCCTTCCCCCCCCCCCCCAGGTGATACCTCCAATTAATTAACGAGGTTTGCTGCGCATCAGCCGGAAGCCGCAGCACACCTCACGGGTATATTTTTTTTTTTTTTTTTCACTCATTGCATTGAGTGTGCGGCGGCTTCCGGCTGATACGAATATTTTTTCTTAATTAACTGAAACTAAAAATGTAAGGGCAATCTCAGGGATTTTTTTTTATATAAGTGGCAATCTAAGGGATTTTAGCATGACAAACTTAAAAATTTATTGATTACATTTTTTTTTTTTTTTTTGGGCACCGAGTGTCCAAGAACAGCATCCCAACCAATCCCGGGGGTACACAAGCCCTCTGCAAGGAGTTTCCCGCAAGTGCACCTCGGGTAATTCAAGGAAAAAATCCCCCAATCCGATGGCCCCTAGAGATTGTTTGCACCCAAAGGGATTTGAACCTTAGACCTGGGGGGAGCATACCCCCAAGCCCAAGGCCTTTACCACTTGAGCCAACCCCTAGGGGTTCTATTTATTACAATATATGTAAATGCAAAACAGAAGTAGCTAAGATTTTTCAAGCCTGGGTCATATAGGCAGATGAAACATACCCAACTCCCTTGGAACGCCTTGAATTGCGATCCATTATAAGGCGTACGTCTCGCACCTGAGATAATAGACAAAGAAACATGGTAACAATAATTAGAGAGGAGAGAAACAAAATCAACTCACAAAGAAATAACTTGTGTACGGGTATGAGCAACATGCAGAAGTAAACGAGGTAAAACCACAACAAAGTAGAAATCAAACACCTGCTGCCACATTTTGAGAAGTGTCAATTTGTTTTTTACAAGTAATTTTTATGTTAGATTCATCCAAAATAGATCTTCCAAGAAACACAGAGTCACATTTGAGCTTATTGTGATACTCCATATGATAAGGATAAGGGTAGAAGGTGTATGAAATCCCACATTGCTTGGGAAGAAGAAGTTCTTGCTTTTTATAAGATTCCAATAGGACTCCAATTGTATCATTGACTAATCCTTTTGGAGTATAGACCATGTGGTTTAGGCATTCCATTGGGCTGTTACACTTATACTCCAAAAACACCAGTCAAGGTCACAACTGGAGTATCTCGGAAACATTATAAAGGCAAAGAACTTGTGTCTCTTCTAGGCAATATAAAATTCCACTCACCAATCCCAACAGATGTGGATCTTACAATCTCCTCCACTCAAAACTCTAACATCCTCACCAGGCCATTCTTTTATGCCATGGTTCAAATTCCAGTACTTTTCACCGGTATTGACTCTAATACTATTGGTAACGATCTAGGCAAAGCTCAAATATGTCTGGTTTTATACTCTAAAAGAACCTATCAAGGTTACAAGCAGAACCCCATAAAATAATTGTAAGGCCATGGACTTCCCTCCTAGAAAATGTAGGATCTCATCCACCTCTCTCTCATATGTGTGAGTATTACAAAACAAATAGCCTATATTAAAAAAAGAAAAAAGAAAAAAATGATCATTTAATAAAAACAAAACAAAATACCAACCTTGCCAGCTCTTGAGAAGAACTCATAGACATCTCTTTCATTGGCCTTCAAAGATATCTTAAAAATGTAATGCCAGGAAATATAAGTTAGATCTAATGGAAACTATAACTGACAAATTTTATGCCATCAGAACAAGTATAATGCCAATGCAAATGTAATTGAATCGGATTACCTGGTAAGCAAATACTGTCCTCTGATCCCGTTCAGGATCAGCCTCTGGTTCAGTTCCTTCCTCCTTTTTCTCTTTATATCGTCTGCGAGAGAATGAAAGCGTGAAATGCAGACCCAAATTGTCTAATAATAGGTAAACTTCTTATCGAATTATTCCAATGGAAAAACAAGCAGATACAGAACACTCTTAAAGTGAAACGTCACATGTGTGTGTGTGTGTTTATATATTATTTTACTTCTTGGAACATATAAATGCATCTAATACAGCAAAAATTTCCCTGTAATGTAAATGAAAAGGAAGAAAATAACAGTCCCAAAACGGCAGCAAATTATTCTCCACTAAGAGTAAAACTGCCAAACCCAAGTAGCAGTCCTGCAGGGAACTACACAAAGTTAACATGAAATTACCAAAGCTGGCAGATGGTGAAATTTAAGAACTGTTCCATTTTTAAATTTGATAAGGACCAACCTGGATATAGACGAGGCAATTAAAGGTAATGAAAACATTGAGACCAACATAATCATAAATGGTAACAGCATCATCATGTTGTATTGAAGGCAGTACCCAAGGACCTAATTGCATTAATTTGGAACCTGTTAACAGCTCATATTCCACAAAGCAGATAAAACAAAACTGAGACCTTAAATTATGCCTACAGTCCCAATGAAACATTTTTACATTATACTTTTTTTTTAAGTAATTTTACATTATACTTATCTTACATTATACTCAACATAAAAAAAGTGGACTTGCAAGATATGCAACCCAATGAAACCTAACTGATGCTTATAGCAAAGGCTTAGGGTCTAGAAGAATATATGATACTATATGACAAATGTAAAAGTTTCTTGTTACAAAATGCAAGTGCTTGTAATGAAAGTATGAAGGCCAAACAAAGTTAGGTACAAAATATGAAACCATTTTAATTGCAAAAATTGATTTCAAGGAATCTATAATTTGAAAAGAGACTTTCTTCAGAGGCAATGACTAGTGAAAAGAACCTGCAATCAATTTAAAAATTAGACTTTTTTGAAAAAAAAAAAAATTACTGATAATAAAATTTAAAAATTAAGACTTACAACATCGAATCAGCATCAATAATGGTGAATTTCTATCGGTTCCCATAAGGTTAAGCTTTTGGGACAGGTGAAAATTTCACATGGTATCAGAGCAAAGATCTTTTTTTTATAAAAAAAATAATGGTGAATGCGCCTTTGAGGACATGAATAGGAAAACCATGGTCATCTAAAGCTAAATCTTCAAGACAGGCAACTGAACATATCGAAAATATATCAAACTATAAAATATGCAACAGAATAATGCAGAACATTAAATTCCCCACAGGAATCAGAAGATGAGGTGCTTCTCTTAAGCAAAGCCCATCACTCCCTCACCAGCATTTCTGCAACAGAATAAATACAATTAAGCTACTGAGTTCGAAGGTGGAGGATAACAAAAATCATAGTATGACATCACCACCATGGTCAAAATCTCCCACACCAAAACCTCTAATCTTGCAAATGCAAACTTTTGGAGAGATTCCAGAAAGTTCAAGAGGAACATCAAGAACCCATGACCTGAGTTCCTGTGCCTGGCGCAATTGCCAGAAAGACCATCTGAAGATCGCTCTAGCATATCTGCGAGTTCCCAGAATCTAACATTCAATATACTGTATACAGAATTGTTCACACTGTCAAATAGCACTATCGACTTATGAAGGCTTATTTCTTCCACGTTAAATCTTAAAGTGCGTGTAGTGGAAACTATATAGAATATTATCATAAGTTAACCTTGACTTTCCACTAGAGCTATTATATATTCAGTGTACATCAATATGAACAATTATCAAGTACAATTAGTTTTTCACCAGCATTACAGTATCACTGAGTATAACATTGAGTATCTGTAAAGCCCATTGTGCACATTAATGTAATAGTTCCAAAGATAAAAGAATACACAAACATAACATACCTGTTTTCTCTGTCTCGTTCCCTCAACTCTCTTTCCATTTCTCTTTCTTTGTACTCCCTGTCATGACTCCTCTCTCTTTCATCATGCTCACTCTGATGCTTATCAGATCGACTCCTGCTTCGATGCGATCCCTCTCTCTCTCTCTCCCTTTCCCTCTCACTCTCACTCTCCCGAACACGTTCTCTTTTATCTTTGCCTCGATCATGATCCGGCTCTCTATATCTATCCTTGTCTCTCTCCTTCCCGTTCCTCTCCTCCCTATCCTTATATCTATCCCTATCTCTCTCCTTATCCTTATGTTCCCGGACACTCCTGTGCCGATCCCTTTCCCCATCCCTTGACCGCGATCGTTGACGAGATGAACCCCTCTCTCTATGTAGATCACGATCATGCGAATCATCTTCTGATCTTGAGCGCTTGGACCGTCGTTCCACATAATCATCCCTCTCATCACTCCTATGCTTTGATCGTCGACTACGATCTTTCTCTCTAGACTTCTCAATTTCACCACTGCCATTAACAGCATCCTCCCTGTCTTTTTGGGCCTCAAGATTTTCAACAGTTTTCTCCAAATAATCGTAGGCATCAAAATCCATCAGGACTCTCTTCTTCAAAACTACACAGATAAAGCTTAGCAGACAATACCTGGATCCAAGAAAATATATTTATAAACACAGCTGTAGCTGCAAAAAAATGATACCAAAAAGGGAAATAGAATACTAAGGTCTAAGAGTTGCATTGTCTGGAGCCCGAGAAAACTGAAACCACGAAACCGATTATTCCAGTAGAAATAATCATCTAAGTACATTGACAGATAAAATTTGAATTTAACTGCAAGAAAAAAATTGCAGCAAATTTTTTCCATCCAACTTGTAATAACCTTTAATCGGTATGCTAATCAAGTGTACAACTTAATTTATTGATCGGGTATAATTTTTTTATAAGCAATTTATTCATCGAACATCATTTTCAATTCAATTTATTTTCCAAACACAAAAAGCCCTAATTAAAGCTATTTAGAGATCCGTTGGTCGTAGATGCAACGCGGGAATTAAAAAGAAATTAAATAAGAAGATTTATCCCTTATAATAGTTTAATCCTGAGGCTTACACCATTTCTCAGAAACCAAAAGGAAAGTCAGGTTTGCAGCGAGAATTTGAAAAATTACCTTCAGAGAGGATCGTCAAAGTAGGGCTTCTAATGGTAAATTGTATAACAGCGAGAACCCAATGCGACCGAGTGCTTGAAAAACCTATTGCGAGCTTGAAGCGCGAGTGTAGGATTACGGTGCTTCTCCGTGTTGCATCGCTAGGGCAAGAAGTTGAAAGCGTGGGTGACACGTGAGCTTTATATTGTTGGGCTGGGTTTGTTACCTTTTGGGCCGGTTATGGGCTCCATCATTTATCAATAACTCTACGTGCAATTATTTTTGTATATTATTTACGCATTTCATTATTATAATTGGTCACGCCACTTTTTTTTTAAGAGGGTTGTTAGAGACTATTGTTACAAATAAATTCCACATACTGATTGGCATACTAGCAACGTGTCATGTCTCTTTTTTTTCTTTTTTTTTTTTCTCTCTTTCTCCCATCTCCCCGTGCCTCCCCATTTCCCTCTCTTTCTCCCTCATTTCCCTCCTCACCAAAGTTGTTAGCCCTCTCAAAATGGTTCCCGACCCCCACAGACGGCCAAAGGAAAGCCATCAACTTAGATCCAACCACCCTAGCCACTTAGTGGCACGCGGTCGACCACACACACAGTGTGCCAAATGTGGTCCCTAACCACCAACGTGCACGACAAGCTGCCGTGAGCTTCGCGCCAATAGTGCCGCTTGCACCGTTGATGTCTTTTGCCTACCCTGAGATGGTTTCCGACCACCATGACTTGCATAGAGAGAGGGCAGGGGTAGCAGCACACTCGGAGGGGAGAAAGAGAGAGAAAAAAAAATGGAGACAAACAGTGTGCCACATCGGTATGTGAAATCTCTTTGTGAGATTATTTTGTGTCTATAGTGTTTTTTTTAGAGAACTGTTAGGTACAGTTTCAAATAGGGGCCTGCATGTGGACGAATGGGGCTTGAGAGTACTTTACTCTTCAAATTGAGGTGAAATGTCAAAAAGGTCCCTAGAGCTCAAATTATCAGATCATCCTTCCCTCCCTCCAGCGATTCTGCTCGAGAATGGCTTGTCTTTCATATCCTATGTTCGAAAAGGATTGTTTCTTAGCACTTGGACAGACGGTCTCAAATTTTCCTGATTTCTGGTATTCACTTACTTGATGGTAAAAAACTTGTATTCGGCAAGATAAACATAGAATTCTTAAATTCCAAACCTGGGCTTTCTCCTTTGAAGCACTATTTGCTGGAATCAAAACTTGTAAAAGAACAAACACCACAGCTATATCAGGATCCTAAACCATTTAAAACCCATAAACACCACCAAAGATTAGAATGGACATGTGGAAAAGCCAAATTGATAAAATCCATTAAAATTGAAGATGAAAAAACTCTAAATTGAAATCCAAAATTAAAATAGACCAAAGCCCATTTAGTTAACTACAAATAGTCTAAATTTAGCAAACTACATATGGTCTAATTTGAGGTGTATGTTTGGCAGACGTTAGATTTGAGAGAGAGAGTTCTGGTCTGGGTTTGGCGATTAAACTCGCCTTTCAATCTTCTGAATATACGTTCAGTAACTTCTGGTCTGGGTAAGTTGGGACGTCAGATTTGAGAGAGAGAGAGAGAGAGAGAGAGAGAGAGACTACCTTCGAGGAGTGCCTGGGCAAGGGAAAATTTGGGGGAGGGGGGAGAGAGGGTTGAGTCATTTGGAGGAGATGACTGTTTGGTGCTCGATATTGAAATGAAATCGTTTTAATTGATTAAAACTCCCCGTTTTATTAAGTCGTGCGTGGGGAGGCCTAATTTCATGACTGTATATAGAATTATTCTTTTTTTTAATATAAAATAATTGTTTTAACTAATTACATCAGTGAAGTGTACAAGGAATACGCAAAAACAACTTTATATAGCAAAGCTCATCCTTGATTGGATATTAATCAGTTTCGAATATGAGCAATACTAGATACAATCATAGGTTATGCAAGCGCCATACATTCATTTTGAAAAAGAGTGTATTTCACTATTAAAAAATTAATTTTTTCATATTTATCCTATATTTATTCACTTTTTTCAAAATAAGTATACAACAATCGCACACTTTATAACTACAAGTATAATTTATTATTAGATAAATATAAAAATTTTATTTTTAAATTGATGTGTAAACACACATAAGGAATTAATTACATGACATAATTTAATTTAAAAGATAAATTTTAAATTTTATAAATAAAATATTACTATGTGAATAGTATGATCTACCCTCAAAATAGAATAACTCAAGAAATAAACACAAATAAATTTAAATCAATATTTACAGCTGATTTGCTGACAAAACAAGTAAATACTATGCAAACACGTCAAAAATACTGCAGACCTTGACAAGAGAGGCATCCAAATCAACACCATTGTAATCACTTCTTAAAAACTCATTTACGAAAGAAAAAAATGTAGGTTTGGAAACTAAACCAAACATAATTCATTTCAATTCATCGTTATAATTTTTTTAAATTTTAACATAAAATATAATAAACAATTCAATTTTTTTAAATCTTAAAATAATAATAATATTTAAAAATAATATTCTAACAATATTTTATCATATAAACTCAACTTAACTCAGTTCAACATCTAACGCATCCTATTCAATAGTACACCACCGGTGTAAATAAAAGCACCGACGAGAAGAATTATTGAACAATTACATATTTTGTTATTTATCCCGTACATCAGGACATGAATTGTGTCGGGTCCAGGTAAATGTAAGTTCGTAGCTCATCAAAAAGACAAAAATCATGTTGAGTTCATCCCAGGGTGATAAGTATTCATCCTCGCCAAAACTTATGGAAACATTGTCAGTTTCAATAATCAATATAACGTATACACTATTTCTGCACCTCAGTTTGGCTTAGATGTCTGGTTTGTCATCGCATTCGAGTTTTCTCGACTAAATACTCCCCATCCCTTCGTCCCACCCTTGTCAAGGTCTGGCCTTTGGGTGTCACCAGAATTTAAATTGGACAAGTTCGTATTTGGTGATACCCCTCTTGTGCCCGGATTCCTTAAGGAATCATGGGGATTTCCTTCCCTTTTCCCTTGAAGTTCTGCACCTGCAACTCGCCTCCCAGGAGCATTTGGAGCACTAAAAATGCCATAACCGGGTGCTGTGGCATTGGGAGTGCCAGGGGGACTTGGTACTCGCTTGGGCATGCTATCTAGAGGAAGCCTTGAGTTTCTGAATTCAGAAGCATCAATGCTGACTTTACTGCTTTCTGGTACTGCTGGAGAGAAATTCGCATCCAGTGGGGGCTGCCTTCTTTGATTTGGAAATTGGAGGTCTGGCCCCATTGAGTCTCTCATCTCTGGACCCCTATTATCAACTTGTCTTGGTGATGGAAACTGATTCCTTGGCTCACTTCTTTTGTACCTATTTTGTCCTTGTGGGGAGGATGGTACTTGATATGTTTGCATAAACTCAGGTGGTGGAGTAGAGCGCAAAGTGTCTGAAATATTAATATCTGACAAAGGAGAGGCAGTTTTTTGAGCAGTTCTCAATTGTTTATCGGTAGAACCCAAAGTTGCACCATTCACATCACCACCAAACTGGAACACTTTGTCAAAGTCATCAGTAGCACCATCCACTGACCAGCAATTCTTATCATCTTCAAGATTTTTATCTATAGGCAGGTCTTCATCAGAAAAGTTACCTTCCTCAGTTTCTGATTCAGCAGAACTAAGTTCTTCAATGGGATCAATGGAATTAACAGCTCCTGGTGCAGTGGTAACCATCTGAACCTTGGCATTTTTATCCCCTACAACCTTCGATTTTTTCCCACCCCCTTTCTTGGATGGGCCAAATTTAACATGCCTCACTATCACATGTGCCTCTGTTTCTCTCACTGATGGTCCACTTTCAACAATTGATACATCTTCAATCTGCAGATGGTTGTCCATAATTAATAGTGTGGGGAAAAAAAAAGATTGGACAGTCATGATTCAAGCATAAAACCATGAGTAAAAAGATCAAAATAATTTGGCAATACCAAAGCAGAGAGACGAGATAGCAATCCTCCCAAGTCCTGATCTTCTTTACCCATGGCCCTGCACTGTTTCATATCCACACAAAAAAATTAACAATCCAAGCACATATGGTTAGTGTGATAACCTCGGTAAAAGAACTTTTAAGGACATACACATAAACCACAAGATTTGGTAAAATTTTGTAAAACAAGAAAACTTTTTCGGCAAATATAGAAATAAAAGGGAGTTTTTGTGAGCTTATCTACGTATGCTAAAATGAAGAATCTCAGAATTGAACCTAGTTATAGTAGTATTTTTTTGATAAGTAAGTTATAGTAGTATTGGCTCCTTATTTCTCTATTTTTCTTTCCTTCTTTTTAATAGCCATTGTCACAGCATTTCTTGCAAGCTTGAAAAACAATTAGTTTCAAACTTCCCCAGGCTGCCCCCCCAATATTGCCTTCTCTTAATGTTGATTCACCCTGTTTGTGCATTTACAATTACCATGCACCTATTTATTTTAAATTTTCTGATTTCTATTAGAGCACAGAATACAGGACTTCCTAGAAGTATCTGATGATCCGTCGATATACCCAAAAAATGGGCACAAAAGGATCAGATATTAGTCTCTCCTAATGCATGCAACTCAGAGAAGCTCTCACATTAAAGATAAGGGGGTATGCACATCAGCATGAAATATAGATAACACCCAAGTAGCAACGTTATACCAAAAAAATCAAAGCATCAACAGATACATGCTGGAAAACAACACTTGGGGTGGGTTCAATTTGCATCCCACACCCCCCCCCCCCCCCCCCCCAAAAAAAAAAAAAAAGATAAATAACAAAAAGATAAAAATAAGCAGGAAGAGAAAATCTAAAGTTGACATGAAACCGCACAAAGGTAGTGCAATCTGGACCCATCCCTAGGAGGTAAACCCCAGATACACGACCCACCTGCAAAAACGTGTATCAGGGAACTCCTGGTGCAGAATCGAATCCAAGATGTCCAAGTCTACAGCTCATCCCAAGGCTTTCACCATTAGGCTGCACCTAGATGGGTCATCTAAAACTTTTTTTGTTTTTGATAGGTACAGGTGATCTAACTAATCAAAGAATCATTTAAAGATATAAAAGTAAGTACCTTGACCCGGTAACCACGCTCCATCAATCTTTTAATTTGCTCTGCTTTCATCTTTAAGTCCTTTAACTCCTGAAAAGAGTAGCAGGTATGTTCTAACGTCAGTGTTTCCACTCACTCATTTCAAATGTTCACTCTCAATCTATCTTTGACCTAATTCATAATATTTTTGTATGAGTTCTTACATTTCAGGCCATTCACTTGGCTTAGTGAGTACATCTATCAGGCTTCTAGCACCAACAGAATAAACGGAACAATTTTTTTTTTTGGTAAGTAGAATAAAAGGAACAGTTCAAATGGATCCCAGAGATCCCTGTAGAACAAGCCAAAAACACACTAACAGATGATGTGGCAAAGTACTCAAACATCAATTGACATACCAAGTGAAGAGAATTTAATGGTCTCTTTTCTAGGTTTTAGTGTCCATATTGTTATTGATTTTCAAGCCCTTCTAACAAATTCGATGCAAGGTTTGCCTGTGAGGTTAAGGGGAAAGACTCGAGATCTACTGCCCATAGTGCACGTGGGTTCAAACCCCACAGCCTGCAAAAGTTGGTAAAATTTCAATTTGGCTATGTTGTACACACCTTGTGTGCCTGAACGTGCCTTTTGCATTGTTTAATGAAACTGGATAAGATAAGTTCAAGGAAATACCAATCTATGGTGGGAGCAAAATAGGTAGCAGGTTTTCAAAGAAAGAACTTACTGTTTTCCCTGAAAAGCGAACTTCTTTGCAGTCTCCTTTTCGCAAATTCACATCAGACTGCAGTGCATCCAAAAAATTAAATTCTTTGTTGTCTCCTTTCGAGGTAATAAGCGTAGCAGGATCTCATAATATAACTTATTTGAGTCTTTAAAATAAATCCAAAATAACAAAGTAATGGTTTTCATCAATATAGAACGCTAAGGCACAAATCCACAATATAATTTACCTTGGTTTTAGCACGGTCTTTTTCCTTTAACTGTTGTTTGTACTTTTCTCTGTGGAAATCCATGAGTCTACAGACAGGTGGATCAGCATTTCTTTGAACCTGTATTTCATAACGCAATTGAGTCCCGTAATGGAGCCAATCTACATTAAAATAGTTTATTATGCTGAAATTAAATTATTGAGCATCACAGGACTTTCTTGTTCTTTGAATTTTTTTAAATTAGAAGTATATCTTATATACTTCCTGTACTTGGGTAACCCTTCCTTTTTATTATTAATAAACCATATTTTACTTATCAAAAAAGCATCGAGCATCACAGAAAGTGACAGGGAGCTAAACTTCACAAGACTTATAACTCCACCTTCACCTCAAAGCTGGCCATATACATCAGAGAGATAGGTCAACTACAACACTGGAAAGCTGAATTTTTCAATCATAAGCGAGTCCAAGTGGCAAGCATTGAAATTTTTCAGTCAACACTCTGTTTTGGAGAGTATCACATTCATGAGTTCTCTCTACTACAAGTACCATGGCCAAAAAAATCAAATAATGTACCTCCACTAAATCAAGTTTGAGCTTCCTGGCACGTTCGAGTGCTTCATGCCTTGAGAGTTTTTCGTGCCCTGCCCATAAAGATGAATTCAGAATGACTCCTAGCAAAAGTATACTACACTCTGACATAGCCCAAAAGACACAGCATTGTGATTTTCCTCAAGGATTGTGTAGTATTTAGTTAATTCTTTTCATAACCAATCTTACCGATCAAAAAAAAAATTTCTTTTTATAACTAATCTTGTTAAAAGCACAGAGGGGCACAACCCCAAGTACACAAGAGTAGGAAACAACCAACGAGAGCGAATATGTTTAGCAGCTAGTTAAATGCAATGTACAAGTCTTAAGAATCTCTCCAAATCGTTCCTCATCGGCAAATAGCTAGAAGCTTCTGAATGATAAGACCGGTGGTAACTTCTTGTGATCAATTCATAGTGCGGCTTTTCATAGTATAATCTCTTTTCTTTTTCCCATAGACAGTGTAGCTTAAATTTGTATTGCCTGAGAAAGCATAGCCACAGCAGTGGATGAATGAATACTAATTATCCTTCTCTTACAACTCCAAAAAGCCTATCCACCGTATTAGACACCGTCTATAATTCATAATGTAGCCATCGTTTCTTCCACAGGCATATCAATTATTAGAATGCAATGCTTTTGAACTTAATGTAGATCTCGGAAAAAACTAGATGTTCTTTTCGAGCATGTTTCCATAAGGAGACAGCATAATGGGTGAGTCTGTAATATATTTATTGCAAAACACTTCCAACTGACATACCTTCCTCTGTCACAAGCCTAATAACTGATGCTATGATTTGTTCATTCAAACGCGGCCCACTCGTGTCCTTCTTTTCCTTCGGCTTTGCCTGGAAATTCAACAATACATCATGTCAATTGTCATACATTACCCAAGTCCTAATACCACCAGACAAAAAAAATTATCGGCCAAAATTACGAGCAACTTACAACCTCATATAATTACCATCGATCTGCACTCATGACTACCCATCCCACAAAAAAATAACCAAAATAATAAAAATAGAAAATAGTTCACAAATCACACTTACAACCCGAACCAAATCATGCATCTACAACTATCCATTACACAGCACCACAAAAAAATAGCCCGATGATCACAAACGACACCAAAACACAAATAATCGAGTCATCAGACTATTCAGTGCCCAAATAAGAAGCATATTACACCCAAGTTGTTACCTGAACTGGTGCAGCGAAAAACCTGACATTGTTGCAAAAGCTACTGGGTCCGACGTGATTTACCCAATATGGATTTTCCACGATACGTCGGTCGGTGTGCTTCGCGTTTGAATAGGTAGGAGCACCATTTGGGATGCCAAGGTAATGTCTTTGAATATGATGTGAGAAGTGCTTTGGCTTGAAGCGGCTAATTCTACACCAAAATGCCATCTTTTTCTAGAAGAAGATATCAAACTGTTGCATGTTTTCACGAGAGAGACAGAGAAACTGGTGGAGGAGGATTTGCCAATTTGGATCCAAAACCCTAGCCAGGGGTTTCAGTTCTAAAGTGATCAGTTTGCAGCTACCGTTGAAAGCTCAGTTGTTCAACACCTTTGATGTACGAACAGGCCGAAGCCGGCCCAACTTCTGAGCCCATATTAATTAGGCCTAGGATTAGGGCTTATTCCCAAACCGGACTGAGTTTTCTTCTAAAAACCATAGTTGTTATATTTCTTTTTTTTTTTTTTGATCGGTAATTGTTGTTATATTTCTAGAACATAATCGTTTGTTTGTAAAAAATAAAAATAATAATTAATTAATTAAGTCCCATTATTTTTTTATTTTGACACAGTCAAGTTGAATCGATTGATGTAATGTATCCAGATTTTCGATAGCTAATTTAGATTAAAAATAAATACATATTTTGAGTATTGCTGAGTGCTTTAGTATGGTGTCACTTTCGAAGGTTGTCATGTGGTCTGCAAAATTATAAGTTTAAAGAGTCGGGAGAAATTGTTTTATTATACTATATTGTTCTTCAGTACCTCGTTTTCTGTGCTGCTCATGAATTAAAGCACTTGATACTGTTTTTCTCCTTCTTTGACAGTAACGCTAGCAATGCTTGCTATTTTATTAATGACTCTGGAATGTCATCCTCCACGTACATAGTTATTAATCACATTATTTATCACACATTATTCTTAATAAACTTTAATACTATTTACCTAATTTAATAAAATATATAAATTTTATTATTTGAAATATTTGATTATATTTTAACAAAAGAGGACAAGTTTGAGACACGGAATGGATTCCATTACAGTTACTGGCCATTACAGTTATTGGCATTGGCATTGGTATTGGTATAGGATAGTTCATCTCAATATTTAAAATTTAAAAAATATGTAATTTTTTAACTTTTAACTAATCACTTAACACTTAAAATCTATATTGAATTAATCATCACATCTCTATAATAATAAAATATTATTATTTTTATTATTTATATCTCTTTAATTAATTTTTATTTTTTAATTAATTTTTTATTTTATTTTCATAATCTCCGGTAATCTCCAACAATCATTTTTATTTTCATTTTCATAATCCAACAATTATAATATAATAATCTCATATGTACATAGATGGTAAAATCTCATATGTACAATCTATAAAAATCTCATATCTATAATATAATAATCTCAAAATATAACAAAATAGCATATGAGAAAATCACATGATTACTAGCATATAACAAAAAGGGAGAAGATGAATAAGAGCCGCGGGAAGGGTGTCAAAATATAATTAAAAAAAATACATTTAGACTTGCTACAGTACATTTTATATTTAAAAATAATGATAAAATCATTGTAACTCACATTTTAGATGAAATCAATTTGAGCCAAATATGGATGATATTAGTTAAATTTAAAGATGAAAATGTATTTGACTAAGCTAATGTCAATGCTCTGATTCGGATACCAAAGGCGGTTATCGGCTTGATTTTTATCTTTGTTGAATACTTGATTACCCACCCCTGTATTCGAAGGTCGGTACGGATACTGGTATATGAGGCACAGCGGCATAACCAGTAACTTTTATATTGTGTGACACGTTTATATAAAACAAAAATAAAATAAAAATAAAAAATCATAAAAATATAACTATATATAAAATTAAATTTTAATAATTTGCTACATATACATAGAAATAAGATTTTAAAAATCATAATTTAATATATGTTTCAAATTTCTGACGATGTTTCATGGAATATTAATCCATTATTATTTTTGTAATGAAATATTTAGAATTTATTTTCTTCATTTAAACTATCAAATGATATTTTGAAAGGTCATCTTTTATTCTAATATGTAAACTAGTTTATCAAGTTTCATGCAAAATCTATATATTTTCGTATCACATTAAGCATATAATGCTATAATTGAGATCTTAAATAAATTTTTTTTACTCAATGAAGTCTAGAGGATAAAACCTCTCAACTATTTTTCATATAAATCATCAAACTTAAATGATTTTTCTTTTATTTTCACTTTAGGTTTCATATTAAGAAGTCTAATATTGTATAACAAAAAACTAGGAGATCCATGTTAATAAGTTTGTTATTTTTCCTAAACCTAGTTTTAGTTTAATTTTGGTGAGACCACATCCTTGAAAATAAATAATATATAGAAATTATATAACATTTTGGGACTATAATAAACAATTTGGAGAAAGAAATTTCTAGGTATATTCAAATCTTAAAAAATTCTAGAAAATATATGAGGATTGTAATTTTTTTTTTTTGGGTCATTGGCTATATTTATAGAATTATAAATAAAATATAGGATATATTTTTTAAAAACATTTTGACTAGGCTGCGTTTGGATGTTGAGCTAAGATGGACTGAGCTGAGTTCTTTATGAATAATATAGAGTTGAGTAGGTGGAGTGAGTTATGTGAGGCTTATCTAAAATGAGTTTGAATATATTTGGATGTTAAGATGAGTTTATCACTATTTATGAAAAATTGAAAAGGTTGTGAGTCTCACGTGTAAGGAGGTTTTGAATTGAGATGAGTTTGATAATTTGAGGGTTGAGTGTTTGGATGTTAGACTTAGCATATTAGACTAAACTGAGTTGATTTCAGCTGAGTCTTGCAACCAAACGAATTATGGCTCCTCTTAGTCATAACGTCGGTTCGCCGTTGATGAGGCGAGTCCTAATCTAAAATCTAGTACTATTAACCTAATTTTATTTTTAAAAAATAATATTTACAGTCATCATAGAATATACAAACATCGTGCACTATTTAAACAAAATGAGTAAATATGAAATTTATTGTCACATGAAAAAATTAATTTTTAATAATGAATTATACTTTTTTTTTTAAAATGAGTTTGTAACGCTTGTATAATTCATGATTATATTTAGCATTACTTTATATTTTTTAAGAGAAAAGCTTGGGGCCGGACGGGTGTTAAAAGTATTTTCACACCAACTAATGATAGGGTGACACGTAGACACTCTAAGAAGATTAATTTTGAATACGCATACACCCGATCAATCTTTTCATTTCCTGCTTTTCCTCTCCCCATCCTCTGTTTCATTTCTTGCGTCTTCTCACATGGGATATGTTAAAGCAACACCGACGATGAGAAGAAAATACATGTTGGCATCGTTGAGATGTTTTCGCTCTGTATCGTTGACGAGAAGAAAATACTTTCGACGAGAAGAAAATACTTTCTCTGTATCGTTGAGACGTTTTCGCTCCACTTCATACTCTAGGCCATTACTGTATACGTAAAAATGTTTCTTTTCATATGGATTTTCTAGATATAGGACTTCAAAATTGGTGGTGTGAATTATATAAACTTTTCTTTAATTGAGTTTGCTTATTGATATAGTTAAGGCTGGTATTAGGCAAGATAGTAAGTAGCAAATCATGTGAAAGTGTGTTTATAATTCTATCAGCCAAAAAGAATGATAAATATACTATCATGATCTCACAGGGTTGATACGAAACAGGCAAAATTTTCATTATTCACTGCACTATTCTCGTTGAAACCCTCCCAATGGCTCTATCACCACTCAAAGAGTAATACTTTTATAGTGAATATCCTTAGGATTGGGTGTGAGATGGAGAGAAAGAGGGTGGGGAGAAGACGCAGGAAATGAAACAGAGGATGGGGAGGGGGAGAGGGAGGGGGAGAGTATGAAAGGAAAAGATTGATTGGGTGTATGCAGATTTAAAATTAGTCCTCCTGGAGTGTCTACGTGGCACCCTATCATTGGTTGGTATGAAAATACCTTTAACACCCGTCCGGTCCCAAGCTTTTTTCATTTTTTAATCCATATACAACTTGGGTAACCGAAATTAAAAACTATAAAAACAAAAAAAAATGCAAAATTTGGTCTACCCGAATATCCAGGTCCCAGATTTCAACAATTCAGATTCTTCCAACTACCGTCTTGGGTTATGACTCGGTTTGGGCGAGACGGATACACGGACCACATTACTCACCCGAATCCATATTCAAATATAGTAGGAACCCATATTCGTATGGGATAAACAATGATAATAGTTGCCTTCTAAATTTTCCCCACAAGATAAGCTAGTTCATGACTTGCCTTTATTTTTTATTTTATTTTTTGTTAAGAGTCCGGTGGTCTGATGATCTAATTTTTCAAATGAAAAACTTGCATTCGAACCCAAATGACTTACCTTTCTATGAGTGCTACGTCGTACTATATCACTAATATTAAAGTTCGTTGCATGATTCCTCCCTTGGTTATACATTCATTAATTGGTTAATTTGTTGAATATTGAGAACCTACTTGATGGTCAATGTCACGATGCATGCTACAAATTACATGTGCATAGATCATTTAAATATGAATTACGAGGTAATTGGCATGGTTGCTTCTCTACAACTCCTCGTCATGTTGAAACCTTAGAGAGGGAAATATAATAAGATACATATATCAAGTACAATGAACTGTTTAACATCGTGTCAATATCAATAGTATTGCACTAATGTTGAAAATTGAAACCGAATCTTGAAATCTTAACAAACCACGTAATTAATATTGTTTTGTGGCGGGAAATAGATAAGCGTGTTGCTTTCACGCATCGTCAAAGATTATGAAATTTATTAAAATTGGTCCAAATTGTAATTCGTCATTTTTTATATTTATCTTACTACTTTCCTTATTGTTTAATAAAAATAAAAATAAAAGTTCGTCTCTTAGACGTTTATCTGTAAAAGTTGAATACTCTCTTTCTATTAAGGATGATATTCAATTTCTGTTTAGATAGAATGTTATATCTTGAACGCTTGTATGTATAAAGTATTAGTAGCAACGAAGACTAGACTAGTCACAAGTTTTGAATGTACTAATTGATTTATAAGATAATAGTTGATATGAGGATATTCATGCATTTATCGGATTATAAATATAAGTTTTTCTTATAAATGAACGATGATAATTTTTCTTAAAAACAAATATTGTTTTGGTTTTTTCAAATCCACTTAAAAGGACTCCCCCTAATGCGTACGAAAGAGTCTTCGTTCTACCCCAGTCTGAAAGTCTATTCTATGGATCATAACCTTTGAAGCCGCCCATCAATTTGAAAACTATAGACAAATTAAAGAATTTAATTGCGAGAAAACAAAAATAAATAATAATTTTATGAGGTCTATCCTTGGTCTCCAAATCAGATAGCATCTAAATAGATACCTCCTTCCCCAGATGATCTTTCATGCTGATAATATTGTTGACCTTGATTCATTTAAGAGTCCATGTATTTATTTGTTTATTATTTTTCCTAAGTGTATCCATGTATTAATTAATTAATACCCAATTAATCGGCCATATGATTTTTCAAATCGGGTTCATTTTTGGAGTCTTCGTCGCATCTTTGCCCTGACTTTTCCATGCAGCTCCAGCCGAGATTCGATGTCGTGAATAACGTTTTTGTATAGTTTGACTCTCTTATCGTCTTTGATTCAAATATAAATAAGAAGTGGAGGAGAGTTGTTATTAATTAGAAAATAACAAATAAAAAACTATTTTTTTTTTCTCTTTTATTTGGTACTTCTTTTTTTATACATTATTTGGTACTTTTTCAAAGATTATGGAACCCTCTTGGATATGTCTCCGATCACACTTGCATGTAGGGGTGGGTCACATCCCGCTATCCCGCCTCCATCTGTTTGAGTTCCACGTTATTTAAGTATAGTTATTGTATTGTTTTGATTTTTCTATATAAATGTTAGTTTAAAAAATTAAAACAATTTAAAATATAATTTTAATGAATGTAAAAATTATGTTATTAGTTTTTATATTTTTTTAATATTTATAAATTTAAATTATATTATAATTTGAATCTAAAAAATATTTTTAGACTCAATAGACCATGAATATTAGTGGCTTGGGCGGGGGCGTTCGATCCCATTCACACCTCCTAGAAATAGGGTGTAGGATTGAAAAGCCTTTTCCGTATGGTGCGGGAGGGAGTATGGTGGAATGGTCAAATTTAAAAGAGCTCGTTCATTCCAAGTCAAGGGGTCAGGACTCAGAAGTCGATGTGATGTAATGCAAAGAAATATTTGCGCAGAATGCAAATACCCAAATTAATGGATTGCAGATACCCCATCCCTCAAGACATGGAATCGAAATGTCAAAGATATTTGTTCTCTTCGAATAATAATAATAATATATATATAAGATTTATTTATAAATCTTATTTTATATACACTAAACACATTGCTGATGTGGAAGTTCTATTAAAATTTTTTAATTTTTTTAAAACTATAATGAGTAATATTAACACCCATATTTAAGCTCCACTTAAGGAAGGTCTTGACTAAGCTGTGCTATTTGTCCCTCTTCTTTATATCCTTCAAACCATAAATATTTATAATTGTGTAGATAGGGAAATATTTTTATTTTTGTGGCTTTTTATAGCAATAAATATTATATATTTATGCATATAATTAATAAATAACAAATTTCTCACTGTATTGGTCAATAATGACTAACTCATTAATTAAATAGACCCTGTTTGTTAATGTACGAACAAGACCATATGAAAGAGGGGCCACTTTAGTTAATGCCTTGATTGCTGCACAGCCTAGACCAAGTACATTGTTTTCAACTGAGATATGAGTGCCAATAGATTGGTGCGAAAGAACATTATACATAATATTGGCGAATGTAGATCTTGCCCCGGTTGTTGGTTGAGATAAGGCGAAGCTAGCAAACATGATAGCGTTCATTTTCTTCTTCTTTTTCAGCTCTGTAAAGGAAGGGAGGGAGCCCAGCTGCCCAATCATGGAGCTATGGCATCTGTTGGTGATCAATCACCATGCACCAAATTTGTACGCACGAGCCATATTAATTGGCCAAAAGTCAGAACCTATGATCTTAGGTCGTTTATGTGACAAGCAAACTTTAATATGCCGACCAAGGAATTGATATATATATATATATATATAATTGATAGAGATATAAAATAATTATATAAAAATAAATTTATACGATGTATTAAATCTATTTTATAATAAAATTATTCTATGTAATTAATAAAAAATGTTATTGGTCTCGACAATATGTCTTGACTGTTTCTTTTATTTTTTATACTTAATGATTAAGAATGAATTATCGATTACGGGTCATGTTAGGCCTACCGACACATTGTCGATGTCTGATAATGTGGACCGAAAAGTGTATTATCCACCCTTTTTCATTATTTCTTCATTTTTTTCAAAACCATGCAATAATTTTCTGCCTTATTTTTCAACTGGATTATCCACCCTTTTTCATTATATTATATAGATGAGAGTTTTTTGGAGGTATGTTTTGATTCAATATATATATATATATATATGTAGATGAGGGTTTGGGGAATCATGAGAAGACATGTCTTATTCAGTTCATGGTCACGCGGCATACTTTAGGCCTCAAGAATGCTAGCTGATTTATAATAATGTCGAGTACCGTTGATCAGCCTGTATGCAGCTTGCAGGGCCCCGGGGCTCTTTCAGTTGAGAACCATGAAAAAATACATCCAATCGAAGAGATTGAGATGTCCCTTTTATTATGATATCCTGAAGATTTAATAGAATTGTTAGGTAAAGAGACAAATCTCCCCCTCTGCGCTCCTTTTATCCAGATTTATCAGTCGGCCAGTACCGTTTCCTTCCATGCCCATCATAAAATAATATTATAATTCTATACTATTTTGTATGCAATAATGCAGCTACTTAAATAATTTAAAAAAAAACAAAAAAAAACTATGTACATTCGGGGGAGGCTTTAATTAATTTGGTCAGTCTTTTATATATATATATATATATATATAATTCATAGATTTGTTGAATACTCGATCATGAATAACAAGTGTACACGTTTTCCCAACGGGGATTGATTTGAAGTTAAAGTAAATCACGAGCCTCTTCTATCTATCTTTGCAGACTATCCGACGCATGCATTTCACATTTGTCCTTGTTTACGTATGCATTCATCGTCAGAATCCAAAGCTTTTTATAGCTAGCGAAGTTTTGCATCTCCAACGTCGTCGTGTTTCTCTCTTCCCTGCAGTCTTCAGAGCCCATGGGGTTTTTACAAAAACTACGTGCATTGGATGATTCACATTTTTGTCTTTTTATTTAACTGGCCATCAACAGAAACGATAGTTGCATGAAGTAAAATAAAATAAAAAGACTGTCAGTGGAGGGAGTGGCAATCTGTCATTTGTACAGTTAAATAATTCGATCAAACAAGTGCTAAAGCCGAAGATAGCTATTGTTGCGAAACCGACTATCACAAACAAAATGAAAGCAAATTCTAATAAATAATCACACGATATAAAATTAACGTGATTTAATAATATATTTATGCTCATAGAACTACAGATAATTTTATTATGTTGGACAATCACAATATATACTTTGAGACAAAATCTCACTGTTCAGATCTCGTTTATTTTCACATATGAGATAAAATAAATTAAAATTAAAGTTAAAAGTTGAATAAAATATTATTATAATAACTTTTTTTAATATTATTTTTATTTTAAAATTTAAAAAATTTGAATTATTTATTTTATTTTATATGAAAATTTAAAAAAGTTATAATAATTATATAAGATGAGATGAGTTGTGAAAATAAATGAGACTTAGGCTTCGTTTGGATGTTGAGTCGAACTCAGTTGAGTTCAGTTCTTTATGAATAGTAGTGAATTGAGTAATAGATGTAGTTATGTGATGCCCATCTAAACTGAATTTAAAGTGTGTTTGGATGTTAATATGAGTTTAACACTTTTTATGGGAAATTGAAAAAGGTTATGAGTCTCACGTATAAATATATGTTAAGTTGAAAAAGATTGTGAGTCTCGCGTATAAGAAGGTTTTGGATTGAGATGAGTTTAGTAATTTGAGAGTTGGGTGTTTGGATGTTAGACTTAACTTAAAACTAGATTGAGCTCAGCTGAATTTTACAATCAAATGCAGTCTTAGAATCCTCATTAAGTACATATTTATATTGTTACACGGTGAAAATCATAATTTTTACCTTTTTGCGTTATTCGATCGAGTGAACAATCTGTCAAAATTTCGTTCGAGCGAACTCTTTGTTCGAGCTTCGCTCTACCTAACTAACGAGCGAACTTTCTGCACTGTGCCTTTTATATCGCAAATAGTATAAAAAAATTTTCCAACCATGCATCTTTGTCCAATCAATCCATCAATTCATGCCGAGACACTAATAAAATTATGCTCCACAAACCTAACAACTATTTTTATATAGAAAAATTATACTCATCATCTCTACGTCACATACCACACTTGATTTTTTATTTGTTTATTTATCAAATATGTCGTGTATGGATTATAAGTAGAATAACTTATTTAAGAGAAATGATATTTGCAGTCGTGAGTGTGCAAGCGTTGTGCAGTCGCTTTGAAAAAAGTAAATAAATATGAGATCCACATGAAAAAAAATTAATTTTTTATGAGTGGATCCTACTCTTTTTCAAAGCGACTGCATGACGTATGTGTATTTCATGATTATATATAGCATTATTCTTTTTTTAATATAGTAATAATAAAAAAAATTAAAAAATATATAAAATTGAATATAGTATGTGATGTAAGAAAAAAGAATATAAGAGATTTTTTTAATTGCGTTTGGGCCAGTCTTCTTTGATGGATCTTTATTTCCACCCACAGCCATCTCTGCCGACATTAATTAACAATATTCGTTCTAATTAACAATAAATCAACATATCATCAAGCACTTTATGACAATTCTTCTGATTCTTTGCTGCTATTAAAACCGTATCTGCCTTGCACTTGGGAACAGTAAACAACGTGGAAAAAGAAAAATAAGACTTCTGAACAGTGAATGTACGTATGCGATTCTGTTGCTTTCATATCAAACACATAGCAAGCTTATCAGTTATCCCCATCTTCATCTCGGATTTTGTGGTTTACATGGGGGAATGCATAACTAGCAGTACTGTAGTCTCTATTATGAACTGTACGTTCTTGATCATTCAATTGGCGAGAGGATTAATATTGGATTCATTAAATTTATTTTTAAATTTTAATAAAAAGTACATATTTTTCATATATATAAAATTTTCTTATTCATAACTCCACATTAAATTAGTTATTGAATTTATTAAAATAATAATATAATTTTTTTTTTCATATTTTATAATTATACTAATCATATGTTAATTAATAATTTAATCTGATTCTTACATTATTATTACAAGACAGTTAGAGATTAAACGTAAATAAAAAAAAATCATTAGAAATTAAAAGTGAATAAAAAATAAATTTGATGAATGAACAGTAGCTCTTAAAATTTGAAGAAACCTATACATTTACCGTAGCTCAGAGTTTTACATTTATCTTTTTGACTAATCCAATACAACTCTCTTTTGATGAAATTCATCACATTTTATATTTGGTTAGGCTTTTAATAAAGCCAATACTAATGCTCTCAGCTTGGATATTGCAGATTCTCTCGATAACACCTGTCATAAGTTGCTATAGTTCTGTTCGAAGAACGTTAATATTTGACGGGTTAAGATCATGGGCAGTCAAATTTTGACGAATTTTTAGCTAAAATCAAAATTTTTAGAGAGTTTAATTAATATTAGACTAGTCATTTTAAAATTAAAATAATAATATAATATTATCTATTTTTAATTTTTTTATGTTTTACAAATTAAATTTTAATAAAATAAATTATTTATATTATATTTTATAACTTTATTTACAAATTTTCACGAGCGTACAAATATTCTTTAGCTGAAATTTTCTATTTCAATACAGTTGGTAGGATTCCAGCTTTTATATTCATGATAAAGAAAAAAAAAAGTTTAAAAATGAATAATAACTAATTAAATTTGAGAAAAATATAAAATTACCGTAACTAAAAAATAAAATTTTAGATATTTATTTAATTCAATACAACCCACTTTTGACCTCTCTAGCCAAAATGTGACTACTCAATGGCATTCGCCAGAGCTAGTTCTTAGGGTAGGTTTGGGGGGTGAGATGAGAATTTTGTGTTTTGTTTTGAAGTTTAAAATATTAAATTTTAATATTATTATTGTTTTGGGATTTGAAAAATGTGTATTGGGATTTGAAAAAGTTGAATTGTTTATTATATTTTGTATAGAGATTTGAAAAAGGTGTAATGATGAGATGAGATGAGATGAAAATTTTATGTTTTGGTTTTGACCCCAAACCCGCCCTTAATTAAAAAGTTAGGTTTTGCATCAAATCATTCCAACAGTTAAATGAGAAGTCCCTTTGCAATCGACTAACTGATTAATAACAATTATTTATTTGGAAATACATTTATTGACATGTCAATTATGTTTTATTTTTTTAAAATTATAATGAATATATTAGCAGTATGTTTATAGGCCAATTTATAAGTAGTAAAAACATAAAAACTACGAGTAAAACAGCACAACATGCCACGTCGAACTCATTCTTTAACAATGAACAAGCAATTAGGAAGTTTCTAAATAAGTTATGAATATAAATATATATACATAAACTCCGCAGCATGGAAACTGATCTGCTTATGTCAGCAGTTAATAGCTCATACTGCATATGTTTAATGATTTCTTAATTTATAGGTTTAACTTCCCCACTCCCTCCTGCTCGAGTAATCATTTATATATATATATATATATATATATATATATATTATATTGATAATGTGAAGGTTGGGCGCACATGTAGAGTACTTTACAACAATACTACATGAATTTCTTAAGAGGAAAAATAGACGTGACATTTTTTTGGTCACGCAGTGTGTCAACTTTCCATTTGCCATTTTTAAAAAAATAAAAATAAAAAATAAAAAAATCTCAGGTGGCCTTTGAAGCTGACCCAACAGTTCCACTATTGGAGACCGAACATTGTAGCAGTGGTGGATTATGTCCTCATCCAATTTCCCGAAACGTTAGACGTACGTTATTATCTTAGGTAGTCATGACTATCTAGTGCCATGTTTTGTTCTAATGAATAGTGATGGAATATTTTATATAATTTCATTTATTTTCTGTTTGACTTTAATTTTGTACTTATTAATGCTGTATTCTACATTATGTAGACTATAAAGATATTTTTCATCTATATATTATTTTATTAAAAAAAAAAAAGTCACGTGAATACATACTTTTTTTTATAAGTACATTTAACATTTTTTAAAGATATTAATACGCACGTCTTTAAGTTTCACTTGAACATGGGCAAATTTAATAAAATATACGAAGGAAACACTTTTCACATTACTAATATTTTAGTTTTTCTTATAAATTAAATCTTTGATATGTTAGTAATATGAAATATTTGTGTATGTGAATTCTCAGATTAGGGCCGCTAAAAAAGTTTAGGCTAACTTTTTCAGGTTGTGTTTGGATATTAAAGTGAGTTGAGTTGAGATGATAAAATATTATTAGAATATTATTTTTTAATATTATTATTATTTTGAGATTTGAAAAAGTTGAATTGTTTATTATATTTTATATTGAGATTTGAAAAAGTTGTAATGATGAGTTGAGATGAGTTTGACAACCAAATTCACCCAATCACGAGAAACTCTATTTTGTAATATTATATATATATATGCCTTTTGTGGATAAAGTGTAAAGAATTATGCTATATATATTTATTTTTATATATTATTTATGTATTTTATTGAAGTGATTGATTAAAATAATTATTTTATATTAATAAAAATGATGTAACTAATTATATTAATAAAATGCATAAAAAATACGTAAAAGTGATGATATATAAAATTTTTGTTTTACAAATTATAGGAAGCACTCGGCTGAATTTGATCCCAATACAAGATGGAAAAGAAACATAAAATTGGAATATGTAATATTATTCTCCAAGTAAACCTATTACCAAGAATTTTGGTACTAAAAAAAATGGAAGTTAATATTTTTTATTTTTTATTTTTATTTATATAAATAATTTTAATAACACGCTATCATGTAATAAAATAAAAATATTATATTCTATGAAATTCTTAAACAATTGTCGTAGTCCACGTGGTCTCATAGGAAGCCCATTTTATAAAGAAATAAATATTACTTTTCATAATATATTATATTATTATGTTTTAAAATAAAGGATAATTTAATAAAATATTTGATAAAAATTATATCATTTTATAAAAATATTTGTTTTGAAATATATTGTTTTCTCATAACACAGCAGTGCACGTTATAAGTACCCAAATAACTTCATCGGGACATTGACTCCATCAGTTGCCGTCTCTCTCCAACTCTTAGGCCTTAGCTATAGTGGTGTGGAGCCCATAGACCTTTGCTTTGCTGGCTTCAAGCTCTCCATTGTTGGTCTTTTATGGGGCTTGTCTGCGGAGAATGAGAGAGAGTTTCCGTTCCGCCAATCCTCAACGCATAGACTCTGGTATTTCTCAAAGTTCCCCCATTTTACCTTTGTTCTCCTTCTTCAACTCCGTCATCATCCGCAGACCACTACAAAGCAAACACAATAAAGACCAATTTTTTGCTCTTATTGGATTCGATGGATCCACAGATCTAGTCTAATGCCTGGTCACGCCCTCATGAGCTTCTTCTCGCTCTTTCCAGATCCTCCTCTTCTTGAGCTGTAAGTTGTAACCCGCGGTAGCTTTCACAAACCTGCCAACTTATTGCGTAAGTTCTTTTAGTATCATTATTTTTGGTTCATTTTTAGTATATGCGTTTTTTGTTGTCGTATTCTTATTGCTTATATATGGAAGAAAAGGAATTTGAATTTTTGGGATTGACGGTTTTTTTTTTTTTTGGGGGGGGGGGGGGGGGGTTCTATTGTTCAGTTTTTCAATGTGAAGAGGTCTATTCTGGATATCCAAAATGGCTGACCTAACACTTGTCCGAGAGAAAGTGGCTTTGACCAATATTTTTTTTTCAAAAACATCCTTTTGGTTCTCTTTTGATTTTTTCATCATTAGCGGCTGTTCGTGGTCGTAGGGTTTTCTTTTTACAAGAGGAAACAAAGATGGGCTTCAGATTATAGGACTCAATTGCTTCTTTCGTTCAATTTTCCTACTGAATTCAACTGTAAAAGTGGCTTCTTAATTTCATTTATTTGATGTCGTTAAGCTCTAGTCGTTCAATTACTTATTCCGTTCGCACTTTGTTGTTGATTTTGTAGGTTCTAATTAACAAGTTTTGATTTTTATATGTGCTTTTATCGTTGATGTCTTGTAGTGTGATTATAGTGCTGTGAAGTTGAGAAGAACAGAATACAGAATTGGGTTTTTGGGTCAGTTGTTTTTGATGTGGATGAGAATTTTGAGGGTTGCTTAGATGAGATGAGGGATGTTATCGGAGTTGATGAACTTTTTGAGGGCCTGTTTTCGGCCGAGGTCCGATCGATATGTTCACGGGGGTTCCGATGCAGGGGGGCGCCAAGATGGGCTATTGTGGTACAGAGACAGCGGACAGCACTTGAATGGTGAATTCTCTATGGCTGTGGTCCAGGCCAACAATTTGCTTGAGGACCAGAGCCAGCTGGAGTCTGGAAGTTTGAGCTCACATGAGACCGGCCCCTATGGTACCTTTGTTGGTATCTATGACGGGCATGGCGGGCCTGAGACATCACGCTATATCAATGTTCACCTATTTCAGCATCTGAGGAGTGAGTGACTTAACTCCTAGTTTGATAGAATATTATGTTCAAGAGGTTTCTTTCTGTTCTTTTTTTATGAGTGAGTTTGGCCCCCCAAGAGGAAAGATGGAAAGATACAGACCATTGACCTCCGCTTCATGAGGTGTAATCCTCAGCTGATTGTTTTGTATCTTGGAATTATTTTGGTCCCAAGTTTGAATGCTCCTTATTCGGATGCTGATAAAATTGAAAAAAAAAAATATACATAATACATGACAAGTCTTTAGATGGCTGAATGAAAGAGTAGTTGTAAACTTCTAGGTTGGTTGAGTTAGAAAGGTCTCATGTGTAATTATCTGAAAATGAAAGGATCATTTAAAGGCAAAATAGTTGCCAAAAATATTGGTATTTGTAAGATTTAGAATTTCAGTTTCTGTTCTCTTTCTTCCTTTTGCTTTTCTGTCCCTTTTCCCCTTATCAGCCGTTAACTGGAGCAGTAGAATTGTGAACTTGAAAATTTGGTACTCAAGTGAGTTAATATACTCGTGGATAAAATATGTTTTAGTGGTGAGTTTGTGGGTTTTAAGACCCAGTACTGGTGATGAATATTTTTTTAATCATTTTTATCTGCAGGGTTTACTGCAGAGCAACAATCGATGTCAATGGATGTGATACGGAAAGCATTTCAAGCAACAGAAGATGGGTTTTTGTCTCTTGTTACCAGACAATGGCCACTGAAGCCACAGATTGCAGCCGTTGGGTCATGTGCTCTTGTTGGCATTATTTGTGGGGGAACCCTTTACATTGCTAACCTTGGTGATTCCCGTGCTGTCCTGGGAAGAGTGGTGAGGGCAACAGGGGAGGTTTTAGCCATCCAATTGTCGATGGAGCACAATGCTTGTATAGAATCTGTGAGGCAGGAGCTGCATTCCTTGCATCCCAATGACTCACAAATTGTAGTATTGAAACATAATGTATGGCGTGTAAAAGGCCTTATACAGGTGAGTTTCATTTGATATTTTTTTTTTTTGATAAGTAAAATAAGTATATATTCATCCAAACAAGTGTCAATTACAAACATAAGTTCTAATGCTCCCATCCTAATTAGGTGGGAGCATTAGAAACTAAAAACTCATGAAATTCCATGCCATTAAAGTCCACAGCATTAGCCCAAGTACATAGGGTCCTAAAAAATAACATTTTTAGCTCCGCTATTGATCTCTCTTTGTCTTCAAAAATCCTCTCATTGCGCTCCTGCCATAAGCACCACATAATACAGTTAGGAATCATCTTCCAAACCGCTTTAATCTGTCTCACTTGATATTTAGAAAATGGTTTAGCATCAATTTTTCTTGCAGTTGGAGCAAGTAAAGAAAATTTTATGTTCCTAATTTATGTAGTACCCTTCAGGCTTTATTTTCTATTTATGAGTGCAGTTATTTATTTATTTATTTTTTTAAGTATTTCCATATACTTGTTTTAATGATACTCAGGTATCAATTTTTCTTATTTAAGAATGAAAAATCATTTAGTACAGTAAGAGGAGTTTGAGAGTGAGTATTATTTCCCCTCCCCCTCTTCCACCTCTTTTGACACGGGTGAATTCTTCAGTTTCATTTATAATTTGGATGATTTTATCATTGGTGTCAACGTAGGCCACTGATGAGGCAGCTTTTTCAGTGCCTTGACTTTTATAGCGGATCGGAGGAAAGTGGGATAAGTGGCTGTTAGCTCATACTTCAGGCTTCAGGATTCCTCTTCCTCTTCCTGCTTGCTTTCTACTAATTTCCTGAGCAATAATGGAAAGGATTCTCAAACTTTCATGTCTAATTTGACCACACACTTCACTATATAACCAGCCATGCTTCAGATGGCCCAACTCCATATCATGCTAGTCAAGCAATATCAGTGATTGGAGTTTGATATGAAGCCTGAGTTTGGATAACATAAACATGTAGGAGGAAATCATTGCAGTTGGTATAAATGCTACATAAGTTAAAAGTGTGGCACCTCTGATATTTTATTAATCTTGTAATCGTGAAAATATATATCTGCCTATGAGAATCATTGGGACAGACCGTCGTGAATCATTATGATGAATTCTGAGAAAAAGAGAGCGAGCCAGCGTGCCTCTGTCTGTTACTAAGGAAGCATATTTCTCTGACATATGTAACTTGACTGCATCTTTATCAATACCAAGCAGGATTTTAACGTGATCATGCTGGACAAGAGTTTGGTTCATGTGGATATATGTTGGATTAATTGACTTTATGCATTTTTTTTTAAATGCTTTCTTACCGATAAAAAAAAGCTTTCCATAATTACCTAAGTCTTTCATCTTGCAGATTTCTAGATCAATTGGTGATGTATATTTAAAAAAGGCCGAGTTCAACAGGGAGCCTTTATATTCTAAGTTTCGCCTTCGGGAACCTTTCGAAAGGCCAATACTTAGTTCTGAACCAGCAATTTCGGTGCACCAATTGCAACCACATGATCAATTTATTATATTTGCATCTGATGGGCTGTGGGAGCACCTTAGCAATCAGGAAGCAGTTGATATAGTTCAAAATCATCCACACAGTGTAAGTTACATAAAGTTAATACTAAATGCTCGTTCTTTATTGGTAAAGAGAACTTATGTTGTTTCAGTCTTGGGTCAGGAAGTATGGTAGAGACAATATGCAGTTCAACCTAGATCTGGGTTGGTCTCCTGCAATATCTAGCAACTAGAATTCTTGGTGGACTGATGTGCTAGTTGTTTTGACGTCAGTGAATGCCTTTCTATCCTAAATTGTAGCAATATTTACCAGAAGAGTCATTGCTGGAATTATATCGTCTTGGTCATGATGGTCATTATCATGTTCTTCATGATAGTTGGTAGCAGTGCATAGAATGAATAATTTGGCTATGCAGTTGACATCTGTTAGGACATTAAATTCAGTTGCTAGTGCTTCAGCCAGGCGTAAATTCTTAATCTCCTTTTCCAGACCCCCTCCTCCCTCACCTTTTCTTACTCCTAAGCTGATGGATTCTACATTCTTTTGCTTTGACATTCAACTATATTTGTGGGGGAAATGAGGTTTGTAAGAAAATATTAGTTCGGGCTGCCCTTCCTGTTGTGAAGGAAGTGTTTTCATTTGACCACTGTTATATAATCTTCAGTGGGATCGATTAGAGTTTTACCTAGTGGCCTTAATTTACTCATTAAAGAGAAAATATTGCCTTATTTTGTCTCAAAACGTACTGATAAGATCAACTCTACATTAAATGAGCATTTGGATTCATAGTAGGTATGGTAGTGTTCCAATAGGTTTTCTCTATCATATGCGATAAAAACCATGTATTCCTTTGGATGCGATGCAAAAGGTGGTGGAATTAAATCATTTCCATTGAGCATCAAATGTATTGTAGATGTCTGCCATTCTGCTGTGGCTTGGCTTACTCTACCCCAAGTTAAGATAGCTTGAATCTGCTCCTGTGCTCGCTTGCAGGATTTTGTTGACTGCCAAATGAGAACTGTCCATCAGACAGGAGAGAAAAATTAACTCCCACCTTTTTTGTTTTTCGTTGAATCTTATTTGGCACATGCTGTATGGAACATAGTCAAATCCGATCCTTGTTACTTTCTACTGAAGTAGTAGGTTTATGTCAGACCTCAAACTTTATTGTTAGAGGTGGAAAAGGGAAAGATAATTTACTTCTGTTGAACTTTATGCAGGGAAGTGCAAGAAGGGGAAGTGCAAGAAGGCTAGTAAAAGCTGCTTTGCAAGAAGCCGCAAAGAAGAGAGAAATGAGGTATTCAGACTTGAAGAAGATCGACCGTGGTGTCCGCCGCCACTTCCACGATGATATCACAGTGATTGTTGTCTTTGTAGACTCAAATCTCGTAAGCAGGGCTAGCTCAGTCAGGTGTCCTACTATATCCGTGAGAGGGGGTGGTATAAACCTTCCCCCTAACACACTAGCACCTTGTACGACGCCAACTGAAGCTGGCAATACCTAGTTAAGATCTATCTCGTATCTATTGTACTATTTCCTGTGTGAATACCAGGTAGCTATCCGAAGAGATCGCATGAGCAGGCCTTCAATTCTTTAGTGTACACCGTAACCTTTAACTGTATTTAGCATCTGTGCCAAAAATGAAAAGAAACCGGAGAAAGACAACATTTCTAGGTGACAAAATGATGGTTATTTCCTCGGCACTGTTCTTACCCTCTTAATTTTTCCCCCTTCCTGTTTTGCTTGTTTCTTTGCTCTTTCCACTTTACTCTAAATTGGCATCGAGAAATGTTTAAGCTGTAGTAGAGTGATTTGCAGGCAGAGAGTTGTGCAAAGAAGATACACGTTGGATACTCGATATTCGGATCACTTATCTGGGGAAAGAGTTCAAAACATGGGTGGTGGTGGTGGTGGTGGTGGTCAGGTACAATCAGAAATATTGTCATGATATTGTGAACTCTTCCTAATATTGCTCTCATTTTATGGAGATATCAAAAGGGCTCTACGCTTGTGGGCAGTAGCTCAGATTTTGGTGCCTTGATTCCCAAAGGATTGAGAGACTAGTAAACTAAACTGCACAAACAAGGATCCAATCCAATCCAATGGAGGTGATACATCGACATTGGATCACTTCCACTAGAGTTGTTAACTAGTAGGCACAGGGAAACAATGCCGTTTATCATTGAACTTCATGAGTTTATTCCAAAGTTGAACATCAGGAGTCCTATCCGTCTGATATATAACGACACATTCATCGAAATTCTAAATAGAAACGTTGAAAAAAAATATGGAAAAGCGAGGAAGTAGGGACTTACGAGGAAGGGAGAAAGGCTGCCTTTTCTGACTTGCTTGTCGGAGGTTCAGAGATCGAGCATATTCTTGCTAACCCATAAAAGAAAAGAAATCCCATGTTAATATGTTTTAACCCGTAAGAGTATATATCGTTACTCTTTTATTTGCCAGAAATGCTAAACTCGCCGAAACCGTATCCCGAGTAATACTAATTATAGTTGTTAAATGTGTTCAATCATTTAAAAAAAAAGATTTATTATTACAAAATCTTTTATGTGAATTTCATATTTTTTATTTTTTATTTTTAAATAATTATGTAGCGTTTGTACACTTATGACTGCAACGATCATTTCTCGCTTATTATAAGCTATAATTCTACTCAAAAGCTGTAATCATTGGTCTCATTTGTTTTCACAAAATTTTTCAACTCATTTTATCTCATCTAATCATTACAACTTCATTAAAATTCTATACAAAATAAAATTAACAATTCAATTTTTTTAAATTTCAAGATAAAAATAATATTTAAAAAATATCTTTTAACATTATTTTATTTAAATTTTTTTATTTTTATCCCAATTTATCTTATCTAATTTGCAAAAACAAACTATCAAAGCTATGGTGACAAAATTGGATATTTGAAGGATTTCTAGAGGGATTTTACAATTCCAAGATCAAAGCCATTTTAATGGATCTGCAAGTCCACTGTGTAACTTGGTAGACAATTCTATGTATTTTCTTGATAAAATCCAGACTACTTAAAAATAAGTGTTTTGTTATACAATTTTTACCACATTTTATATTTTATATATTTTTAAAAATTTTTAAATTATTAATATTTTTTTAAAAAAAATTTTGAGTTTATTCTTTTTAAATTATTTCAAATTTTCTATTCATTATTCATATAATAAATATTTGATAAAAGAAAAAAATTAATAAAAATTAAAAATAATATAGAGTGTGAAATATTAAGAGGTTGTGAATATTTTTTATAAAAAGAATTATACTTTTTTGTTCTCGAAAGCAGTTCTTAAAAGAATATAAAACACTGAAAAAAACATCAAAGCTGTTTTCTTTCACCTTCAGCCTCATTCATTCTACCGCAGTGCAGTCAATCGATCTTATTAAGAAAGCGCATGGCTTAGTTTCAGTTTCTGCTGGACGAAAGGACATGTTTCCCTTGTATTTTGTTATGAATACATGTCACTCGATCTAGTTCCCCATACCATTTTTTGTTATTATTTTTCGTTTTAAATATATATTAAACCGACGGAATGATAACTTTTTAAAGTCATGCTAAAAATAAAAAATAAAAAATATTTATGACAAGTTATATATAATAAAAAATGACTGTTTATGGAGAAAATAAATTTATTTTAATAAAAAATAATTACTTTTATAGAAAATATACAATTTGTTTGTAGTGCCATATGAAATCAGTTCTTTTCAACCAAAAAAAAAAAACAACTGAAATCAGTCTTTATATTAGATTGGACTTGTACGATTATGATATCTTTACAAACAATAGAAAATATATACGCATAACATCAATCAAATAAATCCCAACAATTACTTTTTTACAATTAATTTTCAATCAATTAATATAATCCTATACCGAATATAAATTTTAATCTTATAAAATTACGTATATTTCACGTAGAATTATAAAAGAATTGTCAGTAGATTATTTCTCTATTTATTATTTTCTTATGAGAAAGCTCTCCTACAACATGGGGAATGATGGTGGGATTCGATTGCCGCTACTTTCGTGATCTGCCTTCTTGCAATTCCAACTAAGCTTCACAACAGTGCCTGATCAAGATGTTGGCTATGGAGGAATCCGCTCAATTTTGAATGAAATGAGAGTTTTGGAAATGTTGGGGATGAAAGAAGGGAAAATTCCAACTAAGCTTCACAACGGTGCCTGATCAAGATGTTGGCTATGGAGGAATCCGCTCGATTTTGAATGAAATGGGAGTTTTGGAAATGTTGGGGATGAAAGACGGGAAAGAGAGAGGGAGAGATAGATCATATGAGTTATTATAATGGACTGAGTTGAAAATAAAAACGCTCAGAAATCTCTGCTGAAAGTAGAGATGTGTCACATCTACAACAGTATAAAAATGAGTTTACGGATTTAAAGTAATTTCAAACTCAGCTTCCCGTGTGTTTGGATGACAGAGTTCAATTTAAATTTGAACTGAGTTGAGATACTTTCAGTATCTAAACGAAACCTAAATATTCATTAAATATCATTAAACTCAATTTATATATTTATTTGCTTTACAGTTTTAAAAAAACTAAACAGAAGATGAAGACTAGTTTTCAAAATCCAATGATGTAACAAGTGAAAGGTGAAAATCTAAACAAATTTATGTAAAACCATGAAAATTAAGGTTGTGTTTGAATGTTGAAGTGAGTTGAGTTGAGTTGAGATGATAAAATATTGTTAGAATATTATTTTTTAATATTATTATTATTTTGAAATTTGAAAAAATTGAATTGTTTATTATATTTTATATTGAAATTTGAAAAAGTTGTAATGATGAGTTGAGATGAATTGAGAGTATTTGAGGAACCAAACGAAACCTAAGAAACTGATTCTATAACTAACAAAATTTAAAACATCTAGGATAAATTTAGGATAATTTAACAAATAATATTATATCTAATTAATATATTTCACATGAACTTCAGGCATTCAGGTTGATCATGTTTTCTTTTGTTTTTGAAAAAGTATACTTTGTCCTTATTCTAACACTTCATGTATTTTATTTTTTTATTTAATAATTAAGAAAATAATTACTAATTTATTGATATAATTTTATATTATTTTTTTATTTAATAATTAAGAAAATAATTACTAATTTATTGATATAATTTTATATTTTTTAAAAATATTTAAAAATAATAAAAAAATTTTAATAAAAAGATTTTAAAAAAATAAAATAACAACTTAGAGCGGCTACTCTAGAGTCCCAGACCACATACCGCAGAATAACACCGCTCTTTATTTTTTGTCTGAACAGGGATAATTACAACCTGCCAACATTACGTGGACTTTATAAACCACACTGACAAAGTACTCTCGTTTTGTTTTTTATTTTTTCCATAGACGCATTGACAAAGAAGTCTATACTGAATAGCATCACCTGGCTCATAAATCGACCAAACCGGATCAAAATCAAGTGCCAATACCAAAAGAAAAAATCTATTAATCTTCTTAATTTTTATCATCACCATCATCTGATGATTTTAAATATAATAAATAATTTTTAATTATTTAATATTACATAATAAAATAATAAAAAATATGAAAAATATTATTCGTACCAAAATATCTAAATAGCAAAGAGACAAATTTGTCTTTGACAATTAAGACAAATGAGTGATTTGAATTTAGATATGAGTTGAGATAGATTGAAATAGTTTATAAATAGTAAAATAAAAATTAAATTATTTATTATATTTTATGTAAAAATTTGATAAAATTATTTTAAAATTTTAAAAAATTAAATTATTTATTATATTTTATATAAAAATTTTAAAAAATTATAATAATAAGATATATTAAAATAAATTAAAATAAATTTTAAATGCAAACAAGGTCAAAGGCTCTTGCCTACTTCTTTCCTGTCCTAAACCATGCATAAACCTCTACTCACAAAAATAAAACACAATTATGCTCTGATTATTAGTGCTAAAAGTAAGAAACAGATAAGAAAAGAATAAAAATAATATCACCTGCAACACAGTGACATTTCATATTCTCTCTCAGAGCATGCAGTGGTCAGTGTGCCCTTTTACCAGTAATTTACTAAAAAGTTTGACTCCTCTTTTTACTCACTGGCCTACCCGTGTGACTGTGGCTGTGGGCACCGGGCACCATGGCTAGGCTAATAAGAGAGCGCCTTCTGTTTACTTTATTTAAAAACTAAAAAGGCTAGGGTTTTTTTTGGTTTAGATGAAATGATCTGTAGTCTGCATATGGTAAGATAACTCGAGGTCAGAAGCAAACATGTCATAGACAATTTGAGTGCCTATGCTATTGCACTGTTCATCATTTTAAAGCCTAAACATGCTGATCTTTCTCTAAAATCTCTGCTGAAAATTTCTATTCTATATTTAAAGCTGAGAAAGGATTACCGCTGTAGTACGCCAACTCAGTTTTGGGTACAAATTACCAAACACAAGAATGCCTACCCTTTTTTCTTTCTTTCTCGAGCCCCTACCTTCTTACGCCCTATGGTTCCGCTGGCCCTCTCTCTCCCCCACATTCTCTGCTATTCTCTCTGGTCAGTAATGGTTTATTAAGTGATAAACTCACCACTAAGAACTTTTCTATATTTAGCAGTTCTCCTTGAAAAAAATGAAACCTTTCTGCTACAACATATTATCATCTCTGCTAAATCTGCGTGGTAGCCTGGTATGGCAGCCTGCCGTGCTGAAATGGGTATAGCTTTGAGATGGGTTGCTTCTCCACCCTTCTTTACAAATGGGTTGCTCCAAAACTCCTCCAAAGGCTACACATTTTCTACTCTGCTTTCCTAAAACTTGAAGCGAACACATTCTAGAAAAAAAAAACCCCTCCTTTTTGTTAGAAAAAAATTATCAGATTCCTCAAAAAATCACCTTTTCTCACTTTAGCCCATTTTTCTAAAAGCTCCCTCAGCATCACCCCCTAGCTAGGGAAGCAAGAAATACCTCCGTCTTCACCGAGAGAAGACATGGGGTGTGTTGCTTCTAAGCTGGAGGGGGAAGAAGAAGTAGTATCTATCTGCAAAGAGAGGAAACGTCAACTGAAGCTTGCTGTGGAGAGAAGACACGCTCTTGCAGAGGCACATTGTAGGTACTGTCACGCTCTCTATGCGGTAGCAGCAGCCATAGATCTCTTTGTCGCTCGCCACTCTTCTCATGCTTCTCAGTTCCTCATCACGTTCCCACCACCTTGTCCTCCTCCTCCAACGGAGAATGTCGTAAACAACCCAATGTTCCTTCAACAAAGACCCTCTGATTCCACCACTCACGAAGCCATCGCTTGTGAATCGTGTGGGTCCTCAACTCTTTCAGACTCTTCTGAGGAAGAGAGAGAAGAAGAAGAAGCAGAAGAAGAAGAAAGAGCCGAACAGCCCTGTGGGTACTTTTATATGGAAATGCCACCATCAATGCCATCACCACAGAGGGATTTTGGGTGGGATTTCTTTAATTCTTTTGACAGCATGAGACCCGAGGTTATCAGTGGGTACCGGAGGAGCTCAGATGATGACTTAAGGGTCGTGAGGGAAGAGGAAGGGATTCCAGAGCTAGAAGAGGAAGGTGACAGAGAAGAACAGGAAACCAAGGTGGTGATGGTTGAAGAAAATGGTGATGTGGAGCATGAGAGTGGCGTTGAGGTGGTGAAAGTAGTAGATGGTGCTAATGTGAACCAAGGAGAGCACAAGGGGCTCACAGTTATTGATACCCCAGTGGCAGGAAGGGAACTACTCGATGCTCTAAAGGACATCGAAGATCATTTTATCAGGGCTTTTGATTCTGGCAAGGACGTTTCCAGGATGCTAGAAGCCAATAGAGTTTACCTACAGTCCAACCTGGAGGAAATAAAAGGTGGGTTTATGTTTTTATCTTCAATTTTTTGCAGGTGTTAGATTTTGTTCCCATTGTTTAGTCCTGCATGGATCCTATCTCCGTTGCAATACAATTTTTTCTTTCATCTGCAGTGCATTCTGGTGACAAAAAAATAGGGGGGGGGGGGGTTTCACTTACCCGAAATTTGCATTTTTTAAAAATGATTTTATTCTTTGGTTTTGAGTTACCTTTGCATGTATCTTATTTTGATTTGCATCCCAAGATCGAAGTTCTCTGCGATGTAGTTTATAGAATGTATAAGGTGGTAAATTTCTCCGTTCTTTTGTTTCAAAGAATTCCACCTGTTGGGCTTATGATGGGTCTGCATGAGTCTTTAGTTTTACTTCCTTTCAATTTCTCCCTTTTTTTTTTCCTTGGGGTTTTGGGTTTTCCTTTTGGAAGTCCCACCGGCGTTTCTTCTTTATCTTTTGGTAAAAAAGAAAAGAAAACTTTTCTCTAGGGCTTATCCTTCTGTTCAAAAGATTTTACTCTTTCGGTTAATTTATTTCCGAAACTTCTTCCATGGCCTTTACATGATTGATTTCTATATAATTATGGGCTAAAGGATCTTATCTTCACTTTTGTCTTGATCTAACTAAAGCACTAAACAGTTCTGAAGAATGTCTCTCCCTACCTCCCTTTTCTTCCAGAACCAAAAGTAGGAAAGAAAGAAAAAGAAAAGGTATCCACTTTTTTCAACCATATAATTCGTATGAGGTTGAACGATCTGCCTTGATTTTGCTTATGCGTACTGCATCAAATTGACGTATTTATTATGCTTGTTGAATTAATTAACCCTTCAGTTGGTTGGACCATGGCAGCATATATTTTTTCCCAGAAAGCTGGAATTACTTTGTAAGGAATATGTCCCTTGCTTTTTCATACATGGGCCCAAGATTTTATTGTTCTGTACCGATGATATATACCCAATATTTTTTTCCCATTTTTTGAAGGAAAAACTACTCTAATTATGCATATGTCAACATCCATCTCTCTCTCTCTCTCTCTTTTAATACCTCAAATTTTATTGTAATCCCTCACTTGAAAACCGTAACAGAACCCGACTTACATATAGTACATTTACAGTTTATCAAAGTATCAAAGAGAAGGCCATATGAAGACAAAACAAAGAATAGAACATCCATATTGAAGTTTAAACCAGTCTAATATGAGGGAGGCCCATTTTTTCTATCCGCAAAATTCCTTTTAATTGAGAAGGGACATCCGCTCGAGACCACCATTGATAGTTTCCCCCTTTCGCTCCCATCCTTGCTAAGAAATCTGCCGAAGCATTCCATCTTGAGGTTTTGTAAACATCCATCTAACACATCTAACAAAAAGAATGCTCTTCATTTTGGTGCAGAGAACTCGACTAAACTCATTCAAGCTATTACATGCAACCGGTCCACTTCATCGAGGACTTCATCATGTAAGAGTCTTGTAGCATCCTCTTCGAAAAGTTCTTCAACATGGACAGAGTATAAGAATGACCTCTTTGATGACTACGGAGGAATGGCATCAGGAAGCCATTCACTGACTTTAGGAAGATTATATGCTTGGGAGAAGAAGCTGTATGAAGAAGTTAAGGTAATTTACCCTCTCTCAAGATTATTTGCTGCTTTTATATTTTCATACTTTTGGCATGTAGATAGTTCGAATTTTGGAGTTGGACATTTCTGTCTCTTTAGCAGCTTTATATCCTGCTTTATATATGGTTCCCATCTGCTGTCTCGAGCTATAGGCTAAGAAGGTCGCAGGAAAAAAAAACTGAAATCTATTTTGTGATTTTTACAACGACATTTATGGGACCCATGTCTAGATAGATATGGACACAAATTTTGAATTTGATGAAGACATGATTTTTCAGGCTAAAATCAATCTATATCAATCTTCATTTCCATTTCTTAGAAGAAATTATTCTCATCAGTCACTTTTCACTACCCCACATCCTATGAAAAAAAAAAAAAGCCCATAAGTGTGGAGTGTGAGAGTGAATAATAGCTGATGTATAACATTTTTTTTCTTGGGAATAAAATTAATCAGCTACTGAAAAAGTTTAGATTATATCTCATTTTGGTGGCCAATGCAATCTTGACAAAATGAAACAGGAAGTCTTGCAGCTGCTGATGCCAACCAGAATTTGTCTTGTTAACAGTACCCCTTGGTTTCGAACCCGCGACGTGTCTCATATATTCTATAATTTGATATAAACCATAAAAAGCAAGAAGCTGCAGAACTTGAAAAGATTTCTTCCATATCTACTTCCAGTGTTTGACATTGTATCTTGTCCTTAGGCTGGAGATAGCACGCGAAAAATTTATGAGAAAAAATGTTTAAGACTGAGAAACCAGGATGTCAGAGGAGATGGTGAACAAACACTGGACAAAACCAGAGCTGCAGTAAAAGACTTGTATGCCAGGATCTTGGTTGCTATTCGAAGTGCAGAGTCAATCTCAATGAGAATTCAGAAACTCAGAGATGAAGAATTGCAGCCCCAAATTGTTGAACTATTAAAAGGGTAAGGGGCTAAGTCTTGTTAAGATATAAAATAAATAATAGAATTTACATTTTCCATCAGCTTAAAACTTTTGGGACAAGTGATATTTCACATGTTATCAGAGTAGAGGTCCTGAGTTCAAACCCTGACTCTACACTCTATTCCATTTAATTAAATATTCTACATGTTAGGCCACCCATTGAGGGTGAATCTGGCCCACACATGAGAGGGAGTGTTAAGCTATAAAATAAATAATAAAATCTATCTCTTTCCATCAGTTTAAACTTTTGGAACGAGTGGTGATTTCATGAGCCTTAACGAAACAAAGCAAACTTACAAGTTATATATTCTTCTTTCTTTGGTTTCTTATTTTCCTTTTTGCCAGTGCAGCCTAACGAGAACCTGGAAAATTATGTTGGAATCCCATGAAACCCAGAATAAGATCCTCTTTGAAGTCAGGTCCTTTACTTGCCCCACTTTTGGAAAATTCTGCAATGACACTCATCGACTAGCAACACTTCAGCTCGAGGCTGAGCTTCATAATTGGCGGGCATGCCTCATGGAGTATGTAACGGCGCAGAAACGATATGTAGAAGCTCTCCATGGCTGGCTAGCAAAGTTTGTAGTTCCTGAAGTAGAATTCTACTCTAGGGGCAGAAATTCAGCTGTGCCATATAGAGTTGATGGACCCCCATTGCTTGTTATCTGCCGTGATTGGTTAGCCTCCATAAACAAGTTACCAGACAAAGCAGTGGCATTCGCATTGAAAAGCTTTGCAAAGGATGTGAAGGCTCTGTGGGTTCAGCAAGGGGAGGAACAACAACAGAAAAGGAAAGTAGACAGCCTGGCAAAAGATCTCGACAGAAGGATTCTGGCATTCGAGAAGACCGAGAGTAGATTTCTTGAATCCAAATTTACGGATCTGAAGTTGGAGACAGAAGAGGAAAATCGGGCGGAGTACTTGACTGATAAGAAGGATCAGTTGGACTCATGGAGAAGGAAGTTGGATGTAGAGAAGGAAAAACACCACAATTGCATGCAAGAAACACAAAGGATAACATTAAATGGATTTCAAACTGGGTTTTCTACAGTTTTTGAGTCCTTAATGGAGTTCTCTAAGGCTTCTCAAAAAATGTACAATGACCTTGTAACCTGCAGTGAAAATGCTGAGAAAGCTGGGAATCTATCATATATAGAGGGCTCCATGGTTGAAGACAATGGCAGCAGATGACATCATACCAAGCTAAAGTAGGGGAAAGATCTAGGACGTCTGCATTCTATAAAAGGTACTGTATATTAGAATGTGCCAAAGCAGCTCGCTGAGACACATTTATTTATGAAAAATGTTTGGGAAGTTTCTCGCAGCAACGAGATGATAATTGCTATTATTAATAGTTTGTGGTTGCCCACAACTTTTGTTGCAAAACCTGTAAATTTCCCATTTTCCAGTTCTTTCCTGGCAAGAAAACCAGGAAGTGCAGGGTGGGAAATCCAAGTGGGCAATTCTTGTAAGTAATTGAACTTTGATCGTGAACAGGAGATCGAATTGGTGGCAAGCCCGTGACATGTCTGAGATTGGCCAATCTTCGCACAGCGTATACATCTCGTGCGCACAGAGTTCACCTGTAGATTCTGAATTGAAATTATCAGATAAGACAATTAGATGTTTATACCATTTTATTAATATATATATATATATATATATATTTGCAGTAATTGTACAAGTCGTTTTGTAATTTTTTTGAAAAAGGTAAAGTAAATATGAGATTTTTAAAAAAAAAGTATAAGTAAATATGAAATCTATATGAAAAAAATTAAATTTTTAATAATATATTTTACTTTCTTTATAAAAATTGCACAGCACTTGCGTATTGTATCTAACATTATTTTAAAAATAATTTTAAATCATATAATAGAATCTTAGAATTATAAAATAATTGAGAAAAAAATGATAAGTGCATATAGAATTATTTTGGATACAAATTTTTTTTATAAAAATAAAATTTTAATTTAACGTGTTTTGATGTTTTATTATAAAATAAATTTAACAAATCATAAAATTATATTAATTTATAAATTTACTTAAATTGATAAAATTTCTGCGGTCGTAATTCTCTCTCTTTTAGGTACTAAAACCAAATACCACCGTAAGAGAGTTTGCTTTAGTGGGAACATTAATATCGTATTCGAATTGTCTTGGTGCACTCGTATCATTCCATTCGAGCTTCGATACACAATGGGGTAAGCTACACGTAGACCGACCTCAACCCAAATCGACTATGAGACAAATCCATGCGTGGCTTTATGTCGACTTGTACCTATTACAACTTGCAACTTAGGAGAACCGAAGTCATTTACGCAACCACTACGACAGTCGTTTTCTCTTAAACGACAACGCATTACTACGCCATTTGATACATGAAGCATTCCGAGTCTTTGACCTCACAAACAGAAAAACTCAGTCATGAAGCGTTCGTACAACTCCTGGAGAACTTAAATTAGACTTCCATGTTCACTCTACAACCAAACATGTAAAATAACTTCACAGGATTATCTAATAAGAAGAAATAATGTCAACAAGAAGAATGACAATCACTCAAGATATTTCTGCAACTAGGAATAGAGATGCATATAACTCATATCATAAAAGCTGTAAGCCTGTAACGAGCATTATAATCTGCGAGAAAATTGTTAAATTGATTCAAGTTTCGCAACATTCTTTTCAGTTTTGTACAATATGCGATGATACACATCCTAAAAAAGCTCGGGTATGACCATGCAAATGAATAATTACAGATTGCACTATGTAAGTTACAATTACCATCTTCTCTTCCCCTTACCTTAGGCACAGGGAGACCAAGAATTGAGAGAAGAGTATAAATTCGCTTATTACAGCAGCAGGGGAGTTTATGCCAAGAAATGGGACAATGTCAACCTGCAGCCAGCTCTCAACTGCAGATCCCACCACAGCACCAGCCACTAGCCCGCCTATGGTAATTACTGTAGCCTTCCCTGCAATACGAACAGCAAAACACAATATTTTACCATTTCTGAACCATGAAAAGGTGAAAATTTGCACTCTCTGAGGGGTGGTTCTATTTTAAGAAGGCAGGAGCAGTTATCTAATCCCTCCCCCTGATAATCCAGAATGACCAGCTGAATTGCACTTGTGGACATATCCAAAAGCAGTCATGATTACCATCTATTAACGGGAGATCATTTTTTACTTTTTTTTTTTCTATTCTGGGCCACTGAACTCAACCAGTTCACAGTGACTGACCAGAACAAGGTAAGCTGACTATGTACAAAATCATTTTACTTCCTTTTCCTTTTTCAATGCTTGAATGACCTTAAAAAAGGTGATAGAGACTGACCAAAAAAAGGGTGACGAAGGTGTTCAAGCTAATGAAGAAAAGGCACCAAACCATTACACTACCCCAGACTCAATCAAGAGAATCAAGTAACACCAATGCTAGCAACATCAGAGTGAGAGATTTTACTACCAACACATGAAACTTTGCATTATTGATGAGAGAGGGGAATGAAATATAACATCAATTATTGATTTTATACATAAACAGAGAGTGCATTAAAACCATGTAGTTTGTGTCCATGTAAACCAGGTTGCTGGTATAGTATGTTTTGTCTGTAGACCAAAAATTACAAGTATTGGGACCCCGAAGTGGAGCTTGTTTGTTTGAATGATTATTACAAGGTTTTCTTTCACTTCTCTTATCCGGTTTCGATCACATTGTAAAGTAATAATATTGAATAGTGAATAAGTTAAACTTCTTGGATTTTAATTTGCAAGGAATCTTGAAGTTCTCGAGGACAACATTCCCTTGAATCTTAATAACATAGAGATATAAGAAAGCTGCTTACCTAACTTAACATTTTGTTTGGTCATGAAGTACAAGGAAGCTCCAAAACTCCCAGCCAAGATCAGTCCGGGAACATCAGCCCCAGCATATGGTGCTGCAAGAGATGATGAAGTTCCATTGACATATGTTAAGACCATTAAAGCCCCATAAACGCCAGCTTGTATTCCCAAATCACTGCTTGATGGTGTTTCAATTGAAACAGGAGGATTCTTCACAGCAGCCTGCAACCACTGAGGCATTGATCCCATCCTAGGAGCACTTACAGGCTTAACATCAGCGTAACGGATGCCACTACTCACAACTTTTCCAGCTCGCCGCTGAGTTAAGCTTTGCATAAGCAACATATCATATGCAGCCTCAACCTAAAACACATCCAAAATGGTAGTGACAAGGACATGAAGATTCCTACAACTTTATTAGGCAAATTGCCATATGAACATCTTCCAATAATATAAATACCGGACATTAAACATTGACCGAAAGAGTGCACTGCCGAGTGTGCCTAATGAAGTCTTCTAAATCAAGCCTGAGATTGAAATTCTTGGACCTATCAATCTTCAGAATTAACTTTACCACAACAACATCAGATCGGGATCCTCCAGGTTCTTCAAGGTAACTAGGGAGTGTTCTTAAAATTTAAACGTTATCGGACACCATCAACATTAAAACCCGTCCAAATTATAACGTGAGTATCTATTTCACAAAAAATGCTGGACATCAAAACCCATTCAGAAAGCACAATGCCATCTTTGACAACCTACTGACGATACACACTAACAGCCACGACCAGAGGTCTCATACATACATGACTCTTCTAGCAATCTGTACGGTCCAAGATTTTAGGAAGTGGCAAGTGACAACCTATGATCAAGAAAAAGTCTAAAACAAGCTTATAATAAGGGCAATATATTACAAACAACCCAAAAAAAAAGGAGAAATAATAAGAATTTAATAGCCTGAGAATTATGTAAAGAATATTAATTACATCAAAATGAAATCGTTAGCTTCTCAACCAACTTCAGCTCCAAATACAATTCATAGCCCTCGTCAATGCTACCCAAATATTATATTAAAAAATCGATTATTAAAAAAGTAAAACCTTGAAAATGCCTTTTTTTTCTCCTTTTGTAATTGAAATAAGAAGAGAAGCAATCCGGGGGGAGCAAGCGAAGAAGATGGAACCTGTGCAATCGCCTCCTGGTCGTCCTTGCAAGCGGCGAGGACCGAATTCTTGGCGCGGAGTATTTCATCAAAGGAAGCGCCCTCGGAGACTCCAAGAAGTTTGAGAGCGTTCTCCACGGACTTCTCGGACGGCGCCGAGTCGTCGGCTCTCGAACCGGCTTGGACTGGCGTGCGCCGAGAGGGTATAACGGTAGCAGTACTCACCCCTCGCCATGGTTCGTTCTTGGCGGGCCTGCCAGTGTGTGATGGTACGGGACGACGGGCCGGGGGCCGAGGGTAGGGTGAACCGGCGGCGAAGCGGTTGGGCCGGACTGAGAGAGTGGCAGCCATCGTCGGGCAAAAACGGGAGGCTGAGGTTAGAGTAGGAGACGGTTATTAATCTAGAGGCTGATTGAGCAATGATACCATACCACCCATTTACAATTTTTCTATAAACTTTTTAATAAAATAATATTTTTTTTAAAAAAATTTTAAACATCAAATTAAAATCAAAACTAAAATAAATATTTTAAAAAATATTATTTTATTATAAAGTTGTAGAAAAATAATAAAGGATATCATTTTATCTTTTTCTGAATAAAAAGATAAAATCATTGAGCTACCGTCGTTGTGGTTATTTCTTTGTGTCGTTTAGTGTATCTTTCTTCTCATCTTTAATTTATCTTGAAATAAAAGAGAACCATAGATAATAATAATTATAATTATGAAAATTAAAAAGCAAATAATTTTATATAAACTTGCACATTATTAGTGAATTTGATGCATTAATAAAGATATTTCTAAATAATTTTTCTGAATAATTTTATGATAAAATATGAGAAAGCATAAAAGAAGTGTGTCAAGTGTGTCGTATCCGACCATCCAACGCAAAGCTCTAGCCACACTTTTGGAGGCCGGTGTCTAACTTGTGTCGCGTGTCCTCAACTTGACTGCACGCTCTGGACGTGCCTTGCTTGTGGCCAGTTCTCTCGATTGCAGCCAAAATAAAAATAAAAAATCTCTCGCTCAAAAGAGTTTTATAATTACTCCTTGGTTCTTGGTCTCCGTAACAGCAGGGAAGGAGCAGAATAGCCATTGAAAGCCGTTAACGGTTTATTTACCACAACGATGTTGGCTACTTGGAAAGTGTCACTCGTTCCATGCTTCCCTAGGAGCCGATACAGAAGTGGGTTTTGCTGCAGAGCTGATGCTCTTCAAAGCCATGCAACTGGGGGCCAAGACATTAAGGAAAATAACAAGAAGAAGGTAGTGATTGTTGGCTCCGGATGGGCTGGCCTTGGCGCTGCTCATCACCTCTGCAACCAGGGCTTTGATGTCACCGTTCTTGAAGGCAGTCCGGACGACGTTGGCATTCGTGGTAATGGAACACGTTTTCCTTGTTCTTCTTGTTCGATATGATGTACTGGAATCCGGGTTTTGCTTACACTAAGAAATTTCATTGAATTCGGTCGAACCCCTGTTGAAAAGACTCAAATTTACCATTTGATCGATCAAAATGGCTATGAGGCAATGATTTTGTTGTGTGTTTCCACAAGATATATCTCGTTGTCAATTAGCTACATAATTACTGGGCGATCCTAATCTACTAAGAAGGTTTTACAAGTAAATAGGGGGTGTCTGAAGATTCCTATTGGTGACATCCTGTTCTGGATGAAAGTAAAGCTGATTCGTATGTCTTAATAGTAATTCTACGTATAGTCGTCGAGTGTGCAAGTGTGATATAGTCATTTTAAAAAAGAGTGCGGTCTATTATTAAAAAATTAATTTCTTTTCATATAAGTCCCGTATTTATTTACTTTTTTCAAAGTGATTGCACGACGCTTGCACACTCACGACTGCAACTATCATTTCTCATGTCTTAATATGTTCAACTGTATGTTTAGCATGAGGATCATTTGGTAATGATATAGGATTCTAATTTGTAGGTTATTGGTATCCCTACCAAAACATATTTAGCCTTGTCGATGAGCTGGGTATCAAGCCCTTCACTAACTGGACAACGTCTGCGCAGTATTCAGAAGAGGGGTTAGAGGTAATTACCATGTTACTTTTCATCTTTTTGTCTGAACTACTCATCCAAATTGATGAAGATTTTATATGCAGACATTTACATTGTTCCCAAGCCACTGAATCTCTAAATTAATCCAGTTTACATTTACGATGTTTTAACATAATCTGTCATTCTGCAGGTTGAATTTCCAATATTCAATGATTTGCCTCAATTGCCTACTCCATTGGGGACATTATTATATACTAAAGTACGCTTGGCATTGTATTATATATTTTTTTTGGAAAGTGTATTTATCCTTATGGACATTAAACCTTGTTACATTGTGCAGTTTGCTCGGCTCCCATTGGTGGATGGGTTAACCTCACTTCCGTTAGCGGCTGCAGGTACTGCCTGCTATTGAAATCTAGATTTTATTATTTACTGAGCAATGGATTTACTCAGTACTAGAGCAAAGTAAATTGCTTTGGTTTTCACTTTATGGAGATATATTAGTATATTACCACCAGTTGTGGGTTTTCTTTGTTTTTGTTTTTGTCTTTTTGAATTCCAACTTTGAAACCTTTGCGGAGAAAATCATGTCATACCCAATTTCTCCATCTTAATGCAATAGAACTGCTCTGCTAATTATCTTTTGAAGTAATAAGTACCATCACAAGAAGTTGTACACATAATATTGAAGTATATTTGGGATATGTAAGAGGACTTCAGTTTCTTCCATTAACCTCTATTATACCTGCACAGCTACAAACATTCTGATGCCATTTAAGATCATTATGAAACTCGAAGCTGTATTTGGACCTCCTGTGAGTTGCCACAGTAGAAGTTACAGTAATATCACACAAGTTACAGCTCAAATTGGTTTATTTATTTATTTCTTTCTATTATTTTTATCTTTAGAACGTAGTTCTTCATTACTCATATTTTCCTTCACTATTTCCACCTTTGTTTGCAGTAATTGACTTTGACAACACTGACACAGCCTGGAGAAAATATGATTCCAGTAAGGACTCAGGAGCCCCTCTTCACATGATTAGCTGTTACCTCCAATGAATAAAATCATGATGAATTTCAAAGTGTCTTATATAGTGATTTAACTATTAGTCACTGCAAGGGAGCTTTTTAAACAGTTTGGCTTCTCGGAAAGGCTTCATCGAGATGTTTTTGGTCCATTGCTTCAAGTGGGCTTGTTCGCTCCAGCAGAGCAATGTAGTGCTGCTGCAACTCTTGGGTTGCTATACTACATCCTTGCCCACCAGGTTTGATTGTTCAAGTTCTTACTAGAGTACATAAGAGTTTGCACAAGTCTCTATAGCCATTTGTATAGTTTTCTGCTTAGAAGATTAGGTCTGGCAGTGGCATGATGCCTTGAAGTTTGACGACAGCGGTGATTCCGGCCATGCAACTAAAAAGGAAAAAAAAATGTTAAAAAAAAAAAAAAACTGACGGCTACCATGATCAGAGTATTAAACCTAATTGTTTAATATCTTAACAATTAAACAAATGGTGTACTCAACCTAATTGTTTTCTCAGGGCATATTATAAAAAACTACAGTGTAATATTTTGGTCAAAACTTAAAAAATTGAACTGTCTGAAAACATAATGCAACCACCCATACTTTTCATCATTGTTTAGAAATATTTGCCGATGTTTTCTTAATCTGAAGCTATATACTTTTGTATGTGGATGGATGCAGAAAGATTTTGATTTGGTATGGTGTCGTGGGACAGTCAAAGAAAAGATTTTTGAGCCGTGGATTGATTTCATAAGGACCAAAGGTTTTGATATTCTGGAGGATAGAAAAGTGACAGATTTGATCTTTAACGAGGAAACAGGTTGTATAACAGAAATAGTCTGTGGCATGGAGTCATATAATGCTGATGCAGTTATCTTTGCTGTTGGAATATCCAGACTTCAGGAACTTATCAAGAACAGGTGTGTGGTTTCAGGTTGTATGTCAAATTGACTTCATTTATTATTTGATATCAACTTGAATCAGCTAGTTAACTTGAAGTTTTCACATCTGCCATTGTTTGATGATCAGTATTTGCACAAAAAAGAATTGGTGAGTAGTGCTGTTAATCAGACTGGATCTGAATTCATCCTTACGAAAAACTAATTGGAATATTACTTTAGGCAGATCTATTCCTACTCTAAAATATCGAGCCCCATGTTAGAGCTTTAGATAAGTTGACTCCATTCTTGCCATGTTTTTTTGACTGCAATTGAGTCTGTATAGTGCAGTGCTATGTACAAGGGAGGAGTTTCTGAAGGTTTTAAACTTGGCTGGCATCGATGTAGTCACTGTTAAGCTTTGCCTCGATAGGAAGGTGAGTGTGGGGAAGTTCTTCTAACCATACTTTCTTATCATTCTATATATTTTGTCCTCAAAGAAAAGAAAATTTTGTTTATTAAAAACAATATTGCAAACCAATTTTGTTATATACATATCCATTCTTTAATATCTTTTACTATGCTTTACCGTTATCGTTATTGGAATTCTTGCATCTACCATGCTCATGGATGCTGCATCTTCACATACAATATGGATGGCTGCTTACAAACCAAGCCAGTGGTTCAAAAGCAAAGCGGTCTACTTCAAGGCACCTGTTCTATCACGCATCTGATGGCATCAACTAGAAAATAATTACATAATGATAATTACAAGAAAAAAAATGTGTTTTTCTGAAAATAATTACATAATGAAACAAAGATATTAGGTATCTTTTCTTTTCTTCTTCTTCTTCTTCTTCTTCTTCTTTTTTTTTTTTTTTTTTTTTTCCGCATTTTGGATAGCTGGATCTGTTGATTTGGTTCAATTACATACACCGGGCAGGTTATGCCCGTCATAATTCGGTACCATGAATGTGGATTCTGCAGGCTCCTTTAATTGATTTCAAAATGCTTTCCTTCTAATTGAACTGATAATGATAACTTCACATTTGTGCAGGTTAAAATTCCAAATGCAATTAATGCTTGCTCTGGATTTGATTATTCATCGGGCTGGACTTCTTTTTTTGACTTGAATATAATTCATGATGAGCATAAAGATGACTCAGTAACAGTCCTGCAAGCTGATTTTGTGAGTTTTGACTTCTTCTTTTCTTGTTGAAATGAAGCAGTAATTATTTTTTGTCCCAAATTAAGGTTTAATATCTTTTTTGTCCTAACATATCTTGTTTTTAGTATCATTCCAATGAATTGTTGCCGCTGAAGGATGATGATATAGTTGCAAAAGTGATGTCTTACCTATCAAAGTGCATCAAGGAATTCGAAGATGCTGTTGTGACTGATAAGGTGATTGGAAGATTTCCACAATCTTTGACTCACTTTTATCCAGGTAATCTAATACTTGTTCTATTTATTAGAACATCCTATTCTTATATAAGTAATTGTATCATTCATTTTCTGATCTAAATATCAGTAGGTTTGGAAAAAGATATGTACATATGGCATACAAATAACTTAATTTTACTCCTTCCACTATATATTTTTCAGATTTTCTCCTTTTTTTCATTTCCGCCTTCTTCATGTAGGTTCATACAAGTACATGATGCGTGGGTCTACATCTTTCCCAAACTTATTCATGGCCGGAGACTGGATCATAACCCGACATGGTTCCTGGTCACAGGTTGACTGAAACTGTTCCCTTCCCTTTGCTGTTATAAATCAAACTTGAGGACCGAATGAAAACATGATGTTGTGATTGATTTCATTCACAGGAAAAATCTTATGTCACGGGACTTGAAGCCGCGAACCGGGTGGTGGACTACCTTGAAGAAGGGAGCTTTGCCAAAATAATACCAGTAGAGGAAGATGAACCTCACATTCAAGCGCTTCGAAGCCTCAACAGGAGCTTTAATGAGTTCAGATCCCAAGTTCCATTGTCCAATTTCTTCCTTCAGTGAACCTGTCACTGGATCCTCCATATATTTGAGTACATGTATTTTCTCATGAAAAGTTATTAAATACTTTAAAGTTCCATATTTGAACACAACTTTATGTTCTGAAGTGTTAACACCAAGCATGTGTTTGTTTCGTGAGAAAATAATCAATGACATGCAAAAACGAATTTGTTCGGACCAATCAGATTTTGTTGACTGAAAACATGTCTATTTGTTGTTAGATCATAAAGCTTAAATAAGTGGAGAGGTTTCAGTTGGTGCATAAATCTCTACCAAGTTCATTCAAGGTGGGATTCCCATCACCCTTCTATGGTTTGACTTGAACTTTCTCAAGACAGTACTCAAATGTCTTTGGCCGGCCGTCCGATCTAATCATCTAACTACAATGCCAAGATATGAAAAAGGGTTAAAATTTGGGAAGCTGCAGTGGACCCCAATTCCCTGTCCACTCCACATGCGTTTTAGAATGGATCTCGATTTTCTAAAAATCTTGTCATTTCACTCCCATTTTTTTTATTAACTATTTTTAATTAATAATTTGAATCTTTATTAGTAAATCATAATTTATTTCTAAAAAAAAATTAAAAACTGACCATAATGAATAAAATAGAAAGTAAATTTTTTTTATAAATAATGACAAAGGTAATAAGACTATTTTAGATATTTATTTATTTAATTATAATTAATTTTAGATACAATTGTGAAGTTTATAAATACCATGCATATCTTTAAAAAAAAAATTAATATTAAATTTTTTTATATAAATTTTATATTTATTAATTTTTATTTAATAAATTATACAATATCTATACATTTCACGAACGTATAACATTTCTCTTTGTTTATTATAGCTCCTAAAACACAGACACAGTCACTGCCGCCAGGTCACTATGGGACGGCCAACCAAGAATCACCACCTGTAAACAGTACAGAACTGCATCTTTTTGTCTCTCTGATATTATTACCCATCAATGCCGCTTTTAAATCAAGAATCACCATTCCTTATTTATTGAAAATTGCCATTAATTCATTTTTTGGTTCACTTGGATCTCCAGTTTACTCTCCGTTTCTCAGTCTCGGATCGGAAAATAAAGGTAATCCACTTTTTTTCACTTTCTGATCCATACACGGTCGGTTCTCAGCCAACCAGTCCCTAATCGTTTTATTTGATTCGATCTTAATTGTATACTCTGTGATCAGAAACCTGAGTTTATACAACGATGGGATCGATCGTACCGATTCAATACACAACTCGTGCGTGTTCAATCTTGTAGTTGATATGTAAATTCATTTCCTTTTTGAATTTCGAGTTAAATTTTCTTCCAAAGAGATTTTTTTTTCTTTTTCTTTTTACATTATCAATGGCTTTGTTTTGGTTGATTATTATTTCGTATTTTCGTGGTTACTTGGAAAGTATGAGAGAACTATAGGCTTTACCCTTAACTATGCCCAGCCCCAATATTTGGATTAATTTGATTACACAAATTACTTTCATTTTCACTTCGTTGCCATTTTACCCTTTTTTTGGGCTAGCAAACAAAGAATTGTAAATGATATAGGTAATGCATACTGGACTATCTTATTTAGAATCCGTGGTAAGTCTTCTTATTAGAAGTTCATCAGATTTTTTTCTTTATGAAGTTTTTATTTTGTGATTGAAGCTCTATAATGGGTGTGCCGCCAAACAATCACGACATGGAGGAGGGGACGCTGGAGATTGGCATGGGTGAGTTTTACCCTGATTTACTTGCTATTTTTTACCTTCTTTTGTCTTACGATGTTTATTTGGGTATGTGATTTTGAGGTAATGTTTGACTATCAATGTCAAGTGCAGTCGACATCTTCTTTGAACTGATAAAGATTAGTAGATCTCTTTTTTAAAGTTTTGCTCATTTTTTTTATTTTACATTGCAGAGTATAGAACTGTGTCTGGAGTTGCAGGACCTCTGGTTATCCTCGATAAAGTAAAGGTGGGGATTTTGCTCCCTTGCTGTTCATATCTCAGTATTTTAGCTATGCTTTCTCGATTTAGGATTTCCCTTTCCGCAGGTTCTGTGATTACTCAAATTCTTTTATAACTGTTTCAGGGGCCTAAATATCAAGAGATTGTCAATATCCGTCTAGGAGATGGAACCACCCGACGTGGCCAAGTTCTAGAAGTTGATGGAGAAAAGGCTGTTGTTCAGGTTAGTGTGGTTTGGAAATATATACTATCTGCTCCTGTGATTTCCATATAATTGAAATTCTTGCCTCGATTTATAATATCAAGGAGTTTCACATTTTGATCATGCACCCATATCTTTTTTTTTTTTATGATCATATCTTTCTTTTTAGTTGTTCATACATGTCCAGGATTTTCCATGCCGTTAAAAGTATCCCTTTTTCCCTTAATCTATTAAATAATTATTGTTAATTGTGAATGAATTTGTTATCTTTATACTTTGTTCATCCGGATGTCGTTGGCCAGGTTTTTGAAGGAACGTCTGGAATTGACAATAAATACACAACGGTGCAATTTACTGGAGAGGTATTTAACTTTTTCTTATTCTTCTCGTGTATTATGAAAGCATTTTTTTTCAAATAATGAAATGGGTTGTTCAGGCACTGCATGGTACACTCAGGTATCTGTTAAACATTTTAAAGTTTTCTATCATATGAAGCATGATTATAGAAAAACATTCTCAGTTGAAGTGATTTCATCTGGGGGGCTGCTAAAACACTGCAAAACCTAGAAGTTACCATTTGCTATTAGAAACTTCTGATCTTGTGTTAGGCTAAAAACAACTGGACCTCCATGGTATGTAGAGCAGATCACAGTACATGTGAAATACATACAGCGTACGATAAATAAGTCTTTGCTAGGCAGCCATTTTTTGTATAGATTGGAGCTCATTTTTTCCTTTGCAACCCTTTGATTTTCTGACGAATCAGTTATGCTCTTTTGATCCCCCTCACTCTCTCCGGACTTGTGTTGCAGGTTTTGAAAACTCCTGTCTCATTGGACATGCTTGGGCGCATATTTAATGGTTCCGGGAAACCAATTGATAATGGTCCTCCTATTTTGCCTGAGGCTTACTTGGACATATCTGGTGAGTTGCTCGAGCAATGATAATATACATCATCTATTTATTATATATTATCATTTGTTCAATCTATCACTTGTCTTTTCTAGGGAGTTCTATCAACCCTAGTGAGAGAACTTATCCCGAGGAGATGATACAGACAGGGATTTCTACAATTGATGTCATGAATTCCATTGCTAGAGGACAAAAAATTCCACTTTTCTCTGCTGCCGGTCTTCCCCATAATGAAATAGCTGCTCAGATATGTCGCCAGGCTGGCTTGGTCAAGCGATTGGAGAAGTCTGCAAATCTTCTTGAGGTATAACCGTCATTCTAATATTTATTAGCTAGTGACAATTGCATATTGAACAAGTTAGATGGCTGAAGGCGGGAGTACTATAGAAGGGTTACCCTTCCTTTCCCCTTCAAAATCTAAATCCACATACCCCTTTTACATGAAATTCATTTCAAGTGCCACAATTATCGACCTTAGTACGAAATACTAATCTTTCAAGATTATCATGGTTGAACTCTATAAAATTGCAGGATTTGTAGTTTTAAGTATATTTAAGTATATGTGAAATCTTTTAAAGAGTTGGAATGGCCCGTGGATGACTTGACGTCAATCTGCTTACATTGAATTATTAATTGTTGCTTCCCTGTGATCCAGTTGTTTATCTTGCTGTTAAAATATCTGAGTTAATTTTTTCCTTGATGGCCACTTTGCTTACAATGTCTCTGATCTTCTTTATGATGAATCTCTTTTGTTTTGTTTTTTTTTTTTGGGGAGTGAAGGGTTCTAACTTTTTGGTGATTATGCTAATCTAGTTTATGAATTTACAGGATGTGGAAGAAGATAATTTTGCCATTGTATTTGCAGCCATGGGTGTAAATATGGAGACTGCACAGTTTTTCAAGCGTGATTTTGAGGAAAATGGCTCAATGGAGAGAGTGACCCTTTTTCTGAATCTGGTATTTTTTACTGTCGGAATAATTTTTTTCAGTCATACCTTGTAGGCCATTCCAAAAACGTGTTTATTGACGTTCTGTTGCACAGGCAAATGACCCTACAATTGAACGTATTATCACTCCTCGTATTGCTCTTACTACTGCTGAATATTTGGCTTATGAATGTGGGAAGCATGTTCTTGTCATTCTTACAGACATGAGTTCTTATGCCGATGCTCTTCGTGAGGTAATAGAAAACTTTACACCTTTAAGTTTCTTTTTATGGTGTTGGAAGTTATTCCATGTGCTTGCTAATTTTGCATGGCTCCTAAGTAGATTAGAAAGTCAAAGCCTTCTGTTTGTCTGGAGTATTTTTGTGCATTCAAGATCTCAAGAACTTCTTAATACAATTTGCATGACTAGACTACTGATTGCTACTGTGCAGGTGTCTGCTGCCCGTGAAGAAGTGCCGGGAAGGCGTGGGTATCCTGGGTACATGTATACTGATTTGGCAACAATTTATGAGCGTGCTGGACGAATTGAAGGGCGGAAAGGTTCCATAACACAAATTCCAATTTTAACCATGCCTAATGATGGTAATGCAATCTCAAGCCACAATGATCATCTTGCCTACTGCTCTTTTTCCTTAGTTGTGTACATTCTTGAACATTGATTGCTTTGTTTTTTCCAGACATTACGCATCCCACCCCAGATCTTACAGGATATATTACTGAGGGGCAAATATACATTGACAGGCAGTTGCACAACAGACAGGTAAGGTTATAATAAAGCTTACAGTTCTGGAGTAGTGTCATTGAGCTTGGTAGTTTGATGTGGGATGACAAGTTTCAGATAGGCATTGATGTCTTATGATGCTTGTTAATTTAGGGCTGTATGTGCATGATGGCAACACGAATCTAACAAAGTGAACTTATAGTCATCTCATCGATAAGCATGTTGTGTTCTTTATCCTTGCATGCTTTTGATCAATTTTTAAGTGTGACTGGGATTAAAAGAACAGGTTTATCACTGAAAACCATATACAAAGATTAGCTCTTGTTTAGTTTGATCTCAAAATTTCAAAATTCTCTCGTTGCATTTGGAAAGCTAGGTCTCTTATTCCTTTATCTGACTGCTGGTATAAGGGTTAGGAATGATATTGATTGATTATGTGATGCTATAAATGATTCTGAAACTAAAGATTGATTTGTTTGAATTGAGCAGATATATCCACCAATCAATGTCCTCCCATCCCTGTCTCGTCTGATGAAGGTAAGAAGAATCTTGAAATTATTTGAACTTCCAATATATTGAGGGCCAGTTTGGTAATTCTGGTACTTTGCAAAAGCTGCTGTGAAGGGATAGCTGTGCAAAATTGTGAACATCTAATGACCAAGTATTATTGATTTTCTGCAGAGTGCCATTGGTGAGGGTATGACTCGCAAAGACCATGCTGATGTATCCAACCAGGTCTGCTTGGGTTGTCACTACGTAATTCAGTACTGTCTCACTTAAAGCCATTTAACCTTATTTTTCGTATACATTTCACTTATTTGCAGCTATATGCAAACTATGCAATTGGGAAGGATGTCCAGGCAATGAAAGCTGTGGTTGGAGAAGAAGCCCTTTCTTCTGAGGACCTGGTCTGTGACCTCATCTTTTTTTCATGAAGATTCTTCTAGTTTCAGAGAGTAAAATGTCATGGAAAGGAAAATGAGAACCTAACGAGATTTGTCTTTATAATGCAGCTGTATTTGGAGTTCTTGGATAAGTTTGAGAGGAAATTTGTGACCCAAGGAGCGTATGACACCCGTAATATCTTCCAGTCACTAGATTTGGCATGGACACTTCTTCGAATTTTCCCCCGGGAGCTTCTCCACCGTATACCTGCTAAGGTCCTTGACCTGTATTACAGCCGAGATGCATCTAATTGATAATAGAGAAAACAAGTCATATATCCTATTCACCTGCTTAATCATCACTGCATGAGCTCTGCAATTTCTTATTTATTTCTTTCTCCCTTGGGTTGCGCATCTCTCTTATATCCATCCAGCACTACAAATAAGGATTGTGGTCCGATTGAAATCCTGCTTATTTGAAGCTCTTCAGCTAGTCAAAGTGACGAGTACTCTGTTAGTGAGACATCTTAGATCTTGTATCCCTGTAATTTTATTCTATTTCTTAGTTCGGATTGCCCTTTCTTTGGTCTGGCTGTTGCATTTATTACTCCTTTTTATTGAGAAGTGAGGAACAATCGCTCTTTTAGAATTGATGAAGCCCCGTCAGATATGCTGTTTTGTTCCATGCTCATATTCAATCCTTTAATCTTCATGGATTTTCAAACTCAAGGCCATAATAAATTTTTGATGTTTTCTTAATTCCGATGCTCGTTCTGCAGTTTGTAAGTGAGAATGATTTTGGGCCTTTTGGCTACCATTTATGATTCACCTGGGAACAAAGGAGAGTATTTATGCGAGACTATCAATTATCCTGTAACTAATAGTTTTGCATTCTGATTTTATTTTCCATAATTTTAACGTTGATGGTTGATAAAGAAAGCTGTGCGAAAATTCGACTCCGCGTTGGCGGAGTTGGAATTGCTGTCTGGCGGACTTCACTTCGACTCCTAATTTGAGTTTAATAAAAATATCTAGGACTGTTCATCAGGGTTTCGGCCTGGGAACTCGGGTTTCAAACCTGGGCCGGGCCAGAACCCAGATGAATTAAAGTTTTAAATTCGGAATCCAGGATTATAATCCAATACCCAATTTTTTATTTTTATTTTTATTTTTATTTTGTATGTTTTGATGTTTCTATTTTTTATTTGTATAACATCAAAATTTAGTTAGGTTCATTCTTAACAAGGATTTAGGTGTATTTTGGCTGCTGAGAATTCAAATTCTTTGAAACTATTCTTGAATTGAAACCTCCAAGAAATGGCTTAACGAACACAGACGTTAAGGAGGGAGAGAGGGATGAATAAGACCTGCAAATTACTAACAGCCTCGGGTTATTTCAGGATGCTGAGAACCATCAGTCCAGAGTCAATGGCAGTGGAGGCAATGAAAAAGATGACCTTCCTTCTACGCCCTTGTTAAGAATGAACATAATTTGATGTTATACGAAAAACCAGTCCTAAAAATATCTATTATTTATATGTTGATTGTATATACTCATTAAAAGTCTAGAATTGATATAGTTAAATTTAAGAATATTAATAGACTAATAATCAATTATATATACACAAATCATGGTATCACTATCATACATAATGCATATATCAGGGCAGACGAAACTTAATTAGCTAATAGTGAGTCATGTATAATTTATTAAGCATTGAATGATTAGATGATGTACATTGCAATTGGACCATGATGGTTCATGGTTGCTCTTACTTGTTAGTTGTTATTTGGGGCCTTGTCCAAATGGTTGAACAATCATTTTATTGTTTTTAGTTAATTTGGAAGTTTGACTCTAATATGAATTTATGAGTGATAGTACATCAAGAATAACCTAAAGGACCTATTGTATATTTTTAATTTATTTAAGTTTTTATTTTTTATTTTTTATTTTTCAGGTTTGCATAGCATATAAAGCATTTTTAGTTATTTTTTAATTTTTTCATATCTAAAATTTGTTTCTTTTTTGTAATGTTTTTAGTAAGCTTGAAACTTGAAATCCAACAAAAAAAAATGATCTCTTATATATAGTCTTATTTAAAAATAGGCTAAATATGAAAGAAAGAAAAAAAAAAAAACCCCAAATCCTACTTGCCGGCAGAGTCGGAGTTTGGATTCGAATTCTGACAAAGGCGATGCTGAATTTCCGATTCTGTCAATGCTCAGCCTTAATGGTGATACGTGTTCGTTGTGTGGATATAATTTCAAATTAATTTAGTTAACACAACAGAATAACATTAACATTATAATTTCAAATAAACTATAAAGCGGGTTTGTTTGGAAAAAAATCTTATCCCAAAATTCTCATTTCATCATATCTCATTCTCAAATATCACTCAAATACAAATACTTTCAAATTAATTATTATAACTTTCTCAAACTTTCAAACAAAAAATAAAAAACAATTCAATTTTTCTAAATCCACAAACAAAAATAATATTAAAAAATAATATTCTAACAATATTTTAATTTTATAATATTTTTTATTAAATTTTTTCTCTCTCATTTTTCAAAACTCTATAAAACATTAATTCAAACTATCTCATTACTATTCACAAACTATCTTACTACTATTTACTAAATTCTCATCTCGTCTCCCTTCCCAAATACTGCACACAACTTTGCCATTTGAAGAGAGTTTGGAACAATTCCATTCCCCTCCTCCCCACTTCAAAACCGCCTAATCTGTATCTATCTCATTCTGGATCTTGGATTCAAGTAGAATTGTAATTTAAGCAGTATTGATGCAAAAGATCAAAAATAAAAAATAAAAAATAAATTCTAGGACTCGTACTATTGGTGTGTTGGTATTAAAGTGGTTGCCATTTCTGTCGACTTCCTAGTAGCATCCTACAAAATTAATCAAAACTACAACCCCCAACCCCCAACCCCCCAGGCGCGGGTGGCATAAATATTTTCTAGGGTGTTAACATTCTTTTTAAGTAATGCTAGATACAAGTCTTAAATAGACAAGCCCCATTGAAAAGCTTGTATGGACTTGTATCTAGTATTAATCTTCTTTTTTAATAAAGCAGCGAAGAGATAATGAACTAAATTATCGAGAAATCATGGTAGAAGCTGTTAAGAAGGGCCGACTGGATTGAATTGAACTTCAGCCTGCTTTTGATGTTCTTGCTACAGATGGCAGGACAACTGAATCGAGGTTCCCAGGATAAGGAGTCCACAAGCCTAATCCTCCCCTCCTTTCTTTCATTCTGCTACCTTTACCATCAAGCTCGGTGATATTCTTCACCCATTCAACAGCTGAAGAATGCTCCCTTGTGTGTGGGTGCAGCACAAACAGAGAGTTGTACTCACAATTTGGAAACATATAGAACTTGAACAAGCCCCCTAACCTATATACAACATAGCCAAAGCTCAGTTGGTCTCTTGGTGTGAAGAGGTCGACCTCATTGAACCACAAACAGCTAAACAAGTTACTCATTGCAGTATGCTCCCGTATGATAATGGCTGCCTCCGGCACATCTGCATTTCACACCTTTGTCAATATTATGAAATAACAAGTGTTAACATGTAGCCATTGACCAAGTAGAGTGAAAGGTTGATCAGTTTTTTTAATATATGATTCAATCTCATTTATTATTAATTTACTTTCTCAAGCAGAACTCAAGGATATTGACTTTTACGACCAAACTAACTTGGTGAGAGGTTGACCTCATTGAACTAGCCCCTTCGTATCCGGGGATGCATTCCAACACAAAAAGCTGTGCTCCTCTTCTCTACAAGGAATAAACTGAACTGTAGAAATTGAATATTACTGGAAAATAAATATTTGCCCACAGGCCTTTGAATTTTACACAACTTCTTGTGGAATTTTCCAACCAATTGGGCCCGGTTTGTCCTTTGTTCACTAATCAAAGCTTATGATGTATGCATGAGGACTCTTGTATTAACAACTTTTAAACCGTCCATACTCGCATGCTTACATTCTTTGGTTCTGTCTCAGAACCGAGGGGTCAGTGCCATAATTTTATTTAAAAGAACCAACAGCACCGAGTCTAGGACCAAAATCGTATTTCCATCTTACCACTAATTGTTTTTCCCCCTGGCTTCCATGACTCCATTCCTTCGTAGCCGTAAATTTTCATGTGAAGATCAATAAGAGGTCGGGCATATCGCTTTCTCCGCTTGTTTGCGTCAGCTTCCTCATATATACTATGGTGATGCTTGTGCTGAGCAATGGCAAATGTATACTTCCCACGCCATAAATACCTGAAAACCAAAAATAGTTCCTTTAAAATGTGATTTCTCCTTGGTAGCAGTAAGAGAAATGCAAACATGTAGGTTATGAACAAAAGTTCCTATGACAGGATGATTATTGGTAAAATTTCATCTTCAATGGGCTTTCTTAGCATCAGCCTATTTCACTTCTAAGCTACTAGAGAGCCTACCACATTGACAGACAAGAAACACAATTCCGACTTTCATCCAGCTAGGTAGCTAGCTTCTAGAATAATGTAAACAAAATATACAACTTTCATTTTCTTTTTCTTACCTCTCTCAACACTCTCAACAGCTGAATGAAGGATTAGTTCATAGCTCTATGAATACTAAGAAAGTAAAATGCAGTTTCTCAACGAGTTTTGTTCATATAAAATGCATTTTCTCAAACGAGTTTTGTTCATAAGTTAAAAAACAGAGCAATACAGTTTCTCAAGTTTCAAAACATGTGCATACATGTTAACCTTTAAAAAAAAAACACGACATAACACACGTTCAAGTTACCTTTCCAGTATTAGCAATGGATCAACGATCAGTTCCATTTTACCATCAATCCAAATGCTGTACTGAGCTTGAGGGAACAATCTATGGAGTAAAATTTTTGGGATTTTCCCATTCCTTCTGGGCTCATCATAAGGTGAATACTTCAGTAAGACAAGACGCCAGATACCCACCCATTTCCCCCCATGACCATCCTCTTTGACAGTAACATTTTGCATTATGAATGTTAGGGAGATCTCATCCACAACCATAAGAAAGCAGAAGAGCTTCTTAGAACGAAGGCTTATATTTGAAGGCTGTTGAGGTATATCGTATCCATCAAAAATGCCAGATGTGACCACAAACCTACACTTCTTGACATACTTAATGTCTGAAGGAGCCATTTCAGCACCATTATTGTGAATAAATCCACAGTGCACCTGAAGGACCAGTAAATAGTATATAACAAACTATTTTCAATACATGGAAAGAGAATAGTTTTTTTTTTATAAGTAGAATGAAAATTTTATTGATACGAATGAAGTAGGCGGAGCCTGTTTACACAGAAAGTATACAAAAGAACACCTAAATACATTCTAGGAACCAGAAATTAAAGACAAAAAATCATGAAAGTAGATAACTGCATGAAAATAACAAAAGCAACCGTCCCCTGTCCTTTTATATTCCATAATAATTGAATACAACTAATTTCATTCTAAAAATGCAAATAAGCAATTGAAGCTCATGCTTAACTTTATCATGATAACAATCATCATTAGTGTTGGTAGGAGGCGAAGGAGAAGGAATAGCAATAAAAAAACTACGCAGGTAACACTAGAAAAAATAAGTTAAAACTAACCCAATATCGACCATAGCCAGATTTTTGTTTTTTGATAAGTAATATCTACTTAGTAAGATACTTAGTCTTACCTTCATGGTTGATTTTAGTTTAAAACTCTCCTCTCTCTGCGACCAGTTTTGATGTCCTCCAAATAGTGGAGATCTCTGAGATCCATTATTCCACAGCTCATCCTCCATTACATATGACAAATCTTTGACAATGTCGTCTGGAGTTCTTCCCTTTGGAATCACTATTTTATCAGGGTCCTTGGAAAGGGGAATTGGACAGCCTAATTAATTTGAGCAAATTTTTTTGATAAGTAATATATCTTTATCGATAGACATAAAAGGTAAAACTCAAGTACACAAGGAGCATCCAAGAGATACACCTATCTAGAAGGTGAAAACTGAAAAGGATATTAATTTGAACAAATTACTATCAATTATCATAACTAAGCAAAGACCAACACATCAAACAAGATTTTTTTTTTTTTTTTGATAAGTAAGTACATCAAATAAGATATATGCCATGATCTTACGGTGTTGGAGATTCAGAGGTTCTGAAACAATGCCCGTATTGTTTAAAATTGTGAACACTTTGCTATCTTTATTACATATTGCTGCACGTCAAACAGAATACCATGAAATTATTACAAACCATTTAAATGATATCCGCAATTATGGCAACAAAACCTGAACCATGCAGATCCTTCCCACTAAGAATACATGACAATAACCAGCATAACCCCCCCACCCCCCCCCCAAAAAAAAAAAAGACAATATATTATTTCTTCCTGATTCAAATGCATTATTTATACAGAAATATCTTTTTTTGTTAAGTATTTATGTCACATGAATACTTTATTTATCCATAAATATCTACTGCTTTGAAAAATCAATTTTTTTTCCTAGTCATTCTGGAGAATTTCAAAAATGTCACGTGAATCTACCTACATAGTTCTAACATAAACGGGCAAAAGGAGAGTCGCAGGCAAACCATATATCAACATGAGAGATCAGCAATTCTTGGTATAACTTTTTTTTTTTTTTCAATCGGAAAACAAGAACTTTATTGATAATGATGATAGGCATAGCCAAGTACACAGGACATATACAAGAGCTAGGCATGATTGTCTCAGCAATTCTTGGTATAACTTCAGATGTGTGGGGAGATGAAAAGAAACTCTTCAAGCCTATGATTTTCAAGCTTCTGGGATCCCAACAAACAAGACCTCCAGACTGGAGGCATTTGTATTAAGTTATGTGGAGCTGAGCTATTCATTCAGCTTTTGAAATGCAAACCACTACAAAAGTCATCTTCAAATCTACAATAACATTGTCTTCTTCCAATTCTCCATGAATCAGGAGTGTTAGATACAAAACAATCACTTAAGAGGAAAAAAAAAAATACATAATACAATGAAGATTTAATCTACCAGAAATACCTGAAAAGAAAGAAACTGAAGATTGGCAAGACCATACATGGAACAACAATGCAATGAGAGTTAGTAACATCCACAAGATGCCTGCCACAAGAACAAATCGAATAAACCCTTTCTTCCAAACAATCTTCATGGGATAATCTTCAGATGACCTCCCTGGATGGGAGAAACCCTCTTCAGAATCTGCACCGCTGCCACCACCACAGCATAACTACACAAATTTGTTGTACACAACCATGTGCGTGTGTATATATATATATATATATATATATATATATGTCTACCTCTATGTAATGACCTAGGCTACACCCAAACACAACAGTAACAAATTAACTTTGCATTGCCATGAAGAATCTACACACACGCACGCACACACATGCCCACCTCTATGTAATGACACAAGTACTAGGCTACACCCAAAACCCACGCAGCAGTAACAAATTAACTTTGCATTGCCACAGAGAACCTACACATATTCATTCGACTCTTGTGCTATGACAAAGTTTTAACTCATCATACCAAAAAAATAATTCCTCGAGAAAAAAAAAAAATCCAATTTTCACTTTCCGAGAGAAATGTGGAATTGTAGTATTTGCTTCCTCACCTTTGGAATACAGGTTTTGATTAGTCCGATCTCCTCTATGGTTCAAGTGTTCAATCGAGAGGATACCAACAGTTGAGCCTCTTCATCCATAATTATTACTCTCTAAAATTGCACGTTGCTACACCCCAAAAATAAAGAGAGATAGCAGATTTAAGATATATTACATTAATGGTGGGACCCTATGATTCTTGTAAACCATACTCATTGGAAATCTAATGCATCATGTGACTGGCAATGTATTAGAACCACACAAAAGGGGTTGCAACTTCTACGATGCATATTTTAGGACTCCAAAGTTCAAAGGGGGAAAAGGAAAAAATGAGGGGCGATGGTGTAAATAAGAAGACTGTGAAGAAGTGCACGGATATGCGAAACTCGTTACAAGTATAGAAAAAATAAAAATTCTAAACATAACCTCCGCTTCCGCACCACTTAAAAATATATAACATTTTACCTTCATATTTTAAAATATGAATTATGAGAAAAAAAAAAAAAAAATCTGAACAGATGTGCCACTTTTCGCTCGCAGGTTCTCTTCATTTTCTTAATTTTTTTAAAGTAAATTTATCTAGAAACATTATTCGAACCTAGACGCTCAAACCTAATGTTAATCCAGAGAGTGGTAACAATTCCTGGACATTAATCTGAATCTTTCAGCAATTCTTCGACCCCTTTTTCACAAACAAATCTTCATAAATTCCCATATAAGTAAATATAGCTACAATCCAAGTATTCAAATCAAGGAACTAGGAAAAAACTAAAACTTTAAACTTTATTTCCAGCTGACGCGAGCATAGACGAGTCGGACGGAAAAGAGGACGGATTGAATGCAGTGGACGGTAGCGACCCAATGCCGGTGAAGGATAAATCCAGGCCAAGGGATTTGTTGCGGAGAGAGTGTGATTGACCGGATTCTGCGTTCGGGACCCCTTTTTCACAAACAAATCTTCATAAATTCCCATATAAGTAAATATAGCTACAATCCAAGTATTCAAATCAAGGAACTAGGAAAAAACTAAAACTTTAAACTTTATTTCCAGCTGACGCGAGCATAGACGAGTCGGACGGAAAAGAGGACGGATTGAATGCAGTGGACGGTAGCGACCCAATGCCGGTGAAGGATAAATCCAGGCCAAGGGATTTGTTGCGGAGAGAGTGTGATTGACCGGATTCTGCGTTCGGGAGACTGTAAGAGGTGGATTTCGTAACCGAAGCACGATTGCCCTCCGTCCTTCAACTCCTCCTCGAAACACCAATACTCCGCTGCCGGAAGAAGGTTGGCGGTAGCAAAAGCGGCTGCCCGTGGTGATGGTACGGAAGACCAGTGGAGTTTATGAGCAGAGCGAGAAGGAGCGAGAGATGGATAGAGTTTTTTCACTTGCGGAGCTGGAACCGGAGGTGGCAACTGGCTGAATGACCGAGAGTGAGGACTGAGATCTTCATCACGGTCCCGTTTGGAGAAAGAAAACGGTTTGATCTTCATCTTTACCATTTAAAATTTTACTTAAAATGTAATAAATAATTTAAAATTTTTAAATATTAAAATAATATTAATATTAAAAATAATTAATAATTCTTTATTAAATTTTTATAAAAAATTATCTCATTTCCTCATATTATCCAAACGGGCACAACTCTCTTTAGCCGTTTATCACATTTGCATCTATAAGCAAAACTCGACTGCCATTTTATATAGATTTACCTAGGGTTAAACAAAAATTTAAAAATTTGACTCTGATTTCAACTTTGATTTTGCCATCCGACTCCAACATCAATATTATATATATTTTATAAATATATATGTGTTTTTTTATATAATTATATTTTAGTATATTGGCATGAGCTTATTATTATTAAATAATATATTTATACTATAATATATATAAACTAAATTGATTAGTAATAGTTTAGTATATATAAATATCATATTATTATAATATTATTAACAATAAATTACTAATATATAAATATAATAACATATAATACTGATGTATAATAACATGTAATAATAATATATAATAATTAAAGTATAAAAACATATAATAGTAGATGTGAAATAAAAAATATAATAGTAATGTATAATAACCAATGTTCTAATATATAAACATGTAATACTATTATTCTAATATATAATACTAATTATACTTTAGCTATTAATAGGAATAAGTTAGACACTAATTATAGTATAAGTATAATGAATTAATCTCACATGATTAAGCACTATTTATAAAAATCACAGTACGGGTCCTATAAACTATAACATGTAATTAATCACTATAATACAAATCTATAGACTATAATATATAATTGTTAATAACATGTAATGATATAGTATAATAATATGTAATTGTTAATAATCAATCCTACAGTACAAGTATAAATACTAACATTGTCCATAATCAATTCTATAGTACAAGTATAAATACTAACAATAATAACATATAGACTTACAGTCTACATTTAATACCAATGTATAATAATATTAGTATAATAATTATATTTAAATTTTAGTTAATATAATACAAGTCAATTTAAATAATAATTTTTATTAATTAATACTAATAATTAAATTGAGCAATGGAAAAAAAATTATAAAAACTATAAATATAAATAAAATGATAAACAGAATAAAATGTTAAAAGTTTTTTATGAATATATGATAAGTGATAACATATAATTAATACTAATAATTATAAAAACTATAAATATAAAAACTTAGGACGGCGCCGTTTTTGAACCTCCACCCCCACCCCCAGGCCCGCGGCCTCAGGCCCTCACCCAGTCACTCTCGCGTCTCTCTCTCCCCCTCACAATTTCCATTTTCCTTCGGCTTCAGGCTTCAAAAAACCCTAGTCTCCACAGGACCCCTCTCTCTCTCTCTCTCTCTCTTTCTCTCTCTCTCACTCTCTCTCCTCCCCCTGCGACCCCCCCCCCCCGGATCTCACCCTGACCCAGTCCCCCCGACCTTGATCCAGTCCCCCCCCGACTCTCGTCTCTCTCTCGCCGACTCGCCGCGCGACCTCACCCTGACCCAGTAACCACCCCCGCAGGCAGCGGTCGACACGGTAAGCCTCACTCTCTTCTCCCTTCGTCTTCTCTCTCTTTGTGTAAAATGTGAATCTATGTAATGTTGTGATGACATGGTTGTGTAAAATCTGTAATGTTGTGATGATGAGTTTGTGTGAAATCAGTGTAATTTTGTGATGATGAGTTTGTATAAAATATGTGTAACTAAAATAGGATGGATGTTGCAGACTTGCAGTTGATGAGTTTGAGTTAATATTGGGGCTGTTTTTGTTGGGATGTTTTGAAGGAATAAACTGTGATTATACTTGTTTGGATGGATGTTGCAGTTGATGAGTTTGTGTAAAATCTGTGTAACTAAAATAGAATGAGTTTGGGGCTGTTTTTTGTTGTTGCAAGGAATGATTGGATAAAACTGTGATTATACTGGGGCTGTTTTAATTTGAGTTAATATTGGGGATGTTTTGAATGAATAAACTGTGATTATACTTGTTTTTGGAGCTGTTTTTGTTTGTGTGTTGTGGTTTGGGGCTGTTTATATATTAATATGATGCTAAAGTTGGGACTGTTTTAGTGAACATGTGGGCTGTTTTATTTTCTTTCTGTAATTGATGGTGTGGTTGGGCAGTTAATATGTGTTCCACAAAGTTGAACATTTTTATAAGTACAAAGTTGAAGCTTTATCACCTTTAGGAATTCAGACTTGACGAAATCACCTCTTTTTGATAAACTAATTTTGTGCATATACGACATAAGTTGTCATGTTATTCCCTGAAAGTCCTCCTGATGTCTGTTTTGTGTCTGACAATCTTGAAAATCATGAAAAGAAAGATTGGATAACTTATATCACGTTCCTTGGTTGAATTGAGAGGACCATCAACAATGCTTGCATTGGATTTTTGGAATTTGTAAGATCATTGAACTGTTAGTGGTTGGAGTTTGTTAGTCTATTTGAACTGTTATATAGTTCTTGGAGTTCGGGCTCCTAAATTTCATGGTATTAATGTTATTCTCTGTGAAACTCATGGAGGATAATGGATATTTACTGCATAGCAAAATTCATAGTTAGCTCTGTTGTCATTATCATTTTTTGGTTGGCATAGCAAAATATTTTCTAACTAAAATCTTTTCATATTTTTTTAAGCACAACTTAGAAGTTGGAATAGCAGTGTGGCACTTGGAACATTTAATTTGTTGTAATATGTTTGTTGTTGGGAACATTTAATTTGGTTGGCACTTAGAAAATGTTGGGTTTCTCTTCTTTTTCTTTTTCAAAATGAGAACTTAAAAATTTTTTGTTGTAATCGTTGGAAGAACATATTATTATGATTGATGTGGATGATGGGTGTGGATGATTTTGGATGTGGTTGATGGATGATGGGTGTGGATGTTTATTGTAGACTTGAAGTGATTAGTTGGATGTGGATGATGGATGATGCATTGATGGGAGTGGATGTTTATTGCAGTGATTAGTCATTTTTATTTATTTTTTTAATTTTTGGAAGCATGTTAGTAACTTAGTATGTTACTTGTTTTTATTTAGTTTTATTTTTTGTTATGTTTTTAGTAAAAAGTAAATTATTTACTTTAGATTGTGATTTTTGGAAAAAAAAAAAAAGCCCAAATCCGACTCTGCTCTGACAAGTCGGAGTCGAGGATGAACATGTTGGAGTCGGAGTCGGAGGTCAGATTCGACCTCTGACAAAGTCGGAGTCGGAGGATGGCCATACCGACTCAGACTTGGTTGGTGCTCAACCCTACTTTTGGGGGTTCACTACTCATCTATCAGTATTCAATACCTTAACACTATGTCCATACATAGTACCAAGACATTTTAATCTTGCTTATAGGTTGCCCCCTCCATGACTTGAACTTGTAACGTGGTTTCTGCTCTGATATCAATTGTTAAAGACCCAACCATTGATCCAAAAGCCCTTAGATTGATGAATACTAATTTGGTTAAACCTCTAACCTTGGGATCATAACAGATATTCTTCTAGATTTTTGGATAATTTTTATGATTATTTTTATGACCAGGGCATGGAGTTTCTTTTTGTGACTGGATTTGCAGGGCAACAGTTGAGGAGACTTAGTTCTGTAATCTTTTATTCGAGTTTAGAGGCTTGATTATTATGGCAATTTTTTTCAAAGTTGTTTGTTAAAAAGCTGAATCTGTTGATTCTTCTACCATTTGTAATTTACACACTGAATTTGCTGGATGAATTTCTCAGTTTTTTTAGGTATTGAACTTTTGAAGGAACTTGGTGTAATTGGCTTTGCGCTTTTATTCTCTCACTCTTATTCTTTCTCCTTGCGATTGGCCTTGCGCTGCTTTTAGCAGTTATAGCGACAACTGGTGATTCTAGGATCTTCAGATACATTCAAAGAACTATATACTAACGCATGTAGAGGTTGAAATATTTTTGCTTTCCTACAGACTGTTTAATGGTGAAGTGATGAAACTTGATAGTTTTAGGCTGTACGGTACCCCTTTCATTTAAAGGGGCCATCTCAAGAACAACAATGATATTGCTGTTTGGCTTTGCTTTCCTAAGTTTCCTATTGATATGAGATGGTGATTGGGGGTGGTGATGGTTGTATTTGTTGTGATGTTATTATAGTTTTTAGTAAAAAAGGATAGTCAATGATACACTACAAGTCCCTTGAAACAATTATAAACTGCAATAAGTTCTCTCTCCTAGGCAAGTAGAATCTCACATACTACCCTCCTGTACTCAATCAAGGGTATTTGTTGGGGGTGGATTTATTGCTTCAGTGGATGTCCCATGGTGGCAATGGTGTTTGGTAACGTCTTGATAGAGTGTGGTGGAAACTATTATGGTGGGCAGGGTGTCATTAGTTGTGTATGTGTTAATGTCAACAGTGTTAATGAGAATCAGGTTTGTTAAACCTGGTTATCAGGTTTGTGAAGTGAAATTGGTTTTAAAGAATATATGTAAATTTCTTTAAATAAAAACTTATTTTGCATTCTCTTATGTTTTATGAAAATTAAACACCAGAATTGATTATGAAGATGTTTCTTAAACCTATGCACTATAACTTTTTTCTTATCTTGCTGATTCGCACATTGTGAAAATGATCAATATACTGCTATTTAACAATACGAGTTGCAGTAAACACCTATTTTTGTAATTTCCATATGTCGCATTTTAGTGTCATGTTACCAGTTGATTTTCAAGAAGCTACATGGTTTTTTTTTAAAACTCCGATCAAAATTATCTGATTTTGTTTCCTGTGCAATGTGGACTGACAGTTGATCAGATGCTGATTATTTGAACTTGTTGAACTCTTTCAATTAATTCGATTGGCTTTGTGTTAATACTTGATATACAGGGTAACTTCTGTATCAGGTAATTGAGGATGGAAGCAGCGAAAAGTCAAGCTGAAATACAGTCTCCACCTGCTGCTACAACCCCACCCATCACTCCATGTCGAAAGAAGAAGAATGAAGAAGCTACTTTCTTGGAGGATTTTAAGGACCATATTGATGAGTTCATCCATGCATCTATGGATGAACACAAAAGTTGCTTCAAGAAGACCATACAGAAGGTTTGTTCTCTCTTACAATTCTGTGCTCTTATCCCCTTCCTCAAACTTGTTTATTCCAAGCTAAGCGTGCAGTTCAAATTCGATTTCAGATGTTTGGAATGTCAAAGATTGTTGCAGAAAGGAATACTCACACTAATGGAATTGAAGTCTCTCTGCCACTCCAAACAACGGTATCGAAGTAGAATGTGTCCCCTCCTTTTCGAGGCAGCTTGATATCTAGATTTGGAAAAATGATCGATTTCAATAATATAAAATATACTGCTTGGTAGAATTTTAACTCCAGCGGTACTGCTTGGAAGGTATGAGTAAGTTCGTAGAACTCTTAAAATTGGTTTTCAGAATAAGGGATTTATCTGTTGATATGGCTATGTTTTCTAGTTTTGCTAGTATGGTCCTGCTCGGGAAAGCACATAATAAACTTTTGTCCTGAGCAAGCATAACTTGTTTGTGGTCGGATTTATCCATCTTGGCTTTTGCAATGCCTACTTTTTTGGAAATCAAATAAACTTGATGTGTCATTCCTTCATTATATATATATGTTGCTCCTTTAGCTCCTGGCTGCAGCGTGCTATGTTGTGGGAATGCAATAGAGCATGACCCAACAAGGAGGGTTTGTTGCATCTGGTAGAAGTTAGGGAAGTCAAAACATGGTAAATATAGAGAATAAATCTTCTTCACACACTACTGTGTGAAGAAGCCCCAGCACACCTAACGTGCTGGGGTGAAAAAAAAAAAAAAAAAATTTATGAAGGGTGTGCTGCGGCATCCGGCTGATGCGCAGCACAGCCCAAATATAAATTAAGCACTACGAGAATAGTAATCAGTAAAGCATTTGTATTGTGGTAAAGACTCAGACTGTAAGGCCAGATGTTCAGGGAGAGCACAAGCCTGTCCAGTGACTATCTGTATCTTGGTACTAAGTATTTTATGCCAATATATTAGTGTTTTTTTTTATTACTTTTGTAAATTATTTAGTTTCCCCAATATTTATTGGGGTTGGGAATTATCTGTTGGTTCTCGCGAATTTGGAGATAGCAAGCCCATCTCTGTTGAGAGCCTTGGGCTAAATAGACGTAATTGGATGGGCTTGAGGTCTAATCGATTCAGGTGCAGTGTGGTTAACACGATTTGAATGAGTTCTAAATATTTATTTCAATTATTTTGAAGTGAAAACTGACTTTATGAGACTGTATGTGCAGTTAGAAATTAATTTTGTAACAAAAATCGCGTTACAGTTTCTCTACAGTAAAGTGCTTTGAGTACTGCTAGCGGTGGCTCTAGTATGTGTTTTTTTTCAATTATTTTTTATAGAAATTTTTTTAATACTTTTAAATATAAAAAAAATTAGAATATTATTAAAAAAATACTTTCTTAATCATAAAGTAAAAGAAAATTATTAAAAAAAACTTTCTTAATCACAAAGTAAAATAATTTTTTTTTATTTTACTTTGTAATTAAGAAAGTATTTTTTAATGATATTATGAATTTTTTTATTTTTTAAAAATATTAAAAAAATCTATATAAAAAAAATTAAAAAAAAATTACATAAAAAAATACACACTAATGCAAGCTCTAGCTCCTAGCGGGAGCGGGACGTTTAGCATTTTTCAAAGTGCTTTTATTTTGATTCTGACTTGGAAAGAATGCTAGCTATGCGCTTAATGGAGCTGAAAAGAAGAAACAAAAACTCAAAAACCTCTTAATTGGAATCATTTGCTGACACTCATCGTTCTTGATTCGACGTTCTCTCCCTCTCTCTGGGTTGATGTTAGGCTGAGATATTTGGTGTCTATTAACTGGCCAACCTGCATGTTGATTGCGAATTGGGTATCTTGAAAAAAAAATGGGGATTTTGAAGATGGGTTAGAGTGCTCAAGACACATGCATCTCCTGTATCTTCCCAAACTCATGTTCATGATGTACTACTATACCGTTAAAACTTGAGTGTGGTAACCTAAGGCTTCGTTTGGAAAGTAAATTCATCTGAATTCATCATTATAATTTTTTTAAATTTCAACATAAAATATAATAAACAATTCAACTTTTTCAAATCTCAAAATAATAATAATAATAATACTAATAAATAATATTGTAATAATATTTTATTATTTCAACTTAATTCAATTCAACTCAGTTCAACATTCAAATAGACTCTAAGATATTAGTTTGTGTAAACTCATATCAAGTGGGCAAGTACCCTCTCTCTTTTGCCCTCAACCTAAGCCACATAACTTTCCGCCCAAGGAATGGGAATCATGGGATCCGTAGCTTTTGAGACTTTGCCAAGCTTTTTTCTTTCTTGGTTTAAATGATTGCCTCTACAAGAGCACATGGAAGACAAACAACTTTTTGTTTAACGCCGGCTAGCAGTCTAGCACTAGCCATTGAAAGCAAGAAATGTCGTGACAATTGGACGTTGTTGCGCTTGTTTTGTCATATTCTTTATCATCAACCTCATTGTTAGTTTGGTGTCTATTATTTGCAAGGGGCTTAACTAGACAGACTACTCGTCATGTACATGGAATATTATTATTGACTTTTCTATGTACCACTTTTCTTATAGTAGATGGCGATTCAAATTTTATGCTAAAATGTAAAGGAAGAACTTTGGTGCATCGGAGGAGCAATCATATTCTGAATTAATACTCTTCATGATCTATGTGCTAGTGATAAATGAGAGTTTAGTAAATGAGCTATCATGGAAATAATGATACATGTTTTCTATATTTATAATGATTCGAAGTAAGACTTAAATTTTTTTATGATACATATTAGCTTATATCCCAAAATAATTAATTAAGTTTGAGATTCTATTTATCGAGTTTTCATTCATCGGTCTTTTATAAATGCTGAATATTGTGTATTAGAAAGAAAAATTATATAAACACGAAATAAATATGCATAACTCTCATAAGCAATCAATACACCAAATTTAACCTTTTTTTTTTTTTTATGAAGATCTCATGCATTTATCCCGTCTACAATCATTTCTCATAAAGATAAAAGAAAGCCTAAGAACAAAATGTATCTCTTAAAGTCGAAAAATAAATAATTTTTAATGAAACTTCAACTTGATGCGTAAAGAAAAATGGGTTTAGATACATGGGCCCATCTTAATTAGGATTAGAAGGGTCTCTTATCTGGAATGGGCTTTTCCCAAACCCAAATTGTTTTAACAAATTATTATGCGGTAGGAGTTGGTGTTTTTCTAATGCCGGCCTGTGGCAAAATTTTATAGCGGGAAACGTTCTCCAGTCACTGAAGCGCGATGCTGCTAACGAGTATAAAAGACTTTTCAAAGCAGTAATATTTCTCGCCTCTTCATTTTCCGGTTCTGTGGCTGCGTCTCTCGTTCCTTCGATCTGATTATCTCTGAATCGGCTCCTTTTTTTATCGTTTCAATCCGGAAGAATTAGAGATTCGATTAATGATTTCCGAAGGCCGAGGTCAGAATTTCTCAGATCCCAAACTATGTCATGCAATATTGCTTTAGACTCTTCTCGTTTGTTCTTTTCGTTGTTTAATTACTGCCATATTTGGATCATATTTTCTGCTTTATTGAACTGCTCAAGAAGAAAAAGAAGAAGGAGAAGAAATGCACCCCTTATAAACATAAAACATACTACTGATATATTTATTTCATTGCATTGATATGCTTATGGTGGAATAGTAAGGAAATAGGCGATAGACTGAACTTAAAACGGACATGAAATTGAAGATGGAACCACAAGTTTGTGATTCTTACTCTAGTTATATTACTACTAATACAAGGACGAATATTAGGAGGAGCAGAGCGATTAATCTTTATTGTAGTTAAACATGGCCGCCATTACACTTCAGTAGGGACTAGAGCCTGATCAGGTTCCTCATCCTGCATATAAGAAGAAAAACCAACAGAATCTGGCTTAGTAAGAAGGAAAACCATTTACATTTGTTTGAATAGTTTACGTGTCACGTTGTTTACCCAGCGATATGTTATATGATTTCATGATATTGTCAATTGAGACTGATCTGCTTAATTCGTTCAGGTTTTGGAAATACTTTTTTTTTTTTGTTTTTTTTTTTTTGGGGGGGGGGGGGGGAGGAGGGGTTTCAAAATCTAAAAAAATTGGATTTCAAAAGCAAATGAAGTGCTTTTAATATGCCGACGAAACAATACTTTAGCTTTTCTTTAATGAAGTCTAAAGAGAATCCAAACTGAAGTTAGAGGCATGACTTTTGTTAAGGGCGACTCTTATTATTATTTTTGGCTCAAAGGAAGGAGATCTTGCTGGTGTGACAGTAGTTATAAGATTTTAGATAGAGTTTACGTACGTTGTGTGTGTACAACCAGCAAATATAGAATAAGGTAGCACAATATACATATAAATATATGCATGCCTATTATATATATAAGGGCACTTTGCTCAGGTGAAAAGCTTTAACTTTACTACCTCTTTTCCTCGTCGGTCATGTTTCCCTGGCCACTCCCTCCAGTTCATGTCTTGTACTTGGGGTAGGGCACTCCGCCAGCCTCAATACGTTTGACATCCTCCACAAGTTCTTCATAGCGCCTTTTCACCTCTTCCTCAGTTTTCCCACCAACAGCCTTAGCGACATTGTACCAACGGTCGGGAGTGTCCTTATCATACACAGCCAGAGCCCGCTCAAAGGCCTTGTTTTCCTTGGCTGTCCAAGAGTCGGAGCTTTTGGAGGACATTGATCTGGATGCCATTTGTTTAGCTAACTAGGGTGAGGCCGTACGTTTGCAATGGAAGAGAAGGAACACTATATTGATTGCGGAAACTCTGGGCTAAGGTGTTAAAGTAAGGAAGTGAATAGAAAGGGCTGAAAGGCAAAAAATAGCGAGGGATGTTTGACGAGAGTCAAGAGAGAAGACTGATCTTGTCAAGAGGTGATCATATGTGCAAAGAGAGTGCAACGTCCTCTCTTTTATAAGCAGGAGTGGAGGGGGTGAGGTGGGGTAGCGCCAGTTGGCCTAAAATCTTCCAAAATTCTTGTCGAATTTTTATGATTTGTCTTCTTAGGAACCACAAGATGATACGCGAAAGAGAAGAAGAACAACAACGTGGGAGACTCAGTACCTCCAAGAAGTTAGTAAAACATAGTTTATAAGGAGAATTCCTTATTAAGTTAATAAGTATCTGGATTATATTACATTAATTAAAAGACATTAGAAGTTCCTAAAAAAAATGGTAGAACCCATAGACCCCAAAAGGTCCTTTCGTGTTTTGAACTAGGGATGGCAAATTCTCTTCTTCTTCTTCGAAGGAGATCATCTACTGCAATAAAAGCTTAAAAAGTTCTCTACGTAGCAGGTGATCTTTAGGGTGTACCCTGTCCAAGCAGCACTCTAGCCTGCCAGATGAATCCGCACAATTATTATACCATGTTTTTTCTTTCCTTCCTTACTCTTTATTAAAAATAAAATAAAATCTGAGAAGAGGTCAACATACATTACGCGCTCTTTTAGCAGTCGAGAACTTTCCTGAATGTGAGAGATGTCTAATTGCAGGCACACTTGGGTCTATCATCTATGATTGGTGTTTGGTTTTTGAGTCCGAAAAAAAATCATGTTCGTTCGTCCTCTGTTCAAGAATGAGAAGACTTTCTAGTTTCTACTCTCAACAAACGTACTTACTTGGAGGTTCCTTTCCTGACGGGCAATGGAAGTTCTCCAGTTTAATACCATCACAGTTTAGGGGGCCACCTTACCTCTTTTACTGTTGATTAAGGTAATGTTTGAATAGGAAAAATATTTTATCTTATCTCATTATTATAAATTTTATAAATTTTTAAATAAAATATAATAAATATTTTAAATATTTTAAATTTTAAAATAAAAATAATATTTTAATAATATTTTATTTAATTTTTAATTTTAATATGAACTCATATCAGGTTAACTATATCCGAACAATGTCTAAATTGGTGGAAAACGAGATTTTAGAGTTGATTGACTTGGTCTTAAACTATAACCGGAACAAAGTAATTATAGAGTCGTAGTTGAAATTGATCGGTTACCTAAGTCGCAAGCAAAAGCAACAGTATCAAATGTTTCAAAAAACCTGTTTTTCACGATTTATATATATGCATTATTTTTACTTAAAATGAGAATCTTACCAAAGTTGTCAATGTTCATTATTTTTATGGAAAACTGGGTTATAGACTTTACAGATGATTTTATACACGTGTGGTGAACCGGGAGTAGGGTTGGAGACTTAAACTTGATATAACATCTTCGAACGTTACTATTATGGTACGTACAAGACTTACGCTTATTGCTTTGGCCGTATGTATTAGAATATAAAGTAAAGATAAATTCTATTTGTAATCTATACTTGAAGAATGTATGTGCAGACCTTAAAACATCATTACGTACAAACTTGTGTAATTTTTTTTTCTTTTTTTTAAAGAAAAATGATGATTTAACACGATCCATTTATATCAATCACTTATTCTCGTGACTATATATTACTTGACATGGAATTTAACCATTCGTATCTCACAGAATGGACATAAAAGTTGAGGATAATTTATTTTAAGTTGCTAAAGTTCGTTCAGTCCTATCTTGTGGCAGACAGTTTCAAATCAAAGCACATAAAAAGTAATACAAAAGACAGTACTACAGCTACATATTCTAACAAGGATGATATCCACGGATGATCTCATGTTGGATTTGTTGTTAGCGGCCGTTACTTCATCAGGATGTCGTGCTGGAGTCTAGTAGAGTTTGCCCCGCTTGGTCTTAGATTTTAGCTCATTATGTTTATAAATAATTGTGCTTTATTGCCATATATATTTTATTTCTCAAGTAAAAGGGAAAGTGATTTAAAGTCTTACCTCTATTGGATGAACACATGATTTGAACTTGGATGGCCCATATATCTGTTTCACCCTTACTAATGATGAATATTCACACAATAATTTGGGAGAATCTTTTAATATTGCCGTGGATCGATGCATATATAGCTAGCCCCGCGTAGTTACCAACTACGGTTTTTAAGTGATCAGTTTTCGTTGTTTTGTACCGGAAAATTGATGGACGCAACTGCTGGCTTGATTCCCCTACATAAATCTTTCATATCTTTCCACCGTTCCTAATATCCCCCATTTCCTACTAACGTTACTAGATCTATAACCAACACTACTTGTTATGATATTAATATATGTGCTATAAAGTTAAGTTCTTGTTCTAGCAGCGCAATTTGTTATGCCTAGTTAATACTATGACTCAAATGCAATACTGCATCGGGTTTTGTCAACACTGCATAGGCATTAATGCTGTCTAGTTCATAACTGTGTGCTTAATATGCTAGAAGGCTGATCTCCACATATTTGGAGATTTGGTTTCTAGAAGCTGTAGGTTTGGGGCCGGTGAGCATATTAATATTCCATAATATGCTCAGCTAGCTGGGGATAGTGTATATCAATGGAGAAAATGACGCAATTTCACGGGTGAGACTAAATATCTGTTTGGAATAAAAAGCTAAATCTAGGAAAGCATGATATGGAGGAGCCTGGCGGTGTGATACCGTGGCTTTAAGCTGGCAAGTGGGTATATGGTAGCCCCAACCTACGAGCCTATGTTGGCTAAAATCTTGCAAGTAGATTTCAGTTTTGTCTAATATTCAATCTGGAATCTATAACACCAATCCCCCGATATTGGAATGTAAGTAGGAGTAGAATGAGGTGGTTATTGGATGACTTGGCAATAGTATAATACAACAAACATCACAGATTTCACAGTTTCAAAAAATTAGGTTTTTCACAGCTACACGCAATTCCCAGCACTCCATCTGGCGCTTGACCAACAATTCCAACAACAACCACAATATTATATCCCAACACTTTACATGATTGCCCTTGGCCACTTAACCAACTACAACCAAACTGCAACAAAACATAGTTTTTCAGCGTTAGTAATCCAAGGGTTAGTCTAGGGTTTTATTTACTGAGATTGCAAGATCTCATTGTGGTGTTAATTTCCACCCGTGGAACCATAGACTTTGATGTAGAGGACATGTTTGAGCATGATGGACCGACCCCACTTGATGAGTGATGATCTGGGGTTTATTTATGTTATAGTTGATAGATTTCTATTTTGATCAGCTAGATGACTGTAATAACTTTATGAAGGACTTCTTGCTTGGTTGTATTTTATTTTCTGGTACTTAGTTTTAGACTGCCTTATGATTTTTTGCTATGTTTATAAATTGTACACATATTGCATGTCCACACACACTTGCACTTGGCGATGAGGTGTGTGACCCGAGTGGCCATCACCCGGCGACTCCAACCAAATAACACGTGAGGGTCAAGGGCGCCACAGGTGGTACTAGAGCAAACTTCAATAGAAGGAAATGCATGGTATATGATTCCTTAAGATCTTGATAATACCGTAGCAATAAAGTTTAATTGAAGATATTTATGCACTAAAGCTGTCTAGAAACACATAATCTAGGATCTAGTGATTATATTATTTTTTTCAGAACAAGTAGTAAATATTAATAACTCCAAAAGTATAGTGTGTGCTATAGTATTTGCATATATTCCTATATATTAATACGTTCTCTGTTTATTCTATCATTAAAAGTTAAAAGGGTGACACATTCTGTACCGTCCACAGATTTTCATGTCATGTTGACAACTATATTGAACTTTGGGACTTCTTTAGCAAATAATGTTTCTAGTTATCAATTATTCTCGATTAATTATATTATAGTATATTATATATATATATAGAAGGTCTGCAAACATTTGAAGCCAAAGTGGCCCCCGGTTATCAAGTTGCCTCTAGGAGTCATGGCCACGGGATTCTGGCCACACGCTAGTGGGGCTAGCACTGATCATTAGCTGAAAACTACTCGAGCAATTTTTCAGGAATATGTACCAAAAAATACAAAGAAAAGGAAAAAAGTGATGCTTTGAGATACACCCTCCTACCAATTTTTCGAATCCTTATCACCCAGTCTATCTCCAATAGAAAGTAATATCTATGGAATCCTTCTCTCTCAGGACTTTTCTTCCCCTGCTGGTCCATCCATATAACTAGTGGGAGAAATCGAGTCACGTTGGACTACTCTTCAAGAGTGTGCATGGTTCTGCTAATAAATTGTACATTTAGCTAGATTCAAAGAGTATTATACATGTTTTATCTGATTAATTTTTGTTTTTTAATCCAGATTGAGCCCTTTTACCTGTTACTGACTAGGGACCTAGAATCTCCAACTTAATGGTGAGGGAAAAAGGTCCTCTAAGACTTGGCCGACTGGTCCTACATTAGCCGCAAAAGCATTATGGTTACCTTTTTTGATGGCATCTTTGAACAAAGAGGCCGGGGAACTTTGGAATTCTAATTGGGAGATTTAGGTGTTAGTGGGGGAAGGAGCTTTAAACCATTGTCACTAGGGGAATGAATATGCACATGGAAATTCCAATCTAGTGACTAGTGAGCGAAAACCTCCTTTTACAAGGTCGGTAACCATTTGTTTGCAAGCGCATCCGGATACGTTTCTTTAACATATGATTCTAAATGAAAAGGGTTCAAACCATATAGAAGGCCTTCTAAGTTGATAATAAGTCTGTGGTCTACATAGGTTGGATAAGATATGATGCACTCATACGACAGGAACCATGCAAAATTTGGCAAAAAATAAATCGCAGATAAACACTTCATAGATTATCACCAATCATCATTCCACGTACATTTAGAAGGCACCAATGATTTCCTTTTGTCTCACTATCGAAAGATCATGAATTGGAACTATTACGAAAGAGCTTGGCTTGGGTTTGAGAAAGGAGAACTTCATTTCCAATAATTGAATTGGAATTTGTTTGGACTCATTACTCACCCGTGCAGTGATTCTTGTGTTATGAGGATTTAGTTGGAACAGGCTAAGATATTGTGGGACATATTCTCGTATCCTCACATTGATCATGTCTTGTCATTCTCCTAAAAGTGCATTTCAAAGCACGTTGCTTGTCTTTTTTTCTCCTTTGTGATTTGCTTGCGATATGGTATTGTTAGACTCGTCTATCCGAGTCTTGGTTTCTGATGATTAGCCTAAGCAGGAGCACGGATCCCTTGAATGTCCTTTTTCAAGTGAATGACCAGTAGCTAATTGCTATGTGTAGGAGTGTTCATCCGGGTTTCGGCCCGGGAATTCAAGTATATTTGGATTGGAATCCGGGTTTTAAACTAGGGCCGAAACTTGGATGAATCTAGATTTACATCCTGGTACCTTTTTTTTTTCTTTTGATGTTTCTTTTTGTTCATCTGCTTTTTTTTTTATCTGCATCATTTGCATGTCCAATGCCATTCATCATCTCTTTGGTGGCAAGCTTTGGCCACGACAGTATGTGGGGGCCTATTAAGGCAAAAATCATAATGTTAGGGCTGGGTAGTTTTTTTTTTTTTAAATAGACCCAAGTCACATGTCCATGAGTGATCCGATCCTAAATTTATTAAAAAAACCATCACTTATGACGAATGAATATTGTGGTAACAATCTCAGGAACCCCGAAAAGATATCAAAAATTACACAAATGACCAAACTCAGGTGCCACAAGCTAAACAAATAAACCAAATAAAAACCACTCCACCCACCAAACATCATCGTTTAATATAAGGCATACCAAGTTTGTCTGACCGAATCAAACCCCGAATATGGCCTTGAATGGAAGAATTATCATAAAAATCTGAAATTATCCCTTGAGTCCCATTCTTTGCCAAGTAGTTTGCCACCATGTTAACTTCTCTATAAATATGACAAAATCGAGCATTAATCTCACTTACCAAATTTTTTACCTCTTCTCAAAAATCCCACAAGAACCAATATTTGCATACCTCGGAAGCTAACCAGCCAACTATGAGTACTGCAGAATCCGACTCTACCAAAACATCCCGCAAGCACAATTGACTACATAATTGGAGTCCATCAAGAATAGCTCTACATTCAGCAATGGTGACTATTTAAGCGCATGTATTTTAAAACTTGAAAATGGTAAAATCACACGTGTGACCTTTGCTGGATCCACTTTCAAACTAAAAAAAAAAACAAAAAGGTATCAGGTTTAAAACCCGGTACTTGAACCAGGTATATTCGGATTTTGCAACTCGGGTTCCGGCCCAAATTTGTTCTAGGCTGGAACCGGAATCCAATTTCCCGGGTTCCAAATCGAGTTAGGAAAAAACCCGGTCTGGATGAACAATCCTAGCTATGTGCATGGAAAAACTTTCACATAGTAGACTTGTTACATGAACATTAATAATTAGATCTTTGATTTTCTATAATATACTATAATAAAATAATAACAGTTAGAAAACGTACATTACTCCATCTTAGTTTGATAAAAAATCTGATCTGACTATAAGAGAATGATCACGCTAACAACTTTACTTCTGAGTCTCTCTCGATGGGTAGAGACACAATTATATTGTAGATGAGAATCTTTTAACTCCTCAGTGCTATTTATAGATTTCTGGTCATCATGAAATCTAGAGATGTTTGTGTCCCACTATAACTCATTAATTAAAAGATATATTTGAATTAGTATAAACCCATTAGGATATATGTGTGTGGGACATAGAATTTTAATAAAACTCATACATTCTCTCACTTGGCTCATACGCTCATAAAATAACATTTTCTGTTCATGGGATTATTACAGCAAATTAAACATACTCAAAACTTTCATAGCTAAAAATACATTATATGAGTTCTGTAATATCAATGTCAAATCAGCTACCAATGCGAGTCATGGTGGTAATTTGTCATATAACCAATAAATTTACTTCCATGTGCCACAATAGTAGTAACTTAATTTAACACGATCTTTAATTGGAACAATTAAGGCTAATATTATAATGCATTGGGTTCCAATTCATGTCTATTTCAGACACTATCTTGTCATCATTTATCCACACCATTCAATGTACATATAAAGTGGAAGACAAGACAATATAAACAACCATAATAGATATCTCTCAATGTCAAGTAACAAAATACTCATCATATCAATAATTTCTTTAACATGTTCACATCATACATGATATGAGCATAAGACTAATTTTTTCAACATGTTTAAGTATAGTCATTAACACAATACTCATCATAAAGTATAGTCGTTAATAGCTTATGACTTTGATATGGACATATTTGTTTCTATACTTTCTCCTTAACATTTAAGTATTTAAAATTTTATTAAATACTCATCGTTCAGAGAAAAATATTCTAAGAAACTCTTGCCATACATTCTTAGCGGCTTGGCTATAAGTTGATAATTCCAAGTCATAAGATAAATTTTCTCAGTTAGATATTATACATTATGGTCTTAAAGCATATCACAAACTCAATCCCTATTGTGCATGAAGCAGTAAAAGAATTGTCTCATAGTTTTTCATAAAATAACTCTACTAGATAGTAAAATATATAACCATAACCGGGATCTGAAGATCTAGTTACATTAAAAGTATCAATTCTTCTAAAGACAACAATATAGTCTTTAATTTCTTGCAAATAGCATGTCACTCTTTTCACTGCTTTTGGGTCAAATATCATTGGGTTACTTTGACAACAATCAAGGATACCAATTGAAAAAATTGATATTCGATCTTATACAAGTTTGTGCAATCATTAGATTCCTTGTCACCAACATATACAAAAAAATTTTAACAATCTAATCAATTTTAGGATATTGTAAAATATTGAGCATGTCACAAAATACTTTTTCTCCAACATTTTTTCATGCAAGGTCTCTCAAAGCTCTCTACGAAACTTTATTGAGACAATCCTAACTGTTTTCATCTTGATATTAAAATTCAATCCATGTCATGAAGGATGTCTTATTCAGAAATTTCATTTTTAAAGTTCTCTATAGACATAATTTTAATGTCATATTACAAATCATGATTTGTATTTGCCAAAATGTCATATATATGCATGACCTAAGTACAAATATACTCCTATTGACCCTTAGGTATATACATTAATAATAAATATTTTTCTTAAATTCAAAAACATTAGTGGTATTATCAAATTTCATATACCATTTTTCAAAAAATCTTTTACTTTTTCTAAGTGGTCATTTTATTCATTTTTTGTAAATTTCAAACTTTCATTCTACAATTATTTTCACATTAATTTGATATATCTCTAAATCCTAATAAGTTACTAATGTTTAGTGATTTTGAATGAGTCAATTTTGAACGAGTCCTTTCAAGTTTATTACAAAATCTCTCTTTCTGATCAATGCACATTTTTGGATAAAATCCTTGATTACAAGTCTGATTTTATATCGTTCAACATTGCCTTTAAAGTCAGAGTTTTGTCTCCATTCGACTTTTTATACCTTTTAGACAATTAAACGAAATTACAAACTTTACATTGATTCATGAATTTTAATCTCTCTTTATGTATTGATATTTTATACAATCACATCTTTCTATAACTTGTGAAAACATATGTAAACCTTGATTTGTTTCTATGTCAAATTCAAAATTTGAAAACATCTTAACTGAATAACAAATCAAGAAAATCACATGAGGTTACCTGTTCTGATGTCTCTATGACCAATTCTTCAACGGTGTTTCTCTAATGAGGTAAATAAGCATTTGTTTGTTGTTTCATATTATCATTGAGATAATAATAATAATAAAGAACTATTACATTAGATTGAATTGAAGAATCTAAAGTTTTCGCTTGAATTGAAGAATCTTATTTTGGATTGACTATTCATACATGTATATGGCCTTAAATGAGGTATCTTATCAGTCTACAACTCAAAACAAGCCTTTGAGACTACTTACTAAGAACACAATTTAAGATATATATAATTGTATTTAATAATTTTACTACACATTTTTCAAGAAATTAACGAAATAAGTTAGGATTATAATTTGGCTCTTCCATACCATGAAAATCATATATGGAAGTAATGAAATATTTCTATCTAGAGAAACGTTGTGGGACAGCCAGGCTATTAAAGGTAGAAGAGTAGTCTTCCATTGAGACGGTGACACGTAGGGAAAAATACAATAGACTAATTAGAACTCACCACATAGAATCACAACACGCAAGACCAAGTTCTTCCTCATTTCATCTCTCCAAGCCTCTTCCTCATTTCGTCTCCGTCTGGGTCGCCTTGCAGCCCCTTCTAGAGCCTGTTGCAGACTCTGAGTCATCTCCTTCACAAACTTGTAGCCCTTCTCATCTCCAAAGTCCGTCGTAGCCTCTCTCATCTCCAATTGACACAATGCCAGCACAAATCTAAAATGTTTTATATCTGGAAGAGTATCACCCCACTTTTATCACTATCTTTAAATATGTTGCATAAACAAGGACATAATATAGGCAGACAGCCTTGCAGCCACCCAAAACACAAAATGTTTAATTTCAAGAACCTTTTTGTTTTTTTGGGATTAAAGTGATAGCCTTTGTGATGGGTACGTATGAGGATTTTTTCCTTTTCTTTTTGCTTTTCGGCCGTTCATATGCATCACAACAATTCTGGTGGAGGATTTTAATGGAGGAGAAATGGGTTTAAGCCAGGGAGTATATAAAGGATAATTAAGAAAATGAGAGGATTATTTACGAGAAAGAAGGACCATGCAGGAGGCATTCGAGAGGAGGGAGAAGAAGATGAGAGAGAGAGAGAGAATGGCTATATGGGTCTATGATCATGTGTATACAAGTATAGACTAAACACTATAAAGTGTTTACGTGGTGCACAACCATTAGAGGATTGCTTAATGAAGAGGAGAAGCCGGACCGCTCCCCAGCTTTTCTCTTCTATCTATCGAACCTTATATAGAAAAAGATTTATATGCAGCTATATGCATTATCTCAAGAAATTCTCTACTCATTGTGGCATTTTTTGTTGATATGTTTGATTTACTTTCCTTTAATACAAATCAACACACATCCTGAGATTAGAAAATCTAAATGCGAAAAATATTTTATTTATTAACCTCTAAAATTTTCTTGAAGATATTCTCCAAACTTTTATGCCATAAATTATGTTTCAAATTCTATGCCACAAATTATAAAAGTTTTTCATAAATTATTTTTCCTTTGGTTCCAATATATTCTTCATGATTGAAAAACTTTTAACAAAAACATTATACGAAGGCATGACAAATAAAAATTTTATTGAAAGGAAAAATGGAACCAACATAAATGACATTTTGAAACAAATCAAAACATGAATATTTGTACTTAAGTTTAACCACAAAAAATAAGTATCAATATTTATAGAGTTTGATTTAAAACTTATATAGATAAAATAAAGATGAACATTTGCATTTGAGTTTAATCTAAGAAAAATGTATAAATATATATAAGATCTTATTTAAAACTTATATAGAAAAATCTTACATTCCCCTTCAAATCAAGTCTTATGTTTAGGATACCTAAACTTTTGTGTGTCCTTTTTTATTTATTTTAAAAGTCAATTGGCACAATTTTTATATTTTCTTGACCATTATTTACTTTCGTTCCTGAAAGATATAATTGTTTTTTAATACAAACTAACAAAATCAATATGTATCAATCTAACAACCATGCTACCAATTTATTCATATTTCATTATTTCAACGAAATAATAATACATTCAGAATAAACCATTATGTACAAAAATAAGAAGATTTCATCATTTCTATTCCTAAAGTTCAAAGTCTGATATGTAGTAGTTAATTTCATCTTCTTAAACATCATACATTTTTTACCCTTACCATTATTCTCAATAATTGATGTTATACTTAAAATGGGTTAACCAGAATCTAGAACTAGAGTAATTTCCACACGAGGCCTTAGTGAAAAACTTACATGCTCATATTTCTTTAAACTATAGCCATTCTGTACAGAAAATCTTATAATGATATTCACATATTTTTTGCAAGAAAAACATTTCGATCACATTAATGCTTTGAGTTTGACACTCATAAACAATAACATAATTTAAGCCATTATGGATGAACTAATAGTATTATCAAGATCCCTCTTTTGGGAATGAATCTCAACATATAAAATGTTCTCTCCAATTTTAAATTTTGTGGATGATCTAGCTCTATCATCAGAATTCTCATTTGGGAGTAAACTCTGATATACAAAGTGTTTCCTTCAGCTTTAAATTTTGTGGATGAACTAGTCATATCATCATAATTCTCTTTTGGGAGTAAACTCTGACATACAAATTGTTCTTTCTAACCTTATTTTGATGGATGAACTAAGTGTGTGGGGTGTAGAGAGAGAGAGAAAGAGAGAGATGTGGAGGGAAGAAATTTTCGTGAGGGAGAGAGAGGAAATTTAGATTCTAGAGGGGTGGGGAAGTTATAGGAAGGGGAAATAGATCACGCCACGGGGGCTTTACGCTTGGGCTTCTTTTTTTTGTGGACTTGGGTTATTATACTATAAGTATCATCAAAACCCTCCTTTGGTCCTTTGGAAGTAGGTCTTGACACATAAATTGTTTGCTCCAAGTATACTTTAATGGATGAACTAATAGTGTAATCAAAATCCTCCTTTAGGAGTAGGTCTTGACACACAAATTATTCACTCCAACTTTACTTAATGGATGAACTAATAGTGTTATCAAAACCTTCCTTTGAGAGTAGATCTTTACACAGAAGTTATTCACTTCAACTTACTTTAATGGATGAATTAGTAGTGTCATCAAAATCCTCATTGGGAGTAGATCTTGATACACAATTTGTTCGCTCCAACTTACTTTAATGGATGAACGAGTAATGTCATCAAAATTCTCCTTTGAGATTAGATTTTGATGCACAAAATTGTTCAACTCCATCATATTCATCTTAACTATGGAATTTAATAGTTTTTCCATCAAAATAAAATAAAAAACTTGTACTTTTGGGCGACCAATTTTTTCCTTAATTTTGGTGCAAATCATTTGCCCCATATAGGATAAACAATTATAAATCGCATAACAATAATTTAAATAAGAGTAAAAAAAATTAACATTAAATAATTCATATATTTATTGAACAGTAAAAACATGCACATAAGAGAAAATAAAATTTCATAATATATATTTAAAATAAATAATATTAAAATAATAGTATAATATTGTATTATAATCTGATCGGTTCGAGACTGAAACGGACCGGTTGAGGAAATCGGGTCGAAACCTGGTTCAATGGAATGGTCAGAGTCATTAAACGCCGGTTGGGTTACATAGTGACCCTTTCATGTGGGTCGTGCCTATTGTACATGCCCGACTCTTTTGGCCCCCTTTTCCCTTTTTTTTTTTTTTTGTGTTTCTGTTATTGAGCTAGGCCAGAATTCTGGCCCACTGTGATGGCCCGTACATATTATTGCCCTTTTTATTCTTCTTTGACTGAGCCAAGCCGCCGAGGCCATTGGCTAGTAGAGGCCCAAAGCCTTTAATGGGTTGAGGAAAACTCTACATGCCTCTTCTTTTCTTCTTCTTCAATATTGAGCAATCGTCACACTAAAAAGCATTCTTGCTCTATTTTGGTGTAGCCATGGGCGTCTCCGGCGAGGAGAAGTCGGTAAGGATTCCCTGGCCTTTTCCTTCCTCCAACGTCCATCTCCTTTCTTACTTCTCTCTGTCATTTTCTTTAATATTTTTCAAAACCTATCTTAGAGAGAGATTTGACCATCGAACAGAGACAAGCTGCATGGCTGCGGCGGCAGCATTTTCCCATCTTGGGGTACCAACAATTAACGAGGGCACTCAGACCACCTTACGTTGCCCCTTCTTGACCCCACTCAGTGTCTCTTCCTAACTGTTTTCTCTGAGACCATACAAAAAATACTGTTCCGATGATTTTCTCTTAGACAACACATTACAAATGATAAAGAGAAAAACAAAGCTCAAGTTCATGAAAACGAAGCAATTCCACATGATATCGCCATGCAAATTTTATATATGAGAACCGAAACAATTATTTTAAATTTCCAAATGACAACATGAATTTTCTTTTTGACCGAAACAAGGATAGCATTAGATTTTCAGTCACAACACAATAACAATCCGCGATAAGTATGCGAGGCTATATAAAATCAAAACGCATTTATTATATCTCTACGATATATTTTATTGAGATCATAAAATATCTATAACCTTAAACTCTGATACTACATGTTAAGTATTTTGATATGAAAATAATTGGCTATTTGATTTTCTATGATCTACGATAATAAAATAATAACAGTTAGAAAACGTATCTCAACTCATTTCAATTTGATAAACAATCTAATCTAACTATGAGAGAATGATAACCCTAATAATTTTACTTTTGAGTGTCTCTCGATAGTTAGAGGCACAATTATGTTGTAGGTGATAATATTTTAACCCATCAGTACTATTTATAGACTTATAGCTATCATGAAATCTAAAGATATTCGTATCTCACTATGATTAAATCTAGAGGTATTTGTGTTCCACTCATTAATTAAGAGATATATTTGAATTAATAATATAAATCCATTAGGATATGGATACGTGGGACATTGAGTTTTAATAAAACTCTTACAAGACGAAGATTTCCTTTGGATCTACTTCTAGTAATAACAGCACTTGAGGGTCACTTGTAGTAATACTAGCAACAGCATGATAAAATTGTTTGAATTATTCACGATTTTTCCGTGCCTAGCAAGCCTTTTGATATACTTCCAGGCAATGATTCGTGGTCCTTTTTTCGTCTGTGTTGCATACCTTCTTGCAGTGGCATACATAATCATGTCAAGTGAATTGTACCTAGTTTCATTTTTTGTGCACTAGAAAAGTTTTATGTCCAAGAAAAAATCTCATCTTGTTTCGTGGTCATCTTAAGCCGACTGAGCAATTAAACACACACACACACACAGATATATATATATATATATATATATATATATATTCTCGAGTGTCCGTGTTAAAAATGCATGCTCAACACCACAGCATTCACTTTTAGGAAAATAAGCAAGGGCCACAGAACCAACTGGTACCAGTTGCAGCCAAGCCTGCCGCCCTACAATGCCAGTCATGTCAAGTCTAAGCAAGATCCTTGTGTTCTTGGACTTGTTATCCGGGAGAACCTAGCCTTTGGGCAGTAGGTGTGTTACATTCGTAGGGGGTTTTGGACATTAGCCGTGTTGGATTTTGACGGAACTCATGGCAAGAATCTTTTCTACGTGTCAAAATTCATAATCATCAACGTCTCTTTAGACTCTTGCGACATGTACTGTTTCTTGATTTGGATGTCCAAATGTTTGTCCCTTCGGAATTTAAATGATTTACGAAGGATACAACCGACTCCAGCTAGAAATGTGATCATATATAAAACACAAGTTTAGGCCTACATAGATAAACAATTTCGATTCAATTGGGTGAAGATATCCCAAGGATAGCCGGATGGGCCTAAGTTTACATGAAATAAGCTGTTGAATTCGGGATTGGGTCCAAATTCAAGCATGGGAGCTACGCCCTAGGTCCAGACTGAGCCCTTTGAAAATACGTAAAGTGAAGCTTGTAGGCCAGTTAACTAGGCCAGGACGTGCCAGCTCTAAGATTCGATCGTCTCAGAGGAATCTTAGTGGCCCAATTCCCATTTTGCTAAACTGGTCCTGTGGTGCAAGTTTTACCAAGCTTCCTTAGGGCCGTTTAGAACTTGGAAGATATTGAAATTAATTCAATTTAATTTAATTTTAAATTAAATTTAATATTCAAATACTATGTTTGATTTTTAAATTCAGTTGAGTTCAATTGAATTCAGTCTAATTTTAAGTTGATTTTATTTATTTTTAGAAAATATCTCATCATTACAACTTTTTCAACTTTCAATACAAAATAAAATAAACAATTCAATTTTTTCAAATCTCAAAATAAAAATAATATTAAAAATATATTCTAACAATATTTTATTCAACTTTTTAATTTTAATGTCAACTCATTTCATCTCATCTCATCTCATCTACGAAAACAAACGGCCTTCAGTCTAACATACAAATATCTAACTCATAAATTACTAAACTCATTCTAACTCAAAACATTTTTACACGTGAGATCCATAACTTTTTTTCAACTTAAAACATCTTTATACGTGAGATCTATAATCTTTTTTAATTTTTTATAAAAAATATTAAACTCATCTTAACATCTAAATATATTTTAAACTCAGTTTAGATGATTTCACATAACTCACTCCACTACTCAACTCACTATTATTAATAAAGAACTCAACTCAGTTCAGTTCAGATCAATATCACTCAATTTAAAATCTCATTACACATGAGATCTATAATTTTTTTCAACTTAATATTTTTTTACATGCGGGATCTATAACTTTTTTTAACTTCTCATAAATATATCTAAACTTATTTTAGATAGGTCTCGTAAAATTTATTTCATTATCTCAACTTATTCATAAAGAATTAAATTTCTTTCAAATCAGCTTTACAACCAAACAAGGTCTTAACATCGAGGAAGACGTATATTTTCGAAATCTTAGATTAAAAAAGAAAAGAGTGCGGGAATGGACACTTTTTAAAACAGTAAAAGGATTAAGACCCATCATGCAATGTAATGTACGTTATTAGTTATATGGCTTCTACACGTGGCTAGGCTTATACACAGGTAAGAAAATTGTGAGATTGACGGTAAGTGACAAGGATAGATTGTGAAAACTAGTGAGGGTGATGGCAATTAACGGACAACAATGATATAAACTCCAGCTTCTCGAACAAAAAGTAAAAACCATTAAATAAAACTCTAAAAGAATCGACACAAGCTCTAAAAATGACAGAAAATACCAAATTATATAACATGATGCATTGATTTACATACATTTTTTTTTTTTTGATCGTGTTAAAGAATAAAATTCAAATAATAAAATTTATTTTTTTCTATTAGTTTAAGTTTTTGAGATTTCACATAGTATTAGAGCAGATGTTCTAAATTTAAACTTTAATTCTACACTCTATTCTATTAAACTAAATATTTTACGTGTTAAGTTCACTTGTTGAGGAGAAGTCTAATTCATAAGTGAAGGTAGTGGAAGATATAAAATAAATAATTAAAACTTACATTTTCTTATCAGTTTAAACGTATGAAATAAGTAATGATTTCATAAATGAATTAACCATAGAAAAAATTCAATAGATTGGTGCGTTGTGGAGTTTGATGGCGCAACCCGACTATAGTTCATACATATTTTAACATTTTTTTAATTGAGTAATTCTATTTGCAATCTCCCAAATGGGGAGTGCTTTGCAAGCTTAAATGAAACGTTTTGTTTCATTAGTTAAAGTGAAAACGAGCAAATGAAATCTCGTCCTTCCTCAAAGAAATCACTTCCTTCCTCATATGAAATTGTTATCGAAATATTTTTTTGTGAACCTCGCCTACACATTTTCATATCATCTCTTCTCTTTCTCTCCACTGATTCATCTTCTCCATCCAGTATTTATTCCTCATCCTCCTCCTCCCAACCATCCGATACCTTATTTTCTTCATCTGAAATCACATAATCCTCATCCGAATCATCTAAACTCTTACCTTTGGACCAAACCCTTATGTTGAAATTTCTCTTGCAACCAACCTTCCCTCCCCTCACCATCGGTTCTTGCGCCTAAAAGAAATAAATTCTTAAAACCCCAATTACTTAAATCCAATCACACAAACATTATCAAGATTCCTGAATTCCACCAACTGATGTCAAATAAAATCGCATGTAGAAATTAATATAAAGATTCTTTGACTTTTTTTCCATTTCTAGCTTATGGCATACCGTTCAAATGGGGTGGCAAAAATTTATTATTATTGATCTATTTCAGCAAAGAAATCAAAAATACAAAAAGAGCCCAAAAAAACAAAACAAATCCCATACTTGCTCTATAACTTATTCAAAACACGTTAGAATTAAACCAAAAAAGTCATGAAATAAATAGTTACAAAGAAGCCTTTGAAAAAGAAAAGAAGAAAAAATATCGAGTCAAGAAAGAAAGTGCAATATGATGATGACGAGGATGGTGCTAGTGAGTTTGTTAGAAGTAGATCGATTGCAACAAAAAATAGCAAGAAAAAACCAGGTCTAAAAAAGTGGAGGTATGTTGCACCTTTAGAGATTTCGTGTCTTCAGGATCAATTGATTATGACTTCACCCGTTATGGGGAAGATAAGCATACCATCTCTGAAAAAGAGAGAGCAAGTAAGGAAGCCAGAGAATTTTGTAGAAATTTACATGGTAGTTTGAGGCGTTTGTCTTTTCCAAGCAAAATTCAGGAAAAAAAAAGGGTAATATAGTCAATGCAAGTATAAAAATAGGAATAATTTAGTCACTTCATGCATTGGGATGAGAATTTTATATTTTGTTTTTGTGTTTAAAATATTATGTTTGAATATTATTATTGTATTGAGATTTGAAAAAATTGAATTGAAATTTGAAATAGTTGAATTATTTATTATATTTTATATGAAGATTTAAAAAAAGTATAATGATGAGATGAGATGAGATAAAAATTTTGTATCTCGTCCCACCTCCAAACCTACCCAAAGTACTGTAAGTAGAACTACTCTTTTTAATTTTTTTAGCGATGAGAAGAGATAGCTTTATCCCTTGCCTATGGTGAGACCTTGGACATGCGAGTAGTATTACCACTAATCACATGACACGTGGTAGAGATTGTTACTAGTATTGTAGTGCAAAGCACCATTTCTTTATCTGCTGTTTAGGTAAAATTCGTTTTTTTTATTTTTTATTTTTACATTTTTTAACATCTTTAAATATTTTTTAAAAATTAAAAAAATATATATTTATATACTAATAGTCACTTCCTTAATCAATAAGTAAAAAAATTAAAAACTAAATAAATATATGAACGAACAAAATAAAAAGACAAAATAAGAGGACATACTTACATTATTCAAATTATTAATCGTTTGTTTTTCTTTCTTTAAACTCAATACAAACACTTTAGTTCTATGTTATTAAAGTTTTTAGATTTTAATCTCAGGAAACCAAAGTGCAATAATTTTTACAACCTTTACATATTATATTTTTAAATAAAATATATTTATAAAATGATGATATATTTATACAATTATTTTATATCTATAGAAGTTTTCTTCGCTTATAACATAATTGTAAGTTTTAAAAAAATATATTTAACATTTTCCTTATTTTTTTGTCAAAAATTTATCCATTTAAAAATAATTTTTCCAAGATTTTATTTCAGGTCACTCTAGTTTTATATTATATTCGCACACATACATACATGCATACATACATATATATATATACACATATTAGTAAAGATTTCACGCAAAAGCATGTATGCTCAGTTGAATATGGCATAACTGAGTAATATGTCAGTCAAATTAGTCTTGTTCGATAATCTTAAATAACGGTTATTTTCTTGCAATGTTTGAAATCTCCAATCAGTGTGTTTGTCGGATTGAATTTCCTCGTTGATTTCTAGTAAAGGTTATTTTCTTGCAATGCTTGAATTTTTAGCAATGTGTTAATCGGACTAGCTATGCTCGTTGATCTCGAGTAAGAGTTGAATTCTGTTGTTCAGTATTATTGACTAGTGTGTCCATCGGACTGGACTTGCTTAGCGATCCCAAATAATGATTATTTTCTTGCGATGCTCGGAATTACCGAGCAATATGTGGATCAAAATGACCTTACTTAGTTATGCCAAGTGAAGTTTTTTTTCTCGTAATGCTTGAAATTGCCAAGAAGAGATGTGTTGGTCGAAATGAACTTGCTTGATGACGCGGAACAATGTTTATTTTCTTACAATGCTCAAAATTTTAAACATCGTATTGGTTAGACAGACTAGCCTTACTTGGCGATTCTAATCAAAAGTTAAATTATTGCACAATGTGTAGTTGACTATGCAAGGCACATATATTTAGGATAGTATTTTTTATGTGAAAAAATATCATATTTAAAGAGAAATAATTTGTACAAATCTCAAAGAAACAAACCTCATACAAGCCATTGTAAAAAAATAGATCTCACCTTAAAAAAGCGTAAAAAATTATTCTTTATTAGTGGAACTTGCTTTTTTACAAAAAATTTGTATAGAATTTGTCTATTTAAAATTTATATCTAGTATTACTCTTATTTAAAATGCATATAAATTAGAGTTAATAATCAAGATTGAGAATCATTGTGAAAAAATAATAATTGTTAATATGATAACGAACTATAAACACTGTAAAAGTTTTAGAGTTTTTTCAATTTTTTAAAAAAATTATTAAATCGGTTGACAAATGTAGCAAACTAATGATAGATATGTAAATTAAAACATGGTATTTGAACAAGTTAAGTCAAGAGGCATATATACAGCCATTGTAAAGTTTAGTGTCTGTTAACTACGAGCATGTATTTGTTTCACACATGATTAGGCTATCAAAAATATGGTTAACTTATTTTACGGAGATGGAATTTGTTTTGTTCATAGAACCAATATTCCCAACTCATATATAGTTTCTTTTATTGCAAGTATCATGCCCATATCTACATTAACTATATATATAAAGATGAATGTTTTGGACTAAACTAATGCAAATGTAAAATAGAAATGAATAAGAATAGAATGTTAGTTTGACATTATTTAGTATGCTAACATTTATGATTAAATCATGTTTTTGTAGATGTTAATAGACAAAAATTATTAAATGGTTTTATTTTTAAATAACTCATACTATATGATGTTATTCTTAAAACCAATCGCATAAGAACACGATCTTGAGCGTGTCATGGCATGGACAATGAATGACCAAATTTAATTAAAATTTACCTAAAATAAATCTCAGAGGTATAACTGTAATTTTATTTATAACTAAACGATGTAGTAAAAGCAAAATATATAATAAGAAAAAGATGAGAAAAAAGAGGCACTACTCATTTAAATGAAAATTTAATTTTGCCTGCCAAACAAAAATTATTTTTAGAACTCAACGAACAAAAAAGTAGCCTATCACAAACCTAAAAAAGAAGAAGATAACTTTACCTGTCAAACACATTAGAACAAAACAAAAAGGTCATTTTATTCATCAAACACAAACCTAAAGAAAATATATATATATATATAATAATAATAATAAATAAATAAATTCTTCCCCGCCAAACACAATCGTCATTATCAAAAGTAATTTTCTCATCGAACGCAAACTACCATTCGAATAAATTTATTTGAATGTATATATAATTATCTACAGAACTTCAAGATAATAGAATACCGGAACCAAATCCACAAATCATTTGTCCAAAAAAATCATTTTTAAAAATATACAATTAAGAATCATTTTTCAAAAGAAAAGTCTCAAATCATTTTCAAAAAAAGGAAAGTTATTCTTTTTTTCTGTTTCTCTATGTTTTGTTTGAAAAATAACTATTTGATGTTATCCTTCTTTTATAATTACGTTTACAAGATGCTAATATGATTTTCAAGTTCTCTACTTAATATCAATTTATTTAAAACTTCTGAGTCTCGGGAGGGAAGACAATTATATATAATTTATTTTAAAATTAGACAACTTGGAGCATATATGAGTGTAATTGGTTCAAAGAGTTATATTTGGACTGAATTGAAACTTTCGGTTCACCCATTTTTCACTTCGAGATTGAACTTGTGTTGTTTTTAGATCGGACCAAACCGTTATCTTCGAGTCTGGCCGATTTATTCAGTTCAAACTTGTGCAAAATGGGTCTTTTTTTTTGTTAAAAACACAGTTTATCGATAAACACTGTTTATTTCAATCCAGCTAAAAAATAAGCTAAAAATATTTTCAGTTTTGAAATATATATATATATATATATATAATACTACAACGGAGCAACGTGCAGAGCACGTTTGTCTAGTTGGGTGAGACAAGATTTTTAATGAAAAAAATTATGATCTTTTACAAAAAAAACTAATTAATGCATAATTTAATGCCTAAAAAAAAGTAAATTTTAAGAAATATCTTTGAATAATGATAGGTTAGTGAAGTTTAATAATTGCATGTTTTGATAGATTAGAAAACAAAAAGATTTGATCATTCAATCTTCTATGGGATTAATTGAGAGCACATTCAATTTTTTGTGATGCTGTTGCTTGAGTTGATCAAGGTCTGTACCAAGTTGAATCATTTATTCTCTTTGTGAAGTTTGTGTTGCAATGTTCTCCAAATATGTTAATTTTATATAAGTTTATTGCCGACCACTTTTGTGCATTATGCAATGTAGCACATTAACTTCGAAAGAATAGATAACTCAGTAATCATGCGATCACAATAACTTTTGTTAAATAATCGTCACTTATAACAAATAAAAAGTGTATTCAACTATGAGTTAAATTTCGAAGTGCTATTTATTGATCAATGATATATTAGATGAGACTTTCAAACCTTTTTTCTTGTTTTCAGAAGAATGAGGGGGGAGATGCAATATAAAGCTGTATATTCTTCTCATTTCTAGTTTTGAATGATTTTTATTTAATTATGTGAGTTAGGGGTATTCCCATAGTTTATATATTTCTCTGTTGGACAGGAAATATTATGTCAAGTTTTATAGAAAACTATTATATATATATTCACAAAATAAAGTTTTAAACTCATTTTTACTCATCAAAAGTTTGTGCTCCAGGAAAGATCTCTCAAAAGGCTAAAAAAAAATTTGGTACTACCAAAAGCAGCCATCGTTTTAAAGACACCCAGATTATAATATATTCACAAACACTGGCTCAATAAAGGAAACTCAACCACTCATAAATTAAAAACATGTCATCCAGATTAACATTAAACTCTCTTCTATTCGATCATGAAGCCAAAATTCTATCATGCACCTCTGGTGGATGGGCAACTCCAGTGTAATTGCTTGAAAGAATCCATTGATTGTTTCCTGTAAATGCTGCTTGACCTACTATCCTGAAAAAGTTAATAAAAAGTGGCACCTACGGGCTTAGTTTCGAGAAAAGCACTTGAATAAAGATAGTAAGTAGAAAGGAATAAAGTAAACGAATAATGACTTTTTGCTTATTGACATGAATCACACACAAGTGATATTTATTGGACTGAAGAGGTAATATAATTTGGAGAAAATCTGATGAACGATGTGAAATGTGAGACCCCAAAAACTAGTGTGTTTTAATTTATCTATTAGTATTTTTATTGTTTATTTTATTTTTATTAATCATTTTTTAGGTTTGGGCCTTTTGTGTAGTGGGTTAGGATAGGGTTTTTTTTGTGTTGTGATATGTTTTGGGCCAAAGGGGGTGGAGAAAAAGCCCAGATCATCGCAAGTGAGCCTAGCCCCTCTAAAACACTGTCATTTTAGCCAAAGGGTGAAAACCCTATCTTATTTCATCTCGCACCTCCTGCGTCGCACTCCCTAGCCTCTCTCTCCCTTTTCTTCTTCCTACTGTAGAGAATCCTGCACGCCGTCCACCACCTCGAGCCGCTGTCGCCGCACCTCGCCTCGGCACCCCCATCTAGGGGTGTAACCAGTCCGGTCCGGTTTGGTTTTGGACAAAATCTAGGACCGAACCGGTATGTACCGGTTTTGTATTTTTCAAAACTGATTACGCACCGATTACCCTCCTAAACCAGTACTTCCGGTTTTACCAGTTTCCAGTCCGGTCTGGTTTTCCGGTTTTTTTTAAATGTAAGTTTCATAATTTGTCATTATAAATTTGTTTATAAAAAAAAAAAAAAAAAAACTAATTTAAAAAATATTGTTTAATATTTTTATTATAAGTTATATATTAGTATTAGTTATAAACTTTTAGTGATTTAGTATTAACATTTTATGCAATAATTTATAAATTATAATAAAAAATTATTTCATATATAAATATATATAATTATATATAAAACTTTCACATAAAAAATTATAATTATACATAATATATAAAACTTATATATATTAATATATATATAATATTTTGTATAAAACTTATATATACAATAATATAAATTTTTTTATATATATATTTTTTATCAACCGGTCCGGTCCGGTCCGAAAAATCCTAAAACTGGAACCGGACAGGAACCAGCTGATTTTCACATTCTAAGAACCGGTCCCGGACCGGACTAATTCAAAACCGGTCCGGTCCGGACCGGTTTTTCTGTTTCAACTTACACCCCTACCCCCACCCCACCTCGTCCTCTTCCATCTCCCGGTAGGTCTCTCTCTCTCTCTCTAGTTCACCCCCCGCATAACCCACCACATGTTATTCCTATGTAACATGCGGGCCTTCATGGGTGGCTGAAATCCCAAAGTGGTTCGACAAGCATAGCACCAGTTCCTCAGTAACAACTCTGATGCAATATCCAATTTCTTCGAACAATAACGAGTAGATGGGATGTGCTCTGTTTGTTATTTATGAAGTCCATGAGCTTTAGACTTCGAATTTTAGGATTTCTGAAAGAAGTGACACTATGTTAGATTTGAAGGATATTTACCTGTTTATTTTTTATTTTGAGACCAGTGAAGGTCGTCTAAAACAACCATTGGTTCTTATTACCCCTAAAGTCCCTTTTGTTGGGTCAACTGAGTTTTGGGTATATACACCATATGTGTGGTTCTTGGAACAATCAAATAAACTGGGTAGATGGAGATATATTGTGACTTCAATTACAACAGGCAGTCTAGGTGTGGAGGTGAACAAACTTGGGATGTGTATATTATATGGAGGTGAAAAAGCTTCGCATCTTATTCACTATTACATGTTAACGGAAAAACTAAAGTTAACGGAAAGAGTGTGAAAATTAACAGGAAAAAAAAATCATTGTAGCAGTTAGATAGCCACTTTTATAATAGAATAGATATATCAACTATTTATCATCTTTTGTCCATTTTTTTTTATTGAAAATAACCTAAAGAAAAGTTAGAAAAAATAATAATTTACATATTAAAGACTTATCCATAAGAAATGTTTAACGAGGAGGATCTAACTAACTCATTTATAGAATGACGAAACCCTAAGACACCTCTTGCTCTTTCTATTTTTTCTTTAAAGCAGCCTCCTTAAAAAATCCAAACTAGTGGAGGGGGGTGGAGCTTCAGTTCCTCCCTCCTCCCTATTCTATCAAGTTTTTTTTTTTTTTCAAAATAGGGTGAAATGCTGATTTGTTGTTTTCTGGAGTACAACGACCACCACGTGCCCCATCGCAATATTTCCAAGGTGCATATTCTTCAGACTGGCGAATAATCTCTTCAAACAGAACGGCGCGTGAGCCACACGCACGGTCCAAAGTGTGCGCGTGACATCCATGCACTATCGCCAGGGGAGCACTTGGTAGGACCCCATGTTTTGTGGCCCATGGCTAAGCCACTAGCCATGTAAAGACAAGGCTAGAAAGCCCCAAAACAGCCTCATGGGCTTGCCATGAGCCCTGCCTTGACATGCCTAGGATGCCCAAGGAGTATAGTATCCAAGCCAACCCGTTCAGCATGGCCAGCGCGCGTAGCCCAGCGCCCTGTCTGGGCCATGCCAACTCTGCCAACGCTCAGACCAGCCCACGACCCTGTCAGCCACATGCCAACAGCCATGCTAGCCATGCCCATGGGCCAACCTAGCACACCCATGGGCTCATGCATGCCATGGGTCAACTTGGCCTATACCAATTTTGTTTTTTTTGTTTTTATTATTTATTTTTATTTAATTATTTATTTTCCAATGGACCTATTGAGAGTTTCCAAGTTGTAATCCTTATAAATATGACCCTTAGGTTTTGCATTTACATATTTTGACAAATTTCCTAGTAGGTAGACTATTTTGTTATTGAGATCACCATTCGGTGCTAAGGCACTTAGACTATTTGAGGTGCAATACGTGAATCCACTAAGAGAGAATCACACATTGCAATTCCTGAATAAGTGTGGTTCAATCTATCTATCTTGTTCTTTTTCATCTTTAGGGTGCAATTCGTGAATCCCTAAGGATCCATTAATCTTAAGAGTATTTTTCATTCCATCTCTTGTCTATCATTTTCTATCTTTGATCTTATTATTTTATATGCATTGTTCTTGAGTTGTTCTTAAGTATTCTTAGTGTTCATTTATTCCATTGCTCATTTGATCAATTACATACCACATACTCGACCACCACAATGTTTATCATCATTTCCATAAGTTAGTCCACTTATCATAAATTGCCTCACTCATAACCCTTGCCCTAGCCGAAATACACATAGCCTCCACACCCACATACACCATTAGGCCAACCTTAGTGTTGCCATATTTTCCATATTAGTTCACTTTCCCATAATTGCCCTTCATCTATCATATTCATAAAACTCTAATCATCCCATCCACTTACCATATTCGGCCATCCTAAAGTCATCCACCATAAACCCTAGCTGCCCACCTCAAGTCCTATAAGGAAACCCATTCCTTTTAGAAGTCTTGACATCCTCAAATTCAAATTCAAATCCCTTTCAAATCCCATAATTTAAATAATTAACTATCATATTCAATCCCTTAAATTACTCATCCTACAATCTCTTTAGTCAACTATTGACTAGTCATCTTAATTCAAATTCAAATTCCCTTATTCCCTCAAAGATTCCCTCCATCTTACAAACTTTCATATATATTTCCAAATCATCCAAAATCTAGCCAACCTTCCTAAAGACCAAGTCAACCTAATCCATTCATTTTAGCCATCTAACATCCAAAACCCTAATCTCACCTTACCATTTCGGCAACCTTAGTCAACCAAACCCTAGCATCACTCTTCCACCTCAGTCCTAAACCCTAACATCATCCTAAACTCAACCCTAAGTCAACTATTCCAAATATTGAAATCCACTCTAACCACCTCACAAAACCCTAATTACACTTCACCATAAATACCCTAATCACCATCCAAGTGGCCCAAACATTAAGGGCAATCCTTAAGCCATCTCCATTGCACCAAACATCCATAATCCTAAGCCAATCTTCCAAGACCACACCAACCCTATTCTACCATAGCCCACGACATCCCTAGTTGCCTCCAACCCGAACCCTAACCTCATCTCACCCATTCAACCCTAGCCTCCATCATCTTGGCACTTCACTCAAGAACAAGTCTAGCCACCTACATTGATTTGCTTTAACCTAAACACTTAGTCTACCCAAATACATCATCATCCCATCACTCAAACATTATCTTTTTGTAGAAGGCCTAGCAAGTTGGCAAGAACACTTGGTCACCATCATCACCAAGACAAGCCCGTGGACCTTAGTGTTAGGGACAAGACTAGGGTCCCTAATAGCACTACCGCCGCCACGCGCGGCATGTTTAGGACCAGGGTCATCGATTTCTTCAAACTCGATTGTCTGTTGTACTTCAGTGGTGGCGCGTGTCCCTCACGCGCCACCACAATACTTGTGTTTACTTTTTTAATTTCCTCTAACGTTGAAAATGCGAATCTATAACTTTCCAAGCTATATTTCGTGATTTTCTCATGTATCACTTACATTTTCTGTTATTTACTTTATTTTAGGTTGATGATAAAAATGAAATAGTCTTTTGGACATTTTGTCCATAGAGTGAAAGTTCTCTCATCTTTTGGAGGGTGAGGTTTGAAATCTTTGCTTAGACAAAGTGTGGTTTTTCAGACGGTTTGTTTGTAAAGAGTTTTAGAAATTAAGACCATATTATTCACAAAAGAATTTGTGTACTGGTATAGCCCTAACCGTGAGTAGTTGACTTGTAATCTGAGTTTTTTCTTGTATGTATCAGTCACAGCTGTAACTTCACTTTCATAAATAAATGCAGTCAATTTTTCATAAAAAAAACTCATTAATAGAAATATTGACTATAATTATATTAATGATGTTAATAATTACTAAATTAGTACTAATAATAGTATGTGTATGTATCATTATGACCCATATTAAAATTTTAATATTTTTTATATGGTTAATGAATATTTAATTCATGGATACTTCATACTTGTAACATAAGTATCTTACAAAAAAAAGATACCAAATTATTTTAACTAGATGTAGATGCTAGAGTATGTCTAATTGCATATAATATATTAGTTAATTGTCAATAGCATATTAGTTAATACTTAATAATATATATAACATTTTATATAATTAATAGTCATGGGTTAGATAAAAATCATATAATTAAATTATAAAATTACTATATAAAATACTATTAAAAAAAACTATATATATGAGTCAGTCGATTCAATCTGAATCGACCAAAACTATTTGGTCAGGCGAGGTTTTCAGTCCAAATCGGTAAACTTGCACTCGTAGGTGCATGTACTTCCCTTCAATGTTGCAATTGCTACTATTATTCTATAGCTGTACTCTAAGGCCATGTTTGTTTTAAGCTTATTTGAGTTTAATTCAGTTCAATTTAATTTTAAATTAAATTTACATCTAAACACTTAATTATAAAATTACTAAACTCACCTCAACTCAAAACCTCTTTATACGTGAGACTCACAATTTTTTTCAATTCAACACTTCTTTATACGTACTCACAATTTTTTTTAACTTATCGTAAATACATCTAAATTCATGTTAACATTCAAAAACATTTAAACTCATTTTAAGCGAATTTTATAAAACTCACTTTACTATCTCAACTTACTACTATACATAAAGAATTCAATTTAGCTCAACATCTAAATGCAATCTAAATCGTTGGTGCCAATTGACATCAATATTTATTGCATCAATTTGTCACGCCGTTGCTACTACCAAGTTACATTTAGTCCGACAACTATTGCCTCCACACATGTTCAAAAAGATCATTGCTATTATTTCTCGGAAAAAAATAATAAAAGGTCATTGGTGTTATTATCACATCGCATTCCAACTTTTTCGTACTAACTTTTGATTTTTTACATTATACCTGTCATCTTGACATTACATTTCATATCCCCTTTTTAATCAAGTCCTACTTAAAACATAATTTTCAGATTTTATATACAGTTAACAAATGTTGTGGTACAAATAAATTTCATAAAAGCAAACTATAAAAATGATTGATTTGATTTGAAATTATAAAATTTCTATAAAGTATCGTATAAAGTAATGTTAATTTATAAATTTATTTATTTTTGAGATGAAATGAAATGAAAGTTAAAAGTTAAATAAAATATTATTAGAATATAATTTTTTAATATTAATTTTGTTTTGAGATTTTAAAAAGTTGAATTGTTTATTATATTTTGTGTGAGAGTTCGAAAAAATTGTAATGTTGAGATGAGATGAGATGATTTAAACTTTGTTTGGATCTCAAATTCCTCTCAACTCATCTCAACTCATCATTACAACTTTTTCAAATCCCAATACAAAATATAATAAATAACTCAACTTTTTCAAATTTTAAAATAATAATAATATTAAAAAATAATATTTTAACAATATTTTATCATCTCAACTCAACTCAACTCAACTCACTTCAACATCCAAACACAAGTTATGTAACCAAAAGAAGCATTAAGTGTTTTTGATAATTTATTGTTGGAAATCTATAATTGTTAATGTCCAAACTTGTTTGTCCGAACAAAAAAGATATTAAGATTGCGCTCAAGTGTTGAAATGAGTTGAATTATATTGTAAATAATTATATTTTGTAGGTCTTATTGAGATGAATTTAATTTTTGTAGGTTGAGATTGATTTATTTTTTGATTAAAATGTATGAAGTAGATTGTGATGAGTTTAATTTTTTTTATGAAAAATTATAAAAATAATAGATTTTATCGATAATTAGTTTGAAATGAGTTGAGATAAATTAAATTAAAAGTGATTTAACAATTAAAGATAACCTAAAATTGGTAGAATGTAATTTGCGAAGTAGTTTCAGGTATCCTAGGAACGATTTAAGATAAAACGAATATATTAAAGTAGTAACTTGCTGCTCAAGAAAAAGCCTTGCTCTCTCCATGATCCCAATTCCAGCAGCACTGATTATGCCAAACACCAAACAAGCCTTCGTGATCGTGGGCTCCACTGATAATTACAGAATGATCTGTCTCTAATGGCCATATTTAACCCTTCAATGATCACTATAATACACTTACATATACACTATCAAGATTCAAGACCCCAGTGAAAGTGAAAGAGTCGTGAAAGACCCCACAAATACAATCGTCTGTCTCTCAGGACAATATGTTTTGAACACAAGCATAGGTGCCTCTTTGGTTCTGTTCCGCCCACCAACGAATCCTCGCATCCTGTCATTGAGTTCTTCCTCCGATTCCAAAACCTTATAGTTAGCGGAACACCCCCACCCCCCAACAAAAGGGATTTAGATTAAGCTAGAAAAATCGTTGAATAATGGCGGCGAGTAGTGCCCCATGGCAGCCCAAGGAGGAGGGGTTCAGAGAGATCTGCGGGCTCCTGGAGCAGCAGATTTCCCATTCCTCTTCCTCCGCCGACAAGTCCCAGATTTGGCAACAACTCCAGCAGTACTCTCAGTTCCCCGATTTCAATAACTACCTCGCTTTCATTTTCGCACGCGCCGAGGTAGCCCGATTCGTTGGACATTTAGTCTCGCTTTTACTTGCTGTCTAGACTGTGCACTAGACGTTGAATTGTCCCGAAAATCGGTTCTTTTCGTACTGGTGAATACTGGGTTTCGACCGTGTTGTATATATAGGGGTTTTAAGGGTTTTTCTTGTGTTTTTGGATTTGATTGAACTGGTTGGCTGTTGATTGGAAAATAAGGTTTTTGTTAGATTTTCTGTGTTTGTTGACCAATGAGTGCATATGAATAGCTTGATGGTGGATTAAAAGGACGATTTGATTGCACTTCTTCGAGTTCTATTTAGCTCGAGTTGGGTTTAAGCATGTTTAGTTGGTGGAGTTGGTTTTTTAATTGACTCTTCGAACGGAGGAGGGGAAGGGTGCTGTAGAATGTTAAATTGGCTTCGTTATGCCATTGGACTATCCTTTTGTTTCTGGAATATATTTTCATAAACTATTGCGGTACTTGATTACTATTTTTAGATGCATAGACTTTAACATTACTTTTGCTTCATTGACGGTTATTTAGTGGAGAGGAGTTGGATCATTGAACTTTGGATCGATTATCCATTGAGATGAGTAAAGCCAATAAATTCTTTGGGACAGCCAAACAAGCCCTGTTCACGAAACAAACTGACTAAATTTAAATTTCATTCCCTTAAATGTTCACTTGAATCCCAAGGCCCATCCCTTCTCTTCCCAGAAAAGCAAAATACAAATTTCAGATAGTTTGATACTTTCATGGATTTATGGATGAGGAAAATTCAATTTTCAGAGAGTTTGATATTTTTCATGGATGTATGGATAAGTTGTTTTTAGACTGTTTCAATATGCTCATGTCATAATATATGCTCATACATAATTATATCTCTGTAGGAACTGAGTGAACGTGTATTGTGGACTTTTACATATTAATCAAATATTTGAACTCCATCTTTTCAATTTCCAAATGATGAGCTTGTAGTTTTGGTTGTATATACCTTGGATGCGTGTAGTTTTCTGTGCATTGATGAAATTTCGAATGTTGGGTTTGGAATTAATTCATATTCTGATTTTTTGGAACTTCTGAACAGGGTAAGTCGGTGGAAACTCGACAAGCTGCTGGCCTGCTCTTGAAAAATAACCTTAGAACCGAATATAAATCCATGGCTCCTGTAAACCAGCAATATATAAAATCAGAGTTGTTGCCTTGCATGGGAGCAGCGGATAGGCACATTAGATCTACAGTTGGGACCATTATTAGTGTTGTTGTTCAACTAGGGGGAGTTTTGGGATGGCCTGAGTTGTTGCAAGCTCTAGTCAATTGCTTAGACAGTAATGACATCAATCACATGGAAGGTGCTATGGATGCTTTATCCAAGGTATTTTCTACATCCTTCATTTGATGGATTATCATTATTTCTGATCTAAACTTACCTACCAAAAAATATTATTTCTCATCTAAACTGATGTTCGGAATGAAGGACATGTGCCAAAAAGCTTCTCTACTATGGATATAACTTGTCAACTCTTTTGTCTTGTTCTGCTTTAATATAGTCTTGCTCATTACTTATGTTTGGGGCCTTGGGCTTAAGGTGTTTGGGTTTAAGATGCTTTGTATGATTGGGTAGGAACTTTTTTCAGAAATCTATAAGTTTGATGTGTGCATGCAGCTGTAAAATAGTGCAAGATTTACAAAAAAAGATTCATCAGTAAGATTAAAAAAGTGTAACATGAATTCTTTATCAGGCTTTATAAGTTGATAGAAAGAAATATAATTTGGCTCTAATGTAATATCTATTTCCAGCCATTTTGTGTATCCACCTTGATTTGTTTATAGCATGGTGAACAAGACCTGAAGCTACACAGAATGTTTACGTTTATGCTTATGTTTTGGACTCAATGGACATAATTGCTATCATCTGCTGCAAAATTTAGTTTCCAGCTGTATTAACCATTCTATGTGGGTGTTACTTATATATAAAAAAAAAAAAAACCATTCTATGTGGGTGTAACATGCTCCCAAGCTGATACTTCTTTGGGCCCAGTGCTTTTGGTTCTCAAACCTTGTAAGATAGAGGGAATGACAAAGAATTGAAGGATGGTTACAGTTCTATCAATGCAGCTTAAGGGGATAAACTTACAAGCTACTTTACCTTGGTCTGGATTGGCATAAGAAATCACTCACATGTGCTCAACTCATCCCCATATTGTCACTGTCATCATCTTCATCATTTGTCCCAACTCCCCTAAATGTTTGTGTGGTTGGCTGCACACGTTATCTTTTTTAGCTTTAATTATGTTTGTGTGCACATGCACACACTTGGGAGAGAGGACACAGCTGTTAGGTTTATTTCATCCTGGGATGCAAATTCTCTTTGCAGGGCGTTGCTAACAAGGTGTTTTCAGTGTTTCTTTTATTTCTACTTGGTATCATTTTGTGGCAACATCTACAAGCACTTAAACGATTACACTTTAGCTGTTTTTTATTAGTACTTTAGCTATCCATATCAGAGAGGTGTTATAATCTAACCTTTTCTTAAAATAGATTTTATAATTCTTTTTGATAAGTAAAAATAGATTTTATAATTTTGACTCATTGATACTTAAAAATAATAATTATAAGAATAACTTGACTCATTGTTGCGTGTAATAAAACAGATTTGTGAGGATATCCCTCAAGTTCTTGATTCAGATGTACCTGGCTTAGCTGAGCGTCCTATCAGCATATTTCTTCCTAGATTATACAAGGTAATTTTTTTTTCTTTGATTTCAAAAATCATTTCTTTTATTCTATCTTCATTTCGCATTCTTTGTTGAACTAATGTTATAAATGTTCTGCACAAAAGTTTAGAATGGAACCCTGTAAATTTTGAAGCAGCTATTTGGGTTTTTTTGGTTGATTTTTAACCTGGTTTTTGTTATAACAGTTTTTCCAGTCACCACATGCCTCATTAAGAAAGCTTTCCCTGGGTTCTGTTAATCAATACATTATGTTGATGCCCACTGTAAGTACAATTTAATAAATTGCTTTATCAGTTCCCACTAGCCCTTATCCAGATAACAATTCATGCACATTGGAGATAGTTACTGTTATAAGCTGAATGTCTCAGGCTTTATATGTATCCATGGAGCAATATCTTCAGGGTTTGTTTGTTCTTGCTCATGACCCTGCCTCGGAAGTGCGGAAATTGGTAAGCACTTTGTCTTGTCTTACAATCCTCGGGTTAATGAGATCTTCTAAATAACACTGTTAAATCAGTTCTCTACTACTGATGGAATTATTTTGCTCTTAAATTTTAGCCCTTTTCATGGTTAAAAACCCTAGTTATGCATAGCAATTTGTTGAAACCTGACACCAGCTAGCTAGACTCTGTGGTTGAACACTTCTTACCTTGGAAAAGTACATGGCAAAACAAATCTCCTCAAAAGCGGACTCATTGGTTTGGACGGTGGCTTAAAGAAGGATCATGATAATGGATAGTGTGAGGAAGAGGCACTTAATGGTGATGGTTGGTGTTGTATGTGCAAGAAATGTGATGAAACCATTGATCATTTGCTGCGTTATTGTGAAGTGGTGAGGGCCGGCCTTTTGGGTTTTAATCTTCAATCATCATGTTACTGAGTGGGTGGTGCCTCAACACTCTGTGGATTTAATGGAGGCAACTTGAGTATAGAAGTATTTGGAAGGACCTTAGCGCTTCCAACTTTGAAGATTACAGGAGAACATTATTAGAGTTGAAAGTGTCTATGCACAAATCTTTTTATGAGTGGACAATTTTTTTTCTTGATAAGTAAAAGTATTATATATAAATCAATAAGAGTAACCAAGTACACTGGATGTATACAAGAAAATCCCTAACCCATACTAGGGAGCTCCTATTGCCCCAAAAAGCCCGCGAAAAACTACCCAAAATACATCAAGCCTGAGATAGAAAACAACACACCTCCCTAACCCCAACCCCAACCCAATGTTTCCTGTAGCCCAAACTCCACCCGAATACCCTATATGCGAAAGACTACCGCCCTCAACTTGAGCTACCGCCCTTAGCATCATAGTTGATTGCACAAAAAAGACGCTTCAACTCCTTGCTTGGGTTTGCACCCCTAGCATAATTTAATAAAATTTAGTATCTTTACCTATAAAAAAATCCAATTGCTTGTAGCAGGTCCTTTGCTATGCCTTTTAGTTTCTTTCCATACCGTAGTTAGGTGTGAGCTGTAATGCTAATGATGGATGAAATTAACTGTCAATATGACATATTTCTATTTTCGTTCATGTGTCCTATGCCGGTTTGGAGAGAGTTGGACTGTATTTTAAATTTTGAATTGGTCATATTGTTGAGCACTGGTTTTTGTCTTATTACTAAGATGGTGGAATGCTTTTGCTTACACCAATAGTTGGTTTTAGCTCTATATTTACCACTCTTGGGCTTCTTAGTGGTTTTGTTATTTTTGACGGAACAGGAAATGCTTTTATGTCCTATAAGCTTGTTTGTGATCTCACCTATTTCTTGTATACCTATAGGTTTGTGCAGCATTTGTTCAGCTAATCGAAGTCCGTCCATCTTTCTTGGAGGTTAGCTTTTTGTTCTGCACGTTATACTTTTACACGCGCATTTCTGTTTCTATCATGTGCTGCTTTCTCTAAATCATAGTTTCCCATTGAGTGTCTAGGGTCATGCTTTGTTGTGCATCACAATACCATGCTATCTTATCTTTCAATGCCTATTGTTTATTTTAACACTACCACTTCTTAAGTGTTGCTGATGCAATTTTTTACATTGTGATTCAGCCACATCTGGGGAATGTAATTGAATACATGTTGCAAGTCAACAAGGATAATGATGCTGAAGTGGCTCTAGAGGCCTGTGAATTTTGGTAATCCTGTTTGTGGCCAATCAAATTTACGTATGAATTGTGGTCATTTGTGTAGGAGCTTTCTTTTTTGTTTCTTGAGTCCCTTCTAACATGCAACTTAATTTTGTGTTAAGGTGCCTTCAATTAGTAAATAGAAGGAAAACGAGGTTTTTAGTGTTCTCTATTTTGCTTGCTGAATTTACTGTTCAATATATTAATGTGATCAGTGGAAAGTAGGTGACCTCAATTAATGTTTGAGTCAAAATGATTTTTACTATTTAGGCTGTTGGCATCTGGTGGGCTAATCTATGTGTTTGGACAATCTCTCAATCCTACACTCATCTACATTTGCACAAATTGTCGTGTACAATAGATTGCTCCCTCCCCCTTTTCTCTACACCCACCCACCGATATGCTATATTTGTATATATGTGAAGATATTGGTTCAGAAGTTGAAATTCTTGGATGATTTTCATGGCCTTGCTTTCTTCTTGATCGAGTTCTTTTAGTCCTATTTTGGCTCTTTAATTCCAGTGCAAGATTGTGAATGTTGTTTCTCTAGGTCCATTCATATGCAATATCGTCTCTCAAGGTTATGAATTATGGGTAACAATCATTATAATATTTTCCAGTGCAGGAATGCTAAAAGCTATTTTGAAATATGATCTTTCTAAATTTGATGAGTCTTGATACATTCATCTTAGGTGTTGGATAAAGGAAAAAAGAAAGTTGAGTTGGAAGGCCCAATAAGGGGGAGCTGAATCACAAGTCATTTAAGCAAAAGAGTGGGTTGGGTGTGATAAGCGATGGGCTGAACCCTGTAAAATTGGCTAAATGAAAAAGAAAGTTGGGTATGGCCCAGTTTCGATATCCAAGCTCAAGAGAGTGTGGTGGCTCAAAAGGAGAATCGGGTATCAGTGTAGAGATGGCAAAAATGGATACCCTCCACCACGGGTGACACAGAAAAATTTGCTGATGTGTGCTAAACCCCCCGGTCAATGTTCTCTTCGACGAAACGACACTCACGCTGGCGTTGAAGGAAAATAATTTAACACCGAGTCTTGGGGGAGGTGTAGGGTCTATCAAAGTGGCATAGAAAGGATCGCTGGTGAGTGGCGCACCCTTGTCAATGTACCCTTCGTTGAAACGACGACACCAATGCTGAAGGAACTTGAGGTATTGCCAAAACTTCAAATGGCATGGCTCCACCACCCATGATGGAGGGAACCAGTTTCTCGGTACCTTTTCAAGCACTTTGTGGGTCGACACACTTTGGACTAGGTGGTGACAGCAACAATGGCGTAGTGGAGGAGATACAGGATTTGTATGCAGGAGATAATGTGCAAGAAATGATGGGGTTGTCATTGGTGCCTTGTGAGGAGGAATATTTAGGGCTTGGTCTATAGTTTGGAGCTGAGTCTGCGGAAGATGTTGTCCCCTAATATCTCTTCCACCGATCAACAATATAGCTGGTTCATCATCGGATTGGGTTTTGAAAAAAGGTTAACGAGATACAACAGTGTGTGGGGATTACATGCAGAGGATTTGAGAACCAATTCATGGCACTACTCACTACAATTGAGGCGAGCCACTTACTTGGAACAAAATCAAGATCTCAGATGGGCAGGGAGTTAAAGCGTCTTACTTCTGAAATCACTTACTTTAAGAACCACCTCGACTTGAACTAAGGGAGGTAGTTCAAGTCGAAGGAGGACTAGAGGGAGGGCAGAACCAATTGTAATATGAAGCCCAAGATTCTAACTTGGAATGTTTGGGGACTAAGATGTATTTCTAGTAGGATCGTTCGGAGTTTACAAGTTTTAAGGAGTTTGGGGGTGGATTGGAGATTCGTAACTTGATGAAGTTCAACCAAGCCTTATTGTGTAAACGGTTGTGGCAGTACCAACACGAAAGGGATGCCCTGTGGAAGTCCATTATAGATGCACAGGTTGGGGAGGCTTGGGGTGGATGGTGCTTGAATGAGGTACACGGTCCATATGGGGTGGGTTTGTGGAAATACATTAGAAAGGGTTGGGAGACCTTTTGAAGACATGCACATATTGTAGTAGGTTACGACTCTCTTTTCAGATTTTGGTATGACAAATGGTGTGGTGAACGAAGCCTCCAAGACACTTTCCCTTCCATATTTGAGCTCACATGAGCAAAGAATGTAGCAATAGCAGACCGCTTGGCCTTTTCTAGTGGCTTCCCTCAATGGAATGTTGATTTCACTAGGGCAGCCCAGGACTGAGAGTTGGAGGCTATCATAGAGTTCTATGTGGTACTGTGTTTTGTAAGTGTGACCGAGGGTACAATAGATAAGATGATTTGGAGCCCTTCCAAGAAAGGTAAATTCATTGTTAGATCATTTCACAAAGTTTAACAAGTCCAGGCATGCCCACATTCCCATGGAAGAGTATTTGGCAGATGAAAGCTCATTCAAAAGCAGTTTTTTTGTTTGGACAGCATCATTGGACAAAATTCTCACTACAAATAATTTAAGGTAACGTCGGGTAATGGTGTTGGATTGGTGTTGCATGTCTTAAAAGAATGATGAATCAGTAGATCATCTGCTTCTACATTGCGAGGTGGCCAGGACCATGTGGGATGACTTTTTTGTAGGAATTGGATTATCATGGGTTATGCCTCTTAGATTTTTGGATTTTATAGCAAGCTGGAGAGCCCTCTGAGGTAATCCACAAGTTGGAACAATCCGGAAAATGGTTCCTATATGTGTTGGTGCATTTGGCGGGAGCAAAATGATAGAAGTTTCGAAAACCGTGAGAGAACAATGGAGGAGCTGAAAGTTTTCTTCTTTAAAACATTGTTCTTATGAGTGGGGGCCATTGTTTGTAACAGACTAAATGTCCATGACTTTTTATTGTCAGTTGTAAATTCTAGTTAGGTACTTCTCGTGTATACTCCCTATGTGCTTGAGCTTTGCCTATTTCTATGAATAAAACTTCTTGATTACTGATAAAAAAAGTATTGAGGAGTGTGTTGGGCAATTTACAGTGGCTTGTAAAAACTTGGGTTTATGGGCAAAACCTAGATCGAGGTAGGCGCGTCTTTTGGCTTGGTCTAGATTGGATAGGTTTTTAATTTCTCCTTCTTGGGCTTTGTTAGGATTATTTTCCTAGATGGGCTTAATGTGCATGATCTCCTTATATCTATTTTCTGCACCCGAGCTAGTTGTGTTCTCTTGTATACATCCAGTGTACTTGGCCACGCATATGATATTAATAAATTTTGTACTTATAAAAAAAAATCTTAGGTGTTTTTATTTTTAATTTAAATGCTCAATGCATGAAGCAACTGTTAGTGTGAAAAAAATAAAACTGATTTTTTTTTTTTTTTTTGATAAGTAAGAAGTAAATTTTATTGATACGAATGAAATAGGTATAGCCCGTGTACACAATAAGTATACAAAAGAACACCTAAAACTGATACTAGTGGTGTGGCTATTTTATTCTTCTCCCTTTTTTTACAAAGGGAAAAATATATCTTTTATATATTACATGGCATGTAAGTAACAGTTGCTTAAGAAAAAAATGCTTAACTGTTAAGTGGGATGATTTTTGGGATATGATGTTTGGTACTCTTAAACTATGTCTTTTAAAAGTTTCAGTTACATTTCCTTCTTTCAATTTTGATAAAATCCTTTTCCATATGGATTATTATTGGCAGGTCTGCATACTGTGATGCTCAGTTACCACCAGAGAAGTTACGAGAGTTCTTGCCTCGTCTAGTTCCGGTACAGTTGGCTTTATGTTGATATTTTTCATAACAAACATTTTTCTTTGGAGTCGTACAATTCTTTTTAGCATATCTACTACCGTTGCAGGTGTTGTTATCCAACATGGTTTATGCTGACGATGATGAATCCATTGTGGATGCTGAGGTTAAATTTTCGATCAATTTGGGATTTTGGGTGTATCTGAATTGGTTCTTGCTGTTGTTCATAATGCACCTGACTTTAATTTCTTGCTGCAGGAGGATGGGTCTCTCCCAGATCGTGATCAGGTTAGAATCATGTTCTTGTTATCGAGTTCCCGAGTCTTATAATTTATATGTTTCTTTGCTTGTAATATCCTGCTCATTCAAGTTTTTTTTTTCACTGCTGCTAATTTTTTCCCTGCAGGATCTCAAACCTCGTTTTCATTCCTCACGACTTCATGGATCAGATAATGTGGAAGATGATGTAAGCAAAAATATCATCGTTGTTCTCTTTGCTTATTGTAATTGTTTGGCTGGTCAAGTCAACTCCGTAAAGATCACTTAGTTTTCCTTTCATTTAACTACTTTTTAGAAAGGGGACATCATTGGGGTGCTCTTCTAAATCACATTCTTCAAATCTACAGGACGATGACATTGTTAATGTATGGAATTTGCGGAAGTGCAGTGCTGCTGCCCTTGATATCCTCTCAAATGTGTTTGGGGATGAGATTCTTCCAACATTGATGCCTATAGTTCAGGTGGTTGATTTGTTTGGCATTTGATGTAAATATTTGACTGTGGAAGGATATACAGCTTTAGTTGCTTCTTTTCTTCAAATTTCTCTCCTAAGCCTGTATCCGTATTGGAGCTCACCTATTCTTCACTTCATATTCGCTGTTAGTATAATGGACCTTTAATTGCTCATAACATTACATGGTTCTATAATGTTGAAACTGCCATTTTGATCTTTTAGGTTTTGATGGATTATTTTGGTCATTAAGGCAACTGATTTCCTGAGCATACTTGCTATGTATGAGAGTACTTATTTATCCAATAATTTGGTTTAAAAATATGTTTATATTGTTTCTTTTTGCCTTAATGTAAAATTCAGAGCATGTGCTATTACTTTGAAGCTCATAAATATTCACATATACGAATGGGAAAACGAGCAATACTTGAATTGCTGTTGATTTGTTTGCTTAGAACATTGCTGTAAATTGCACTTTAATATATCACTTTATTTCTAAGGTGGTTGGTAACAGCAGGTAGGATTCTTGTACACTTTAAGTTTTTGGTGCAAGTGTATATGTCATGTGTAACTCCCCAATGGAAGGCCCAAATCACATGGCCTATACTCCAAAATGACTAGTCAATGATACAATTGGAGTACCATTGGAACCTTATAAAGAGTAAGAACTTTTTATTCCCAAGTAATGTGAGATTTCATATACCACATACCCTTTATCCTTATCATATGGGGTGTCACAATCTCCCCTCTTAAATTCCCGACATCCTTGTTGGGCTAATCCATCATAGGTGGCACGGCTCAAGTCCCACATTTCTGGTTGGGATAGGCTCCGATACCATTTGTAACGCCCCAATAGAAGGCCCAAACCACATGACCTATATTCCAAAAGGACAAGTCAATAATACAATTGGAGCCCCATTGGAACCGTATAAAAAGCAATAACTTTTCATTCCCAAACAATGTGAGATCCCATACACCACCTACCCTTATCCTTATCATATGGGGTGTCACATCACGTGTACTTGGGCTCTTGCCCATTCTTATTTTCAATAAAATTTTGTATCGATTAAAAGAAAGGTTTTTTGGGTGCAAGTGGGGTCGAAATGTATCCTTTTGGGAATAGTTTCTCTCTGGAGTAGCTCCTGTGCCAAATGCATGTTTTCACATTTTGAATTTCCACAGGCCCACTTGTCCACCACAGGTGATGCAGCCTGGAAAGAAAGGGAAGCAGCTGTCTTGGCTCTTGGTGCCATTGGTGAAGGTTGCATTCATGGTCTATATCCTCTTTTATCTGAGGTAATATTTTGTTGTCTGATCTCAATTAACAAGTTTGAAGCAGATGGGTTGTGGCTTACAGGTAAACGGGTGCAAATATGACGTATATATGCAAAATTTGTGTATTCATGCTTTGGAATTTTATTTTTCTGCATTAGAAATTTAAATGCATCCTTGTCTGTTGGCTTCTCTATCCCCATTATTCTTAGACTTCATTTTTGTATTATTCAGTTTTTGATTGCTTACTTTCCAATTAGATGGGAACCATGGAATTGCTATACTTTTGATACATAATTTAGTTTCAGCTTAATGATATCGACATCACCATCGGAACAGTAGGTTGGTGGTGCTGTGCCTATTCACTTTTAAAAAAAGTTGTGATAGTCAGCAATGGGATTCTTATTCTCCACTGAGTCTTATTCTTATTCTATAGCTGCTACTTTACCAAAACGAAATTATATGCTTGCAGATTCAGCTCATTGAAAAGTTAGAATTGAATTGTTGTTCTTCATTTGCAGATTGTCACATTTCTTATCCCTCTTTTAGATGATAAGTTTCCGCTCATTAGGAGTATTTCGTGTTGGACACTTTCTCGCTTCAGCAAATTTATTCTTCAGGTATAATTACATTTCCATTCTATTGTCCAATTATAGTCAAAGATCATTAATGGTTTCTTTCTGATGTATTCACTTCTTTTACCTTTCTCGGCTGATAGAACACAAAACGAGTTGAAGCTTTTAAGTGGGTTTTTTAAATTAAATTTTTTAGAGTAGGTAGGATTAGTCAAAACAACAGAATGTAGTTGCTCTGGAATAGGGTAGAACGACAGGAATACTGGATGTTGGTGCTCTGGAGAAACTCATTATTGACTATATATTGGTTTTTTTGGTCTGATTTCCTGGATGATCAATGGGAGTGGGGTTTCCACCCTACTAGGATGCTGTGTGGTCAACAAATTTCCTATCTGATTGAAAATCATGATTCATGAGGTGGCTAGAAGTCAGCCATGCTTATTCTAGGGAGCAACATCATGCCTTTAAAATAGCTTAGCTGAACTGAAGGGTGTCAAAAGGCTTTCCTGAACCAAATGAGATATATTTTTTGTGCAGATCTTCTGCTGAATATTTATTCTTAAAAAATGTTTTTGCAAGAAATATGACACGTCCTGAACATCTTGCAGCTTGCACTAGATATTTAACAAAACTTGACAGTAGTCTTTCACAGTTTCATCCACAGAAGCCTTATTTGGCATATCCGATATCATTTTAAAAGCAATTTAGTTGCAGATCTCTATTGAAGCAGGGAATTCTGATCAAACTCGCATAAAACCCACCCCCATAGGCATCTTGACACATAAAGTATCTGATAACACATTGAATACACCATTATACATAATATAGATAGGATACTGTTATGATTCATTTCATATCTGGAATTGACTATGACTTGTTATTCTTACTATAGTTTGAGGTTGACCACCTGTCTTGTTTTCTATCCCAGGGTATTGGACATCAAAAAGGCTATGAGCAGTTTGACAATGTTCTTATGGGTCTTTTGCGAAGAATACTGGATCCTAACAAGCGGGTGCAAGAGGCTGCTTGTTCAGCTTTTGCAACAATGGAAGAGGTTCTCTCTGACTCTCATGTTCTTTCTTGAGAAGTGATTTTAATATTTCATTTTTCTTAGCTTTTCGAATTAATAGATCTTAATGGTGGCTTGTTAATTTGCAGGAGGCTGCAGAAGAGTTGGCACCACGCTTGGAAATTATTTTGCAGCATCTAATGTGTGCTTTTGGGAAATATCAGGTTGCATTTTGGCCTTGCTTTTAACAAGTTCGTCTCTGCTAGAATGATGAGATGTAATTCTGGTTGATTATCAATTGATTTCTGCACAATGCTTTATGCTTGGTGTCATTATGTGTACACTCTTTGCTGTGTTAAACTAAAATCTTACATTATTATATCCAGAGACGGAACCTCAGAATTGTATATGATGCTATTGGAACCTTAGCAGATGCTGTTGGTGGGGCCCTGAATCAGGTATTTTCATTATGATAAAGGCAATCCCATCATCTGTTTTCCCAGCTCCAGATCTTTTCATGTGGAGTACTTGTTCTGAAAATCTGTTGCCCTGCTGCATTTGTTGAGAAGACAATTATATGCCAATTGACCAACACGATGATTTGCAGCCCGTTTATCTTGACATTCTGATGCCGCCATTAATTGCTAAGTGGCAACAACTTTCAAATTCAGACAAGGAATTCTTTCCGCTGCTGGAGTGTTTTACATCTATTGCACAGGTATTTTCAGTCAGTTCTTTTGATCTTGATCTACATTATTGTTTCATTGTGAAGGAACACTTGAAAGAAATTGTGCTGTGTTAAGATTGTATTCTTCCCTCTTATAGTTTTTAACTACATTTACTTTAAAACATTAAGTGCTATAAGAAACATGTTGGCAGTATTTGGTGGACAAAATCAAGGGACTTTGAGATTGCTGTGCAGAATATTTTAGGTGTCCAACATCTTGTAGTGGTGTCTGTGCAGATGATTGCAAAATTGCACCATTTCTTCTGCTTTATTCTTGCACTAGATGCAATATGATCAGTTTACATATGTGAAATTGTGATGCAGCAGTACTTGTAAAAAATAATGAATATATTGATCTGTCAAACTGAGGGAATATTGAAACTCTAATGTATCAGTTATATATATCGGCTCTAGCCAATGTGCTACTACTGCTGACGATCGGTTGCATGATAAAGGTTTCATCCTTTTGGTTCCCAATATTAAGTCCCTCTTTCTTTCTCTTATTATTCTCTCTTTAATATTCTTTACCATTTTTATATCTGAAATTAATTTTAAAAAACCATAGAAACCATCCATCACAATAACACGGAAGTATAACAATTCATGGGATATGAATAATTACAGGGTCAGAGCTTTGATTGTTTCTACCTGTTTGAAAGTTTGAGAGTCATCATTCTATGGTCTTCAAGTTGAGTTTTATGAGCCATATCTCTTAAATCATCCGTGTTTTCTTTTAAATAGATAAATCCATCTTCAGACAACTGTATGTCACATATATGCTTAATGTGCTAACCACATGCATTCACATGCATATATGTCACATATATCTCTACCGTTTATAGACATTATCCTGGTCACAGAAGTAAATATATGGATCACTAATAGGAGTTGCTGTAATACAGTAATAATTTGCTTTTCGTCTTCCAGGCATTGGGAACGGGATTCTCTCAATTTGCCGAACCTGTATTTCAGAGGTGCATAAGCATCATTCAGACACAACAAGTGGCAAAGGTTTCAATAATTCTTGATTGTTTGAGTCAGCAGTCATGATTTATTGTTTATTATTTTGCCTATGGATCATTACTCTTACTTTATGGTTCTCCAAAGTTATGTATCTTTCACCCACAAACTACATCTTATGTTTATCTTTGCACCCTAAACTACAAAAAGTTACATAATTCATATATTTGTCTCCAAACAAAATATCATTGTTTTGAATTGTGAGAGCAACTTAAGAGAAATCAATGTGTGAAATGTTGCAAGAATGTATTACAAATTTCTGCACTATCGTCATGATTCAGAATCCTATCTACATTGTGCATTCTGGTAACATCCATATAATTTTTATTATTTAAACCTCAAGTATTCTGAATTTTTGTGGCATTATCATTATTTTTAAACTTCATGGCATTACGTAAATCTCATACTGTATTTTTCTCTTAAGATGTTGATCGCTCTAAAGTATGGTCCTGCTTGTAATCTTTTCAAGATGTTTACTTGAACTTCTATTGTAGGTTGATCCTGTTTCAGCAGGGGTTCAATATGATAAGGAGTTTATTGTTTGCTGTCTTGATCTGCTCTCTGGACTTGTGGAGGGTCTTGGCAGTGGGATAGAGAGTCTGGTACTCCCCTTTTCCTGAAACTTCCTGAAATTGCTTTCTTCCTTTAGTTTGTTTACTCATGCTAACTCATTGGGTCTTGTTAAGAAAAGAAAAATGATTGTGCCTCTTTTTTGGTAATTTTTTTCAATTTCCTGTTTTTTTTTGTGTGGTTGATTGCAAGTTGTCTATAACAGAGCTGGGATTACAGCATTTCTGAATGGAATGTGGATTTCCATGTATGAAGAAAATCACATAATATGACATCTGTGTTGAATTGCATAGTTATGTGTGTTTAAATTATTTTTCTGCAGGTTTCACATAGTAATTTGAGAGACCTGCTTCTACACTGTTGCATGGATGATGCTTCTGATGTCCGACAGAGTGCGTTTGCTCTTTTTGGGGACCTTGCAAGAGTAAGTTGATATGCATCAGATGACCTGATTTTATGCTGAGCGCTTAGGATAAGTTCACATCCCATCACTTGAACTGCTTGTGGGATCTGAGGACTTAGACATAGTGACTTCCTATGTTTAAAAACTACCCAAAAAAAAAAAAAAAAAAAAACGGCTTTTCTAAAATGGAAGCAGCTAGGTACCATAAGGCAACAGGGTTAGCAGTTCTATTGGAGCTATAATTTTTTTTTGATCCGTAATTTGGAGCTATAAATTTTGTTGTAAGGTAATTTATCTATTAGAATCTTTGAGGCATATCAATTTTCTTCATTGATTTTTATTAGGTATGTCCCATTCATTTGCATCCCCGTTTGTCCGAATTTCTTGATGTTGCAGCGAAGCAACTGGTAAGTGAAACTTATGTCATTTTTATTTATGTCAAGCAGTAGTTTTGGAACCCTTTTTGTCTATGTAACTTATGTGCTGTACAGAACACTCCTAATCTGAGGGAAACTCTTTCAGTAGCAACTAATGCATGTTGGGCCATCGGGGAACTAGCGGTTAAGGTATGCCAAGCTCTTCATGCTCCTTTAAATTACTCTTAGCTTTTGCTCGACTCTTGGTATCATTTTAACTGTCTAATTAAGTGCCAGGGAGCTGTTTTTTTTTGTCACTTGAAATGAAATTTTTTTGGTGATTAGCTCACATTGTGCAGACTTTGGCATACTTGATCTATAATCTTCTCTAGTAGCAAACAGCATTCGTTCATTACCATAGGTTCTTAGGGTGGTCTGCAATTTGTCATTTAGAATACCTTGGTTTCAATAATCATTACTTCAGTGGCCAACGTCATTGGATGGACAAAGGACTCATTAAGGTTTGCATAATATGTCCAATCATGAACTTGCATTTGGGCAATATGATTATGGAAATCCTAGATTATATAAACAGTCAGATATTGATGCTGTAGTTCAGCAAAAACAATTTTTCTCTCCGTACATTTCCATCTAGGGGTTTTCTCTCTGTACATTTCTTCTTCTTTCTTGGTTTTTACTACTGGTTGGTTGGTTGGTTGTGGTGTGTCAATGACTACATCTCTTTGTGGAGATTAGTGCAATAGTCCAGTTTGAGCTACTGTGTTGGTTGGTTTTCATGGGGCTGTGCAAAGAGGTAGTTATTGAACAGAAGGTATTTGAGTTCAGAAAGGAGAATGAAAGGTGGTGGAGAATCACAGCGAGTGGCCGCCGTGTGGTGAAATACATTTCTTTGGATCATGAAGCTATGTGGTGGTTGGGTTTAATGGTAAAGGAATGTGCAGAGTCATTGGGTTCTTCAGTGTTCCTGAGAACTCATAGAAAAGGAAATGATGTGTTAATGGTGAGGAGGGGATGCAATAACAATGGCAGTTTTATCTTCATTTCGGAGTTTGGGCATGAAAAGAGGAGAGGGCTGCTAGTGGTACCGGAAGGAAGGAAGGAAGGAAGGGGGAGGGGTGGAGGAATTTTGGAGTTACATTGAAGGAGCTCAGTCCCCCACCCTTTGTTTCGAGTGTGAGAAACAGAGTAGCTAAAGGTGGTGGGGTTTCGAAGAGTGATGGTGGTGCTCCATCGTGCAGGGCAGCTGGTGCACTGTCGTACAGTGAGGTGCTCCAAGCACAACAAGTACAGCGAGCCGTGAGTGCTGTGGTGCCAGGAGTGAACAGTACAGAGATCGTGCAGCAACGAGGTGGAGATGGTTATGTACTGTTGGGGTCAAAGGAGGAAAATATCTTAAGAGTGCTGGGTGACATAGAGAAAAAAGTGGGGATGTTATTAGATGAAATAGACTGGCTGAAACGCAGCGTTAAGGGCAAGGAGATGCTAAGTTTGGGCATGGGTTGTGATGCGGGCTTTACTGAAGGGAGGGACTTGGGCTTTGTTTCGGGCCAGAGGGTTATGGATGTAGGAAGAGGGTAGGTGGAGCAGTTTGTCTCGACGGGCTTAGAGATAGGCCCTGCTTTGGGCCAGTTTGTAGGCCCGATATTTCGGCCCAGGAGCCGAGTCGTCTTCCTCGTCCTCCGATGGCGCCGATATGCGCCCCACCAGTTGCTCCATCAGCACAGAAATTGCCGACGGCCTCGGGCGAGCACTCTGGTGAGCCGGTATTCTTGCGGGAGGAGCTGGAGGAAGGCGAAATGGAACCAGAGACTTTGAGGGTCATTTCTCCGTCGTCGTTAGGGGGGTTGTTGATGGGGAGTGCACAGACTCAGTCGTGCGTGGCGTTAGAAGGCCCAGATGCTGCGTGTGTAGTCTCGCCGGCAGAAGAGGGGATTTTGGGTGATAACCTGTCGCCGATTCGTGGGCTGTGTTTGGAGAAGGCACAGTTTACGCCGTGTGAAGTGGATGGAGGCCTAGTGGTGAATCCTGTGCAATCAATGCTGTCAGAGCATGATCCCTCGTTACTGAAGTCTCTGAGTGACTCTCAATCAATGGAGATGGTCTCCTTCGAGGAGAATAAGTCTGGGGGATTAGAATTTTCGGTTTCTGCTAGTGGGGAACGAGAATCAATGTGTGGCTCGGAATTGGATATCTTTACTCCTGCCAGCACTGGTGAGGAGGGGGCTATTTTAACTCCTTTGTGTACACTCCCCCCCTACTATGGGAGTGGTTCATCAAAGTGGGTTTTCAAGAAAGTATAAGAGATTCAAGCTATTATTGGGATTTCATTTGGAGGTTATGAATAACAATTCAAGGCTCTCCTCGTAGCACTTGAGAATAACCATTCGAAGTCAGCCTCAAAGCGGGATAGAGAACTTAAAAAGTTAACTTGCTCTATTAATTATGATGTGAAAGAAGGAAGTAGTGGAAGGAATAGATCGAGAGGGAGGGGCAGTATAGTTTTGTTATGAAACCTAAGATTTTATCTTGGAATGTTCGGGTGCTCAATGATCGCAATAAACGCATTCGTATTAAATCATTATTGCGGATGTGGAAGTGTGAGGTGGTGTGTTTTCAAGAAACAAAGTTGCGATGCATTGATAGGAAAATTGTGAGAAGTTTATGGGGGTGCTCGTATGTGGGATGGACTTATTTGGCCTCTTTGGGAGCCTCAGGTGGAGTGTTAATTTTTTTTTGATAAGTAATCGATAATATTATAAATAAAGATAGGCAAAAACTCAGGTGGAGTGTTAATTATGTGGGATAAAAGAGTGGTTGAGTTGATTGAGGAGTGTATTGGAGAGTTCTCGATTGCGACTCTTTTTAAAAATGTGATGGATGGATGAGAATGGGCATTTGCAGGTTCCTATGGTCCTAATGTGGATAGGGACAGGAGAAATTTGTGGGAGGAGTTGGCGGGTATTTATTCATTATGGGATGTGCTGTGGTGCATGGGGGGTGATTTTAACACTATTCGCTTCCCTAGTGAGCGATCAGGGTACTGTCGACATACCATAACTATGGAAGAATTCAAAGAGTTCATCTTTGATCTGGACCTCATGGATATCCCTCTGGTGGGGGTTGAATACTCCTGGTCAAATGGACGGGTTTGGTCGAGATTGGATAGATTCCTTGTATCTCTTTCGTGGGAAGATAAATATCTGGAAGTAAGTCAGAAACGACTAGCTCGAGTTAGTTCAGATCACTTTCCTATCATTTTGGATTGTGGGGATATTCACAGGGGGAGTCGGTATTTCAAGTTTGAAAACATGTGGCTTGCAGCGGATGGGTTTGTAGAAATGGTACGTGGGTGGTGGTCTTCATATCAGATTATTGGTACTCCAAGTTTCATTCTGGCAGGCAAGTTGAAGGCACTGAAACAAGACTTGAAGAAGTGGAATTTGGAGGTTTTTGGTCACATTGATAATCAGAAGAGTACATTGTTGGAGGAACTGCAAGACATAGAGGATAAAGAATTTTTGGGAGATAATTCGGAGGAGGTGTTATTAAGGAAGGTCATGGTTATGACAAACTTGGAGAGGGTTCTGTTGTCGGAGGAGACTTCATGGCGTCAAAAATCCAGGGCCCTTTGGTTGAAAGAAGGTGATAGGTGTACGTAGTTTTTTCACAAAGTGGCTAATTCACATCAGCGTAACAATGCCATTGAGTCACTCCAATCAGGTTCTCAAGTGTTATCTTCTCATCCCGAGATAGAAAACCATATAGTACAGTACTATGAGACTCTTCTTACAGAATCGGTTTCTTGGAGGCCAAAGCTTGATGCTTTGCATTTTGAGGCAATTGATGCGCAGAGTGTTAGTATTTTGGAGAGACCTTTTGTTGACGAAGAGATTTATAAGGTCATATCTAGATTGGCAAAGGACAAAGCGCTGGGGCTAGATGGGTTTTCAATGGGTTTTTTTTAAACTTGTTGGGACATTGTGAAAGGTGATGTTATGCAGGTTTTCAGGGAATTTTACTCTTTCCAAAAGTTTGAAAAATCCTTTAATGCGACTTTTATTGCTCTTATTCTCAAGAAACATGAGGCTTTGGCGATTGAGGACTTTCGGCCTATAAGTTTGGTTAGTAGCATATACAAGATTATCTCGAAGGTTCTGGCTAACCGACTTAGCCCGGTGTTGGAACGCATTATTTCCAAGTCTCAGAACGCATTTATTCTAGGAAGACAAATTTTTGATTTAGTACTTATTGCAAATGAGTGCTTAGACTACAGGAGGGGGATTCAAGTGTTCTGTGCAAACTTGACATGGAGAAGGCATATGATTATGTGAATTGGGATTTTCTTTTATACTTGCTTGGGAGATGTGGTTTTGGGGTTAGGTAGATTGCATGGATACGCCACTGTATTTCTACAGCTCGGTTCTCGGTTTTGGTTAACGGCACACCTGCTGGTTATTTTGATAGTTCGCGAGGATTGCGATAGGGAGATCCTTTATCTCCTCTTCTATTTGTGATAGTTATGGAGGCTTTAAGTAAGATGGTGCAGACAGTTGTTGGGGGAGGTTTCTTCTCAGGTTTCCAGGTAGGCAATGGTTATGGTGGCCTTACTATCATTTCACATATTCTTTTTGCAGATACGTTAGTTTTTTGTGAAGCGGATAGGAACCAGATTAAAACTATACGAGCATTGTTACTTTGCTTTGAAGCAGTGTCGGGGTTAAAGGTCAATTTGGGCAAGTCTGAGATGGTTCCTGTGGGTACGGTCTCTAATATCCGAAGCTTGTCAAGTCTGCTAGATTGTAAGGTGTCCTCTCTCCCAATGAAATATCTGGGCCTTCCGCTGGGAGCAACATTCAAGAATAGAGCTATATGGGATGGGGTAGTGGAGAAGATAGAGAGAAGGTGGGCTGGCTGAAAACGAGTGTACTTATCAAAAGGAGGCCGTCTCACTCTTATCAAGAGTACTCTCACTAACCTCCCCACCTATTTTTTATCTTTGTATCCTATGCCTTTAGGGGTGGTGAACAGAGTGGAGAAACTCTTCAGGAAGTTCTTATGGGGAGGCATGGGGGAGGAAAAGAAATTCCATCTGGTACGATGGAAGACTATATGTGCCTCGGTTGTGAATGGGGGGTTGTGAGTGTGTAACTTGAGAAATTTTAATAAAGCTTTATTGGGGAAATGGCTTTGGAGATATTATTTGGAGGTGGAGCATTGTGGAAGGATATTATTGATGCTAGATATGATGTCGCTTGGGGTGGCTGATGCTCTAAGGAAGTGAAATGGGGGTATGGTGGGGGCTTATGGAAATATATAAGGAAGGGGTGGCCATGTTTTTCAAATCAAATTCGTTTTGTAGTTGGTGAGGGTATTCGTATCAGATTTTGGCAGGATGTGTGGTGTGGAGATCATGCATTGGAAAGGGCGTTTCCGGCCTTACACCGTATTGCAGTTAATAGGGAGGCATCAGTGGTAGATGTGCGTTTATTCTCTCATGGTGTGTACCAGTGGAATATTACCTTTAATAGGGATTTCCATGACTGGAAATTACCTATTGTTACAGAATTTTTCAGCTTACTATATTCCACGGAGACTACTATGACACAACGAGATAGCTTGAAATGGTGGTCTAATAATCACAAGATGTGTACAATTAAGGCGTATTATAGCATCTTGACAACACAATTTGATATTACTCCGTTTCCTTGGAAGAACATTTGGAAGTCTCGAGTGCCTTCTAAAGTAGCATTTTTCGTTTGGAGTGCTGCTCTTGGGAAAATATTGACCACGGACAACTTGAGAAAGAGAGGATGTGTGGTGTTGGAGTGGTGTTACATGTGCAAGAAGAATGGAGAGTTTGTGGACCATCTATTACTACACTTTGAGGTAACAAGGGTGTTGTGGGATGAGATTTTTCTTAGGGTTGATGTTGCTTGGGTTATGCCTATGAGGGTGATGGATTTGTTGGGTTGTTGGCCAAAGATGCAAGGTTGTCATCAAGTGGCAGCAGTGTGGAAGATGATCCCGTTGTGTATCATGTGGTGTATTTTGATGGAAAGGAATGCACGTTGCTTTGATGATAAGGAACACACAATATCCGCGTTGAAGAATTTTTTTCTCCACACTCTAATGTGTTGGTTTTCCACTATTGTATTACATGGAGATAATGTTCAGGATTTCTTGTCTTTAATTTACCGCTCTTAGAATGTATTTAGGAGCTCTTATGTATACTTCCTGTGTACAAGGGCTATGCATATCTCATTCATATATATAATTTCTATCTTTTACTGATAAAAAAAAAAAGAAGATCCTAGATTATGGAATCCTAGCCTGTGATCTTGGCTTTATACTGGTAGATGCCGTGCCACAGACAAATTTGAGTTTATAACCATTTTATGATCTCCCTCTAGCCCATATGTTTAGTTCTAAAATGATGTAGCTATAATTATATGGATGCTTCTTCTCACTTTTATGTTTCTTTATTAACTAAGAACAAAGTCCATGACTTTATTCACTATTCCCTTTACTTGAGGGAGTTTAAACTGGATGTGATTTTTAATTTCAGGTTCGTCAAGAAGTTTCTCCAATTGTTTTGACAGTTATTTCATGCTTAGTTCCAATCCTTAAACATGCAGAGGTGATTTGTCTTTTTTATTTTTGTCTGTCTATATGTGTATTGTAGAAAATTTGTCATCTTTAGTTGCGTTTCTTGATCCCAAGCAGGAGCTCAACAAGTCATTGGTAGAAAATAGTGCAATAACACTTGGAAGGGTTGCATGGGTTTGTCCGGAGGTTGTGGCACCACATATGGAGCATTTCATGCAGTCTTGGTGCACTGCTTTGTCTATGTAAGTAGCTCTCTGCCTGCACTGATTAATGAAACTTTTTTTTTTTTTATAATTAATAAGAATTTTATTATCACGAATAAGGCATAGTCTAAGTACACTGGAAGTATAAAAAGGAAATACCTACTACACTCTAGAAAACTAAAACAGAAACAGATTCAGTACATTGTCATCATTCCTTTCAAAGATCTTAGCCCACAAACTCAAAGTAGAAAAGAAAAAGTTTCAAAGATCTTCAAAACATCTCCCATTTCTTTCCAGCCAAAGACACCACATTAAACACAAAGGAATCATTCTCCATCTGGCAACAACCTCTTTCCTCACCTCAGAACCCCGCCAACATGCAAAAAGCTCCACAACTTCCTTAGGCATCACCCAAAATAAACCTGTCTGACTAATAACCTCGTACCACAAAGAGTTTGCCAGCTCACAATGTAAAAATAGATGATTTACTGATTCTCTATCCTTCTTGCACATGACACACCAATCGGCTATACACAAACCACGTTTTCTAAGATTATCCTTAGTTAATACTTTCCCTAGAGCAACCACCCAACTGAAGAACGCCACCTTTGTAGGTACCTTCACCCTCCAAATGCTTTTCCATAGAAATACGCAGCCAGCATGACAATTAAGCACCTTATAATAAGAACTGATTGAAAACCTGGAATTTCCAGCATCATCCGACAATAGTCTATCCTCTCTTTCCTGTATCACTTTTGAATTATAAATCCTTCCCAAAAAATCTGAGACAACATTAACTTCCCAATCATTTGGATTTCAACTAAAGTCAACATTCCATAAAATATTATAATCCGTACATTGAAGATAATCTGCCACAACAACATTTTGATGCCTTGCCAGCCCGTAGAGAGATGAAAAATCTGATTTAAGAGCTGATTCCCTACACCAAATGTCATGCCAAAAGAAAATCCTCTTCCCTTTCCCCACCTTAAATTTAATATGTTTAGAAAACTCCCCCAACCTTACCTAATAAACTTCCATAAACTCACCCCATGTGCTCCTCTAACTTCTTCAGAACACCAATCCCCCCACCCATTCCCATATTTTACTGCAACAACATTCTTCCATAAAGCATCTCTCTCTTCATGATATCTCCAAATCCATTTCCCTAGGTGTGCTTTACTAGACAACCTCAAATTTCTAACCCCCAATCCTCCACATAAAACTGGTTGACAAATCTTGTTCCAACTAACCAAATGAAACTTCTTTTCCTCTTCTTTTCCTCCCTGTAAGAAGTTACGATAAATATTCTCAATTCTCCTAGCAACCCCAGCTGGCAAAGGGAAAAGTGAAAGAAAATAAGTGGGAAGATTAGACAATGTACTCTTTATCAAAGTAATTCTTCCCCCTTCAAACAAATATATCTTTTTCCATCCAGCCAACCTTTTCTCGATCTTCTCAATCACCCCATCCCATATCAAAACAGATTTGTGAGAAGCACCCAATGGAAGACCTAGGTACTTCATTGGCAATGAAACAATCTTACACTTATAAAAAATATTAGCCAAATCTGAAATATTGCCCACAGCACCCGCATGAACAATTTCAGACTTGTTTAAGTTAATCCTTAGGCCCGAGACAGCTTCAAAACATAACAACAATGCTCTCAAAGTTCGAATATGTTCTTGGCTGGGCTCGCTGAAAATAAATGTGTCATCGGCAAAAAGAAGATGGATAATTTAATGATATTCCTTTCCTCTTTTCCCACCTCAAAACCCTACAAGTGCCTTCCTTCGACCGCCGCTTCCAACATTCTACTGAACGCATCCATGAGAAGGACAAAAAGAAAAGGAGATAGCAGATCTCTATCTCAAACCATGTGAACTATTAAAGAACCCCTCCGGAGTGCCATTCACCAAAATGGAAAATCTTGACGTCGACATACACCATTTGATCCACATATACCATTTCTCCCTAAAGCCATATCTCCCAAGCAAATACAAGAGAAAATCCCAACTAACATGGTCATATGCTTTTTCCATGTCCAATTTAATCAAAATACCAGATTCATTAGATTTAATTCTGTTGTCCACATATTCGTTAGCAACTAATATCGAGTCGAGGATTTGCCTCCCGGCATTTTGTGATTTCGAAATAATTTTTCCCAACACCACACTCATACGATTAGCTAGCACCTTAGAGATTATCTTGTAAACCCCATTCACCAAACTTATTTATGTCAATACCTCTTTTTCCTATCTGTGGTATATGTATCGATAACTGTTGTGTCAAGAAGGTCCTGATAAAGATAATCAAACTTTTCTTCAACGACTAGCAAGATAACTTAGAATTCAAAATTACTAAAGTAGTTCTACTACAGATACTAAGGCTGCGTTTGGGTAGTGATGTGAATTGAGATGAGCTGTGAATAGTAGTGAGTTAAGATGAAGTGGGTTTGTAGGTCCCATTGAGATGTGTTGAAGGTGTTTGGATGTATGAAATAGGTTGAGATATGTTTAATCTTTTATGGGAAGTTGAAAAAGTAGTACGTCTCATCAATGATTGGTTTGTTGAATTAATGATGGAATAATTATTTTATTTATATGTTGTAGTAATAAAACACAATTATTATGAGAAAATTCTCCCAATGCATTTAAAATTAATTTTCCACATTTATTTTTTGAGTGAAATTTATTTTATTCAAAATTTCTCAAAATATTAAATATTAGCAATTGTGATTACATTCTCATGCCCCCATTTTGTTCCAAGTTTTTCCCACATATTGTGAAGAATATCCCCTGATGCATTTAAAAATAAATTTCCCATAAATTTCCCCGATGCATATTATGAGCACGTGGACATGAGGAGGCTCACGGGGACACAATGGCGAGAGATTCACCTTGATCTGCGAAGGCAGGAACCAGAGTTGGACTCACTTCCTCACGTCGCTCTCTGAACTTAATAGTAGAGAGTTACAAACATTTTGAACCCCACGAGTCTTTGTATGCTCATGAACTTGTATGTGCTACTTTAAAATCCATAAATTTGTAGGTCATGATGAGATGATCTAGTATCGAATCAGAACCCTGTAAAATGCTTGGACACCTTTGATCTTGTTGAGTTTAAAACAGCCCGAATTTTCTTTAGTATTTGCTTTCTGAGTGTAGGCTCAGAACAATTACCTTTTCTCACAGGCCTTCATGTTTCTCATGATAAATTAATTTGTGCAGGATACGTGATGATGTTGAAAAGGAGGATGCTTTCAGAGGACTATGTGCTGTGGTATACGTCTGTTTCCTTGAGAATTTATACTTTGAAATATCTGTAACTAAAAATGTTTTATGGTTTTTCATATATGATGTCAGGTTAAAGTAAATCCATCGGGGGCTTTAGGTTCACTTGTTTTCTTGTGCAAAGCAATTGCGAGTTGGCATGTAAGAATGGCTTGCTTTTGGAGATCAATTTTACTGTGCTGTTTCCTAAATAAAGACTTAAATGGTGTCAGTTTTTATATGTCAATAGGAAATAAGAAGTGAGGATCTACATAATGATGTTTGCCAGGTGTTGCATGGTTATAAACAGGTTAGTGTTACTTTCCTGCAGCATCTTTATAGAATTGTTGTGATTACCTATATGCTTCCAACTTCAATAAATGTCATGGAACTCGTAATTCTTCTATAGGCTTGGTTGAATCATGTGGAATATCCAATTGTTCCATCTATTTTGTAGTGTGTTGGGTATATCTCTATGTATTAGATTCTTTTGTTAAAAATTCTTGTTTGATGGTCACTAATCAATAACATGTACAATTTTCAAAGCAGAAACTTTGCTCCTGTTTAAACCACGCCATTCATTCTTATCTTAAATGTCCCTAAAATTGGTAATTCAAGTTTTAAAGAAATTTGGAAGGTCACATGAATAAGGATTATGCAGTTTATAATTTTAGAAGTGTAAAACAGTTCTACGTTTTTTTAATGTAATTGTCTCCTTTGCTCTATATTTAATATATTACAATTAGTAATCGAAGAAGGCCACATTCAGATTTCTCCACAATCACACGCACACATCTCGTGAGTACACAACTAATTACTTAGGAATGGTGCGCAGGACCAGCAGTGGCAGATAGGGCTGCAACCCGATCCAGAATAGCCGGGTTTGTACCGACCCGACCCGAACTTTCCCATTTAAGGAGCCAAACCTAATCGACCCAGCCCGAATAAAATAGAATCGGGTCGAACCCGTATGACCCGACATTTACCCAAAAAAAAAAAAAAAAATTCCAACTGCACATCAATTTATCTCAGATCTGAGGACAAATATATAAATAGACAATAGACAAATTTTCTCTTCTCACACTACCGACAGGAGAAAAATAAAAGAGAAAAAAAATTTTTCTCAGGAAACAAACAAGAGAGAGAGAGGGGGGATTAATACGGGAACCCGAAAACTTCCCAGAGCTGATCTCAACAACGGTAATAGACAATTTTTCTCTTCTCACACTTCCAACAGGAGAAAAATAAAAGAGAAAAAAAAAATTTCTCAGGAAACAAACAGAGAGAGAGAGAGAGGATAAATACGATAACCCAAAAAATTCTCAGAGTTGTATCTCGTCATCCTCATAGTTCCCCATACATGGTTGTGTTGTAAGACTCAACAACAGTGTCGAAGACCTTCGAGGATGGGAAGATGAAGAAGGTGAGCATCATTCGGTTTGGGTATTCCTCTTTGATCTTTGAGATCAAAAGGGTACCCATACCAGATCCATGGTACCAGGCTCCAAATCCATGAGAACAGTGCATTGCCCACCTTGGACGTGAAGGATCTCACGCATCTTCGCTTGAAGTCGGGAAACGACGACAATGACACACCCACCACATTCTCTCCCTTCATCCCGCAACAGACCCAAAGTCCCAAACACATTCCCAGCAGAAAACCTAAATCTTACCAAGAGAGAGAGAGCGCACCTCTGCAATGATAGAAGATGGTGATGGCAAACGCGAGGCTTCATTTTTGAGTCGAATGTTTTCGTTTTCGAGTCTTCCTTCTACTGGGTTTTTCTTTCGGTTTTGACGGATTCGACGGGTTGCTGGTATAAAGCCCGTAATTAACTTTTGACCCGATGAACCCGTGTTTGTTTGGGTTGAAAAATGCGAGTCTTTCGGACGGATCGGGCCAAGGCCCTTTTTGCACAGGCCTAGTGGTAGACCCATGTTGTACTTAGGGGGGCCATGACACCAAAAAAAAAAAAAAAAAAAAAAAATTATAATCTACATATGCTCTCTAAAATTTCAATATATTTAGAAATGTCTCTCTCCAGTTCTTTTCTTATAGTCCCAAAATTTTGATTAATTTTTATATATTATTTATTTTCGAGGATGTGACCTCTTCAAAATTAAAATTAAAACTAAGTTTAGGAGAAATAATAAGCTTATTAATATGGATCTCAAAGTTTTTTGATATACAATATTGGGCTTTTTAACATGGAATCCAAAGTGAAAATACAAGAAAAATTATTTAAGATCAGTGATCTATAAGACAAATAGTTGAGAGATTTTATCTTGTAGACTTCATTAAGCAATAAAAGAATTTATTTAATCTCTCAATTATAGTATTTTTGTTTAATGTGATACGAAAATATCTAGATTTTGCATGAAATCTGATAAAGTAGCTTACAAACTAGAATAAAAGATGATATTCTAAAAGATCCCTTGATAGTTTATATGAAGAAAATAAATTCTAAATATTTCATTACAAAAATAATAATAGATGAATATTATTTCATGAAACATTATCGTTAGAATCTAAAACATATATTAAGTTGTGTTTAGAATTTTATTTCTATGTGTATGTAGCAAATTTTATTTCTACGTGTATGTAACAAATTATCGAGATATAATTTCATATGTAGTTATGTTTTTATGATTTTTCAATTTCTTTTTAATTTACCTAAGCGAAATGATGTTGGTAGTTCTAGGATGTGCAAACCTCCGCCCACTCCCTTTAAAAAAAGTAGGTAAATTTAAGACCCACATAAAAAAATCATTTTTTAATGGTGGACACCAAATTTTTTTTTTCAAATGGAGTGCGTAAAGATTGCACACCCTACGACTGTATTTAGCATTATTCTTTACATAAATATGTCAGTAAAATGTTCCCCCCTCCCCTCCCCAACACAATTGCAGGTTCCGCCACTGCATGGGACCAATATAAAATTTATTATTTGTTAATAAATTAGTTGAGAAGGAGATGAAATTTTTATCATTTTGTAAGATTTTGTCTATGGTAACAAAAGTCGGCATGGATATTGATTTTCTGGCACCAATACATTATTTGGCAGATGCTTAGGAATGGAGCGTGGGACCAATGTATGTCTGCCTTGGAGCCCCCAGTGAAGGACAAATTATCCAAGTATCAAGTGTAATGTGAGTCTTAGCAGATGTATTTTCTCTTCTGGCACTCTTCTGCAGCGTGCTCACTCGGAATGGCGTGTCTGCCTCAATACCGATAGTCATGTGTGCACTGTCCGAGATATTGTTGCGGTCATGATTAACCGAAGGCAAAGTCTGTCCCAATTTTCTCAGGCAAAGCATTGCGATGGCCTGACTCGTTGAAGTTTGGAGCTAACTTGCGGAACCTTATTTGATTGGTCGTATCCATACACCATTTGATTTTATTTGATATAGAAGCAACTTAGGGTCGGGACATGCATGGATATGGTGTACAGGGGTGCAGCTTTCTAAGCACATGGAATGTTAATTTTTGGTGTTTTCTATTTAGAAAATTTCTAATATTTTTTACTGCCTTTTTTTTTTTTGGGGGGGAGAGGGTTGGCGGGCGGGAGCTTCAAAATTTTCCCTAGCTTACGGTGGATGAGGTCTTTCCACAGATTTTGTACTAGTGGATTGAAACGTACATCTTCTTGGGCTTGTACCTTTATATAAAATACGGGACCCATTGATCCTCTTCTCTTTTTCAGCGGCACCTGGATTTGAGTTGTGGGAACAACAATAAATATCTGTAAGGTTGGGTTTCATAAATTGTCAAAGAGTATTTTCTTTGAACTGAGCTTGGCTATGTGAAAGCTACACGTTACCTTTTCCTTTTTGACCAGATGCTGTATGCCATTTGAGCTCTTCATTTCCGCCAATCTCTGATGCCTCAAGGTTTGTGTTCTAGGTTGATGTAAGGATGCGGATCATCGCAACCAAGAACAAATATTTCAATGGACGGATAGGAAAAAAATAAAGTTTCAAAGGATGCCGATTCCATTAAAATTTCAGGGCCCTGGTTAATAACCTTACAGACTTTATATCCTTGCCCTCAGAAGCTAAGATCAGACTGTATATCCTCACAAAGGAGATAAAATAGATCTTCTTCTGTTATCACTACCTCCATAAAGCTATCTATCGGCTTATATAACGATTTCAGTTGGTTTCAGAATATTGAGTTGGCCAGGCTACCTCAGGAAAGTGGATTAAGGATACGCCTCGGGCTTAATCTACAGAACCTCTACAACATGAATCTTCATGTAAATTTTCTTTTCTTCATGGGATTTGATTTAAGTGCCTGGAACTTACGCTCAGCTAAGTTGAACTCAGTTATCTCATCAGATTGAGTACTTGCTCCGCATTTCATCAATCCTCACCTGCCTGCGCATGGCAACATGCTATGAAACCGTAGAAAAGATGATGCAGCGAATTAGAGACTAAAAATGTAATAACAATGAATCAATGGAGATTGGCTTCGATTCACCATTAAGAATCTCTAATTTAAATATCATCTTCCAAATTTCAATCATAAGCTCGGGTGGTATTTCGTTACATTTTGCTTCTCTTCTGATTTTAAGCTGAATATCCCACAAATTTTCAAAAAGCAATAAAACGTATGGGTGTGGAGCAACATTATGAATTCTTTTTATGTAGTCTACTTCTTCATTGAGAAGTTGCATTACTGCTCTGATAACAAAATTTCAAAGATGACAAGCTTTTCCAGTTTTGAATAGGCATGCCAGATATTTTCTGCTTATTTTTTCTCTTCTCCATCCAATCGGATGAACAGATGAGCATCTTCAAGTAGGAACAGGGTCATACCCTGAAATATACACTTCTGGGAATAGCCTTGAAAATTATGGGGTTTTTCTGAGAATCGAAGTCGACATGTAGCTGAGGGCAGAGTCAACTGACGATACTGCCACAATGAGCACTGCTACAAGAACAAGGGTGAGGATAGCAGTCTTCAGCTGCACAACATCAGGGAGAAAACTTGGTTTTAGATAGCACTAATGGCATCGAGTTTGAAACTGAAATAAGCTTTGACAAGCATTACAAAATCAAAATGATTAGTATTGTCAACTAACAGATCTTTTTTTTTTTTTTTTTGGGGAGGGGAAGAAGGAAAGAAAAACATAGTTTTATGATGGAAAGCAGATCGTTCCTTTCAGACTCACGATTCTTAAACCTTAGATGCATACCGTGCTTTGAAGACCAGGCCATTCTATATACTTCAGCTGACTAGGTTGCTCAGCCAGAAATACAAATAAAGATTTCAAGCCCCTAAAAAGAAGAATATATTGATTCATAACAAACTTAACAATGATTCAACATTTCAGAAGAGAATATAACAATATCTGTAAGTACAATACCACACGGCATCCTTAATCAGACTGACCCAAAAGGGCTCCTCAGACAAGTCATCGCCAGAGCTCAACTGATGTTGAATTCTTTCTCCACTTCTTCCTCCAGACATTGCATATCTGGTGCCAAAATGCTCTGGACGAGAATATTGGATCCTTGCTCTATGGATCTGCCAGGTGATTCCCGATATCAAAGGATGAGTTTGCTACTTCCAATTATAAGCTGTAAGGGTAATTAAATAGTTACCATTCTAGCTGGTAGTTGGAAGGCATTGCAGCCACTAAATCTGGCAGAATCATATCTTTCACCCTTGAATGGCAGTTTAGGATGCCAATGCACCAAACCTATACAGAGAAAACAAAAATGGGTCATGCAATGCTAAATACTAAAGCAACCTAAAGGCAATATAAAAGCAACAGAGAAAGGGAAAAATAAACCTGAACTTGCTTGCAACCCAGAAACAAACACCATCCTGGTCCAAACTTGGTTGCTAACCCTATCAACTCCAACAGGACAAGATTTTAGACTTCGGTGGGAATTCAATGGGTATACAAATAATAATAACAAAAAAAAAGAGGGCAAAATTACTTGAATAAAGAACAGCTGCTGACAAACACTTTGTAAGTCATCGAATCCAACAAACAAAAAAGAGGTTAAAAAAAAACCTAAAACACAAGAATTGCCACTCCAGTAATGTCTCAGCTAGAAATATGGACAACCAATCCTAGTGGGAGCAAAAGGAAACATACCCAGATGCCAATAAAGTGTTCCGTCAAATTAGTTGAAAAATTGGAACTTTCAAATTCAAACTTCAAATGGGGTTTCTAATTTCTTTCCAGTAATCCTCAATGAAAAGCAAATATACTAACTGCCTAACCTTCTAGCGCGTAATCAAGAAGCAAAATCTTGCTGCATAAAATTCAACATTTTAAACCATATAAAATACTAACCGTGTTATCCAAAGAAGATGAAGTATATGAAAAGACAGGCGTTTTGCCTTTGAATATGGAGGCAGCACCGACAAAATTAGCTACTATATGAGTTTAGGAAAGGCCCGGTCTTTTTAGCAGAAAGCGAACGTTTTAATGCTGAGAAAACAATTAGTGAGAGCATTAGCATTAGATTAGCTATCCAAAAGTTAAAATCTGGCTAATATATTACTTTTTAACTTTTGGCTAATCACTCAAAACTTGAATTTCACATTGTATTAACCATTACACTCTCTATAATAATAAAATATTATTATTTTTCATTTTTAATGCAATTTTTTATTTGTTTAAATATTTGTTTATTTTCATTTTCATAATCTCCAACAATCATTTTCAATTTCATTTTCACAATCCAACAATATAGTTGCTGCCCAAAATGATCACAAAACACACTTTGCCCACATATGCTTCAACCTAGGACATAAGGGTCATTTGCAAGGACAATGGAAAAGAATGAGTCACTACTGCAGCAACATTATACATATCTTATAAACATAACAAAAAAGGAAAACCAGAAAATTAGCCGAACTAAGTTTGAAAAACCCAGATTAAATCAAATGCTATTGATCTCTAAGAATCCAAGGCTAAAATGGTTTCTCAAACACAGATTTTTCAAAATCTGACACAGAAGCATCCTTTGTTGCTGCCCAGCCACTAAAATGATTAAAAAAGATGTTCCATAACAACAGTTAGACATGGCAAGAATGGAAATCAAGATCTGCAGGAAGGTAGATGATGCCTCCACAGAAAGCACCATTTATAATGTACAACAGAACAATCAAGAATGTCAATAGTGCCCTGTCACGAATAAGAGAAAGATTATATAGATTATAGATGAAAACCATAATGCTCAAGGCTATTAGCAGCAGAAACTATTAAGTACTCATTTCCCACCAGGTCTTTAAAGCACTTATGAATCTAGAGAAGACACTTAATTTAAATGCAACTGAATGAATATTTGCATTTATTATTGTTTTCATGCACCACATGATTTTTTTTTAGTTAGGATATTATTCTGTGAAGTTTCGATTAATTACAATGATGTCAATAGTGTTGATAACTGCCAGTATGATTGCTGGATGAGAGCAAACTGATGAAATAAACTTAATGATATGACTGACAAAACAGAAAAGAGACTCTTGAGGAGGTAAAACCCTTAACACTAATGATCTATATAATAAGGAAACCATATATAGGATCATTAGCACGAATCATTAGCATGTATAGGAAACCATGTATAATAAGAAAAACCATGTATAGAAATCATGATGCCGATACTCGCGAAACTTATTCTGTAAAGTTGGCAAAGGAGGCCTTTTGGTTCAAACCAACACCATTTCTTGATGAGAAGCAGAGAAAGGAAAAATCATTTTATCCTTCTTAAAAAATGATGAATCACCTTGTTATGACTGGGAAGAAGCCAGGAAAAATTTAGGCTTGCACAGCTTAAGAATTTGAGGGGTAAGTGGAACAAACCACAAACAGAAGATAAATTTAGGCTTCATAGAATTTGTGCACTTTTGACCTCATATACACTCTTATGTATGCACCGTTATATACTGTAATGCAGACCATTCTTAACCTCTCTATATAATAAGGAAATCATTTCTTGGATTTTTCAATGTACAGGTTGATGCAGGTAAAGCAATGAATATTCAATTAGATGAATGATTTAGAACTCTCAATCCAAACAGCCAATTATATGTGCAGATTTTCATGCAAAATGAGTAGGTTTCTATTTCAAAGCAAGGCTACAGAAACTGCCTCAAGGCTCGACCCTGAAATTCGTAGCTCAACACAAATAGCTCATTCATCTATTGCAAAATAACAGAAATCAAAATTGTTTATTCACCTAAAACAACAGAAATAGCTCCTTCTTCCTTCCTAACCCAAATAACAGAAACGAAAATAGCTCAACGCAAGGTTTAAGTTTCACAGCGAAGGCATTACCAGTAAGATAAACTATTCCATTTCCAACGCAGGGGCAGGGCGATTGAGGTTTAGTAAGTAAGTAAAAACTTATTAGAAATCCCATATTAAAATCAGATCCACTATCATCTTGATTCCACAGTGAAGCAACACCAACCAAATCAAAGCAAGAAAAATTTCTGATCACACACTACCATAGTTAAAAAAAAAAAAAAAAAAAAAAAAAAAAAGAAGAAATTAGATTTGACCAAAAAACAAAAAAAATTGCGATTGAAAGTTCCAAAAGAAAGCTCTGAAGCAGGAGCTGCGAGAAATTACTGCCAAGAAGACGTGCAGTGGCTACCGGAAAGAAGCTCTGAAGCAGTGGCCGCCGGAAAGAGACGTGCAGGAGAGAAGGAGAAGGAGCCGTGCGGAAGAGAGGGCGGGAAGACGGGAACGAGCCGCGTGCGGATATGTAATTAATATTGTGGATAACTTTAGTTTAACTAATTAGATAAAATTTGAGCCATATTAGCTAAATGATATTTTTAGATATAAAAATTACAGTATTTTTTATTAATATAATTGACTGTATTATTTTTTTAATATAAAATAATTATTTTAATTAATCACAAAAAATACATAAAAATAACCATACAACTCTATAATAAGATAAGCCAATGCCCGGTGCTCGATCCATTCGCAGTTTCGCACGGTGGTATAGGTCTTTCGGTGCTCTACTCACTCTAAAATAATAGTCGGTTCTAGAAATCGATAGTATTTCTTTAATGTATAACGACATCGTCTTGGTCATTTTATTTGTTAAACATAGTTATATTTTTTACTAAATGAATATCATTTTCTTCTTCTTCTTTTTTTTTTTTTTTTAATTCTTACCGATAAATATCATCCATTGCAAATGAAATTAAGAGGATGATTATATTCAAAAAATGTTTTGTTTTCTTTATAGTTTATTCTATAATTGGCCTCTGTTTTATGATTAATTATCGTGTTTAATTATTTGTCTGCGTGCATGTATATTTTTTCCACCTCTTTACATTTTTTTTTTCAAAATGTTAATTATTTGTTATAAGCTGGATGGAGAAAAAGAAAAATTAATTAACATATAACTATTTTAAAATTCTATAAAAATTAGATAATAATTTTATAAAATTAAGAATTATTTTTAATGACATGGTGTGCATGATTGATTGCATTGATAAAATGTAAAATACTTATAAAATAATTGTAGAGGTAACATTACCTATGCGTAATCTCTTCAAATTTCCACATCATTAGCAATCAGTTTTGCCAAAAACCTCCAATTTCCAAACTATCAACAAATTTCAAATATACTCCATTTTCCTCTTAAAACATCCAAATTACCTCTAACAATTTTAAAAATGAAATATAACCGTATTAAATCTAAAAATTAGAAAAATGTAAAATAAAAAAGGAAAAAAAGGTGACCCAAAAAGAAAAAAATTACAATTCCCAATTGTTTAGTTTTTAATGAATTATCATTTGACGTTTATTATATTAGGGGTCTAAACTGATAACCTGAGAGTGATTACGAATAATTGGTTGGTTGTTCGAAGGGATTAATATATGTACGTATGCTTCTTAATTGGACAATTATATATACCGATCAGCTTGCTTAATATGCCCATATATATATATATATATATATATAAAAGTAATGCTAGATATAGTTATGGAGTGTGTAAGTGTTGCGCAATCTTTTTGAAAAAGAATGAAATTTATTATTAAAAAATTATTTTTTTTTTTCCATGTAAGTTCTATATTTTACCCACTTTTTTTTAAAATGATTGCACAGTACTTTTACACTCCATGACTGAAAATATCATTTCTCATATATATATATATATATATATGCCGAACTAGCACAAAAGAAAAATAATATTTGTAGTCATAAAATATGTAAGCGCTATGTAATCGCTTTAAAAAAAATAATAAATACGAGATTCATATAATAAAAAATTAATTTTTTAATAATAAATTCTATTATTTTTCAAAACAATTGCTATACATCATTACTTACGTGGTACACGTCGTCCATGAAGAAAGTTGGAAGAAGAAAGAAAATAATTAATAAAGAAGTTAATGTTCCCATGAAGATGCCAAATGAATTATAAATTATCTGTTTGCTATCCACATGGCTCTTAAATAGATTTTCCAGATCATTTGAGTAGCAGCTGAAGCATCTTACGCTATGTACGATATGCTAGCATCTTTAAAGAATTAATTAAAGGTCTAGCTATTAGATGATCCAGCTTGCATGAGCTAGCTGCATGCTGGCCAACAATGTTTATTTATTTTAATCACTGAAATATATTAAAATATATATACCAAAGTTGGGGTGTAATTCGAAATCTAGCTCATCTCCATGAGTAAGAACAAACTTTATCATGCTTCCTTCGATTCTACATCCATCCATCTTTACTAACCAGGGTTTCTTGAGGTCTGGATAGCCACTGGCACTGGCCAGGCCAGATCACCTCGAAAAAGTGATTGTCACAGTGATGGGCTTGATGATCTGCTTGACGATTAGTTTGATAGATATGATTGGCCTCTAGTATCCTAATCTTCTCGAAATAATGGAGTTTAAACACTAAATAATCTAGACATTAACGATTAGCACGTATCTGATGGCAAACCAACCAGAAAACATACATTAATATACTGTGTGTGTGTGTGTGTGTATATTTGCTGGCATACATGTTGGCCTGGTGGTTTCTGGTAGCAAGGAATACTGCCATTAATCTTCCAAGATAATGTTCAACGTTGTTTGAATCAGTTGCCAGCACAGGTTTTTACACCTTAATGTTTCTTCAGTGGGACACGCATGCAACGTGGTGGTTGAGCTGATTCCTTGCTGCTGCCATTTCGATTCTCTCCCATTTTTCCTTCCTCTTGGTCTCTTCTTGGTGAGCTCTGGATTCTCTGAGGTCGATCGCTTGGAGGCATTCGGAGTAGAGAATAGAATCCATTTCTTCCAGCATCGTCTTCACATTTTGTGTCAATTGCCGGACGCTTTTGCTCCAATGCCATTTGAGGTTTTTCTCCATGCCTTCAACAACAACGGGAAATATTTCTTCTATCGCCAGCGATGCCATCGTTACAAACTGCTCGCTGTTCCACAGATAGAGCGCGCGCTCAGCAACCTAGTCCAAAATTATAGGAAACTAAGGTTGTCAGGAAATAGAAGAGAAATTCACAAAGCGGAAGATCTTGGGTAGTTTGACCTTCTTTTCCAGACAAAGACACTAAGAAAACCGTTCACCAGGACAATATATACACTAATACAATACGCAAAGTGCAAACAATTGCAAAGACATGAGAATACGCACATAATAGGAAGCCAATTGATTCCTATGCACAGTAGTCTCAAGCTCCAATTTGAGCTTGTTGCTATAGTGTCGTGGGCTCTTGAAGAGCCTTATAAGAAGCTGCAGCAGCTAACTGCATGAATTTACATTTTCAAGCATCGCTAAAGCAATATTGACGAGGATAATATATATACCAGTACGCTTTGACAGCAGAAAAATCTTAATTGTAAAGAAAACAAAAGTGGAATGGCAAGCCGAGTTTTAGCATGCAGTTGTAGATTCTAAATTACGGCCTTTTGTTCAATACAAGTGATTTTCAAAGAAGATGAAAGCGTTGATAGACTAAATAAAGTTTTTCCAGGACCCTTTTACAAAATTCAGCACAAGAAAGATCTTTAAACTCAATAAATTAAAGATTTTAAAGAGAACTAGCTATGAATTATGAGAGAATCAATTTGAGAAACCGTCTCGTTGAGCTTACCTGGGAGTTCCAGCTGTTCAAACATTTTGTGATCTGGGTGCACATAGGCAGTGCTAACTTCCTATACTGACCAGGATCTAAATTCTCCACCAGCTCCTCCAACTCCCCTATGAGGAAAACTTCCTTCTGGCAATTGGTGACAGGCCAATACCTCAAGATTCCTCTAACAATAACCCCTCCCAGCACAGGCTCCTTTTGCAAAAACTGGGAAACACAATAAGCCAGCTGCCTATGGTAAGCCTGCATCCCCTTTGTCTTGTGCAGAGGAATTAACACTCTCATTAAGAACAACTTGTGCTCTTCTTTGAGTGGAACTGTAAAACCATTGATGATACTTCCCCAAATCTCAAGCAGCTCCCCGATGCCAAAGTGTCTGTCTGTCTCAAATATGAAGTTCAAGAACACATCGTTCATTGATTTCCGCATGAATGAACGATAGAAGGTGAATCTCAAATATATCCGGTGGTATATGTTCTTCAAGCATTCACGTTCCCTTGGATCTTCAGACTGGAAAAGAGAGAGGAGATTAAGAAGGAAAGGATGGTCGACATGATCTCGAAGTATCTCAGGATCTGTGTTGGTAACTACTCGTAGGAGAATATCATAAACAACTTGGAGGTGCGACCATGCTGGTGAAAAGGTAGAAATGAGGTCTTCATCATCAAGCAAATCTGGGGTGATGGAGGAGGGATTGGAAGGTGGAGGGAGTGGACGAAACAGGTTGGTCGATAGCATGGACATGAGGGGCGCCAAAATTTGATCACGTAGTGGTACTTTCTTCAACTTAACGACGGAGAGGAGTTGAGTGAGCTTCTGCCGCTTAAGATCTTGCTGTGAAGGAGATTCAACAGGATCGGTGAAGGTGAAGATCAAGGTACAGTAAGAGATAATAGAAAGAATTTCTTCGTTTTCAGAACTGGAGAAATGGATGGCAAGCTTACGTCTAGGTTCATCCTTGGAATCTAGATCAAATAGGTACTGAAGGGTGGCAGATTTTTTCTTTGGAGAGGCAGTTGGGGAGTCTCTTTGAGCAGCCATTTCACCCCTCCCTTTTCTTCCTATTTGCTTCTCCACTAACTCCTGCTAGGAGATTTTTTTTCAGGATGGTTTTTCTTATATTTCTCGTAGGTGCTGAAGAAAGAATGTCTAAATATTTTCTCTTTTATCTTTGTTGTTCGTTGGGTTGTGAAAGAAGGAACGAAAGGACAGCTGATGTTCTGTAGATAGGAAATATTGTAATATCCGACCCATAGTTAATGGGAGTATCGAGTTTTCGTAAAAATGAGACAGGAAAAGTGACAGTGCCTTTGAGGACCTTTCTTGTTTATGCTCCTCATCTGGATGATCGCCACGTGGGCTATTCCTGATTATTGTAAGTTGGTGACCAAAAAATTTCAGCTGCTTTCGACTCATAAGAGCATATTAGCAACGTACAGGACAAAGTCCTTAATAATTTTAAGTTCAGCATGCATGTGCCACGCCAACCAGCAGTCGAACATTTTGAATCAGAGGACCACCTCATCAAATGGTAGCTTGAAGAAAAAGCCTACCAAATGGGCTTTCCAGTCGACAGCTTTTAACAGGTCGCAAGCACAAACTCCTAGCACTTCATATTGCATTGATTCTGGGAAGAAGTTTGGATGATAAGGATAGGAGAAGAGGGGAAGCCCGACCATAGGTTGAACATAAGATGAGGTTCTACACTTCGGGTTGATCATGGAAAGCCAAACCATTTGGCAGCTTCAAATCTCAGCTTTTGCTTCTGAAAGCATCATAGTTTAATAGAAGTAGCAAAACCTGAAACTTTGTTTTTCTTTAAAGAAAATAATTTAACAAAGGCAAAAGCGACTCAATGGCCCCAAGTTTGAAGAAATGAGACCCATGGATCTCTCTTTCTCTTGGTGCATTTGAGGCAAGGCTGCACAACAATCCCGGCCATCACCCCAGCCAACAAGCTGACAACCATGACCTTGAAAGAAGCAAGAGCTAAAACCACAAAAATTAACAGGGTTGGAGGAATACACATCAATATTGCTCCAGCTGTACCGACAGGTAGTCTTATTAGGCCAGGAAGTCGCTGGATACTTCATCCTCAGTTTCACAAATGCTAAAAACTCCATACTCATATCCCAAAACAGTACAAGAAGTTCTCAGCAGCTACAATCTCTTGGAAGCTTAACCACGAGAGTAAAATTACACCCGATGCAGAGAACCAGATTCCAGTGAGAGGGGTTAAATAACGAGATCTCTTGCCAAAGAGAGAAGGAAGCATCCCACGCTCAATCATCCCCAGAAGTTGGAAGGAGTCACTGCTCATCTCAGGCACAAACATCCCCATGTTTGACAGGGCAGAAGCTGCTTGGAGTCCTGGACCCAACTTCTCACTCAAATAGTTTCCCAGAATTTGAGCAATATCTGAGAAATACCCATCAGATCACAGCTCACGATCAAGGGGAATGGTTCCGATGCCAATTAGAAGGGGGAAGAAGTACCCAGAAACAACCAATAGAAGAGCGTAAAAGAGAGCCTTTGGAAGGGTTTTACTCGGATTGTCCACCTCTCGAGCAAGAGTACTAATTGAGTCCGAGTACTAGTTCAGATTCCCGAAGAGCATATATTCATGTACAAACCCCTGTCAACACTCCCCAGATCAACCGCAACCCAGCAGGAAGGCTTCAAATTCGGAGCTGCGACAGTTCCCGTAAAAAAGAAAGGAAGAAGTGAAAACACTCCGAGCGGTATGGCAACCCAACCATGGTTAAAAACCCAATCATGACCCAAAGCTGATGCGACCCAAACAACATATCCACCATTCGCACGGAACAGAGTACCCATCTCTGCAGTTATCAAGGCTTCTGGAATGCTCCATATAAATGGAAAAAAAAAAGTCCCAGAAGAGCTAAAAGCGGACCGCCTGCCTTGACGCTGTCTTCAATGTCAAACGTAACACTTTCTACTTTTATTCCGTAAAAGCAGAGTACAAGATATAGCAAATGGACCCTTCTAAGTCACCGCAGGGGCTCCCGCTAGTGTATTTGAATTTTTTTTTTTTTTTTTCATTTTTTACATATATTTTTTTAATATTTTTAAATATTTTAAAAAAATTAAAAAAAAATCCCATCACTATTAAAAAACATTTTTTAATAAAAAAATAAAAAAAAAATAAAAAAAAATCCCAGCGAGAGCTCCAAGCGGGAGCTCCCATCGGGAAAACTAACATTTTCCTACAGCAAATACATGAAGCTATTTTAGGAAGTTATTTACGTCTGTATAACATCTAAGGCTAAAATCATGTTTGACCCTTAAGCGAAGGGATTCCTAAATCATAGCAGCTAATTACAAGACTCACACCTATATTACATGACTTGCGCCTATACTCCCTCTCAAGTTGGTGCGTAGATATCTCTAACACTCAACTTGTCAAGTGATTCATAGAAGCTTTTACTAGAAACTGTCTTAGTAAGAATGTATGCCAACTGATCTTCAGATTTAACAAAAGGAAACTGAATAACCTTCTCTTCCAGGTTCTGTTTAATGAAATGTCAATCCACCTCCACATGCTTGGTGCGATCGTGTTGAATTGGGTTATGAGATATGTCAATGGCAGCTTTGTTATCACAGAATAAATTTATCGCAGCACCCGGAGGAAAACCAACCTCTGTTAGCAGACTTCTAAGCCAAAGAAGTTCACACAATCCTTTTGCCATGCCTCGGAACTCAGTTTCAGCATTGGACAATGCCACTACCTTCTATTTTTTACTCCTCCATGTAACTAAATTCCCTCCCACGAATGTAAAGTAGCCTGAGGTAGACTTTCTATCCAAGATATTTCCTGTCCAATCCGCATCTGTGTACCCTTCAATATTCAGATGATCATTCTTAGAGAACATTAGTCCTTTTCCTGGTGATGACTTTAGATAGCGGAGGATTCGAATTACAGCACTCATATGGTCTTCACTCGGACTATGCATAAATTGGCTTACCACACTCACGGCGTAAGCAATGTCTGGACGAGTGTGGGATAAGTAGATAAGCTTCCCCACTTTTCTTTGATACCTCACCTTGTCGGCTGGTGTCTGGTCCGAGTATTCCCCAAGTTTATGGTTTTGCACAATCGGCGTATCCACGGGTCTACACTCTAGTAATCCCACTTCAGTCAATAAGTCTAGTATATATTTCTGTTGAGATAGAAATATGCCCCTTTTTGACCTCGCCACTTCTATTCCCAGAAAATATTTAAGTCCTCCCAAGTTCTTCATTTCAAATTCAGTAGATAACCGTTCTTGTAGTCTCAAGACCTCTTCGGCATCATCCCCCGTAATTATCATATCATCAACATAGACTATTAATGCTGTCACCTTGCCTTGTCTATGTTTCAGGAAGAGTGTATGGTCAGAGTTACTTTGGTGATAGCCATACTTCCTTATAGCTGAACTAAACCGGCCAAACCACGCTCGCGGTGACTGTTTTAGTCCATACAATGCCCTCTCCAATTTACAAACAATTTTGGTCTTAATAGAGCCTGCATATCCCGGTTGAATGTCCATGTACACCTCTTCTTCAATGTCGCCGTGAAGGAACGCATTCTTCACATCGAGTTGATGTAGTGGCCAGTCCAAATTTGCTGCAAGAGACAATAAGACTCTAATAGTATTCAATTTGGCTACTGGCGAGAAGGTTTCTGAATAATCTATGCCATACGTTTGAGTGAAACCCTTTGCCACAAGTCTCGCCTTGTATCGATCAATCAATCCATCAGCCTTGTATTTTATAGAGAACACCCATTTGCACCCCATTGTTTTTTTTCCCTTGGGTAATGGGACCAACTTTCAAGTATTATTTTTCTTTAAGGCTTCTAGTTCTTCTTGCATTGCTTGTGCCCACTTTGGATCAGATAATTCATCTTCAATGTTTCTGGGAATATGATAGGATGACAGTGTTTGAGTGAAGGTCTTGAGAGGCTTGGACAGACCCTGAGTAGAAACATAATTTGCAATTGGGTACTTGGACTTTCTTTCTTCCTCATCTGGAGAGTATCTAGTCGGTGGTTTCCCACAATTGTGTCTAGAAGGCAACACATAACCAGAAGGAGTATCAAGAGTATTAGCATGTAACGGTGTAGGGGTGGTACGTACCTCAGGGACGTTCTCAGGAAGAGTGAGATCTTCGGGTACTGAGAAGTGAGGGGACTGAGGAGACTCTATATCTACCGATTCTCCATTTTCGACCTCTTCATTTCCTTCATTTTCTGGTTCTTCATTTACCAATTCTGCATCATGTTCATTTTCAGCCTCTTCATGTCTTGGTTCCTCATTTAATACTGCACATTCTGCATGTTCATTTTCTGGTGGTGATGCATCGTGCAGTTCAACCCCTCTGTTCTCAGTTCTATACTCACCCGCAGGAGCCATCCACCAATTTGGCTCTTCTCCATGAGTCTCCCTCTGAAGGGAAGAATTGGGTACCAGTGAAGAATAAAAATTCTCGGACTCAAGGAAAGTGACATCCATGGTGATATACGTCCGGTTGGTAGTGGGATCATAGCACCGGAAGCCTTTTTATGTGAACCATATCCCAAAAATAAGCATCTAACAGCACAAGGGTCCAATTTGGTACGTTGATTCTTGTGGAGGTGAACAAAGGCAACACAGCCGAAAATTCTAGGAGGAAGCATCAATATGGAAGGGAGGGAGATATGAGTAGAGAGAACCTGTAAGGGAGTTTTAAAGTGTAGAATCTTAGAAGGTATACGGTTGATTAAGTAAACGGCTGTAGCCACAGCATCTCCCCAATGGCAAGTCGGCACCATTGCTCCAAGGAGTAAAGCGCGGGAAGTTTCCAGAATGTGTTTATTTTTCCTCTCGGCGACATCATTTTGTTGTGGTGTCTGGGAGCATGAGATTTCATGGAGGAGACCATGTTGTTGGAAGTAGGCCTGAAATTTTTGGTTGATGAATTCGCCACCATTATCGGAACGAAGAATTTTTATCTTGGAAGAGAATTGAGTCTGAATCATGGCATGAAATGCTTGAAAAATAGTGAAAACTTCAGCTTTGGTTTTCAACTGATAAAGCCATGTCATCTTAGTGCAATCGTCAACAAAAATTACAAACTAACGGTAACTAGCAGCAGTAGTTATCGGAGATGGTTCCCATACATCCGAGTGTATCAAGGCAAAAAGGGCATTAGTTTTATTCAAGCTAATTGGGTAAGAAACACGTTGGCTTTTAACCTTGATACATGTATCACATTTAAAATCTATAGGCTGCAAACTGGAAAATAAGTCTGGGAGTAGGTGCCGGAGGTAGCCAAAGGAGGGGTGCCCCAAGCGCCTATGCCAAAGCCAAATTTGCCGTTCTTGATTACTGGGTTGATGGTGCGTGTGATATGCTCGGCCTGGGTCGAAGTCATCCAAGTAATACAGTCCCCCCCTCTTAGTACCACGCCCAATAATCTCCTTGCTGAGAACATCCTGGAGAAGACAAAAAGTAGAGTATATCAGTACTACACAATTAAGTTCTTCAGTAACTTGACTCACATATATCAGCTTATTAGAGAGAGATGGAACAAGAAGTGTGTGAGCTAAAGAGAGATAAGGGGATAGAGGCACGGTTCCAGCCCCCGTGACTGGATAAGTTGCCCCATTGGCATTGGCAATGCAGGTCCTCTTTGGCACAGTTGTGTTAGAGAAGTCATTCAGATCAAATGTCATATGGTCCGTCGCCCCGGAGTCAATAATCCAGTCATCATCATTTCGAGCAGTCGAGGTACAAAAAGCTTGACCATAATTACCTTGATCCGGGCTTGGAGTGGAATGTTCGGCTACAGGAATAAGGGATAAGTGAGAATCAGCAGTAGCCACTGCTGCTCGACCTGGGACATTTTCAATTGCAAGAGTATCACGTTTCTTGCGTGCTTGTAATTCATGCCACCAATCCGGGTAGCCATGTAGTTTGAAACAGGTGTCCCTAGTATGTTTTGTACTCCCACAGTGAGTTCACTTATTTCCATCGAAATGACCCTTAGATCGTGAGTATGATCTAGACTTTAGCAAAGGTTGGGCCTGACCAGATTTCACGCATTTGATGGCCATAACAGCACCACTAGCCACTGCCTTTGCTCCCGAGACCATCACTGATTGGCGGAGATCTTCCCTTCGGACGTGAGCATACGCCTGCTCAATGGAAGGGAAAGGTTTCGTGTGTAGAACATCACTTCGAACATGATCCAGGCGATCATCTAGTCCATCAAGGAAGGTGTACACTCGCTCCTCCTGTAGAATTGAGTTGTAGCTCTGGATGTCTTTTGCACATTCCATGGGGTTCAGACGACGAAAGTCGATTTCTCGCCACACACCTTGTAAATTGTTATAGTATTTTTCTATAGATCCACCTGCTTGTTTCATGCGAGATATACGACGTTTGAGATCGTATACTTGCGAGGTGTCAGTTCCATAAAAAAAATGTTATGGCAGCAGTATCCCATACCTGCTTAGCCGTTGGGTAGCGAATAAAATTCACAACCAAGGAGTAGTCCATAGAGTTGACCAACCATCTTTTCACCATGGCATTCTCAGTGCGCCACCTACGAAAGGAGGAGTCAGTTTCTGGTGGTGGGGGGTAGTCTCCATTGATATATCCCAGTTTGTCTTTTCTAGAGATGTACATCTCAACAACTTGGGACCATAAACCATAGTTAGAACCATCCAACTTTATGCTGATTGGAATCAGCGGGGAATCAGCCGTGGGTAATGAGGAGGTTTGAGCCCTTGTCAAGACCTATGTCATTTTTTATGTCAGATTATCGAGGATAGTTTCAGTAGAATTAGCCATGGATGTCGAGCAAGAATTTGGACCCCTGCCTGTTCAAGAAGCAAGGAACCCAAGATCATGCTCTGATACCATGTCAAACGTAACACTTTCTACTTTTATTCCGTAAAAGCAGAGTACAAGATATAGCAAATATATGAAGCTATTTTAGGAAGCTATTTACGTCTGTACAACATCTAAAATCATGTTTGACCCTTAAGCGAAGGGATTCTTAATTCATAGCAGCTAATTACAAGACTCACGCCTACATTAGATGACTCACGCCTACATTCAACACCAAAAGGGCCGCCAGAGACCTCGGAGAAGATTAGGAAAACAAGAGGTATAATTGAAACCTTTTGAAAATTATTCAACTTGGGAGATGATCCTTCACCCAAACGGCGGTATTATGCTCCATCCTAGAAGTTTGCTAGCTTAATGAATTTTTCTGTGTATGCATAACTTCAAATATTTAAGAGTCTCTTGACGACAATAGTTTTGAAAGCTCACTCATCAAGTAAAATACAAGTAATGGCTCGCTCTGTATCTTGTTTATGCTTACAACTTACAAGGTTCTACTCAAGCGAGGTGCTCGTGAACAGCTCAGACTTCGCTAATGAAGTCATTAAACCACTTAAATGAACCGAGCTCAACATTAATACCAATTTGGATCATTCAACAGGCAATCTTGAACAAGGCCAACCTAAAAAAAAAAGAGTGCTGCATATTAGTTATAAATGAATTCGCATTTCCTGAGCTCTGTGCGTGCGCTATTAGTTATAAACTTATATGCTTCTTATACTTGCTTCATCGCTCATACAAAAAGACTGTTAAAAAAAAAAAAAAAACAAGAACAAGAAAAGAGAACAACTTGGCAAATCTTTACAATAAGACGAAGGATGAAGCAATCACGCTGCAGGAGTTTATCGATGAATCCTGAAGGTACTAGCAAGTGATGGGGGTTTCATCCATATACCAGAAAACAAAAGTCGTAGCAGAGATAATGATAACAGTGAAACTTACGGAGATATTACCTCTTGTTAGTAATTAATAATCCCAGATTCAGACAAACCCATAAGGCCATAGCGATCGATTTGATTCAATTGTAATGCATTAAAAGAAGAAGAAGATAATACGAGCACATAAAACATGAGCGAGGGCTGGGAAAAGCTGCAGCGGTTGGGTAGCGATGTGTCACGACATTTACAGAGGTGGCTGGATCAGCGGGCTGCCACGCGTCATATTAGGATTTAGAAATATTTTAGTCAAAGAAAAAACTCATAAAAAGATTTTAGCATCCCTTACCTTTCTAGTAATATAATTGATAATCCTTACCGTTCAGTTATTTTTTTCCTTTCTATTATTTGAATCTAGATTATAAATTTTAGAATATGAAGTTCTTATATAATTTTAAAATAAATAAATTCAATCAATCAACATAATTATGTATATTAATTCAAAATAAATTTAATTTTATAAAAATTAAACCAAAGAGTAAGAGAATGTTAATTTAATTTATTTTTAATTAAATTACATGATTACGTCAGTTAATTGAATTTATTTTCTTCTAGATTATACAAGAATATCATATTTTGAAATTTTTAATTCAAATTTAAAGAGAAAAAGAAAAAAAAATAGCTAAATAATAAAATAATAATAAAAGAAGTGTAAGTGTCATTACTCTTTCTGGTATGGTGCTGCTGTTTAGTACATTAATTTGTCCCCTCAAGTGTATTCTTAGTACATTTTGAATTTTTTTATATTTATTTTAAATGTTAAAAATATACAATTTATTAGTGATAATTTTTTTAAATATCTAAAAATAAATAAATACATTATCGACACATTTGAGGAGGCAAATTGAAGGAACAACTTAGATTTTTTTTTCTAGTATATTGCTTTCTTTCGTAAGACGATTGTGAATGAGAGGTAGATCGCTTGAGTTTTAATTTCTTGTTACTTTAATTAATAATTAGAAAATATAAAAGAAAATATACATACAAATGCACTGACGATAATTTAAATGGTACGTTTGGGAGAGTATAATTTAAATGATAAGAATACTTTTTTTTTTAAGATAACCCAAATTTATAAAACTTACCCCCTAAAATTACGTCTGGCGTTGGTTTTTTGAAAAAAATGCTGACAGCCGCTTAATTCCTGTTGTTAGATAAAAACATTTTTTTAATAGAACTTTGTTACTCTCTACGCACACTATATACTATATTTTTTTATTATTTATAAAAAAATTTTATTCTTTTTAAAATAATTAAATTTTTATACCCATTATTCATACATCATATATTTAATAAATAAATAAATAAAAATAATAGGTAGTATGCAATAATGAATGAAAAATTATACTCATCATCTTCATATTATATATCACATATAATTTTTTTAATTTTAAATTTTTTTTCTTATTAAGTAAGTGGTATATAGATTATGAATAGAATAATTTAATTAGTTTAAAAATAATAAAATCAAAAAAATTAAAAAATATAAAAAATATAAAAATAAGCGTAACGTATGTTATGTAAGTAATAAAACTCAAGATAATAGAATTGTTTTTTCTAATAACCCAAAAACTATAATAAGAAAAAGAAAGTAGAAACACACTCCAAGTCGTAGACTCATAGTAGCTAAGGAACTCACGCGCTCAATTCTTCCGCTAAGGAGAAGACAAGTGTAGTCTCCATATTGCACCCCAGTAATCACATATACCACGCGCTTTAAAAGGCGTGGACCCACGCAGCACACAACCCATTGCCTCTCCCTCCCGAGATGACTCCCGCTTCCAAAACTCTCTTCTAAACCCGGAAAACACACACAGCCGTGGGTTCAAAAATACACTCCTATCCGTCGGCTCTGTCTCTATCTCAAAATCTCTTCGAAATTCGTATCTAAAACAAAACCGAAAACGACGAGTAGAAGAAAAAGGAATACCCATTGAGATACAAACCATGGAAACGCCTACAATCAAGCACCCAAATCTGAACCAAACGGCAAAAGTACTTGATTTGCCTTTGAAATCCCACACCAACTCACACTCTCATTCTCCGAGCTTTCTCCAGCACAACGGCTTCAACTCCTCCGAGCTCCCAATCTCCGACATAGAGATGATAGCCATACAGTCCATGGAGTACACGAGTCTCAAGGACCTGTTGCCGCTGTCGAGCTTGTCACCGACAAACAACTCGAGCTGGTACGACGAGATCCCGATCAAGAATCCGCTGGTCAAGCACGCGGCTCTGGCTTATCTCCAGCCTATGTCGACGCCTCGGGAGGCAGGGGACAAGGGCTTCTTCGGGAGGCTCAGGGAGCAATATTGCTCTTGCGAGGGCGGTTGCTTATGGTGGCTCGGCTACGTCGTTTCGATAATTAAGGAAGCTTTTCGTGAGAGAAGAGAGATTCTGTATTATGCTGATGATGAAGGGGAAGAAGACGAGGATGATGATGACGATGATGAGAAGGTTGACTGAGACAGAGAGACAGAGAGTGCAGAGATGCTTTTTTGCAACCATGGAGGTTTGACCGGTAGATAAGAATTAGGAATTTCTTCAATTTGTGAATAGATTTTCTTTCTCTTTTTTTAATAACAATAAAATAATTAATATTTTTATATAATTTCTCTTATACTTTTTGCCTTTTGGGCGGTTGATTTATGTTTGTCATACAGGATTAGAGATTGTGTCCAAACAATTAAAATATATGGAACTCTATGGATTCGTGGCGGAGAGTTGAATTTTTTTGCTATATTATATGGCCCTTTTTTTCAATTTTTTTGTTTAATCATATGATTATCGTTTCTCGAAAGTTTGTTCAGCGGCTAAGGCTACGTTAAGTGAGCTGAATTTTTTATAAATAATAATGAGTTGAGCATGTAAAATAAGTTATGTGAAATTTATTTAAAATGAATTCAGATGTATTTAAATATTAAGATGTGTTTATTATTATTTATGAGAAATTGAAAAAGATTGTAGGTTCACGTATAAAGATGTGTTGAATTGAAAAAAATTTATGGATCTCACGCGTAAGGAAGTTTTGAATTGAGATAAATTTAATAATTTGAGAGTTGAATATTTAAATGTTAGATTCAATTTAAAATTAAACTAAATTGAATTGATCTCAACTGAATCCTATATAGCCTAACACATCTAATGATTTTTTTATTATTATATTGAAAGAAGAATAAGATAAGTTCAAAATCAGTTTGTTCTTTTGGAGAAAAAAAAAAAAAGCTGCATCTTGACACTTGAATGAATTTTTGCACGTTCAACTTTCAAGTGTTGTTAACGATTGCAAAGTCAATTTGATAGGACTACATCAATGATGATAATCCATAAAAATTTTATTATTGGTTGAGATAAGAACATAGCAAGCATTACTGTTCTCTTTTCAAATAGTATCATCCAAGGCATAAACTAGGATCCCCATCTTAATTGCAAGCATAGTTATAAGGATTGTTTTTAATCATATATCTAATTCCCAAAATTTGATTATGTTTGGGAGTTAATTACTAACAAAAATATTAGGTTTCGATGAATTTTATAAATTTTTTGCTTTCAAACATAATTTCCACCGGTAAGGAAGCATGCGATTTAGGACATTCTATTCTACTCTCACCTTAAAGTCATCTGTGGAATCTGGATAGGCCCCGTCATCCATGAATACGACATTTCTTCACCACTTCCCCCATTTTTAGTGTCTTTCCGACGCCCCCTCGAGCGCGTGAATACAAGTTGAGTCAGTGACCAGTATTACTGTGACCGCACGTTACGAGGGGATTCAGGGGAACGTTCGTGTTAAACTTACCTGCTCTGAAAGTCAAATTCACACATATTTTTTCTGAAATTCCACTGCATTTCTTGTGCTCTAAGATTTAAGTTTAATCACGCTCACGCATACAAAATTTCTTTGTCACGCCTTGATTGACTCCCCCCCCATTTGTTTAGTGACCTGATGCTAGCTTTCACACCTAGGCTCAGAGTGACAAGAATTATATGACTCATCTGGTTCTTAAATAAAACACCAAAGGAAAAGGAAAAATAAAGACTCCAGACCTCTTTTTTATCCTTAAGTTGCATATTTCGATTTATGAACTTCGAATAAATTCAGCAATTATATTCTCCATAACTAAAATGTATAACTATTTCAAGTAATATATACATTGACTGGTGGAAAAGAAAATATACATTGTCAGCTAGAACTTCTGTCTCATTATGCTATTACAACACATCTATGGACTCTAACTGGTCATGTATCTCTAGTTTCCCAGTTTTTTCAGAAACTGCAGTCGCCACTCATTTAAGGGGGAAACACAAAACTGCAGTCACCAATAATCCTTACACGAGCAATGCCCATCTCTGAAGTGGTGAAAGACCTTAGAGTCCCCCACAATTATTTCTCTCCTAGTAAACTCTGAAATCTTCTTTGCAGCACTGTGGCAAGCTTCACATATTCTAGTGTTCTTTCTTACAAGAACAGGGCTTCCCAACTTAGTAGATATCAAGCCAAAAGCAATAGCCAGTCTTACGCTGTGTTTCTGTGATGAGTTTGCTCTTCTCTTTCCCAATTCTGATGGTCTGAACTTGCTAACACTGTGAACATAAATGTCTTCTCCTATCTTCCTCGTGATTGTATCTAATACGTCATAAATCATGTTTGTTTCAGCATGGGACTTGTCTTCGTTGATGAATCTGCAAGTTTTACCATTGTTTTCGACCACACTGCATGCCTTCGTCCTCTCCAAACCTTCTTTTATCATATGAATTTTAATTCTCTCTACATCTCCCCACCTTCCAGCTTCAGCATACATATTAGAAAGCAAGACATAGCATCCAGTATTATCATGCTCTAGGGATAGTATATGCTTAGCAGCAAGTTCAGCTAATTCTATGTTTCCATTGTTTCTGCTTGCAGTCAGCAATGATCCCCATATCCTGGCTGTGGGGGCCAAAGGAATTTCTGCAATGAATCTCTTGGCTAGCTCAAGATTGCTGGTGCGGCCAATAAGATCAATCATACAGCCATAATGCTCTATTCCAGGATCGATATTGTAGTCCCTCTTCATCGAATTATAGTATTCCCACCCTTCATCAACCATACCAGAAATGCTACAAGATGATAGCAGGGAAACAAAGGTGCTTTCATTGGGTTTGAAGCCATTCTCCTTCATCTTAGAGAACAACTGAACAGAAAATTTCCCAAACCCATGAATGGCATGTGCCATAATGACCGTATTCCATGAAACCACATCCTTATACAACATGCGATCAAAAACTTCTCTTGCAGTCCCTAAATCCCCACATTTAGCATACATGTAAACAATTGAATTCAAGATGAAGGTATTGGTACCAAGCTCTGATTTAATGATAAAATCATGGATTTGCTTCCCTTCTCTCAATGAGGCTAATTCAGAAAAGGTTGGTAGAATGCTTGCAAATGTAAATGCATCTAATTTAAAAGGCTGGTTCCAAATACCTCGAAATAGACCCAAGGCCTCATTGTTCCAACCATTCTGTACATAAGCAGCGAGCATGGCATTCCATGATATAAGGTTACTTCCAGTCATCTGACCAAATACACGTTCTGCCAGATTCAACGCTCCGCATTCTCCATACATGACAACTAAAGCGGTTTCCAAGACTGAATGAGGAAGAAGACCTTTTCTAAGGGCATAGCCATGGACAGATTTACCCTGTAACTGTGCACAAGAGGGGAGCACATTTATCATTGTGATTACATCAGGATTCAAGCCATCGGCATCTTGCAGCCCTTTCAAGCAAGAAAATGAATCAAAAGGACAAAAATTTCGTGCATAGCCTCCTATCATTGCATTCCAAGCCACAATGTTTCTCGGAGAAATCCTGTCAAACAACCTCTCTGCATAATCCATCCTACCACATTTGCCATACATGTCAATAAGTGATGTCTGAACCATGTAATCCAATTCAAAACCACACCTGAGCACTCGGCAGTGAATTTCCTTCCCACTTTGAAGACAACAATCAAGAGAACAAGCACCAAGTGCGCTGATCATGCTAATTCTGTCAGGTTTCATTCCAAGTGCCTGCATTTCAAAGAAACAAACCAATGAGCTCCAACCATTCCCAACAGCAACATATCCGCTAATCATAGAGTTCCAAGATACCAAGTCTCTAACTGGCATTTCACCAAACACCCTCTCTGCAAGCTCAATATATCCCATCTTCGCAAACATACTAATAAGTGAATTACAAACGTAAACATCCAAATCCATCCCGATCTTAATGATATTTGCGTGAACTTTCTGCCCTTCCATCAAGGACAACAATCCTGTACACGCCTTGATAACAAACGGATAAGTGAAATTATCAGCTCGAACACCTTCATATCCCATTCTACAATAAACATTAATTGCCTCTCTAAAAAAACCATTATTGGTGAACCCTTTAATCATAACATTCCAGATATACGTATCGAGATGGTTCATTTTCTCAAACAGGTAGAGAGCATGTTCAATATACCCAGCGTCAACGAAATGAGAAAGAGCCCGTGTGAGCGAAAGAGTGCGTGGTTCAACCAAACCCTTTACATTATTCGATCGATTCCTATCAAACGAAGCTGTTTTGGAGATTTTTGGGTTGTTTACAAGCCCGGGTTTCCAGTTTGTTTTCATCGTTTCGACTTGTTTACGCGAAACATCTTCGGGTGCGTTGGAGTTGTAGAAGTGGGCATGAGCAAGCGTTATTGCCATTGTCAGCTTGGGGGGGGTGTCGGGGTCGCTTTGAACTTTAAGTTCAGGATAAGTAGCCGTTGAAAACCAAGGATTTTTGCTTCTCTACAAGAATGACAATTTGATACAGTCCATGACGTCGTCGTCTCTGCGCGTTTTATTTTTCTTGGCCGGTGTTTTGAGCGTTCTAAACTTCTAAGCTTTTACGTCCATTAAAATATAATATGCTATATATCAAATTCTCGTCTTATTTTGATCCTATTAAATAATATATGATATATTTATTATTATTAGATAATAAAAAAATATATAATAATTAATCATTTAATAATGATAAATATGCCATATAAATAAGATGATAGTATAATGTATAAAATTTTTCATATTTAATAATGTATTTTAAATATATATTTTTTTTTTTCTTGACTAAGATATATAAATAATTATCAAAGTAATCTCGAATTAAATGCGTGTGGCATTCACATCTAATTTCAAAGATGTCATATAATTTAATGATACGATCTTTTGTGTTTGATAAGAGCATCATGTGTTCATAATATATAATCTTAGTTTTAAAACTCAAGATATTTGACATCTTTCTCTTAGAACGAGATATCAATTCCAATGAGGGTTTCATTAGATATCATACAATTATAATTCTTCTTTTTATCTATCCAGTTCTTTCACTACAACGAACCCCAATTAGATTCGTGCATGATATATTTTTTAGTTATTGATAAAGGTGTAATCGATCCAGTCCAGTCTGGTTCAGTTATAGATATATTTTAGAATCGAACTGATATACACCGATTTTGAAATTTGAAGAATCGATACGACGATACCTTACCAATTACACTCCTAAACCGATGCTTCTGATTTTGTCGATTCCGATCCAGTTTAATCTAGTTTTTCTGGTTTTATTATAGTATTAGTGAATTATATAATTAGTATAACTATACTATAGTGATATATAGTGGATTATATAGGGATATATTATTAGTATAACTACTAATACTATAGTGATTTATATAGTTATTTATATATAGTGGATTACTAATAGTATTAATATTAGTATTAGTATTAGTATTAGTATTAGTATATATATAATAGTATCATATAGTGATATAGTATATGATTATGTATGTTAGTGATAATATGTTAGTGTCTAACTTATTTATATTTGATTATATATTTTAGTGATAATATACTTGGTTACATATATGTTAGTGATAATATATATGATGGTTACATACACTTTTTATATGAGTGTATAAGATCAAATGTATAGAAATGTGTCTATCAAAAATTATATATATTATAATTTATTATACTATAAAATGTATTTATCCTTAATATATGTATAGTTTATATTAATAACATATGATCAAATGTTCATATTTAAGATTAAAATTTTATGTTATAAAATTAAAATTTTTAATGATAATGTGATATCAAATGTTATATTAAGATTTATAAGATTAATTTTATATTATTAGATTATTATTATACATGAATAATAGGATTTTAAAATTTAATGTTATATTAATTAGCAATTTAGTATATAATACAAAATTTTTTTATATATAATTATATATATTATATATATAAATTATAAATAAAAGTTATATATAATATAAAAATCAAATAAAAATATTTCATATAATATAAAAAATTAATATATATATATATATATGAACTGGTCCCGGTCCGCTGTTAAAAAAAAAAAAAAATCAGAATCAGACCGATTTAAACCAATTCAAAAAAAAAAAAAAAATCGATACCAAATCAAACTGGTTTTAAACTGGACCAAATTCACCGATTCATCAAGTTTTTTTTCTTCACTCCTATTATTGGAAAAGCCCAAGTACTCTATTTCGGATCCATGAAATGGCTCTCACAGATTTTTTTTCCTTTTAAAAGATACATGAGCGAAACAATCAATCTATTGATATTGGAAAAATCAAAATATTCTTTCAATGTAACATTTATGGGTCCAATGAAATTCATAGGTATAGAAAGAGGTCTTGTCAAATAGAATATTATAAATTATTAAAAATATATTTAGAAGAATATGATTAAATTAATTATATAATTAAAAAGGTAATAATTAAGAAATAGCAAAATTGTCATGATATTATTCTAGTTCATTCATAGTATGGTATAAAATGGATTTAGACTAGAATTATTATTTGAATTCTAGTCTATAGAGTGAAAAGAGATAAATACATGGTGCTATGGTCAATAACTGGATAAATATTTTAGCCGTAAAGAGATTTTATAAAAGTAAATTCATAAATTGACGTGATTTGATATGGTATTTCAAATATTAAAATTAATTTTATTGTAAAATAAATTTAACATATAATATAAAATCACATTTGTTAGGGGGTAAAATTCCCCTGGCCCATTTGGCATCCCAGACCTAATCTAAAGGGTCATCATTAGGAAGAGACAATGAGTGGACAAGAAAAAACAAGTGTAAATGGAAAGAAGGAATGTGACAAAAAATAGAGAAAAATGAGAAAGAAAATAAAACAATTCATACACGTAAGGGAGAAGTGAGATAAATATGTCATTTTTCACTACTCCCAAAGGACACTATAAAAGAGGGATCAAATCAGATGAAAGGTGGACTTCTGCCATACGACTAATCGACTATTACGAGAACACAAAAGTTATCTTCAATCTTAGAATAAGAACTCCAAAATATCATATTCTCTAAAAAATAGGTATCCAACTTCTATTGTATAAAGAGAAAGAAGAGACCATGAGAGACGGTAAAATATCTATATTATAGTAAATTTACCTTCCAAACGACTCGTGGACGTAGCTAGGCCCTGTGCCGAACCACGTAAATATGTGTGTCTCAATCTCTATTTATATTTTCTATATCTATTTTTTATATATTCACTGTTATGGATGTACGTACGATACCATACCATCGCTTTAGACTGCCATCATGGGTTTCGAACCGCTTCATCTAGTCTTGGATTGTCTCATTGGACCACAAATGACTTTTTCTTCCGTTTTGGCCTGTTGTACGATTTTTTGATATTAACAATATTAATTTATGAATTTTTTTTTTTATAGATAATTTTTTAATGACTGTAACCTTGTCAAATAATTGTACTTGCTCGCGATGAGCACTCAACTTTTTGGCATGAGCTTGTGCTAGCTTGCTCATGTCTAGCAGTCTGGCTTCCCATTTATTAGAGAGATTAATAACCTCACGTTCAATTTCTAGTTATAAGTTATATGACAGTTTCTGTTAGTTCAGATACTAACCAACTTTTAATTAGCTTAAGTACAGTTGCAAATTTGTAAAATAGACTTGCCGACTAATCGTTTATATAAATACAATCATCCTGTACAGATCATTTTTCAATAAATGAGATTTCTTTTGTGCAACATATATATGTATGGAAAATACTTCAGCACCCGATAAGACATTCCGATGATGGGCCTCGATAAAAAAGTTTATTTTTTTAAATTTTTTTATTTAATGATTAAAAAAGTATTTTTAATAATATTGTGATTTTTTTTTAATCTTAAAAGAGATTAAAAAAATATATATAAAAAAAATAACAAATGCACTAATCGGGAGAATCTCTTGAGAGCCATCATCGATGGCTAGTACTGGCTAGTGCTACCCTATATGTATATAATATGTGTTTTTAAATTATTTTATTATCAAGTCGGAAGTACATAATAATAATAATATATACACCTTAATGATAAAAATTAATTTATAAAATTTAAAATTTATCTTTAAAATTTAATTATATATACTCTCTTGATTTTCTTGGTCATAGTTTGTCTGTTAAAATTTACCGAGAAAATTAAGGACTACGAATCCAATTTTTTTGGAAAAATTTTATTAATCATTTTACATAAATTTTTTTTATTATAAAAAATATGGTATATAAATAATAAGTAAAAGAATTTAATTAGTTTAAAGAGAATAAAATTTAAAAATAAAAATAAAAAAGTATAGTATGTAATACGGAGAGATGATAAACAATAAAACTCATCTTTTTCACTTTTTTCCTCCCTCTCTTAGCGATGATCTCATATCTGCTAGTCTCACGCAAACACGTGCGCAAGCCCATTTACGTGGAAAGGAAACAAAAAAGGCAGTAGCAAAAGACCCACATAACGTGGATATATATGCAACCTTCATTTCTCAAATCATGGAGTATTTCTGTATTTCTTATATATAGGGTGTAGAAGTAGTACTAAGTTTTGCTGCGCGCAAAGAAGGGCCGAAGAGATGGATTTAACAGGTTTGAGCCACCTCTTTGTAACGGTTTTCCTCTCAGGCTTTGCTAGCTTCACGGTGGTTCCATCCATCACCGATGTCACCATGTTGGCTCTTTGCCCTGGTCAAGATGAGTGCTCCCTCGCAATCTACCTCACTGGTTGCCAACAGGCGGTATGTTTGTGATATAATTTGTTGCCCTTCCTTTCCCTTTCTTCGTGGCTCTTAATTTCATGTTCCTCTGCATGCATGCTCTTCATTTCTTCTGCAAGATGGTTCCAAAATCCAAATTTTAGTGTACGTTTGAACTTTTTCCCACACAAAAGTCTGCATCTTAACAGAAACTCCTGCCAGTTTTGAAGGGGGGAAGGGGATACTAACTCAGGAACTTACTAAGCACGCTCAGATTTCATGTTTTGCATGCATGTTTAAGAAACTGAGGCAACTCTACAAACAGAAAGCCGATGATCTTTACTACAACTAAATAATATTAATAGAGAGTAATAGTTTCATTATTTTCCGTTTTATTTAATTATTTTTCATTTAATAATTAAGTTCATAGATAAAACTTACATGGTTTCAAATTAAAGGCGTATGTAGATTCGCAGGATGATGGAATAAGGTTTAAATGTGCGCACGTGGACGTATAGGCCAGTAACTCGCAAGGTCCTGATCAATTATGTCTGTATTCGATCCCTACCTAAATTTCAAACCTACCATGTTGGCTATTCTTAGCCATCTAAATTTTATGATCCATTTCTCGGGACTTTTCCTCCAGATCTCGGAATAGTTAAGTAGATCTGGCCGGATATCGAATGCTGGGGGCAACGACATGTTTGTTCTATGGCGCCGAATTAACGTGCATGCTCATGCTTTGGCTGCAACTGCTACACATAGATGCTTTATTTGCCAAACTAACGTCTCCGAGGTACTAGTATCTCGGATCCCCTTTTCCCTGACCCACAACGTCCAAAGATAGCTTGATTTGGTTTTTTCTGCACTGATCAGTTTCCAGTGGCCGGAAATAGGCTTAGATATGTATACTCAGATCACTCGGTGTTGCATTCCGACCGACCGGAGTTGGTGATTTGATTCCACAGAAAATAAGGGTGGGTTCTCAATAATATTGTTACAGGCCAGTACTTACGTACTAAAGAGATCAGACATAGAGGGGTGGGGGGGCAAGGGAATCTGCTTTCGGTGTCTCATGAAATAAGAACATGAGGTGGGCTATTTTCTTTTTCTAGTGTACCACTTTATTACATGACAACGAGACGTGGACTCACCTTTCCGTAACCGGTATTCCTTAATAAGCTGAAACAAGAAAAAAAAAAAAAAAAAAGAACATTAAACACAAATTAATATATATTCACAGCTTATATACAAGTGATGATCAGACTTTGGATCATATAACATATTAATTAGAACTTAGGACGTTATTTAATTTAGAAGATTAATTTATAAAATTAGGCATAATATTATTGTCGGTAACATGTTGCATGCTATCTAGCTAGCTGTTGATTAATAATGTCTCGTAATATTATCAAAACGGTACGTAATCACGACAAGGCCGGGGAAAAACGTGTACTTTAATTAATCCTTTTGGTTATTGGATTTATTTATGTTTCAGGAAACTAATTGGAAATATTATAAACAGCTAGCTCGATTATATCGTTAATGTTATTGAATTTACAAGATGATTTCGGAAAAAATAATAAAAAAGCAGATCTTATATATAATCCATTTATAATGATGTTATATAAATATTGCAGATCATAGGATTGGGAGCAATGATAATTACACCCCTAATTGGGAATCTATCTGACGTGTACGGCAGGAAAGAGTTGCTCACCCTCCCCATGACTCTCTCCATTCTTCCTCTAGGTGGGCATATATTGTTTCCATTCCCTAATAATATTGCTGATTCCTTAGTGCTTCCGTGGCCCCCATAAACGCACGCATGCTTGCTGCATGCTTTTTTTTGTATGCTTTTTAGTGCTTTCAAGGATGGTTGGGTCGCTTGATCTCGACGACTTTTGACACAAATATGATCTGTGTTCGCGCGAATGGTCATTTTCTGCTAGTCTATATGTATAGTCCTTTAAATATTTGAGTGGACAGTCAAATTAATTTAGATATATATTATCTGATCAGAGGTTTGAGTACAAGGTTAACAAGTAACAGTACGTTCCATTAATTGTGATAATGCTGCATGTGATATCTGTATATATTTGATTTGAAATTATAAGCCTTTCTAGCTACCTAGCTAGCTATATATCTGAGTCTTGTAAACACAGATTGCAATGATTTATTAATCCAACAAAGGTCGTTAACATTTATAATTGCTTTGATTTATTGTTTTCCGTTTCTTTCCTATAAGGCTTTCAAAATTCTTGATATAGATCGGCTATTACAGCAGCTTTGACGTGAAGTACTACTACATGCATGCATGATATATATATCGTCATGTTATAATTATTTAAGAGTGAAGAAAATAATTTTGCAGTGATAATGGCATATAGCAGGACGACCAGCTTCTTTTATGCCTACTTCTTCATAAGGACTCTCACTGCAATGGTCGGCGAAGGCAGCATCAATTGCCTTGCTCTTGCTTATGTGGTATTTACCCCCCCAAAGCCACACATGATCATAAATATATATATATATATAATATGTAGCTAGTTTATTTGCTTAATTTATATTGTACTTGTCCTAAGCGCCACTGTTCTGCAAAGCTGTTCCAGCTGCTGGATGGCACTTTGAGTTAGTCTCAGCTGGTACAAATAATGAGCTTAGATCACAGACGACAGAACGAAATGCGAGAAGGGTTAGAGAGTAGTGGGAAGATCAACGCATCCATATATATCGAAGCTTTCCATCATGCTTTTCTGGCCAGAAATTAAGCGACATCATACGATATACCAGATAAAATCTTGATCAGTTACATTAATGTGATCATGTGCTGATGTTTCTTTCTTCTGATCAGGCAGATAAAGTCCCAGATGGACAACGGGCATCAGCATTTGGAATTCTAGCCGGGGTTGGTTCAGCTGCATTTGTATGTGGAACCTTAGTGGCTCGTTTTCTCTCCACTGCTGCGACATTTCAGGTTGTCCCTAGCCGTACGTCTTGAACTTCTCCTTGGAATAATAATCAGTTCTTTACTTTGTATATAGCTAGCTTGTTAATTGTGATTTGTAACGATCAATTTTTTTTTATTCAGGTTGCTGCTGTCATGTCGATGATTGCAGCAGTTTACATGAGAGTTTTTCTCAAGGAAAGCATACCCAATGGGGATGGTTTAAGACAGCCAATGTTGAACGGAACACCTCATGGTGATTTAGAAAAGACCACAACACAGGCCTTCAAGAGGATTCCATCAATTGGGGATCTGATATGCCTGATGAAGAGCAGGTAACGATTTGCATTGGCATCACACACACACACACACTACGAGATCATCAGCTCCCTTGTTTAAGACTCTGGACTCTCCTACGCCGACTCCACCTATTGTATGCCCATTGTTGGTCTAAACATGATGACTATATTGTTTATTACGAAATATATATATATATATATTATATATTATCTAATTTTGTCCTAATTAATTTCTTACATTGTGTTAAATTGTGAAAACATCGTATTCATGCAGTACGACATTTTCACAAGCAACAGTGGTTTCATTCTTCAATGGTCTTGCAGAGGGTGGGATTATAGCTTCGTTACTGGTACAGTTCTTCTTTAGTATCGAAGTGCGACATTTATATTAATGACATGATCAGGGGCCAAAGGTTTTTGTTTATTTGATTGTCTATGGTACGCGCATGCATGCATGGTTACTGGCAGTTAGTGCATACAGCAGCAGATAAGGGCGTTAAAACTTTCAAACTGCAACCACCCTTGAGAAATCTGCCCTACGTTTTATAGTCTCAGGGTAGAATCTTATATATATATATATATATATATAGCTCTGGAACTAAGTCCCATTATACAGGATCGACAAAGACAACGCATGCAGTAGTACTTAATGTTCAATGGATAAGAGAAAACTTAGTTAAAAGATCAAATTAGATAACAAAAGTAGATATTAATTGTCTACACCATCAACTACTTTAACCGATCGAGAAGTTTATAATCTTACTATTATATCGCACACTCTACCTTTTTAGTAATGCAATCAAATTCTCTCATAAATACCGACATGGCAGCTTTCGATCCATGCAGTACTTCCTGAAGGCCCGTTTCCACTTCAATAAAAACCAGTATGCTGATCTCTTGCTAATTTTTGGAGTTGCAGGGACCATTTCACAGGTATGCTTTACATAACTCAATTTCTCTATGTTCTGCTATTCATTTACTACATTTCTATCCTTTTTTCTAACATTATTTCTTCCAAACTATTCATTTCTCTATTATTGCGTTTATCATATGTTTGCTCTTGAAAACTTGTGAATCCTGCAGCTGCTTTTCATGCCCATGTTGGCACCAGCCATTGGAGAGGAGAAGTTGCTTTCCATCGGTCTCTTCATGAGCTGTACAAACGTAAGGGCCTTGCTTCTCATTTTATCCACGCAACCATTTGTTTGTTTTTATCTGTGCGAGCGAGCTAGCTAGCGATATTAGTAACTGTTTATATATTAAGCATAGAAATGATGATGATGATGATGATTACCTGATTTAATGCAGATATTTTTTAACAGCATAGCATGGTCAGTTTGGGTAATCATTCTTCAACCAAGTCGTCTCCTTCTTGCCTAATAAAACATATCATATGTGCTAATATCATTCTAGCTTCCTTCAGATTATAATTTGATCATCTTCTTCTGAGTATCGATCTCTTCATTCATGCTCTGGCTCTCATAGAGTACATGTTCAAACTTCAACATATATATGCAGGTTCCTTATGCCGCTACTGTGTTTTCCATCTTTACTGTCTTTGTGCAACCAAGTGTATGTTCTTAACTTTTTATCTTGGTAAAAGCTACATTTCTTACGCTAGCGTTGAAGTCCTAAATTAAACGTTCATGAAATTTACTCCTACAGATACGCAGCATCGTTTCGAAACAAGTAGGGCCCACTGAGCAGGTATAGTTTCTACATAGTAGGAATGGAGTATCCAACATATATGTTACTTTGTTCAATATATATCCTCCCAAGCTCCACCAGCTTGTTCATCTTTTATTATTTTATTTTATTTTTTCTTCTTTTCATATAACTAATAGAAACAGTGAAATGCATGTCAGGGGAAGTCTCAAGGATGTATTTATGGCATAAGTTCCTTAGCCAACATTGTTTCTCCATTAATCTTTAGTCCTCTAACAGGTATATGGAAGATTGAATTGGAAAAAATAATTTATTATGCATAAGAATAATTCAAATTGAAAATTTCTCCTGCCATGGCATCCAGCATTGTTCCTGTCTGAAGAAGCACCGTTTCGTTTCCCTGGTTTCAGTATTATGTGCATTGGGTTTGCCACGGTAAGAGTCTTTTACTTTATGATAAAGCTGATGGAATAAAGTTATAGTACTTACATAAGAAATCACAATAGAAATATTGGTTATATTCCAGCAGAAAAGAACGATGGTCCATGCTGTTTAAACTGTATGCATGAAAAATTGGGTTACCGAAGAGGAAAAAAAAAAAACTGCATATGGAAAAGGAAAATATCAGCATGTCAGTGATGCCAAGTCCAACAACACGACTGGTCTTATTCTAATCTTCTCTAGGGCTAGGGCTAGGAGCATGTTTCATGTAACTATCCTGTCACAGTCACTGTATAATTTTATTCCATTGATCGGGATCGTGCTTCCTTTCAACTTCTTTTACCCTCAATTACAAAGCCTACACGACATGCATTACAGGCAGAGCTTTGATTTCATGAGCTTTTGGATAGAGCCCTTAAAAAGCTAGTACTAGTTTAGCAGCATTAGAGAAACTCACTTAAACAAAGTAGCTCTTGCTTTTCTATGCACTCAGTCACTTCAACAAGGTCAGCCTGTTGTATAACATGGGGGTGTAAGGTTGTTTCGTTTGTTTTTTGGCTGAGATCTGTACAGCGGTGTTTACTCTCTCTAAATGAGAGAGTTGCCATGATAATTTCTGTTTGATTAGAAATAGGGTGAAATGAAAAATCATTCATGATCTTCAGTACTCATTTATAATATAAAAAATAAAAGTCAGGATATTGTTGATTATTTATTTATTTTTTTCATCCCAAATCATTTTAATGTTTCAGTTTGTAAATTATCGTTTAAGGGAGCTTGACGAATCACATGCTGTCATGCAGATGATTGCCTTTATCCAGAGCATTATGATATGGGGAGTTCCTCCCAGTCACAAAACTGACAATAAGCAAACCACGGAGGCCTAGTTATGTATAGAATATAGATGATAATGTTATAGTACTCTAACATGAGGAGACTCTGATCTCTCTATAGCCATTTTGCTCTGGGAGCAGTCTTGTTCTTTACGAGCCCCCAGAACATACTTCAGATCAAGAGATAACAGGGATTGATTGTTATGCACTAAACTATATATTCAGAACAGCATACAACAATCTTGGAAGATATAATTAAGGGCATTCTATGATTAGGAGTGGGGGAGAACATGGCATATTAATGAACTCGTACAATTACTATGGGGTAGCCCATTAATGAATTTTCCCTATTGCTTATGCTGAAAATTGAATAGATTTTTTTTTTTTTTTTCCGGATGACGTTGATCATGATCTTCTTTCCTAGTCAAGTAAAACATGAACCATGACAGACATCATTGCATGCAGGAGTTGTCAAAAATGAACCCTTCGCAAGCAACTCTATGAGTGGTCGGTGGTCAGAACCATCAGAAAGAACCATTTAAAGCTCAGTACGCACCATCTAGAAATGGGATCCATGAGGATCATTCTTTCTATGCTCATTGAACACAATTGTTAAACACCTCACTATTAGGACTGGGCATACTAATTTGGTTAAACAGTTAAAGATCATAACATTCTGAATCTGACATCCACAGCAGCCCATCAACACTGAACTAGCGGTAACCGTTTCTCTTTTGACAGATTCACTCATATATCAATATTTAATGACTTAACACTTTGTCCATATATTGTACCAAAGAATTTTAATCCAGCCTATAGGTCACTCACTCCGTGACTTAAACCTGTGACGTGGTCCCTGCTCTGATACCAATTGTAATAAATCCAAGTGGAATGTAACAGAAAATGAGCAGGTAAATGGATAGAAACCAAAGAAAAATCTGGAATTCATGTCACGCATAACGATACAGCTCTCTTAGAGGAGCACCTTCAGGAAACAAGGAAAAGTTTAGTATGAATATTCTGATGCCCTCTAACAAACCTCGGCTGCGAAATATAACAAACTCCAGACCTATTCCACTACTTGCCCTCAGCCAATAGGAAAATAACAGTAAAATACTATTTTGTGCGTAAATAGAAATACAAATGATAAGATAAGTTTTGGGCCTGATGGAGCCCACTAAGTCGAAGGCCCAGAGGTCTGATCTTCCATAAGCCAGCATAACTCTTGTAGTCTTGTTCCTTCTTCTACTAAAGCCCAAAACTCCCTAAGGCCCAAGGCCCACGGCCCACGACCACACTTCACTTCACAACATGGCACCCACTTCACTTCTCTTCACATCTCATGTCTTCACACGAACTCTAGCCCCTTCTGCCATGCCGTGTGACAACGCCATCTACAAGTAATATAGAGCACTCGACACAATTGACTACAATGAAAATGCTTTCTACCCAATCAGACTCACTAATATATTCCCCCATGGCTTTCTTTGGGTATGGCTAAATTTAAGGCTTGAGTTTAGGGCCTTGTTTCTGCGCTTGTATCTCAGGGTTTACTTTCTCAGAGGAATGGAATTGTGAAGATATATGTGGATAGGACCATGCATTTCCAATCCCCACCCCAATTCTCCCCTTCCACTTACCTTATCTTTCCTTCGTGGTAGTTTTCACTTTGTCTACGGATTGCAATGGAGTAAAATATCTAAGCTGAAAAATGGGAGGAAAGCCAGTCTGGATCATTGGACTAGCCTGCACTTCCATGAAGAAAGATAGCTATAACCAAGAGAAAGATGAGAAACTCCCTTGGATAGGACCATGCATTTCCAATCCCCACCCCAATTCTCCCCTTCCACTTACCTTATCTTTCCCTCGTGGTAGTTTTCACTTTGTCCAAGGATTGCAATGGAGTAAAATATCTTAGCTGAAAAATGGGAGGAAAGCCAGTCTGGATCATTGAACTAGCCTGCTCTTCCGTGAAGAAAGATGGCTAAAACCAAGAGAAAGATGAGAAACTCTCTTCAAAAACTGAGTTGTGAATTGCTCAATTTTCATCCAGTGTCTTTTGGGTCAGAAAACAGCATTTGAAGAGAATCAAGTAGAAAACAATCGCCAGATGGCTATAACGAAGAGAAAGATAAGAAACTCTCTTCAAAAACTGAGTTGTGAATTGCTCAATTTTCATCCAGTGTCTCTTGGGTCAGAAAACAGCATTTTACCATCACAAAAATGGAATTGGTATTGGGTTCAGTGGCAAGCAACAAGACATTTACTTGGGCCATTAGGCCGCCAATTGGTTTTCCGGCTAACAGAAGAATTTAGAGCTGAACAATCGCCTGATGGGTTTGAACTTTGAAGGATGAATAAGAGAAAAGAATCAAGGTCTAAATAAATCCCCCATCCCCACCCAACCCCCCAACAAAAAAAGGAAATTCCATAAGCCAGTACATTCCTCAGCATGTACTGGGAAGATTGCAAGGGTCATCGTATTGGGAAATTGAAAAAAGGATAGGAGATGATGATAGCAATCTAGGATTGCGTAACATTTAATTCATCCCCAAAAAAAACAAAGAAACAAGAGAGTTACAAGGCGAATGCGCAATCCTTAATATAAATACATATATTATTAACCCCAGAATACAACCCAGCCATCAGATACTGAATTGGAAAAAATGAGTCTCTACAGAATAACCTCAAGAATATATATGCCAATCAAACTAAGATCCCACTAGACCGGTCAGAATATACATACTCTATAAATGGACCAACCAGCTCACTGGATAGGAAATATGTCATTATCGCCACTTTCCGTGTCCAGATATTTGAAGTTAACATTATCCCAGCCATGACCCCTATAATCAAAGCCTGGGCTGAGATAGCATTTCATGTCCTGAAACAGGTTCAAATTATCCACGAGCTTATGAAATGCGTTGCACCCACAACACTACAAAACAAAAATGAAGTATCCTTAGTCGTTAAAGTCACCTCAATAGCATTTATCAATGAGATAGGTACTCAAATTAATAAAGCATCAACAAGAATATATTATATAACCTTTCTGCTATTAATTACCTGCACAAATACAGTGCCATCAGTATAAGCATGGGGATTAATGGCCCGTGTTGTCCTCTGCCTACAAATGTTACAAGTAAAAGATACAAGCATTCTTCGGCGAGGTGATTTAGTGAACAGAGACCATGGGAAAGTGGAGACATTCTCGGTGCCCGTGCTACTCGCAATCCCAGCAGGAACTGAAGGACCTTCCATACCTGAACCAGTGGTCCAACCTCTCCCGGTAGCTGCGTTCAGCACTAATCCCATTGCCATATCCTATTAGGAAAAATATATATATATATATATATATATATATTGGTTTAGAGAAAAAGTAAATGAAAGAAGATTGGTTTCTGTGAAGCGTCAAGGAAACTAAAAAACACGATGGTTCTTCTAATTTTTTTTGTTTTAAATTACATTACCTAGGAGCTAAAAGATTAATTGATATCTTAACTACAACAAATTGGGTTCAGTCAGGAAATCGCGACAAAATAAAAGATCATTTCCTTATGTTTGGCTCAATTTTCTAAGGACCAAAACATAAATTAAAAAAAAAATCATTTTGCATGAGTGCGCGCGCGCGTGTGTGTGTGAGAGAGAGGGAGAGAGAGAGAGAGAGAACCTTTGAGAGAGGGGAAAGGGAGAGATGGCGATTACTGAGAATTGGAAAACTGTTGATGTCCTTGGAATTGGACTGAGGATTGTTTGATGCGATGTCCTTCGAATTGGACTGAGGACCGTTTGGCTCAGGATCGTTCCCTGGAATCAAAATATTATTAGTCCCATCTTAAGCAAAATATGAATTATTAGAAATGAAAGGGCCTAAGTCGGTTGCTGAGAAACAGTACGAAACCGAATAAGAAAATATGAAGCTCCCCAGACTCAATAATTTATCCAATCAAAGTTTCCGTTTTAGACGTTTTCTGAGGAGCCAAAAGGAGGCCGAGAAAAAAAGGAGAAAGAGAATAAGAAAAAAATGAGAAAAAAATAAGAATTACTACCTTTGGAGGCGAAAGGGAACTGAAATGACCTCGAAGGAGGAGTCCGTCTGGGAGAGAAATTGGAAAAAGGAGAAGACGAGGACATGAAAGTAACAGAGGAGGAGCTCATGAGGGTTTCCATGGAATCGAGAGAGACGGAGACAGATGACTCAATGAATCGGTCGGACTCGGTCGCCTTTGATACCACCTACGCTTCTGCGTCGAAAAATATCAGAGTATATATATCTCGGAGACCTGAGATGGATTGGGCCCCTTCCGTCCAATCTGTGCCATTTAAAGCTCTGTTCAGCTTGGCCCATTTTTTGGGGCCCGACTTGCTTACAACCAAATGCATAACCCTATTTGCATTAGAGAAATCGTACAATTAAACCTTACACTATACGCTACATCTAATTAATTAATATGTAGTTTGTCATTTATTTTACTTTTATTTAAACATATATATTTATCTTTTAAATAAAAAATACACATATTTAAGCATGAAAATAGAATGACAAAAATGACAATTCACATATTAATTAGGTAGAGATGTGTAGTGTAAGCCTTCTTTATAGAATTTTTCTTTTCGTTATATTAATTGTACACGTCTCTTATACTGATTATTCATTAATTTATTTTATGTGATTTTAAGTCTTATAACTCAGTTATATATAATTTATATGGTTATACGAAGTAACTATCATTTGTTTTTTACTTTCAAAACTTGCAAAGTCTCAATTTGCATCTTAAACTATTTATATTCTAGGCTCTGTTTGGATACAGAAACACTCTCAATCCATCTCATTTCATTTCATCTTATCATTATAATTTTTTCAAATTCTCATACAAAATATAATAAATAATTCATATAAAATCATCTCATCTCATCTCACTATCCAAACGAGTCAATTTACAACATTTACTGAAATGAGGCCATTATAATTTATTACGTGACTAGTTTCTAGTTCATCTAAACATCCATATCCAAAACTAAAAATATCTCTACAGCTTTTATTTTTTTTCAACTTTGCACTCCAAATAATACGCAACAGTTTTTTAAACAATCACCTTAATCAGATAACGGTACATCTCAATTCAATAGGTTAAATTAATAAGGGCTATTTTAAAAAGAACAGGATAATCGTATAATCAAGGAAGTGCAGATGTTAATTTCTTCGTTTTTTGGTTTACCCAACCTTCCTTTTTTTTCATGTGCTGGCAGTACATTATCGTTGTGATTGATGGACAATGCTCGCTTATTTTAGTGAAATAACAGTGAGATGATGATGTATCCAGCGGAACCTAGAAGAAGGTGACTCGGAGCCTAGAAGAATCCAACATACGAGTAATTAAAGGGAATCATCTGAGCAAGAAAAAAGTAGGTAAATCAATATCTGACATAAATAAGCAACTTATACCGCATTTACAAAGAGTGTGAGAAAAACAAAAGCATTAAGGAATGATGGAGAAGTTGATATGGGAAATAACTAGTGGATATGAAAACCCAAAACAGTTTTACTTAAACCCTATGTTATGTACAAGCCAACCATTTTTCATGGCCAAAAGATTTCTCCAGCATCTCAATAAAACAAGTCATCCTGGCTGATGGTATCTCCTTCATTATCTGAAGAAGCATCGCTATTGGCATTGAATGTCATAATTAGGTCCAAAAGTTCCCGACGCGCATCCGAAGTTTCTCCACTGCGACCAGGGCTTGTCCTCTGCCTTTGCAGAGAAAATAGTTGCAACATCAAATCATCAGGCGAAGCTATACGATACATCCAGCCCCTGGCCTTGGGTTTCTGCTTAAATCAAAACCATCATCAACAATCATCACAACCACAAATAAAATTATCATTATTATTGCTACCAATAGCAGCATCAATGCAATAGCCATCAATCATTACCATCAAACCAGTCACAGCAATCCTCGACACCGTTGTCATTTTTAATATCGTCGTCATCGTCATCACCATATACTTCATCGTCATAGAACCTTTGATCATCTTAGTACATGATTATCTAGAGTATTTTTCTTCTACTAGCTAGGTGTTTCTCGTATGGTACCGTACTTGGGTTGCACCATTGGGCTTATTAATAAAAATATTCTTTTAAAAAATTGAGGTTTAAAGTTTTTGTCCAAACCAATCAAGCCAAATACAATGGGAAAATATCAAGCTTTTGGGTTTAAATTATACACTCAAAACTGTAAAGCATACCTCTTCAATGTTTGTAGGCAAAGTAGCTCTCTCAAGGGCCTTCGGGGTCCATATTTTTATGTCACTTTCAATTCCACTGCTTGCAAGTACCATGGTATGAGGATGACACTCAATACAGTTTACAACAGTCTTATCCGCTTCCATGACACGAATGAGCTCCCCACCTTTTTTCTTCCATATGAATATCCGGCCACAGTCTGATCCACTCACAACATACTCACAATTAGGCCCAAAGAAGTTCACACCTTTCACTGTCTCACAGTTTCTGTGTCCCTTGTAAACTTGGGGAGTACCATTTTCATCGGTCTCCATAGTTGATGGACATGCTGAGAATTGATGATCACCTCCTATTTTGTCACTAGCATCAATGCCCAGAGACACTGGAGAAGCTGGAAGTGGATTAGGTCCCAATCCCATATCCCGTGTAAAGAGATAGATGAATTCATCATTGTATGACACAAGCAGCTCGCTCTGTTCTGAAAAGGCCAAGCCTGTTATTCCAACATGCTCATCACCAATTAAGTGTAGAGGGCAAAAATAGTTTGTGGGTTGACCAAAATCGGTTGATCCATCCCACTTGTATTTGCGGATGTCATAAAGTCGAGTATATTCATCAGAGCCTGCAACTGCAAAGAGATTCGGATTCCTTGGATCAACAGAAATGGCATTCAGAGGGATAACTGACATGTAATTCCTCCTGTCGTCAATAGGTTGGCATGTGAAAAGTTTTGTGGCAGCCTGAGTTCTCAGATCAAACTGTAACAATAATGACAGGGTCACACCGCCATATAACCAAGCAATCATAAATACTAAGGCCAAAATCAAAATATGTGAGAAAAAGGGAGAGGTCGACCAGCAGCATAATGCAAGGGAATGCCAAGGGACTAGCATTTATAACTGCCACCACCAAAGCAGACTGGGAATCAACCAGTCATTTAATATTGAAAAGTAAAGATTATTGGCAAAATCAAGTAAAATCAAAGAAAGGATTGATAGAACAGAGAATTCATTTCCTATTATAAAGCCTCCAAATGAAGCCCATCAAATGGTTTCATCCAACTTTTGCCATACACAGGTGTTTAGGCTTGTCCCAGCGTACATCAATTCTCCAGATAAGTGAGGCTACTATATCAGGGATTAAAGTGGTGAGGGGGAATTATAACTTACATGCTGCACCAAACCATCTTCACCACAGGTATAAAATATATGAGGGCTCCCAGGTTCAATAGCCAGCTTATGAGCTCGTGCTTGATGTTTAGCAAGCAATTTCATTTCCACTCTTCCACATTCCGAAATCTCAGCAAGTCTCACCTAAAATTGATCAGGTGTAGCCCAAGAATTAAAAAAGCTCTGTAGTGAACAAAATAGAGAAAATTCTTAATCTTGATAGCAAAAGATAACAAGGTGAAAACTCTTTTGATAGGAAGAATAATTGACAAGCAGCCGTCATCAAATTGTCATAACAAGATCTCTAATCCACTATCCTGGAGAATGGATATTCATCATATGAAGATTTCCTCTAGAATATTAAGAAAAAACACCAGCAAAAGTTATGGAATGGTCAAGACACCTGACAAAATAATTTGTAGACTAAATTCAATTGCTGGTTCAGTTTATGCATGACGAGAAAGGCATTGGAAGTGTCAAAGTCTTGAATATTCAGACACTAAAAGACAAACACCATCGAATTTCAAAGTTGCAAGTCTAATTCGTTTGCAAAATAGCAATTCAAAACTTTCTCCCAATTGAGCATAACTAGCAAATTTTTTCATAGTAGCAGGATCACTTTATATGTGTTTATATATTGACTGGGAACTTTTTTTCATTAGTCAATATGGGTCTTGAACCTAGAAGTTCACACTCCATCCCACTCACAAGGGAGAACCAGAAGAGAACAAGTCCAAGTCAGGGCTCGTTAGTTGTGGCCTCTAATATCCTTAACTACATTCTAAAAAGATTGTAAACAGCCAATTAATAATTAATTAGTCTCTTATAAAGCTCCACTGCATACTGTAAGTGCTTTGGAACAGATGAAATACCTGCCCGTCTGCAGCACAGGTAACAATGCTTCGGTCATCTGTGTAAGGCATGATCTTTGCTTGAAAAACGTTGTTATTATGACCTGAATGAAACGAAAGCTTGACACGCCCAGTCTCCCAATCCCAGAGTATAACCCGCCTGTCATCAGATCCTGAAACCAGAACGTCACCATCTGCATTGAAACTTACAGTGTTCACACAGCCTCTGTGCTTTTCCAGCTTCCTGTAGATATCAAATCGCCAAACAAGATCCTGGGACATATAAATTCATTTAATTAGACCTTGTACAATATCAAGTCTGCAGAAAAATAAGAGAAGAAGAGTTCAAGACTGACAGACCAGACTAATATAGGAGGAGTAATTATTAGGTACTCCCGGAGTACCGACACGTGGTAGTCTCATCCTATCATAAGATGTCATGTAAATTAAAATTGGTGCTTACTTGAGCAATTTTAATTATATGGCATGTAGTGATACAATAGGAGTACCACGTCTTCCGTAGTCCGGGAGCACTTAATAATTTTTCTATAGGAGTGAGATGTTGGTTTAAACATAGACAAATGAACAAAGCAGTCAAAATATGTCATGCCAAAGCTTATTTCAAAACTTCACCCTCTCTTTCTAGTTTTCTCTGAAAGAAGGGGGGGGGTGGGGGGGGTAATCAGTGAACGAATTTTTGGGTTTTAAGAAAAATTAAGGGAAGTAAAAGAAAAATGTCTTGAACGACAGTCCAAAGCCAACGACTTTGAGCATTTTTCCTCTTATAAACGACGAAATTAATTCATTCTTGATTAAAGGTAACGATCAAAACGCCAAACTGCAGCCCAGTACCACAAATTAAGTACCGATCAGGAGCTCAATACAAATAATATAAATAAAGGAATGCGCATAATCCTGATTGAGAAAGGGAAAATCAACCGAGGTTAAACCAAGCACTAACGAACATATAAACGGAAACACCAAACAGGAATACGAAAAATCTAATTCCCACAACCATAAAGCAATCTTCCAAACGGAACAGAAAATAGTGAACTAAAAACCGGGGATAAGGTTATCCGAAATAGGACCTCGGAGGCGCCGAGGCGGTGGGCGAAGTTCCTGGTGGAGAGTTGGCCGACCTCTCGCTTCCAAACATTGACCACTGCCTTGTCGACGCTGGTTCTCGTTCTCTTATTCATCCTCTGTAGCAATGAATAATCCGATTAAGAAAAAAAAAAAAGGGAATATATATATAAATTATAAGATCAGAGGGGGCGAGTTAGCTGAGAAACTTTAGACTCGGAGAATCGGAGCGAGAGCGGGCGAGGTGTGAGCAGTTCGTTGTTGCTTACGAAGTCATCGGGACGGATCGGTGGATCATTGATTGAACTCTCTCTCTCTCTCTCTCTCTCTCTCTCTCTCTATAAGTCTCTTGAGACGCAGGACGTAAGCGTCCGGAATAAGAGAAATAATCTATCTACAAAGACATTATAAAAAAATAATTTTATAAATTAATGTAATTTAAAGTGATTTATTATATTATAAAATTATTTTTATTATAAAAATTATGCTCTGGAAAAGGTCACCCTCCGTATGCAATTAGATTCCGACGCGTGCTTTAATCAGGCATTGTGATTTTCATTAAAAAGTTTGGTCAGTAAGAACACTCTTATTGGATTAACTAAATTAAAGTATATTTTTGATGAATACAAGATAAATTTAACATTTAACTATTACATTCACATAAGTTTCTACATTGGAATAGCCATTTTTTCATTATATGATAATAAAATAATATAAGATGAATTTAACTTTGACTATTCATATCAAATCTCCAAATTAGATTAGTTATTTATTCATTATATAATAATGAGTAATTAATAATTTTGAAAAATTTTTAATTTTTTTAATTATGAATTTATTTTATTTTATCATATTTTACTATTCATAATATTATATATTAATTAGTAATTATATTTTAATTATATTTTTTCAATTGTCATTTAAAATGGAGAGATAAATAATTTATATTAAATGAGAGAGAAAGAAATAATATAAAATGGATTTGATGAATGAATAGTGTGTTCTAAATTTAGAAATTAATTTAGACTTTACTGTAGCTATATTCCAAATATTTGGAATGAAATATTCTATCCAACCCCCGGTTCCCTGACCGCACGCCGCACTCCTGACGTGCCCGAACCCGGTTCTATCCCACGAGTACTCCACGTCACGGTTTATCAAATAAAAAGTCATTCTTTTTTATTTCTTACCCTTACAGTGGCTCTCGGCAGCAGCAACCCAGTGGAGGAGCCACGCACTCGGTGGATTTAACGTCACTCGGTGCTATACGCCGTGATGGAGCCACCCACGCCTTCCGGAGTGATGGAGACGCACGGGGCTGGCAGATGGTGAGGCCGGCGGCGAAAGGACACCAGCTGGGGGAGTGGAGGAGAGAACGCGGGGGAAGGCGACGACGCAGAACGCGGGGGAAGGGAGACGAAGCAGAACGCGGGGAAGGGAGACGAAGCAGGGCGACGAAGCAGGTAGACGAAGCAGACGAAGCAGACCGCGGGAGACGACGCAGACAGGGCGACGAAGCAGAACGCGGGCGACGCGGGCGACGCGGGAGACGAAGCTTGGAGACGAAGCTTGGAAACGAAGCAGAACGCGGGTCGGGGGGGGGGGAGGAATTGAAATCAAACTAAAAAGATAAACGCACGTTTTCATTAAAAAAAAAAAAATACACGTCGGATGGAGTGCGGTGGATGGGTGAACAGTAGGCACCTGTATAGTAGGAGCTTTGCTACACAACCTCCACCACACTCCACACTCCACACTTTTTTAAATTTTTTAAATTTTTAATATTTTTTTTAAATTTTTTTTTGAGTTTATTCTTTTTAAATTATTTATTCATTATTTATATAATAAATATTTAATAAAAGAAAAAAATAATAAAAATTAAAAATAATGTGGAGTATGGAGGTTGTATGAATAGTAGGAAGTTGAGTAGATTTTTTGTAAATGAAGTGGATGAAAACATGAACATAATGACAACATTGTTATCTGAACAGTAATGACAACATAAATGCAGTGGATGACAACATTTAAATGAAGTGATGCCTGCAGAAAAATAAACTAGAATGTTGCTTCTCTCCCTTTCTGTTTTTTTGTTATCTCATATAATACTAAACATCATATCCTTATTCTATATGATAATAATAAAATATATAATAAATAATTATTTAATAATGATAAATATATCACATCATACTTAATAGAATAAAAATAAAATGATAGTATAGTATATAAAATTTTTCTTGAAAATTATAAAATTCTGCCTAAAATTAGAAGAAGAGCACAATATAACGCAATCTGCTTGAAATTATGATTGAAATTTGGAAAGATGATATTTAAAATAGAGATTCTTAATGGTGAATCGATTTCAGCAATATCTCCATTTATCCATTGTTTTTATTTACTAGTTCTCATTCTCTGCTTCCCCTTTCATTTGTCTCATTTGTTTTTACAATAATTTTTATCTATCTCATCTCATTTAATTATTATAATTTTTTTAAAATTTTAACACAAATAAAAATACACAATTCAAAATTTTTAAATTTTTAAATAAAAATAATATTAAAAATATATATTTTAATAATATTTTTTTCAACTTTTAATTTTTATTTCAACTAATACCGTCTTATCTGCAAAAATAAAGGATAAGCGTTTACCCATGTGTGCCCTCCCTCTTCTTTGGCATAACATTCGCATCTTTTCTACGGTTTCATAATAGAGCTTTGCTATACAACCTCCACCACACTCCACACTCCACACTTTTTTAAATTTTTTAAATTTTTAATATTTTTTTTAAATTTTCTTTTGAGTTTATTCTTTTTAAATTATTTCAAATTTTTTATTCATTATTCATATAATAAATATTTAATAAAAGAAAAAAATAATAAAAATTAAAAATAATGTGAAGTGTGGAAGTTGTGTGAATAGTAGGAGGTTGAGTAGATTTTTTGTTCATAATATACTGCCATGCGAAGTGGGTGAGGATTGATGGGATGATGCAGGGCTAGTACCATTCTCTCAACATGATTGAGTTTCAACTTAGCTAATAAAACCGAGGGTGAGTTCTACGTAGACTCATGTTGTAGAGAGGCCAATTCAGCAGATTACTTTCCCAACGTAGCCTGGCTACTCAAGTCTATTTGAATTTTATCTCATTTTATTTTATTATTATAATTTTTTTTTAATTCTCACATAAAATATAATAAACAATTCAATTTTTTTAATTTTCAAAATAATAATACTATTAAAAAATAATATTCTAATAATATTTTATTCAATTTTCAACTCAATTCATCTCAACTCATTATCTAAATGACATCTCAATATTATGAAACAAATTGAACGTCCTTAGTTTGGATACACAAAGCATATAATTTTATCTCATTATTACAACTTTTATAAACTCTCACACAAAATATAATAAATAATTCAACTTTTTCAAATTTTAAAATAAAAATTATATTAAAAAATTATATTCTAATAATATTTTATTCAATTTTTAATAAAACATCTTATATCATTTGAACTGTGTAACCAAATGAAGTCTAGTCTAAGCGGGCTAGCTTTATGGGGGAGTCATAACAGAAGAACATGTATCTTGGGGTAATGCTAGCTCAAGTTTAAGTTCGAATCCTCTTTGTACCATCAGCCAAAAGCTGTAATGCCTTTTGCGCAAGAACATAGATCCTCTGCCTGTCCACTCCAATGCGAACTTGGAACAGCAATAGCATAATCTATCCACTAGAACAGTACCACGACAAAATCAAATCTTGAACAACCGGTACGTGTATACATTTAAATTTCAAATTGTTCTAGTTCAATGTTGTTCTGTTCAAAGGCTCGAACCTTCGAATGAGATTAACTAACTAAACAGCATCATACACAAAATCACCTCTCCATTCTCCAGAAAATATCATACTCTATGAAAATAAAGCCTTCGAGGGTGCATCCCCCAAAGAGGTCATAAGCAGCTCATGGACATCCACTTAGTAGGAAAAACTTCATTTTTCACTCGTCCAGGTAGAGGGAAGTCGGGTAGAATTCACAGGAGGCATGGTGCGGACGTTGATGTCAAGAGGCAACAGGCGGTATTGAATGTCAAGCTCACGGAAAACCTTAACCATCTCTTCAACCAAAAGGGATCTCCTTGCCCACTTTTCTCCCATGTCTTGATGGTTCATTGTGTGTGTCAGCCATACAGCTATCTTCAGCCTGTTTAACCCTTCCACATCCTTGAATATAAACATAGGTGCAGGATACCAGTGCTCCTTCTTGTTCTCAATATAACTGCGGGCGGCCATAAAGGGAGAGAAAAACCATCATATTAGACACTTATCGGCTTATATATACACAATGTAAAGCAAGCAAGTAGTTATCTTCCTGTACATACCTTATAATTCTCTGTTTCATGATTGCAATCGTATCTGCCGGAGTTGATATATGGAGACAGAATTCAACAGCATCTCCCATGTCAGGACTGCGGTAGAAGTTATTGATGGGCTTAGTAGAAAGAACACTGTTTGGGTAGACAATCTTCGTGTTGTCGTATCTCAGAAACACGGTAGTCAATATGTTCATTTCTTCTACAACCATCTGATTTTTTTTTTTAAAAAAGAAAGAATAAAAGATTAGGCCCCCAGTTATGAAATGGCCAAAAAGATGGAAAAATTAAACAAATTAGGGATGCAAAATTACCTGAACTCCTTCAATTTCACACCTGTCTCCCACATCAAATGGGTGAATTACAAATAAGAAGATGATTGCTTCAAATATCGTCTTGCAGGTGTTACCAAAAATAAATGCAACAAGGAGGAGCTGAGAGCTTACAAAGACCAGAAATTTGGTGGTCGCAATTCCCAGAATCAGAAGCGAAATAACTAACATAACGATGCCAACTAAAATGTTCACAACTCGATGAAGTTTGTTTACGGCTGTTTTGGTATCATTTAATGTCAAAGCGAGTGCTCTCCGCTCTCTGAAGGCATTCACCTGGAATGATCAAATGCATTACATTACCGTTATAACTACCAAGTAAAACACAAACACATCTATCAAATCATGATGAAAATTCATAGAAGTGCATCAACAAAATTTGAAGGACTTTAAATATGGTGCTTAAATGAAATCCTTCTTTGCGGGTGCCCACGATGGCATAGACAAAATCATCATATATATGCGCAACACCAATTCTCTAATCAATTGTATACAGACGGGGCTTAAAATTGAGTGTATCCCATGTTTAAAACTGCTGTGATCAGCTATAGATTATGATCCAGACCCAACAATTGTGGTTGCAGTTTTCATTCTGATCACTATCAAGCTTGCATGCAGACGCATGCCCACACCCATTTGAAACTAGGTTTGGATCTGAGTTCACTAGTACCTAAACCTTGCTTGAAACATAAATGGTAAGATATTTGTACAAAGTAGCATGAAGGGTAGCGCGCAAATGTTAACATTCATCTAGATAAAACTTAAAACGTGGTAAAGAATGCTGCTTCTAACTTATCCTGTATTGTGAAAAGGAGGGCCTTTAAAAATAAAACCATCTGTTGCCCAATCCTTACCACCCAGTTCTTCAAGGATGATTTGCTGATTCTCCTTGTCTCAGATGCTCCTTCAAAGAGACTCATGGTTTTCAAAGCCTCATCTTCTCGCAAGAATCGCATCAAGTCTTCCAGGCCGATGTACCTGACGAAGAAATTTTAATGGAGATTGATTATCAAGTAAACAAGTAAAACTAGGACCACATGCAACACAAATCGCATTATCTGGACTTGTCAATAAAGGGTCTGAAGTTGTCGTATAGTATGTGTGGCAACATATTACAAGCTAATTACCAGCGGTCCAGCAGGATGGCTCTTCTATGAAATAGGTATTCTCAAAACATGATTAAAATAACAAGCATGAATTTTATTTAAAAAACACAAAAGAGCGATGTGAACAAGAAACCAACGCACAAATCCTTCCTTATCTGGAAACAACTAGTAATAAGTTAACCACAAAAGTTCAAGTGCATTCAACGAAGCAAAAGTGATGCAAAATTATAATTAAAAGTTCCAATCAAACTATTAAAAAGGGCACTTCACTTAACCATACATAGGCACAATAGTAAGATAGATTGTCAAAGGAATAAGTCAGTAAGGACTTACTTAGCCCCATGCCTAGCGACATTTTGAAATATCTGCTTCGCTGCTGCTTTTGCCTCGACTTCACTCCTAATCTGTGTACTAGACTCATCCTCATTTGTGGCATCCAATAGCTGCTCATCCAGGGTCGTAAGAGTCCCATACCGAACAATCCTCATCAGCCTCTTCATATTCCACGCTGACACATTCTTCGGATTCAACCTATGCAAGTGATCAATGGTTATCCCCTGATCATCTCCCTTCTTCGACATTAGCCGTGATAGCTTCCCGCTTTTCAGTCGAGGGCTACTCTGCAGCACTCCACTCCCTATAACCCTTCCGCTCTTTGTTGGTGGGAAAGCAGCTGCCTTGAGATCAGGGGGCACACTAGCACCAGCGTTCTGTAGCTTCCTGACCTCATCGGCAAGCCTTGCCTCCTCCTCCTCCGCATTCTGTATCTCAATCAATGGCGGCCCTGAAAGCGTCTCAATCACATACTGATTAAACAAAGACTCCTGAATCCTGTCAAAATAGGTGCTGACATGGAAAGAAGAAGCCAGAACTTTGACCATAACGGTTTTCACCAACCAAACCAAGGTACCCAGCAACAAACACACAAACACCTTTGTCACATACGTAAGCTTATCACTCTTGGTTTCCCTCTCAACCTTCTTATCGAACAAAAAATGCCAAGCTATCAAAACAAGTCCCAACCATAGGCAATTCTGCACGGCATTCCGAACACCATAAACAAAATAAAGCACCCTTTTACGTAAAACGAAATTTCTTTCTATAAAGAACACTATGATCCTAATACCCCACCCAGACACCAACCTCCCACAGATCAAAACCAAGATCAGAACTTCCCATTTCCATAGCTTGAGCTTCCACAGGTTCTTGTCCCTCAGATAGGGAATAGAAAGAGAGCAAATCAAAGCCGCGATTATCAAAACCAAACTCACAAATTCCAAAACAATCAGAGCGCTCAGCTTCGCTTTCCTATATTCGCCAGGCAAGTCCTCCTCCCAGAAGGGATCATCTTCGTCCTCGTCCAAAGTCTTCGGAAGTAAACCTGACCGGAGCTGGCCCGACCTGGGAACCCGGCCCGATCGCCTATCCGGCTCGTCCGGTGGCTCCATCAGCCTGGACTTTGTCTTCGCTCTCAACAAGCTCGACTTTCTCTGAGCAGATGAGTTTGATGTACACCTCACCACCTCATCGCCCGAATTCCCCGACCCACTGCCGCGACATTTTTGCGGTGATGATTGTTGCCCTTCGTCGAAAGACCGTTCCTTGTAACGACGTCGCACCGAATCGTTTGCTGTCTCAACCCCAGCATTTGAGGGCTGGAAGGAGACCTTGAGCTCCTTGGACTCTGACACCGGAGGTAGGTTCGGGTTCCGAGGGTCGGCACGGAGCTCATCCATTTCCAAATCCACGTCCAGGGACGTATCGCCTGACGCCCTCTGTTTGTGCAGAAACTGTGCAATCAGCTTCGACGGCGGGTCCTCCGCCCCCTGCCCACGTCTCGGGAAATCAAAATCCACAGCATTCCCATTTTTCAAGGTGTTCTCACTAACCACATTGTTTCCAACGTTGTTGCTGTCGCCGTCGTCTGTCCAGAAGTCATAGCTGGACTCCCTCCAAATCTTGTTGTTGCCGTTGTTATTACTGTTGGCCACCACATCTGGACTGATGAAATCTCCCTCGTCGATTTTCACGATGACTTCTCGGCGGTCGGAGCGATCAACGGCACTCATAAATTGGTGATGATGATCTTCTGATTCGTGGTCGACGAGGATGGGAAGCTTCTCGTGGGCAAACTCGTCAGTGCCTCGTCCAGCAGAAATCTTCTGGAGGTGCTTATAAGAACCATGTGATTTGAACGATTTCTTTCGAGCGAAATCCATAATCTATTGCTGTAAGAAAAACATATTATGCCCTATTCCCTCTCCCTCTCCCTCTCTCTCTCTCTCTCTCTCTCTCTATATAAATATTTGAAACTTTTTAAGTGGGGGATGTTAGGAAAGTTGGTGATTTTCCTGGGGTTTGCACGGAAATCTAGTTGACGCGTGTACTCTGTGAGTAGCGAGTACAATTAAACAATGTCAAATTTTGAGGAGAAATGCGTTTTGGGCTCCGGTTGATTTTCATCGATTTCTTTTTTTATTTGTTTTTTAGTTTCTATTAAGAAAATATATAATATTATAAATTTTTCTTTTAAATATTTGAAAATGTTAAAAAAATGTGAAAAGGAAATAAAAAAATTTTAAAATTTTTTTCACATTATTTTTATAACACTTTTAAATATATTTTTTTAAATTTACAATATTATTAAAAAATATTTTTTTAATCACTAAATTAAAAAAATTAAAAAGAAAATCGGAAAAAATAACGATAGCCCGCTAGCATTTTTCAATTACGAGAGGGTGAGAGAGAGACCGTGTAGTCCTGCAAGAACAGAGCAATCTGTGGTGCGGAGGACCAAATTCGAAACAGAGGGCTAGGTGGCGCAGTGTGCATGGTTTCGGTCGGCAACCCAATCAAAACAGTTAAAAGTTAAATTCACTCAAAATTTAACTATTAAATCATAAAATATAATCGTATTAAAATAGCTAAATATTTAGAATTTAACTACAATCACTTCTAAAATTATTTTTAAATTTGAAAGGAATTATTCATTCATTAAATATATTTTATATTAATTATTTCTCTCTCTATTTTAAATAACAATTGAAAAAATATAATTAAAATACAATTACTAATTAATATATAATATTATGAATAATAAAATAAAATAAATTTATAATTAAAAAAATTAAAAAATTTTCAAAATTATTAATTACTCATTACTATATAATGAATAAATGGATAATCTAATATGGAGATTTGATGTGAATAGTCAAATTTAAATTTATTTTATATTATTTTATTGTCATATAATGAAAAAATAACTATTCCAATATAGAAACTTATGTGAATGTAATAACTAAATGCTAAATTCATCTTATATTCATTAAAAATATATTTTAACTTTAGCTAATCCAATGAGAATGCTCTCATAGGAGCCGCTACTCTCGTTAGATTAGTTAAAATTTAAATTTATTAAATATTTAATTATTAGAAAATAAAATATATTCATAATAGATTAATTAAATTATAAGTATTTAAAATTTAGTTACAGTGATTTTTAAATTTTTTTTTTAAATTTAAAAGTTATTATACATACGTCAAATATATATTTTATTAATTATTTCTTTTTTTTTTTTCTATCACATATTTTATCACAATTAGTATATTAATTTGAATTAGTAATATATTAATTTAATAAAAATATAATTATTAATTAATATATAATAGGTAGAATAGTAAAATATGATAAAATAAAATAAATTAATTATTAAAAAAATTAAATATTTTTGAAATGATTAGTTATTCATTACTATATAATGAATAAATGTATAATCTAATATTGAGATTTGATGTGAATAATTAAAATCAAATTCATCTTATATTATTTTATTACTATATAATAAAAAAAATAGCTATTCTAATGTAGAGATTTATGTGAATAGAATAGTCAAAAGTCAAATTTTTCTTACATTTATAAAAAATGTCTTTTAACTTTAGTTAATCCAATAAGAGTGTTTAAGAAGAGAGAACTCTAGATTTTCTACTTAAAGACAGAACTGTCACCTTTTTTTAATTTTAATTAAAATATTAATGTTAAATACAAGTTTTATACAAACTTTTTATAAAAAAAATAGGTTTCACTAATAAAAAATAGTTTTTATATTTTTTTAATATGGATTTTACTTTTTTACAATGGCTTATATGAAATTTGTACAATTCATTTTTCATTTTCTGGTTTGGTTATACAAAATTAAATCATCTCATCTCATCTCATATAATCATTATAATTTTTATAAACTTTCATATAAAATATAATAAATAATTCAATTTTTTAAAATTTTAAAATAAAAATAATATTAAAAATTTATATTATAATAATATTTTATTTAAATTTTAACAAAATATATCATTTCATCTTATCTAAACTTTGTAACATAACGAATCCGCACCTAAATGGGTTTTACGAGTAGTAGGGGACTCACTGCTGCTTTCTATGTAGTAAACTTTTATTAATAATACTTCATGCCCAATAAATTTATTAACTAAAATAAATATTTAATTAAAAATCAGTGCAATCCAAAGTACGAACCTATTAATAAAACTTATATCAAAGAATTTAGGACTCAACTTGTTTTAAATAATTTGCATAACTGAACTTGTACATGGAATTATTAGTCAAGAAAATGGTGCAAGAATTTACATATTTGACAACGTGCGTACTAAGCCCATGTTTAAATACAGAAATGATTTTATCTCATCTCATCATATTATTATAAATTTTTTAAATTTATATATAAAATATAATAAAAAATTTAAAATTCAAAATTTTCAAATTTCAAAATAAAAATAATATTAAAATAAACATTTTAATAATATTTTATTTAACTTTTATCTAAAATCATCTCATCTTATTATCTAAGTCCAAATATTAATTATTGTGTACCCTTTTTGGTTGGTATTTTATTCCCACCAAGTAATCTCTATTGCTCGACTAATTAGCTACAGCTATGCAACAAAACTTGTCTTTTTATGCACTTCAACTTTGTATCTAACTTTGATCCTTCTGAACTCGAGACATCAATTTTTTTTTTTTTATTAAAAAGAAACACTCACTCACACTAAATCAAATTTATTAAATAGTAAAAATTAATTAAAATCAAAAGATAAATAAATATAAATTAAAACCTTGAATATAACTGAGAGTAAACGTTACCGTATGTGAAACCTTAGATGGTTTTGAATCGGACAGAGACAAAACGGCTGTATAATTAGGGTTATAATCGAGCTGAGCCGAGCCGGTCTTTGGCTTGCCGAGCTCGGCTCGACTCAAAATACTCTAACTCGAATTTTTTTTTTTATTCTTTTTTCGAGCTTGACTCGATAAGCTAAACTCTCAATTTGAGTTCAAGCTCGAACTCGTCCCACAAACGAGTTCGAGTCAAGCCGAGCCGGTCTTTGGCTTGCCGAGCTCGGCTCGACTCAAAATACTCTAGCTCGAAATTTTTTTTTATTCTTTGTTCGAGCTCGACTCGATAAGTTAAACTCTCAATTTGAGTTCAAACTCGAACTCGTCCCACAAACGAATTCGAGTCGAGCCGAGCAGGAGCTCGAGTCGAATTGTTTATTTTTTGAATAAGATTTAATAATTAATAAATTAAAAAAAAAATCTAATATTGAATTTATACAACTAACAAGTAGAACATTTATTAAATTTTAAAATTTTAAAAAATTTATAAATGATTAATATCTAACTAGTTGATATTTATCCAAAATAACAATATATTATATGCCTACATATATTATTAATACATACACTTAATATGATAGCATATATCTATTTCATATATGGTTCCCACATACTAGTAGATGAAATTATTAAATTTTATTGGCTAATTATTATACAAATTATAAAATATAGTTATGAAGTATATTCACTATATAGACATAAGTAATTCACTATATAGACATAAGTAATTGGATTATATATTATATAATTAATTATAAAAGTGATATGCTTATATTATTAGTTACTACATATATATGTGTGGGTATATATACATAGATGTATATATATATTTATCAATATATGAATGAGTTTTAATCGATTCGAGCATAAACGAGCGAGCCTTAGCTAAGTCGAGTCGAGTTTTGTCGGGTATGTATCATTTACAATTTGAGCGGGTATCTATTTTTACGAACGAGTTTTTTTTTTTTATGAGTCGAGTTCTATTCGAATTTAACCTAGCAAATATCGAACAGACTTTTAAACAAACTGAATCATTTACGAACCTAATCTTGCGTCCATGTTGTTTACTGGCATTACTGCAAACAGCTGGAATGAACGATGGTGTTTTCGGGAACACGCCGGACTTGGCGGAATTGATTGGATTGTGTTTGGTTCCTCTTTGAACTTTAAAGGCTTTAGAGAGATATATCGGAGGGTTAAAGACCGACACGTGTCGATACTATAAAGATGGTTGGGTTTTTTGCCTAACTTTTTTGGTTCAACTTTAGCATTATGGGGTTGGACGTGAGCGTATGTACAACAGTAAGGAACAATATGAAATTGACATATATATATATAAAAGAATGAACACCAAGGCAAGATAGGACAGAAATGGAGGACAAGACAGGGAATGTCTTATTAAATTTCGCTTGCAATTTTTAATCCCTAATTAATTAATATATTAATCGATGGTTCGATGAGCTTCGATCTTATTTGGATAACGTAACGCCTCCTGTGACTTTAAAGTCAACAAAGGCAGAAAAAGAAGACGGATTTGTTTGTTTGTTTGATACTTTGATTGTCATCTATCTGTCTGAGATGGAATTTCACTGTACCAGAAGAGAGAGAACAGAAAAACAAAAAGAAAATGACAGTATTTTTCTTTGCAAGCTATCTTACTGAATCTTTCGCAAGTTTTAATTAGTAAATGAACTATTTTTACTAATCATTCTATGTCCTTGGTTGTTGATTCCCTTGACTGAATTGACGCCTGATAAAAAAGAAAATAGCTCAAGTATCCAGATTATATGACAACTAATTACTTGCTCATATATATTTAAAAACAAAAAGGGAAGAAAATGAGTCGGATTTTAGTATTTAAATGCATGTGCAAGATAAAAACAAAAAGTGCCCAACAATAACTACAGACCATATTGCATCCATACCATACTGACGCAACGAGTGGCTCCAAAAAGCGAGTGTTTTCTCGATTAAATTTAGTTGGTGGATGAAATTTTTGTCCAGCCAACTCGTCTTCTGATATGTGCCATGCAGAACAGACGCGTACGTGATCATGGTGCGGCTTTCAAGTTTCAACCCAACCCGCGGTGGCCCTGGTCAATTGGGTGAGCTGTGGACTCACATTTCACAGTTCAGGTCGGGCAGGCTACATGATTAGTGTGCAGGATTGACTTGAAAGGCTAGACTCACCGTCTGGTTGCTTAATTATTGATATTAGAGCATTCCTATTGAATTTCTCATATGGGATTTATCTCAATAATTTGGAGATAAATTTAAGATTTTAGAGAAAAATTTCTCCCCATTGAATTTCTTATTTTGTGGTTTAAGTTTACGAAATCTGCAATGAGGAACGACTGTAGATCTCCATCGCATTCTACAGGCCTTCCGTCTCGCATCTTCTTATCTCTCAGTGTTGACCCCTCTCTCGAAACACCAACGATCGTAGCCCCTCTCCATCGGCAAATTTTGTAAGTTTTAATTTCGATTTCTTCAAAATTTTGTGATTTTGATTTTGCAACACCAAATTTCGCAGCCCCTCTCCCTCATTTTTGAAAATTTTTTCTTACTTCATACCTCTCTCCTTCTCTATTTCTCCCTTTCTCTTTTTCTTCCTCCCGAGGTCATGATCAAGGTAAGTATGCAATGGAGAGCCTACAATTTGGAGTTCTGCGTCGGAGATTTTTTCGTTGTTTGGCTGCTGAGAATGTTTCTTTACTTTCAGATTGGTTCATTTTTTTTTTTTTTTTTTGTGACTCTCGTTTAGTCATTCCCATTTTGACCTTGCGTTGCCATTGATTTGTTTGTATTTTGATTGGCTATGTTGAGTGTTTGGTTGCCAAGAAAGTGACAATGTTTCATAGATTTTTTTTTTTTAAATTATTCTATAGAGATGTTTTTTCTTTCACTTTCTATAAGATGTGACTTTCGGACTTATGTTGTAGTGAAATTTGTTTTGTATTGCGTTCAAAGCTGATATTTCCAATTTTGCTCTCATTTTTCTCACCGTTGTTTATTTGTTGTGAAAATCCAATTAGATTTATTGACTTAAAATTGTGTTTTATGTTGTACTTGTGTGTGATCGTTTTAATTTTGCTGTCATTTTCCTTCTGGAGATTGACTGTTTGCTTACTGAAGAAATCTCCGGTTACAAAAAGAAGAAGAAACTGAATAGCTAATATATTTTTTTTCCTTTTTGCTTTATGATGATTTCCCTTTTTCTTCATGTATTGGTTTATGATATTTAGTATAATGTGATATTTGAAAAGAAGATAATATGATAAAAGAATTCTTAGTTAAGATTGTAAATAAAAGTGAAAAAAAATAATAAAGAAAGAATAGAGAAATATTATTTAATAAAATAGAGATATGGATGAAGAATAAGATGGAGAAGATTTTTTAAAGATGAGTAAAATTTAAATTTTTTTTTTTAAGAAATGTACTTTTTAGTTAAATTATAGATAATTTTATAAAGAATCCAATAGGAATGCTGTTACACCGTCTAAAATCTCCCACTCTACCAATTCGTTTGTAAAAATAATATTGGAGAAAATTTGGGACCAGATCTTGTTGAAATTGAACCGATGAATATAGATCACACGTCTCTTATGTTATGGGACAGATATCCCATATCGATCACTTCCTGAACCCAAGACGAACCCAAAGATGTTTATTTGACCAAAAATTACGGCAGACCCAAACAGTTCATTCAGTCAAATTCATGGCTGGGGCTACGAATAAAGAACGAAAGACTCAAAAATAAAAGCATCAAAGATTGGACCTACAATGGCAGAAAGTAATCTGGTCTACGATCAAACCTAGGCTCACTTTTCTCTCTGTTTTCCCTACATCCCTATCGATTCACGGCTACATATACCATACGATACGCTTTTACACACCATTTCATGTACGCCACTTGCCCGTGAAATTCAGGAATTGGATGGAGAAAAACTCACATCAGTATATTTATTCTTATAACGCCGTCAGTTACAACTCTTCACCCAAACCATCACCCACTCTTACAGGTTAATGAAATAAGGAAACAGATAACAAGGGAATGGCTGGTTAAAAGATGGGATAGAGGTATCATATCAGAAGAGATAATTTAGAATAAATAAAAATAAATAAATAAAAATTCGATCAAGTGGACAATATACTGTACATGCTGATGGTAAAGGTGGCAATAAAGTGTCAGCACACAATAATTTCTGAAGTCCATGTTAAGCAGCATCATTACCTCTCTTTCACTGTACATGGCCCCGTCTAAGAACAGACAAGAAGCCTCCAGATGACTTTTCCTTGCGTCGTTCCTCCCCTTCATCTCCGACCTGTTCCACGTACATACAAATTTACAATTAATCTATATATTACATGAGCTTAATGCTGACCAAACCTGACTGGGATGCGAGACCGGCACATTTTATAGTGTGGTTACTTATTTTGAGAGTGAGGTAAATTGTGAGCAAGTCAAAAAGGAAAGAAAGAGGAGGACGGACAGGATATACACGATTAAGGCCTCGTTTGGTGACTCAGTTCAAATAAGACACGATGAAATATTTTGAATAGTAATGCGATTTTTTAGTTAAAATGTAATGTGATGGTTTGTAAAAAAAAATGTGTTTAAATAGTGAAATGAAATGAGATGATTTTAACTTTTTGAAAATTTGATAAAGTGGTGGATCCCACCAATTATTAAAAAATATTTTTAATTATTAAGTGGAAAATATTATGAATATATTAAAAATAACTAATATCTATTATTAATTTAAAAACTCATAAATATTTTGACTCCCCAAATATATTTTTATATTATTATATTATGACCTATTTATTATACTATATTTTATAAAATTCGAAAGATATTTTTCTAATTATATATTACAATAAAATAAAAAATTCTAATAGATACTCATATATTAAAAATGTGGTGGTTAGCATTACTGTAGCGGTACTGTAGAGGCAGATAAAACTTTGTAGCAGATCAATTATAGCGATACTGTAGTGCGACTATAGCAATGGTTGAAAAATAAGAGATGAGATAAGATTTTATTTTCTACCGTTTGAATAGGCAGATGAAAGATAAAGTACAACGATAGTTTGTATCTCAGGCATCCAAACCAGACGTAGTGATTGTCCTAAATGCATGACAAGAACATACCTCCTTGGCCGTTTGCTGCAGGATCTCTATAATTTCAGAGAAGTCTGGTCTCAATGCTGGATCTTGCTCCCAGCATCTCACAAGTAACTCAACAAGCTTTGGATGAGTGTTCTTTGGGATGGTAGGCCGTAGACCCTGGAAAGAATTGCAGCTTAAGTAAAAAAAATGTTATATATGCTCACATGCAAAATATTTCTATCCAATCAAATAGAGACAGCCTTTTCACTAATCAATTAGTGGAAGGCAATGGGCCAGTTCGGTAACTGGCCTCAATTCTCAAACTTCGGTGGGTATAATTCATAAACATCTACACGAAACATGGAAAACAGTATATAGTGAGTGAACTTATTCAATAACATGGTAAAATAGATATTGTACCTTTTGAACCACTCCAACAGCTGCTTGCAATGGGGTTAAATATTCGTATGGAAGCTGGTAGGAAAAACATAAGATAATTGATTTGAATGTGGCAAATGGAAAGACAAACAGACAAACAACTGTAATCCCTTTTTGTTGGAGGACCGGGTAATAAAAAAAATGATACAACCAAGCATTACCTTTCCAGTTAGCAACTCCCACAATACAATTCCAAAACTAAAAACATCAGCCTTGTGATCGTATGGCTTGTGTTCAATAACCTTCAATATGAAATGACTGTGGTAAGAAAATGCCAAAATGATCAACCACCTCGTACAAGATAGAAAATAAAATTGCTGCCAAGCAAACTGACTAAAGCTATGCACCCATTGTAAGAAGAATAAAGTAGCGCATATACGCCAATAAAATTAGGTTGCTACTAACTGCTTTTTTGTACGATGCATCACATCCAGTACGTTCTTCTTCCCTTGTTATTTTTTCCTCTCACTCTTTTAAGGTAACACAAGGGAATTATTCCATATTACAAATGAAAAGTTCTACAAGAGGGAATGATGAAAAATCCTTCCCAGCTCCAGAAAAGAGCTCTAGATAGAAAAGTCAGGAATGTCCCTAATAACATACAGGATTTCAAAGCCAATTTTCCCCCCACTAGCTGAACCACTTCCTTTCTTTTTACAGAGCCTTGCATCACAATCCCTGACCTTACCTATTTTATAAACAGATATCATCAAATAATTCTAAGAAGTTGACTGCATTGAAAATCAGTATCACGATAGACAGAGAAATATAAAAGAATTATCTGCATGTCAACTATTTTCAAGCAAATAAAATATCCAGCATGCTCATGTGGCCTTACAACTGCAACACACCATCTTAAATGGATTCATTTCCAATATAGCCAGGAATCAAATGGAATACAAAATAAAAAAAAAAATTAATGACTTCAAACCCAATGTATTTAGCCATAAGTAGATAATGTGCGAGGATTGGTAGAATAACTCCATGGTATCAAAAAATAATAATTATAAGCTATTGCATATTTAATATGAATAATACAAAAAAGAAAACTTTAAAGCACACATAGGTGTTCAAAAGGCATTCGTCAATATGAATCGGAACACTTTCAAACAACTTTCTATAACTAACTAAAGGCTCCAAGATTAACCTAAAAGATTCACACCTCAGGGGCCATCCACCTATAAGTCCCAGTTTCTGCAGTCATAACCCCAGTTTGAGGTTTTACTCTTGCAACCCCAAAATCAGCTACCTTAACAACCTGAAAGAAAAAAATTAAAACTTTCATCAAAACTAATTTAGGTTTCCCAGCGATGTAAGACCATTGAGAAAACATTAGAAATAAGAAAGATTTCAAACAATAAAAAGAAAAACAAAAGTTGGAAATGTATAAAATTAACGTATATAAAGAATACAGGATTGTGAAACTTTTACCTCATTGTCATCCATCAAAAGATTAGCAGCCTTCAAATCTCTGTGGATAATATTATTTTGGTGCAAGTAGTTCATTCCCTTGGAAACATCAATTGCAACTTTGAGCAAGGACGGAAGCTTGAAAACACCCTTTTGTTTATGTAAATAGTCATAGACACTTCCACCAGACATGAACTCTGAGATATTGAAGTAAACAAATCTTTAAAATGAAGACCGTCACAAAAAAATATCTAAAATATAATATAACAAGGAGCCAAAATGAAACCTTATTTTAATTGAAACCAAATAAAATTTTCTAATGTGTTCAAATTCACCTGTTACAATGCACACACTTGGAGGCTTGGTACATGCACCTATAAATTGTACAACATTCTTATGTCGAACTTTCCTGCAATATTCGAAAGAAGCTTGTAGTTTGAATGAAAAAGTTAAAACCAAGGGAACTAATATTCCTTTCTTTTTTGGCGAACTGATACCAAAATGCAAAACAGGAAAGTATACAAGATATTGCAAAGAAATCAAAACTCATTGATGCTTTCACGAGATAATTTCTTCAATATATACCACTCATCTATGCAATATATAATCAATCCACTTCTCCAGTTAATCCCAAGAAAATCACATATACACATCCTTCACACATCTATCAAATGTAGAACCTCAACTATGCATCTGAAATTAAAATAACTTCCCCTTGGGTTTGCTTTGGCATATGTTCAAGTAAGAAAGTGGTGAATGACCACCATAAACTAAATACCCTCTATCACTTCTGTCCATCACCTCTCAACAACAATAAAAAACAAAGCCTAGACTTTCATCTTCTGGAATCGGAAGTGTGTCATAGTAAAGATTACGCTTATAGGTGATTATTTACTCAGAAGTGAGTTTATACATGATGAATACAAGGAATATGAAGACTTTCATCTTCAGGTTGGCTGCTGGGACTCTCAACTATAATTTTCTATCATGGGATGGCATATTTATCAATTAAAGTATGTAAAATGGATATTATAGTGATGGACAGGTATGATGGCAATTTTCAAAGGTGGATTTAAGGAAGGTTTGTTATAGCATGATCTACTACAAAGAATCATCAGATGCTTGTCTCTTTTTTAGGGAATGACATCATTTCTAACCTAATTAACAACTACATTTGAAGTGGTATAACTCAAGGGAAGTACTTTCACACCATGACATAAGCAGAATTCATCAATGTCATCAACAGAGAGTAGATGGCAGGGAGGTAGATATTGTTGTCATTACGTCATCCACATAGATTCATACTTCAGGGAAGCTGAGTATTCAAAGAGGGCCAGCAATATATCAAAGGATTTCCCATAACTTTCCCAAAAACAAAATAAAACCAATAGGTAATAGAAGCATCAGTGCACGAACATAGTTAAAAATGAAGTTGAACTAAAACCCCACCTGCCTCTCAACTTGACAATTCTATATCAATGGTTGACATATAGGATGATGATGGTCATTGGTTTCAAAATCAGAAGCTTGGGTCTTTGCAAATGTCGCATTAAGTAATTAATGCTATGTTTCCTTTTAGGATTTTACCATTCTGTATGTTGGTTGCATTCAGTCTCAACAACAAAATTAAGGTAAGTTGTAACGCCATAATGGAAGACCCAAACCACATGACTTATACTCCAAAAGAACTAGTCAATGATACAATTGGAGCCCCATTGGAACTTTATAAAGAGCAAGAACTTCTCCTTCCCAATCAATGTGAAATCTCATACACCACCTACCCTTATCTTTTTTTGTATAAGTAATCTACCTACCATTATCCTTATCATATGAGGTATCTATCAATGGACAACGTTGTTTTCATATTGTTCATTATTCTTTCCTTATACAACTCTTTCCTTATTTCTCTAGTTATTATTTGACAGATTATACCTTCCATGTATAGGGCTAGAATTAGGCGTATACATTATTTATTTCCAGGTATAGAATTGCTTTGTAAAGATTATATAATATACGGAATTCTCAAGGCCAAGCATTCGACCATTTTCACAAATTTGACATGGTATCAAGAGCAGGTTGCTAATTTCCGTATCTCTTCAAATTTTTTTTTTCAATCGGATTTGTGGGTTTCTCTATTTCGGCATACTCTAGGTTGTTTTTTGGTGAACCCAACGTGACTTTCTCAACCTCATGGGATTTTCAGCTCTGGTCTAGGGTTTTTTTCAGCAGTTTTTTGCTATCGTGACTCTCGCAGCACCCTTCTGATGTGAATTTTGGCTTTTGGCTTTCTCGGGTCTGGTTTCTCCGTTGTCGCAGCAGCATCTCGTGGGATTTTTTGACTTTGTCTAGTTTTTTTTTTCTGTTGTTGTAGCAACCTTCTCATGGGATTTTTGGCTTGGTCTGTGTGTTTTTGTTGCTCTCAGCTTCTTTGTAGAACCGTGGTTCATGACTTCTGAAACTCTCATTTTATTTTTTGGTCTAGTTTACAGGCACAAATTACTCTACTTGAGCATTTCAGTTTGAACTTTCCCTTGAGGGAAAATATCTTTGGGGTCATATTTATGGCATGGATGTCGCACAAATATCCAATACTGACAAATCCAAGGATCTTGGGGCTTCTCCTTCATGGGCAGTACTTGATGTTCGGATCATGTATTGGCTTCTTGGTTCGGTGGAGCCACATATTGTCACCAACTTGCAGGCTCATCGCTCCGCTCAATCCATGTGGAATTACTTGAAGAATGTTTATCATTAAGATAATGATGCTTGTCGCTTTCAGTTAGAACATGTGATTGCCATGTTTCAACATGGTAATCTTTCCATCCAAGACTACTACTAGGTATGTCCGACTCTTTGGCATGAATATACTGATTTGGTTACAATGAATGTTCCTGTTGCCACTCTTTCGACTATTCAGAATCTTCACAAGACTAGCCGGCGTGATCGGTTTCTTATGAAACTACGCCTGGAAGATGAATTTGTTCGCTCCTTTCTACTGAACAGATCTCTTGTTCCCTTTCTTGATCTTTGTTTTGGTGAGTTACTTCGCAAAGAACGTCTTAGTACTCAAGCTATTCTGGAGCAATCTCATGGCAGTTCAGGAATGGCAACTATGGCTTATGCTACCCAAGGACGAGGATCACCTATGAATTCTAAAAGCTTGCAGTGTTTTTACTGCAAGCAATATGGACATATTGCTGCCAATTGTCCTAAGAAATACTGCTCCTATTACAAGAAGGGTCACATTATAAAAGAATGTTGTATTCGCCCCCAAAATCATCAAGCCCCCAAGCATTTCAGACTTCTGTTATTGCCCTTCAAGTAGCAACTTCTGTAGCACATGACTCTTCTTCAGGTGCTTCCTTTGTTCCTGCACCTCCTGCAGCGAATTACTGCACACCAGAAATGGTGCAACAGATGCTAATTTCGGCATTATCAGCAATGAGATTCCAATGTAACAATTCTACTAAACTCTGGTACGTGGACTCATGGGCCTCTAATTACATGACGAATAATCACTGCTTTGTGTCATGTTCGACCCTACGCTGGTCAATCTGCTATTTAGACTGTCAATGATAGTTCTTTGCCAATAGTTGTTGCAGAGATGACTCTTCTAAGTTCACTTATGTGTTTCTAGCTCCTCAACTTTCCATGAATCTTATTTATGTCGGTCAATTAGTTGATAACAATTGTACTGTTAATTTTTCTGGTGATGGTTGTGTTGTGCAGGACCAGGTAACAGGGGATTCGATCGCAAAGGGACCTAAAGTGGGGCGCTTGTTTCCACTACTTTTGCTTGTTCCAACACTTTCTCCAATTTTTTCTATTAAGTCTTTTGCTTGTAATAATGTTCCAGATCTTAGTATGGTGTGGCATCGTCGTTTAAGTCATCTCAATACTCAAATCTTATCTCATGTATTGCACTCTGGTTTTCTTGGTAATAGAGAACATTCTTCCCTTGGTAAAAACAAAACTCTTCCATTTCCTTTGCATACTAGTAGAGATTCTCACTGCTTTGATATTTGCTTGGGTCTATTTTCTTCGCTCTAAATCTGAAGTTTTTCGTACTTTTACTGAGTTTTTTGCGTATGTTGACAATCAATTTTCTACTTCTATTAAGACATTACGCACAGATTCTGGTAGTGAATATTTGTCTATTGACTACTGAGTTTCAGGCATTCTTGGCTTCTAAAAGTATTATTCATCAACGATCATGTCCCACTACCCCACAACAGAATGGAGTAGCCGAACGCAAAAATCATCCCCTAGATGTGGTACGTACTCTCCTTTTAGAATCCTCTATTCCATCCATATTCTAGGTCGAGACTCTGAAAACTGCTACTCACTTTATTAATCGTTTACATTCCCAAGTCTTACACATGAAGTCTCCCTATTTCCGCTTGTTTGCTAAGCAACCTAGTTACGATGATCTCCGTACCTTTGGTTATGTATGTTTTGTTCATTTACCTCCTCATGAGCGACATAAATTATCTGTCCAATCTGTTAGATGTGCATTCTTGAGATATAATGTATCAAAAGGGATTTATTTGCTATGATCTTACATTACATCGTACACACATTTCTAGGAATGTTATTTTCTTTGAAAATCAACATATTTCTTTCATGTATCATCTGTGCCCTCCTCCTCTTCTATTGTTGTCCTCCCCTACTTTGAGCAGCAGTTCTCAGATCTTCATCAAGTCAGCTCTCGCTTTAAACCAGATATTGTGTATACGAGACGCTCTCGCCCAAAGTCTCTTCCGGTGGCTCACCCGATATCTGATCCTACCACGCTCCAGAATCAGTCAGTTGCAACACCTACAGAGGCCTTGGTATGTCGCTCTCCTCGAGTGTCTGTACCTCCAGATAGGTATGAGTTTCCTTCTTCTAGTTTTGGCCACTCTATTTCAACTTTTACTGTTGTATTGTCCAATTTTGATATTCTCACATGCTACTCACACTGTTAAGCATGACTGTTGGCGACAAGCTATGCAGGAAGTAATTGCCGCTCCAGAGGCCAATCACACATGGGACATTGAGCCTTGTCCTCCCACCATTGTTCCTCTGGGTTGCAAATAGGTTTACTCAATCAAGGTTCAATTTTATGGAAGTTTGGATCGTTACAAAACTCGGCTTGTTGCACTTGGAATAATTAGGAATATGGAGTCAATTATGAAGAGGTCTTTGCTCCTGTGGCTAAGATGACTATTGTTAGTACGATTCTAGCTTGCTTCCAATGACTGGCCACTACATCAAATGGATGTCAAAAATGATTTTCTTCATGGGGATCTTAAAGAATGTATTTATATGAAGCCACTCTTGGGATTGTTTCCCTCTCCGATCCCTCTCCAACTTCACATCTATGTAAACTTCGTCGCTCTCTTTATGGTCTCAAACAAAGCTCCAAGGGCCTGTTTGATAAATTTCAAACCACTTTATTACAATTTTCATTCAAGCAAAGCAAGTATAGCACTTCATTATTTCTTCGGAAAACAAATATGGGTATTGTTGTCCTTTTGGTTTATGTTGATGATATTGTGATCATTAGTTCTGATTCAGGTTTACTTGTCCAGCTTAAGACTCATATCTCAGAGTCCTTTCATATGAAAGATCTTGGGTCTCTCACATATTTTCTTGGTCTTGAGGTGCATTTTAGTCCCTCTGGTATTTCACTCGATCAAAATAAGTATACTAGTGACTTGGTGGCTACAACTAGACTACAGAAGGCTACCTCTGTCGATACTCCCATAGAATTAAATTTCAAGCTTCGCAAAGAGGATGACTTACTTGTTGATCCCAGTTTATACCAAAAGTTAGTGGGTAGCCTTGTCTACCTCACCATTACTAGACCGGACATTTCCTTTGCTGTACAGCAAGTCAGCCAGTTTATTCAGACTCCTCGTCATCTTCATTTGGCTGTTGTCCGTAGGATCATACGCTATGTTCAGGGCACTTCTGCCCAAAGCTTATTCTTTTCTACAAGCAATTCTCCTTGTCTTGCTACTTATAGCGATGCTGATTGGGCTATTTGTGTTGATACATGTCGCTCTATCACTGGTTAGTGCGTGTTCTTAGGTGATGCGTTGAACTCCTGGAAGAGTAAGAAGCAAGACAGAGTTTCTAAGTCATCTACAAAATCTGAATACAGGGCGATGTCTTTTGCTTGTTCCGAAATTATTTGGCTTCAAGGTTTGCTTGCTGAGTTAGACTTCTCTGAGACCGATCCTACACCTTTACACGCCTATAATACAAGTGTTATTCAGATCACGGCCAATCCTATCTATCATGAGCGCATAAAGCATATTTAAGTTGACTGTCATTCTATTCGTAAAACATTTGAAGTTCGTGTTATCACTCTTCCGCATATTTCTACTGAGCTACAAATTGTTGATATCTTCACCAAATCTCTCACTCGCCATCAACATTGCTTCTTAAGTAGCAATGATGCTTATTGATCAACCCGCATCAATTTGAGGGGGGCTGTCAATGGACAGTGTTGTTTCCATATTGTTCATTATTCTTTCCTTATACAACTCTTTCCTTTTTTCTCTAGTTATTATTTGACAGATTATACCTTCCATGTATAGGGTTATAATTAGGCGTATACATTATTTATTTCCATGTATAGAATTGTTTTGTAAAGATTATATAATATAGGGAATTCTCAAGGCCAAGCATTTGGCCATTTTCACAAATTTGACAGTATCACATAAGTTCTTTAGCGGGTCCCTCTTTAAATTCTCATGATTCAGATTAGCAGAATTGAGAAATTTCAGAGTCCAACATACCGAAATTTTAGAAGTACATTTGTATGGGGTTCTAAGCAATTTTATTGGCACCGGGTGTCCGAGAACAGTGTCCCGACTAATCTCAGAGGTGTACAGGCCCTTGGCAAGGTAGGGTTCTAAGCAATATGAACAATAATTAGATTCCATTAAGACAAAATTAAGTCTTTGAAAACTACTTTCACACCCACAGTATAAATATGAATCCTAGTTATGCATACTCACACAACATCAAACACATTAAAAAAACCAACTATTAGCGGGCCAATTAGGGCAAACAATGCAGTTCCCAAACCTCAAAATAAAGACTTCCTGTGCAAACTCTCTCTGCATATCTGAATCCACACGCTCAGGCTTGAGAACTTTAATAGCCACTTCCTGACAATAGTATGTACCTTTGTACCTGATTCGATAAAATAAAAGGAGTAAGCTAATTGAATACTTTTTTTGATAGGTAAAAGGTGAAACAATATAATTGGATACTAAACAAAAAATAGTGGATACCTAGCCAAAAAGAAGCAGAGGAATGAATGTATTAACAATAGAGACTTACAGATCCCCGTATGACCCAGATGCAATTTTGTTTTCAAACTTCAAATGCTTAGGATCAATTTCCCATACATCAGTCCCGTCATTAGGTATTGTCAAATGATCAGGTTCACATTTTATTACTGTTTGATCCAGCTCGCCTACAGAAACTGATGGTCCAGCATTTGGCCAAGCTTGCCTCTGAATAGCAACCCCAAATTCCACATTGAATTATGGATGCATTATTTATAATATAACTGATGCTGGGAAAGAAAGTAAGGAAGAGAGGAAATATGGATTTGTCATTTGAAATAGTAAAAACTCATAATTATTGTCAGCTATCCTACTTGAAGGAAAAAATGAGTGACAAGAAATCACCTCGATTTTCAAAAGTTTCCTTTCCAATGTAGTTTTAAGCTGCTCTGTGTCCTGTTTGAAGGCGAGTCTATCAAGCAATGCTTGTGAATACAAAAAGAAATGCTTTTGTAGTACAATTCAGAGAAGTCATAATTAATTAATATCTCCATTTGAGTAATCTAATTGACACAACAGCATATATACCTTCCCAAATGATTACTTCAATTTTTTTTTGAAAGGACACAAAAAGAGAGCAGAATTATGGTGAATGAGTTACATTGGTATGGTAGACCCAGCTGGCATGTCATAATGCCATACAACAGATGTCAGGTTTTTCCTCAATAGAACTCTTTCAACATAGAAAATCATATAAAGTACCTCATAAGGCCAACCATCAACAACGAATACATCTAAGGAATAACCATCCACTGTTGAAAAAGCATGTGCCTCTTGGATGTTTAGTCCCATCTCAGCAAGCAGGGAAGTCAACTACAATGTTTCACAAGATCAGTCACCATGCAGATGAGAATGCAACATATAATCAGAGATGTCATCTCCACAAACACAATTACTCATGTATCTTGTTCAAAAAATTTTGAATTGAGTTGAATAATCAATGGTTATGTTTATGGTGAGAATTATGTAAAAGCCCATGCTAGCTCAAAACATATAATCTGCCATCAGTTTGGCATCTATGCATATGAATAGACACATGCACACAGGCATGTGCAGACACAACCAGACTTGAGTCCCCAAATAAATGAAACATCATATGAAGATAATAACTGATGTACGTAAATAAGAAAAACCTATCAGATACCTGACTAAGGAGTTTGGGTTTGTCATCTGATGAGAAGGTAATTTCATGCATGGGCCTACATCATTGTAAACCACAAAGATGTAATACATTACAACCTCTCGTTGAAAATATATTAACTTCACATCACAAAATATATCAGAAATCATCATTTGATGAATTATATTGGGGAATGATTAAAACTCCATATATGTGTTTATAAGGAAGCAAGCTTTTGCCATGCTCAATATTTTGCTCGTATGATCACCATCTTTTAAATGCTACGTATGGCAAGCTTCATTACCTTGAGTATGGAGCCACCGTCGAGTATATTATAGCATGTGTGGGGGTCATCAGAATAAAAGTGCTACCAAATTTAGAGAGAGAGAGAGAGAGAGAGAGAGAGGTCTTGGTAGAACTGGCCATAAATCATGTATTCTTTAAATTTAATTTAAAAAATCCAAACTGGCAAATCTAAAACCTTATTTAAATGAAGGTAACTGCAACTGATAAATTTGATTTGAACAAAATTAATGAAAATTCATAACAAAATATTGCAATCTTCAGCATATTGAAAGCAAAATTTTGTGGTATATACAATCAAAGTCCAACATCCAAACAGGATATATTTGACCAGATAGGTTCCGTGAAATTTTACCAACCCGAACCCAATGAATACTTTAAGATGTAAGTATTTACTGTGAAAACCAAGTGCTAGCATGTACTGAATTCTCCTCATCTAGAGCAAGAGATTTATCTGCTTCAAGCGCAAGGGCTTCAAGATTAGGAGATGAACCAAAGGCAGGTGGTGGGTGGATGCTGACAATTAAAAAGCCAGAAAGAGATGTTAGACCTGTTAATGGAGAGAATCAGGCACTAAAGTGAACCATCAAAAGAAGCAAAAGAGTTAAATAACTTCCATTCATGGACTATAAATGTGAGACTTTCTGGATCTGCTATGAAAAATTAACTATACTGTAATTAAATTCCAGGAAGAGGGTAAAAAACCTGTGTCTGTTAGAGCCGTTTATTTTACTTTGGGCAGCTTCTTCACCAGGAAAATCTGAATGCACAGAGTAAGCTGCATTCCCATCAGAAGTTGAATGAACCTGCAAAAAAGTATGATTCACATAATACATTTTCCATGCAAAAAAAGAAGAAGAAAATAAAATAAACAAATAAATCAGCGAAGAGTGTCAAATCATAAAAAGTAGAAGAGCAGAAGGGTAGTATAAACAACATGAGGTTTAAACTTGCTTCCTGAGGTCAAATAATATTGGCAGACACAACCAGACCAAAAAGAGTGTAATACAGATTGCGATGATGATAACAAACACCATTTCGGTATAATTGTCAACGTATCAGAATCGTAGTTTCATGATAAAAATGTATGGTTAATAGGAGTCCATAAAGGCCATGTCATGATTCCTAAAGTATCTTACAAAGTGGGAAAGTGCAATTTTAGAGTTATTCTATTCTCAAGCCGGAGTGTAGAGCACACCAACGACATCACTTAAATTGTAAAATTTGATTTGTAATATTCAAATTTTAAAATTTATTTCTTAAATGAAATTATGTGATAGAAGCACTTTACTAGGTGTACTCTACACACCGTTTCTTGCCATTCCATCCAAAGTCAAGTGTGAATCTTTGGCATTCCATAACTAGCAACTATATGGGAGCTCCGTAGTGGATTACGGTCATATAATATCAAGCTTGCTGCCAGTTCAAAAATTAGTGAATGTTATCAAATGTGGCTTGTATTTCAGCACATAAATCTGGATTTCTCACAAGATGCTGAAATAGTAAAAATAGATGTTCTTAATGCATCTGATCCCATTTTTGAGTCGAGAACCAGCCAAATATCAGTTAAGGATTTTGGAATAAGTTGTCCCAAATAGGGGCCCTCTTCACACATCTAGAAGATTCTTGGATGTGACAAAAAATACCGGTACATGTATAATATATGAGCACCAAATCTTTTTTTTTTTTTTTTTTGGATAAGTAAGATATATGAGCACCAAATCTTATAGCTATAGCACATGTACCTGAAAATTATGCAATGACTCTATAATGCATTTGAAATTAAATAACCTGCACAAGGTGGACTTCAATTGCAGGCCTATCTGCGGGATCCTGAGCCAAATGCAGCAATCTCTTGTGCATAAGAACATCTTCTGGTCTCTGTACATTCACATCCAACGCATAACTGCATCGCATTCAATCAAAGGGCACAAAAAACCCATTAAATAGAACCACAATGATTAGAACATTTTTCTTCTTCCCTAAATCCCAAAAAATTTTACCAATGACCTCGGCGGAAAAGCAAAATAATTCGTAATCACATCATTGGCGACGTCAAAACACTAATAAGTCCTCTTAAACCTCTAATAATCCAAATAAAAAAATTATAGCAGTGCGAACTAGAATTATCAGATCAACTCCATTCTACTCCGTTTCAATCTTAATGACTCTGAACAGACTTTATGCAATGTAGTCATCCACCGAACATCATCAACCACACAGTCACAAGCGAAACCAAAAACACAATGACCTCAAAATTATATAATATATATATATATATTGAAGATCAACCAAAAGCTAGATTAGTATAGTCATATAGTTATACATGCGTTAAAAATAAATAGAATTATACATACATACATGCATGCATACATACATACATACATATATGGACAGGTTTGGAAGGGTAGGGTAAAGGTACCGAGTGGGGAGGCGATTGAAGTGAGACCAAAGCTGGTCGTCGAAGCCAGTCTGAAAAGCCTCCTCGTTGTCTGAATCCCTAAGCCGACGGAGAACCTCATTGTACACCTCGAGCTTCTGCCGCTGCTGCCGACTCCTTGCCGGCGAGGACGCCGACGCATCGTGCGCCATACTCGCACAGCTCTCCGTGTCCTCCATCACCATTGAAGACCAAACCGAAACGAAACTAAACAAAAGCAGCGAGAAAATGAATGAGAGAGAGAGATCTTTTCGGTGTTTGGTTTACGTGTAAGTGGACGATTTTGCAGAACACAAAAGCAATGACGAGCCTTTTTTGTTTTTGGGTAAGTGAAACAATGACGAGCTTTGTTTAGACGGAAACGCAGATTTGAGAAAAGGTTTCAGACGAAATCGGAGAAAAAAATGGTGTTAACAGATAGATTTTCCCCTTTTTATGGTACTAGCGACTAGCGAGGCTGCGAGAGTGTGAGAGGCTTTTTAAGGGTTCCTCGGTATTTATTTATTTATTTATTTTAGCCTCCGGGTTTGGTTTTTCGGAAAGTTTAACGGCTTAGACGAGTCGGAGTCACGGGGAGATAATCTGTCTAAGTTATTTCAGATAATATTAATTAGTATTATTATTATTCTCCATAATTAATGAAGCTGGAGATATGTATCAACTTTTTTATGAACTTTCTTATGTTAGCGATTCTTTTGTGCTGCTAATTTACAGTCTTAGGAATGATTTAGATTTAGAAATAAATTGAGATATTTTATGAATAGTAGAATAAAAATTAAATTATTTATTATATTTTGTGTAGAAATTTAAGAAAATTATTTTAAAATTTAAAAAAATTAAATTATTTATTATATTTTATGTGAGAATTTGATAAAATTATAATGATGAGATAAGATAAATTGAAGTGAGTTGAAATGGATTACGAATATAAATGAGACCTTAATCAGATCTGATAAGTTAAAAAAGTCTAATTAATATATATCATATGGATCACTATGATAGATAATACAGAATAATTTTTTCTTAAATTATTTTATTTTTAAATTAGTATCTAAATAATTATTTAAAATTTTTCTAACATAATTATAAAATATATATATTATGAGTATGAATGAATCCATGATAGGCAAAGGCCACCTTCATCCCTAGCTATTGGAACCTCAAGTCTCCATTAACTCTCTGGCAGTGTGGCACCCCCCACTCACTATGAGACCAAAAAGGGTATCCACTGGCATATTCTGGGTGCCCCACCCAGTTCTGGATAAGCTCGTGCTGAAAAGACAACTCTCTCCTCAATTTAAATAGTCCGTTATCGGTTATAGTGCGTGTAATTTAAATAAATAAAAATTTATTATTAAAAAATTAATTTTATAAATTTCATATTTACTTTTTATTTTTCTAAAAAATTGTGCTGTGCTAACATATTTTATTAATATCATTTCTTATTTAAATATGTCTGAAATTATAAATTAATTTTTATATCTAAATACTTAATTTTTAAATTATTAAATTTATTTTAATTTAAAACTTCTTTATACGTTAGACTTATAATATTTTTCAACTCAATACAATTTTATATAAGAGATTCATAATTTTTTTTAATTTTTAATAAATAATATTAAATTCATCTTAATATTTAAATTTATTTTAAATATATCTAACATAACTTACTTCGCATTCTCAACTCATTAACATTTATAAATAAATCAATTCAATCAGCTCAGTATCTCAACATATCTCAACGCAGTTCAACCTCCAAACACAGTCTAAGGTTGTGTTTGGATGTTGAAGTGAGTTGAGTTGAATTGAGTTGAGATGATAAAATATTGTTAGAATATTATTTTTTAATATTATTATTATTTTAAGATTTAAAAAAGTTAAATTGTTTATTATATTTTGTGTTGAAATTTAAAAAAGTTGTAATGATGAGTTGAGATGAATTGAGATGAGTTTATCAACCAAACGAAGCCTAAATCAAAATAATTGTCCCTGACCTGCTTCTGCACGTGCTTCCTAGTTGCTGGGAGAAATGGTCCATGAAAGCCCATATCAGTAATTTTGCCACAACTCCAACGCTGTGAGAAAGCGATGCGTTTCTGGGTTATCGGTTCATGACTAACACGTGAAGTTGAGGCATAAGAGCTGTGACTCGGAGAAGACACAGAGTGCAAACGATCAAGTAGTTGGGTCGTTGATGTAACCTTGTAAGGTGCAGAATGGACAAGAGGGATACGAAACGTGGACAATTACGATAAGATATTGGTCATATTATTAATTTCCCAGTGTTTGGAAACATGTATTTTATTATCCCCGTATATATACAGCTAGCCTATTATTGAAGATTTATTCTTGTTTGCTTTTTTGGGTCTTTATCTATTATTTAACTCGCCTGTTTATTCAACGTCCGAATGGCCCCATGGCCATGCCCTTCCTCGATTCCCATTAGGGTAAGGAGCTCCATGAACCAAGCAGAGGCCTTTTTAGTTTAATAACGTGATGATTAACCGTGACTTTATTATATTCAAAACTAAGCATAATGCACGGTTAATTTTTGACCATGAGAAGGTGCCAAATAATTATAATATAGAACCTCACAAGCTAAACATGTAAATCGTGGATATGTTTTTCTAATAAAATGATAACTTAAATTAATACAATTATTAAGTAGCCAGTAATAACGACATTATGGTATGGTAAACAATGCCAAATGTTATATATTATTTTATTTTTATTTTACAATATTCTTCCAATGTCAATTTTTGTTGTTCCTTGTTCTATTATATAATCTACCCAATAATTTGAGATCCTGATTAATGGGGGGATGCGGAGGTGGAAAAGGAAATTAGTTGAAAATGTTATCATCGTAATATTATAAGATATAGAATTTAATTAATTTCGTGATTAAGGTGCCGTTTAGATCGGAAATGAGATGAGATGGTTTTAAATAAAAATTAAATAAAATATTATTAAAATGTCATTTTTTAATATTATTATTATTTTAAAATTTAAAAAAATTTAATTATTAATTATATTTTGTATGAAAATTTAAAAAAATTATAATAATGAAATTAGATGAACCTGTTTATATATCTAAACAAAACTAAGATTACGAGGAGATGAGAAACACCAGCTACGTAAATTATGAGTTCAAAGGTCGTGATGGCTCTATTGAGCTATACGAGCAGATTGGATCGGGAATAAATTTATTACAAAATTTTTTTATTTATTTATAGTATTTTCTATAAAAAAAAAATATTATTTTTAATCAAAATAAATATATTCTAGCTATAAATAATTATTGTTATTATAAATAATTGATGATAAATATTTATTTTCTATTTTACGTTTCATCTGTTTATAAAAAGAGTGAGTTCTACAACCACACATGGAGGTTTCCGATGGGGGCTCCTGTCAGTATTTTATTTTATTTTTTTTCATATATTTTTGTAATATTTTTAAATTTTTTAAAAAATATATAATATTATTAAAATATACTTTTTTAATCATTAAATTAAAAAAATAAAATAAAACCCCAAGGGGAGGCTGGAGCTACGTGTGAGTTTAGCATTTCTCCTATAAGAATGGACGTATAACTAAAACATTGTGACGTGGGGCTAGAAGGATGGATGACGTGGAAAGTGACCCTTCGAGGAATCGAAGAGGCAGGAGGTTAAAAAACAATGACAGCGAAGCGGCCGGTGGTTGCCGTTGGAACAGACGGTTGGAAACTTGGAATTGGAACAATTAATTAAATTAAAAATAAAAATTAAATGCAGCCCGAGAGGTTTGAAGATTGGAGTCCAAGGTCAGGGATCTATTCCCAGGATATGATAATATAAGTTATCCAAACCAGGCAGTGTACGCTTATTACCTACTTGGACATGATGTTGGTTGGATAAGGTACGTGTCTTTGAACATTTTATGTTTGTTTTTCAACCAAAAAATCAATTTTGGGTTTTAAGTGTATCAGAAAATAAAAATTAAAAGATAAGAAAACATAAAAGAGAACGTACGACCGTTTCTAGTTATGAGCATGGATGAAACTTGAAATTGACCCTTAATTGTTACCAATAAATTACAACTATCATGATATTGGATTTTTTGTTATTATCAAATTGCTTAGGAATAAATTAAAAGCTTGCAATCTCTTATTGGCATTAATTAAAGGGATAAAGTTATATATTCTCTCGCCCGATAAGGGATTATATATCATTTCAATGTAACATGTGCAAAGTCAATATCCATTAAATATGTCACGCTTGTACCTACAGGGAATTATCGATACCCCTTCCTCAATAAAAATTTGAAAAAGTAGAAAAATAAAGTATAGTTTAATTGAATTAATAATGAAAATAAGTTACTTTTTAGCAGCCTAGAGAATCTTCTAAGGTGGGAAACTTGAACATGGGTTATCCTTTTCTGCGTGTATCATTTTGATAATGGTGGCTTATATTATATGATACACATGCAAAATGTGCATGATTCATGAGTTTTAGCGGAATGCATGTGCAAGTAGGAAAAAGAATTCCTACTATATTGTTGATTGTCCCAAGGCTCCTGGCCGGTGTTTGAAAAATTAGGAGAAAATACAGAGAAAATTAGTATTCATTCTGAGTGCTAATTTAAATAGTTAGATGAGATGAAATAAAATGATATAATTTTAGATGAGTTGAATAAAATATTATTTAGAATATTATTTTTTAATATTATTATTATTTTAAAATTTTAAAAAATTTAATTACTTATTATATTTTATATAAAAATTTAAAAAAAATCATATAATAATGAGATGAAATAGATTAATAATATTTCTATATTCAAATTCCAAACCAACTAAAATTGTTTTTATCTGTAATTACAATTCAGGACAGTAATGTCAAATATACGTGGAATAAATAATTATACATCAGAATATCTCAATAACGAGAAATAGACAAAACAAGAGAGAGAGGGAAAAAAAAAAAACTTAACCCTTTACTTCCTGGCCTTTGCTTGTTGCGTAAGGTATGTATAAAAGCCGCATTGGATGACAGAGAATGAATATTTTTATCCATACAGTTGTTTTTATATATTTGTCGTCCACTTCATTAATATAATTGATGGAAATAATTATTTTATATTAAAAAAATTAGCACAATCAATCATATTAATAAAATATACAAAAAGTATGTAAAATAGACTAAACATAAAGTTTCGATACTTTTATTTAAAAATATTTATATCATACATCATTTACGTGACATCATTTAATTTAGGTGATAAATTTTAAAATTTAAATTTTATAATTAAATTATATCTATTTGTATCAGAATAACAAAATCGTTTCCACATTAGACAAATAGTTGGAGGGTAGAATGTGCAGCTTTGCCAAAGCAATCAGCGGCATCACATTCCACGTCCATTTACAACCAACAGCAAAATATTCTTTAAAAGTGAACTGTAGAGAAATTTGTTAAGATTTTATCTCAAGTTATCAAAATTTGTTTTATTCTTTTATTCCGTATTTTGTTGTGTATAAATGTAACCGAATTCCCTTAATGAAAACAGAAAAGTTTTTCATAAGTTTCCTTTCTTCTAAATGATAGTCATGTGTGGTGTCATAATTAAGAAAAATTCTATTTGGAGTCTTCAAGTGGAGATTATATGTGCAGGTACATTATTAAATGAAAGAAAACATCATTTTAAGAGGAATAATTTTGTAATTTTAAAAAATTTTAAAGTTAAAATAGCCTAGACTTACAGTGCAATCTCTAAATAAAGACTGTACCTAACATTGCTCCATAATTAATTAGGATATTTTAAATAGATGCTCCATATTTTAGTTGGTATTCGGGGTGTGTAATTCATACTAATTGTTGAATCGGAATTTATTAATAGAAGTGGCCATGCATGTCGTCGATGGCAAGATGCAGATTGAATACTAGCAAGGTTAAGTTGTATAAAATTATAAGAGAAATTATAATTACAGTCGTTTTGAAAAAAAATAAATAAATACAATACTTATATAAAAATGAATTAATTTTTTAATAGTGAATCTCATTTTTTTCAAAACTACTCCATAATACTTACGCATTCTACGACTGTACGTAACATTACTCATATTATTTTGGTTTGACGTTGAATTAATGTCACTAAACGACTGAAAAAGAAAATTATATCTGTAGGAGGTAGCAAATTATAGGTATGCATTGAATCTGGACAGTGTCTAGATCCATTGAATATGGACATAAATCATTGCATTGGATACACTTTGTACATTATGCAAATACTACATTTTGTATCTTAAGAAATGTGTCATAAACAATGCTAATTTACACCTTATAGTTTCAAAGTATCATAAAAAAATAATGAAATTAATAAAGTATAGAGATACTTGTAAGAGAAGAGAGAAAAACAAGACAAGACAAAAACGAGCCAATTCTCAAAAGAACCCTTTTTAGAGAAGTTTAATTTCGGCTCTTATTTAATTTTTTTTAGAAGGCTAGCATAGTTAATTTGTTTTTGTAATGAAATTAATTTTTTAATACAGAGGTATTTTTTTTTTTTTTATGGAAACATACTCATTTCATTAATGAACCGAAATTACAACTATGACTTATCAATATATGAAAAAATTCAAATTATAAATCAAATTACGCATCGACTAAGGCATAGTTTGGTAAGTTAAAGAAGCACGTTGAATTTTGAAACTTCACTTGCACAATAATTAATGAGTGTGGCTAGAGCCACCGCTAGTGGCTCCCGCTGGGAGCTACTGTTGGCTCTAGTATGTGTTTTTTCATGTGTTTTTTTCAATTATTTTTTACAGATATTTTTTTAATACTTTTAAATATTTAAAAAAAAATTAGAACATTATTAAAAAATACTTCCTTGATCATAAAATAAAAAAACAAATCATTAAAAAATATTTCCTTAATTACGAAGTAAAATAAAAAAAATAATTTTTTATTTTAGTTAGTGATTAAGGAAGTATTTTTTAATGATATTGTAAATTTTTTTATTTTTTAAAAATATTTAAAATTGTTAAAAATATATATATAAATTAAAGAAAAACACATTAAAAAAATATATGCTAGAGCCAGCGATAACTATCAACAGTAACTCTAACATTATTCATAATTAATTGGAACTACCAAAGAGTCTAGTCTGGTCTAATAATTATTTGGAGCTTGTGGGATAGTGGGATTGGACATGTCTATGATATGATTGAATGAGTCAAAATCACTTGTATGCAAGTTTCGCTTATTTAAAATGTCTATCATTTAAAAAAGAAAAATTATATTTGTCCCGAGATGGGTCTGTCATTTTTTCATCAATATTGGCCCAGTTGAGACTCGTCCATGCCCAATCCCAATGGGCAAACCAACATTTGATCTGTCCTTATCTCTACAATCCACCCGCCTTCCCTAGTCCCTAAAGCCCTCCTCTGAACTTGTGCCTAACCCTCTTTCTCAACTCGAGTCTTAACTTCAGCAACTTTCATCGTTGACGAACACCTGCGCTAATAAGACAAAGAAGTGGAGAGTCTATGCCTTGAATGAATCAATAACAACGAATTAGTAGAATGAGGAATTGAAAGACAGATAAGGGGGAATGGCCTATCAATTATTGGTGGACCTTCCCTTGAACCGGTCATAGAGCTATCAACTGAGTTGTTTAGGTTCTAGAATTCCATCTCTAGTTGGGGGCTTCGATTTGAGGGTGATCGAGGAGACCCAAACTTTAGATCTCTTCTCTATGGAGGGAGGTTTCTTTCGTATCAAGAGTATGTTGTTTAGGTTTTGTGATTCGATCTTGGTTACACTGTTGTCTCGAAAGATCGTTTCGCTTGCTACTAAGAACCTAAGGAACTTGAACTTGAAACCTTGATCTTGAGATTTGCATAAGAGACCATTGAACCCTCTGGCAACATCTTTCAAAAGCATAACTGATGGAATGTTCATACTGGAAGCATAATACTGAAAAGTGACAACTTATCAAAACCCCGTCTTTTTGGCATAAAGATTGATTCCACTCATAATGGGAGACTAGGAGAGGAAGGGGTCGTCCATTCTAAAGTCAGGAATGCCGAGTTTAAGAATTTCTTATCGAGCTAGGAAAGCGGGAATTTTTGCCCAAAAGAAACATCTCTCTCTGTGAAATAAGATAAAAGTATAATCTTTTTTTTTTCTCCCATTATGAGTGGAAAATACATTTATGCCAAAAACATGGGTTTCATAAATTTAGATCGTTCTGATCTCCCTCTTATGAGTGGAATTGGTTTTTTTGAAAAAGTAGAGCTAAAGAGTATAACATGTACATGTTAACAATATCATTGATTTAATGAAAGAATGGACTCCAATGTATAGAGGGGACCTCACAGTTTAAAATGTAACCGCAATGGTGTTTTTCATAATAGTTAAATGGGGTTGATAAAAGGGACTAATGACATATACAGTACTTGAATTCTCAATGTAGATGTTACATAGTTGGTTCTCATCTTTCAGAGACTACTACGAGTGTAATAGGAGCATTCGTTGATAAAAGGAATACCTTTTTTTTTTTAACTTAGTGATTAAGAAAGTATTTTTGAATCTTGTTGTGATCTTTTAAAAAAATGTGTGTGGGTATAAAAAATGAATGAAATAAAAATAAAAATGCCAAATGGCATTATCATGACCCATCCTCGGGCTATACCGTTTGTGGGTGTAGCAGGACTCTTTAAATAAATACATTTTTTTATATTTATATTAGATTTATTTATATTTTTCTAAGAAATTGTGTAAGGTTTCCCCACTCTAATTTTGTAAATATACTTTCTCCGTACCTATTCTTGTTTCCCCGTGCAATCCAAATATGGGTTATAAAATTAAAAACGCTATTGGATAGGCTCCTTGAGATCCAAACATTGCTATAAACGAAAAATGCTATAAATATCAGAAAATTACATTCTTAGTATCGTGCACTTTGCTTAAATATTTATAAATATAATTATTAGTATATAAGCTATATACAGTTATTTACAAATGTTCGAAGTTTGGTTATTACGTAGCGATGATATAAATAGACAAATAGATCAATAATATAATATAAATAATTTATTTTATCAATATTAAATACCTTGTGAAGAAAATTGAACTCATTCAAATAATCAATTAGTTTTTATTTTTATTTTTAAATAAAACATAACTTGATGATAAGTTTGACTCGTATTCAAATAAAAATCAACTGAATAAGGATTGATTAGATACTAACCACTCAATTAGACTCATTTTCTCCGATATTTATTGATTGTCTTAGTTCATCAAATAGTTTTCCCAAGTTGCAAAGCAAGCCTGTGAATTTTGGATAAAAGACAAATAGTATCTTATTTATCATATAATAAGATTGTAACCTTGTTAATGCCAAGCATTAATTTTGAGTGTCTTGTGTTTATATATATATATATATATATATATATGTCTTAGGGTAGATTTGGATTAAGAGATGAGATGAGATAGTTTTAGATGAAATATGAAAGTTGAAAAAAATATTATTAGAATATTATTTGTTAATATTATTATTATTTTAAAATTTGAAAAAGTTAAATTATTTATTATATTTTATGCTAGAATTCAAAAAAGTAATAATGAGATGAAATAAAACATTTTTCGAATCCAAACGATGCCTTAGCTTTTCGCGATTAACACAAAAATAAATGGTAATAGAGATATAATATTTTTATACCTTTTTAAAACTATATTTTTAATAAGTGATATTTTTATAAAATAATAATATTTCTGTAATTTTATTTTATAAAAACATAGTCAATTTACAATATATTTATAAAATAATCATGAAAAAACTGATAGTCCTTGTAAGGGGAAAAATTTTATTATTATTTTTTAAAAATTAAGACTGTATTTGACTCCCAAACTTAGTTGAACTCAATTGAGTTCAGTCTAATTTTAATCCGAGTCTAACCTCTAAACATTCAACTTTCAAATTATTAAACTCATCTCAACTCAAAACCTTATTATACATGAGATTTATAATATTTTTTTATTTAAAATATATTTATACATGAAACTCATAATTTTTTTTAATTTTTTATAAAAAATATTAAGTTTATTTTAATATTTAAATATATTTTAAATTCAATTTAAATGAATTTCGTATAAACTTTTTTATTACTCGTTCCTATTTATAAAAAAATTAATTCAACGACTCAACGCAATTAAGGAAAACTTTTTCTTTACCCTCCAACCAGCAGTTTGATGGGCTCAAGGCATATTCGCCAAAGACATGTACTAACCACTGACAATGAGTATCCGATGCTTGTACTGACGATTAGACTTGCACTACCTCTTAAGGATCCTCCAGAGTCGAGCAACCTTTTATTTTTTACAATAAATATTCACAATCTCCTTATATTTTATATTTTATATTTTTTTTTTATCAAATATACAATCTCCTTATATTTTTTATTTTTTATTTTTTATATTTTATATTTTTTATTATTTTTTCTTTTATCAAATATTTATTATATGAATAATAAATAAAAAGTTTGAAATAATTTTAAAAGAATAAACTCAAAAAAATATATATATTAAAAATTTTTAAAAATTAAAAAAATTAAAAATATGTAAAATATGAAATGTAGAAAAAATTGCGTAGAAAAACTCTATTTTTTAATAGAGTACTCTAGAGCTACTAACTGTCGGGGGTTCTAATGTGTTTTCTTATATATATATTTTTAATTATTTTTTATTGAAATTGTTTTAATATTTTTTAATATTTAAAAAAATAAAATAAATTTAGAATATTATTAAAAAATACTTTATTAATTATAAAGTAAAAAAAATTATTAAAAAATACTTCTTTAACTATGAAGTAAAATAAAAAAACTTCGTGATTAAGGAGTTATTTTTTAATGATATTATAAATTTTTTTGTTTCTTTTAAATATTTAAAATTATTAAAAAAAGAACTAAAAAAACATATAAAAAACACATGCTAGAACCAACAGTAGCTCTCAACAGTGGCTCTAGCATTATTCTTTTTAATAATACTTTTTTAGACTAGACATAAGATGTTATTTGGGACAGATATTTTCAAGTTATCTTATTTAATTATTATAAAAATTTTAAATTTAAGTATAAAATATAATAAATTATTTAATTATTTAAATTTTTATAATAAAAATTATATTTTATTCAATTTTTATTTCATCTTATCTTATCTCAATTCAGTATCTAAACATTTCCTAAAACTTAAAGATTAGCACGTGACAGATATTTATTGCAGAGTAATGCTGTGTTCAAGTTTAGGTAGGCAAGTTTTGTAATTTTTTTAAATAAAAAATTGTGTCTAACATTAAAAATATAATGTTTTTATATAAATTTTATATTTATTCATTTTATTTAAATGGAATGCATAAATTTGTAAACTTTAAAATTACAAATATCATTTCTCATATTTATATTTAAGAAATTTTTTAGAGATTTTTTTATTAAATATCTTTTTAAAATAATTCTAATTATAAATTAGTGCATGACATACATTTCACTATGGTTGAGCTCCGACTCCGACGAAGTCGGAGTTGTCGTTTCCGACCTCCCATTGTCCCTCAGACTCCAACTCCGAACAGAAATCGAAACTCTGACTTTCGAATGGAAGCTCCGATCTCCGTTCGGAGTCGGACCGTTTATTTCTCTACATTTCTAACATATCGAAATGTATTTGGACGACAAAATTATATGGTGGGGAATATATAATAAATTACTTGTTAATGTCAAAGGCAGTACTTCGAGCTAATTAAAGAGTACTTATCACACGTCTTTGCTCGGGATATAACTACATAAATATGATCACCAAAGCTCAAGTCCAAATCTTAAAAAAAAATATTGAAAAGATATAAAAAAAAAAAACCTTAAATACAATAGTTTAAAAAATAAATAACATGTATGATATAGTAATAAGTTATAACAGTCTCATTTATAACGTAACAACAACATTGATTTAGCGTTGAAATATAACTACATAAAAATTAAATATGGATTTCACTCAAATGCTTTTTGTTTTACTCAAATGCTTTTTGTTCCATTGGTCATGCCTGAAATGAAGATAGAAAGTTGCAATCAATAAATGAACAAAAATTGATAATAAGAAATTGAACACGGTAAAAGTACAATTAGATTCTTACCAAGACTCTCAATGGGCGTCCGTTCCAGACTCTCAATCATTGGCAATTATATTATGATTCACAATTAGATCTATAAAATCATAAAAAGTAGAAGTTAGAAATATTAAAAATAATTAAATCATCATTTAAAAGTATATAAACTTATCCGATTCAAGCCTATAGCTCTCGGCATCAACGCCAACGGTATCTAGTCCAATGAGCATTTCACTTATCAAATTCTGTGTTCAAACGAGGGTCTCCATGGTTGACAGTGAAAATGAACTTCAATAAACATCCAACACGTGACCTCTAGTGCTAAATGCCGACTCTGAGGCAACTGTAGTGACAATAATGATTAGCACATCTCGGGTTACACGAGAAAGGACTGGATACTTGGTGCAATTAACTTTCTACCAAGTTAATAATTGAAATACATCACTAGGTGCCTCGACAACTTCCATAAAATATCGTTCAACCTCAAATGTACAATGCATAATATTTCTCGTTGACATGAGTTGATGATACTGCTGTATAATACGATTACCTCTAACCCCTAAAGATGGGTCAATATCACCTGAAGAAACTGTCGATTCCGTCGGCCTCGAATGTGAGGAGCTACCAGCTGTAGATGAAAGCTGACAACTATTACTGTAGTGATTATATAAGTCATCAACATTATTTTTTAGCAATCTAATAAACTCTGCAGCATTCACTGCCTCGAGGACGGAATTTACCCAAAATTCTAGAACGACCAACTTAACCCGGAGGTTAAGGATCACAGCCACAAATAGCAATCTATTTATCTTCTCAATATTCTCCCAATATTTACCATATTTGATCTTCATCCTCGTAGCCACAGCAGATAACAATCCAGCAGAGTCAGTACAACTATTTTCTAACTGAAAGTGAAGCTCTGAGAGCTCGCTGAAGAATGAGTTCGCAGTTGTATATTTGGATCCAGATAGCCGCATGGTTATGTCATAAAAAATTATTAAAAATTCAACAAAGTAGCTCACACCGATCCAATCATGTGCGTCCGGCGCACTGAGCCCCTGTCATGCTTGCTCCAACAAAGCATACCTCATGCCTCCATCCTCGACGTTCATCTGCTTGAATGATTTTTAGTACTTCTGTGCCACATTCAACATCATGTATGTAGAGTTCCATTGAGTCGGAATGTCCAAGAACAATATACTAGAACATTCAATCTTAAGATCTTCTGCTATGCCTTAAACTTGGCAAGCCTTTGAGGGGAACCCCTCACATATCGTATAATGTTGCAGACTCGGGTTATGGAATCATCAACCTCTTTTAACCCCTCAACAACTATGAGGTTGATGATATAAGCACAACATCAAATGTAAATAAACTCATGGGCCAGAATGACATCATCTCTCATTGTCGTGTTCCGCTTAAACCAATCAACTGCTGTTTCATTGGCACTGGCATTGTCAACTGTAATACACAGCACTTTTTGAATTCCCCAGTCCTTTAAACAATCATCCATCTTCACCCTAATGGATGCACCTTTATGATCCACAATATCTTTAAAACCAATAATTTTTTATGCAAAATCCAATCACTGTCAATGTAGTGTGCTGTGATACACATGTAACAAACGTTTTGTATAGAAGTCCATGTGTCAATCATAAATGAAACTCTCTGGCCAGTGGTAATAAACATCATCATCATCTCCGCCTTGTCTTTCGCATGCCTCTTCATACAATCTCGCATCACTGTATACCGTGATGGAATGGAAAATCGTAACTCAACAAAATTTAGAAACTTTCGAAAGCCTTTTTTCTCTACTGTGGTAATGGGCATCTCATCAGTAATTATCATCTATGCAAGCATGTCCCTCAAGACCTTCTCACTGTATTGAGAGATGACCAATTTCTTAGTTTGTGTACCATCAGTGGCTGCAGAAGTTTGGTAACTAAGGTTGGTCTGACCAGTGACTTGCAATCCCTTCGCTATCTTATATCGTTGGCAACCATTTAGATGTGCTATTAACACACTAGTACCTTACTTCTTTGAATGGCATCCACAAAGTGATCCACAGTGACATATTGCTCCCGAGTTCGCAATATCACCAGAAATTTTGGTGAAATGCTCTCATGTCCACGACCTCTTTTTAGAAAGCCGTGGTGGTTGATCTTGCTCGATGGACATCTCTTCCTCTTCGTTGAACATATCATCGTCATCTATATCAACTGGAAGTGGGAGTCGACTACTTGCACAAGATGTAGCTGCCCTAGATGTAGCTGTCCTAGATATGGCTCTATGGGTGGAAGTACCCACCGGTGTAGGAGTTGTAGCATTGGCATCCGCCACATCCTCTTGTGGACAATCATCTCCACTATGTCTAGGATCCATATCACAATTAATGAAACTGAAAAAATAAATTAGAAGCAAAAAATTAGTTTAAAAATAAACTAGGCTATATTAAAATTTAAATCAACGCAAAGATATAGGACATGTATTATTGTATCATAATGTATTATTGTATCGATGTATTATTACATCGAGGTTCGCTCGAAGTGCGCTCGATGTGGCGCTTGAGTGGAATTCATACAGAGAGGTTCACTAGTTTTGCGCTCGACTCAGCGCTCGAGCATAACTCATACAGAGAGGTTCGTTCGACGTGGAGCTAGAGTGGAATCCATACAGAGATGTTCGCTTGTATTGCGCTCGACTCAACGCTCGAGCAGAACTTATCCAGAGAGGTTCGTTCGAAGTGCGCTCGATGTGGCGCTCGAGCAGAACTCTTCTAGAGAGGTTCGCTCGAAGTGCGCTCGACGTGGCGCTCAAGCAGAACTCTTGTAGAGAGGTTCGCTTGACTTGCCCTCGACATCTCGCTCGAGCCAATGTTCAAGACAACGTGCGCTCGACTTGCGTTCGACACCTCGCTCGAGCGAAATGTTCAATACAACTTAAAATTCAGAATTTTAAGCTCCGTGATTTGTTGGGACTATATATAAAAAGCTTATTTCTGTTCTTTGGTGCGGAGAAACATAGCAAAAATCGTAGGTGTTCTGTTCTTGATTCTCTTGCACATTTTTTCAAACACATTGCATGCATACAACACAACTTACAAACACAACATACAATTCATCAAATACATTTCCTTACTACAAATTTACAAAATCAATTCATAAAAATCACAACAAAATATTAATTTATAAGAAAGGTGTTGTAGAAAATTAAATTTCTTGAATTAAATTTAGGGTTCGGAAACCCTTACTCTCACCGTAGGTGGAAGCTGAATAGAGGAGCAACGAGGAATGACGGCATGGAGGAGCAACGACGAACGGCAGCACGCTGGCAACAGAGACCCGAGATGTGAGACGTGAGATGCGAGACGGCTTCACTGGTTCAAACGGACTCTGTGAGACGCGAGAGAGAAGGGAGAAAGAGGACCGAAGAAGGAAGAAGGAAGAAGGGGGGTCATGCGTTTTGGACCCTCTAGTGTGATGAAACGACGTCGTTCCATATTAAGTGGAATGATGTCGTTTAATTTTTTTTTAAAAACCCAATTATAGTTGGGTTTTTATTTTTTTAAAAAATCGGAGTCGGAGTCGGAGTTCCGATTCCGACTCCGACTCCGATTTTTTTTTATATTTTTTTACATATACTTTTTAATACATTTAAATATATTAAAAAAATTCATAATATTATTAAAAAATATTTATTTAATTATTAAATAAAAAAAATAAAAATAAAAAAATAAAAAACTTATAATGGTAAAAACCAACGGTAAAAATTAACGGTGAAGTAATATTTTCTTTTTATTTTATTACAATTCATGTACATGAATAGATATTCTGTCGTCCCACTCTATCTGCTGAATGTACTGTTAAGTGATTTTTTTTTTCTTTTTGTCTTTTCATATTTTCTTAATACATTTAAATATTTTTAAAAATAAAAAATATATTAATATATTTAAAATTATTTTTTTAATCATTGAATAAAATAAAAAAATTTGACCAGTGGTCAAATGAAGTGATCAGGAGGTAAAATAATTTTATTCACGTGGATAATATTATCTGAGATGTTAATAATGTTACGTTCGTACAGTGATGCTAGTACGAAGGCTACTCCCATCAACTCTTCTAGCTTTTTAGGGCTTTGTGGGCGTACTTGAACCATCAACTGGGGTGGGCCCACCCCGACGTCATCTAATTTCAGGCCCATTGAACGAGAAAATTGATCAGAAAGTACCACATAAGTAAAGTCTAAATTTGTACATCCACGTGTCACGTATCTGGGGGGCCAATTGAATTGAACATCTTATCCTCATAGGTTGTGTTTTTACTGACTGACATTTTAAAGATAGGATCGGAAAATTGGAATTTTGCAGCAGAATTAAATCTCATAATGATTAGCGTTTTGATGAAAGTCCAGACAACCTCGCCTTTATGAATACAGAATACAGAATACAGAATCCATTATTATTCTCCCCAGATGAAAACTATTAGCATCACCGGTAATCAAACACACAACAAATTTCATAATATATATTATAAAATAAAAATATTTTTATATATAAAAATATTCCTCATTTTAAAATAGTTTTTAAAAAATATTTCTTATTTTAAAATATTATTATATAAAATATTATAAAAAATTATATGAGTTTATAATTTTTCTTAACAACAAACGTTGGTGGGGCTGATGAACAAAATTGTCTAAAAACATCAAAAGGATTTTAAGATGAGTAATGTTACGTACGGTTTCTATTTAGAGATTGTATATACAAGTATAATTAATTTTATTTTTAATTTTTTTTAAATTATAATAATATTCTTATTAAAATTATATATATTTTTATTTAATAAAAAGTTTGCATATATAATCTCCATTTAGATACTATAAATATAATTTATCTTTTACAAATAGAAGATATGTTTGCAACTTATTTATTAACTTATCAATTACTTGACGTGGAAGCTTTCCATATCATTTAGTAAAAAATATATATATATATTTAATTTATTTTTACAAATGTTATTGATCTCATAAAAATGATTTATTCTTTTTTCTTTATGTGTAATAGACTTTATTAATAACCACTAAGGTGGTAGCTCAGTTGATATGGGCTGCTATTTCATAGCCTTAAAGTCAAGAGTTTGAGTTGGGCGTAAGTCGAAACAACTTGATGGAATAGTGCCTAACCAAGAATCTATGAGACAGGCTTTGAACTAGCTGACAGCTTGGTGGTGCTGTGGTGGCCGGTTCGCCCATTGGGTAGTAGCTATGGTTCAAACCGGACATTCCACAGCGGAAAAAATCTCCTAACCTCCTATGGTCACGTCCAGGGAGGATAGTTATGTTGATTGCCCCTACTTTACCTTTTTGAGAGAAAAAAAAATAGGCTTCATTAATAATAACAGTTAATATAGACATATATTATGTAGCCTAAAAATAATTATAAAAAGGATTTTTTCCACTAACAAAATCCAATAATCTTTTTATTAGCTTGGTACTTTTGTAGAAATTGTTAGAAGTTGCTCATTGTGCAATAAAATACGTGCATCGATTATTGGATCGATATATTTTGACTGCTAACCAACTTTCAAATTCTTGGAGTAGGAATCTTGTGTTTCTAGCTATTCCTTTCATTGTCCAATCCGTTGCTTTTTGGGGCTGCTCTGATACATAAATGATTTATTTACAAGGATATTTGCAAATATTTGCTTAGAGAAAAAATATTTGCGGTTTTGCAGACACAAAAAGATTCGCCAAAGTAAATCATAAATTGACATAGCTTCATCTAATATATTAAATTTATTTTACAATCTAACGTATCACATCAAGTACGTAAGTTCGACCAGTGGAATTTTAGCACTGTGGCATGTATATACCACATGTCTTGGCAACAAGGCCTTCAGCGTGGCCAAAACAATTACCTAAATGAAACCCAAATCGAGTTCATTGGGAAGAATTACATGGAAAATAATTAATAAACAAACGCGTTTAAACTTATTTAAGTAGCAAACTTTAACAGACATTCCCAAAGTGCATTGGTTGATGAAATCGAGTGAGGAAATCGAATTTTCTGAACTCTAACCACAAGTTCATGATAAAAGAGTTACACCTATCCCATATCGACACTAGCAAGCAATTATTTCGCAGGCATGTATAAATACACATTGGAATATTATTGCGCGCATTATTCCATCGGTTCAGCATTGTTCTCAGCATCCCCCATCTCTTCATCATCATGCTCAATCTCGCCTTCGAGAAGCCACTGTTCGAGTTCGTCCACCTCCTCATAGTCATACGCCTCATCATAGTCAAGCACGTGTGAGCCATCGGAGCAATCCCATCGATTAGCCCCCAATTTGCCACCATGGCATTCCACATGCAAATATGGTCTATTCCTAGCTAAAGCATCTACCAAATCCCTATTAACACTTCCCCTGACGCCCAGCCATCTCAGCCTTGGAAAGTACGGTTTCTTCAGCCAACGGAATGCAAGTTGTGTGATGCCACCACATTCATATAGATCCAGCAACCTCAAGCTACTACCATGCCATCGGTCCTCATAAACCTGCATCGAGGCTAATGCCATGACAGCTGTGTCACCGACGAGTGGGCAAAACTGCATCCGAAGTTCAGAGAATGGAACCCGACTTCTTGCCAGTAGCAAAATTCCGTAATCAGAAAGGTTAGGAATATTTGATAGGTCCAATTCTCGCAACTTCATCCTACAAGAACCATCAAATAATGCTGAAATGCATTTATCAGTGAGTCGCCTGCACCCTCGAATGGACAATCTAACAAGTGAACCAATAACCCCCGGTCTTAAATATGTCAATCCCACATCACTTATATCTGAGCCATCCAACAGCAAAGTCTTCAATTGAGGAAGAGTGCTGATGGCTCGAAGTGCCTCATCCCCAAGGTTTTTGCAATTTCTCAGGTCAAGAATTCTTAGATCCTTGTTGGATACCAAATTCATGACTGCCCGATTGGTTAAAAGATTGCAAAATATCAAGCTAACATGTATCAAAGAAAGGGAAGTTGCAGAGATATCATGAAAAACTAGATCAGTTAACTGGGTCCCCAGAGACACCTGAAGCTTGTGTAGCCTAGAGCATGAATGCAAGATTGTTTTGAAACCTGTGTCGGTAACTCGACAAAAGCCACCAAGACATATGCTTTCCATCTTTGCACATTTATCAGCCATGAAGAGGACTCCAAGATCGTTGACTCGTCTAAAATAGGTAACAATGAACTCCTGGCGTCGAACCAATGAGAGACGTCTCAGTTTCCCGTATTGATTGAGTTGTTGAAGGCCATAGTTGGTCAAGTCAAGTGCAATTTCTGGTTCAGTTAATGGTGCATCTGAAAGATCCAAATGGGTCAAGGAGACTAGACCTCGAGATATTGTACCAACCATAGTGTCGGTTATATGGTCTACTGATAGGCACAATTTCTGAATGTTTGACAATATGGATGGTCGAACATGATTTGGTGACTGATGGGGTCCCAAATTTGGGCTAACCATCTCAATCACTGTTTCTGAAGGAATGTAGTCGATCTCAAGATAAGTGAGTTTTTCAGATGCCAAAGCCCAAACTTGAGCATCAAACGAAACATCAAACATCAGGATCAGTGCCTACGAAAAGATTGCAATAAAAATCAGACGAGACACACGAGAAAATTATAAAAGGGCATGGAAACAATTATGAAATCAGACAACTGTACATCTGGAAAGAATTCTGGAAAGATAGATTGAGTTTCTCTAATTAAGCTGCGCAAGACCCACATAGTATCTACAAAAAACTTCAGCATATGCTACACTTTTAATTATTAATCAGGGTGGCCCCAAAATACCAAATGGCCAAGAATGAACAATATGCCTTTCAAGCATGACAATGGCAAGTGCAAACTTCTGAATACAAAACAATATGGAAGAAAAAAAAGTCAAACGAATATGATAAGTAACCATCACAAGTCAATATGTAATACAAAAGTTACTAAAATAAGTATCCATATTATGCAATGCATTACAAATTGAACAAGAATTTTATCAAAATGACGCAGTCCTGTATTTGATATTTTAATTAGGTCAATAACCAAATGGTAGTAACTTACTAACTTCACCCTTACGCACAGGAAAATATCCATCAACATAAAGGAGGGATCTAACAACGATCACAGGAACTGAGGCAACAAGCTAAAATACATAGAACTGTATTTATGAATAATACTGCTGATCACATGTTACTTCAATCTGTAAAAAAAAAAAGGATGGATGCTACTCATCATCCCACACTACACACTTTACATAGTTTAAAATTATTTCTTATTTTATTTTATTCTTGTTAAACTAATTGAGTTGTTCTATTTATCATCTATACACCACATACTTGTCATAAGAAAAAATTAAAATAATTGAAGTGTGGTGTGTGGGGATGATAAGTAGATTTATTTTACACTCGGACATTCTCTTTTTTCAACATTTACTAAGTGTTCTATATTTAATTACTCTTCCAGTTAAGCCTTACTTCTAGCTGAGTGCAACCGCAGAGCAAATCCTTCAGATCAGAAATATCAATCGTCTGCCCTCTTTTTTCGGCCACTGAACCCAAGCAGAGAGACCTGAAGAAATTAAACACCCAAAGCTAATAATCCCACCACTAAAATTAGGGAACAAGTGAAACCATGCCATTATAAATCTAATGATCACGTATATGTATCTTCACCGAATTAGGATCCTCTTACGTTTTTCTTTTTGGCTAAGTCCACTCTGAAAGTGTCAGCAATTAGTTTTTAATTAAATAGATACGATTCTTCATCTCAACCATACGACTCAAAAGAGATGCACAGATTAAAATCCTACAGCTACGCTTCAAGCACAAAAAAATAGAGAGAGAAAACCTTAGATCCGGGCATCGCCTGCCGATCTCAGAAAGCAGTTTCCCGCTAAAACCGGCGCAATTGTGCAGGCAAAGTTCGTGCAATGGAGGACGAAGCAAGAGTTTGATTGCCGAATCGTTAAGGCGATCGCAGTCAATTTTCAGGCTCTTCAGGTAAGGGTTTGGAGGCTGCAACAAAGGCCGCAGCAAATCCACTGAAGGAGCAATATCCTGCAACAGCAACCCACCAGAAAGAAATTAACCGAAAATTAAATGAAAAGGGAAAGGTAAGAAAAAAATAATAAAGAAACTTTGGGAATAACAAAATCCAAAAGTTACAAGTTTTATAATCCATCTTTCCGTTTCTCAGCATCGAGTAAAACTTTGGGGAGGGAATGTTTATTTAGACATGTTTATAGAGAAGCAAACATGGCTGCTCATTATCTTGCTAAATATGCGAGAAATGTTGATAGAATCAACATGTGATGGGATTGTATTTCGGACTTTTTTTTTATCTCAAAGCTTGTGGTTTGATTTATGTCTGTAATTCCTCTTTGGATTAATGAAGTTCATGGTTTATTATATATAAAAAAAATGTTATAAGCCAAAATTCGTTTTCTCCATTTCCATGAAATTCTCGGCATCCAAACGGGGCAAAGGGTTTTCTAAGGAGGTATAACGAGAGAGGAAGTTACTCACGAGGAGGTGGAAGGTGGGGAGGAAGGAGAGGATCTGAGAGGCGCAGGTCCTGAAGGCGGTACACGTGGACGCGGCGCAGCAGATCGATCCGACGTCGAGTTTCGTCATGATGGTGGCGAGTAGTGCCGGTGGCAGGAGCTCCAGCCTCTTCTCTCGGGGCTCGTTGGTACCCATGGAATTCTCGGACAATTTGGCTGTAGGATCTCGCGGTCAATGTGTTCCCTATCGCCACTGCGTGGCATGTTAGTTCCGACTTCCGAGTGCCGACCTTGAGGAGTTTACCCACGCGACAGATTTTTATTGGCTACAATCTTAGGGTGTTTTCTTCTTGTTTAACCGTATCAAATCTGTTGACGCCTGGAAACACAAAGTTCGGACGGGAAGAAAAGATCCATTCTCGGATTGAGTTGAGATGGGTGGGGCTTTGATCGGTATTGTTTGAAGCTCCTGACAATAATTTAGTGTACAGTGTGGTTGTACGGTGTCAGTATGTATATCTATGACGGTGAATATTATTTAAATGTAACAAAAATAAGAAGAAATGAACATACAAATTTACGTAGTTCGTCACTCAACTTACGTCCACCAGGGTTTGGAGATGAGAGATTCTACTATAATATGCTTGTTTACAGTCTCTCGTTTCCTCTCATTTCTCATTATATAATGGAAGCTGGAAATCTACTAGCTGGAGAAGATACTCTCTTTGGAACTCTCTGTCTTGAGGTTGAAGAAGTCGAAGCCAACCCAAAAGTTTCTAAAACTGTAGACACCCTGTCTCTTTTATCTAAATCTCTTCATGTGTGCACCTCGATAGTGGTGAGGGATGTCTGATTTGCGTATCTGACCCCCTTTCTCCTGACACCTCCATGTCTCCTGACACCCTCACCCCCTAGTCCATTCTTGTCCTCTTTCATTTTCTCATATTTGTCTTTTAGTGATGACCCATTTGATGGATTGGGTGTTTAAAATCACTTTGAATCTGGTGTATTTTACCCCCTTACAAATATGAGAAGTAAAAAAAACCAAAAGTGTTCATTTGGTTTTAAAGAAGTAATGTTTTGATATTTTACTACTAAACTACCTTCAAAACCCTAAACTACAATCTGAACATGCACGGGAAAAAATCCCTCCAATCAAATCTCTTAGATTACCATGTCTCCTTTAAAGGTACGAGACATTGTTTTAAAATAAGATTAATGGTATTAGATCAACATAAAGGAGGGGTTAATTTCATATTAAGCTACCAATACCATTAATCCTACTACAATACGTCTTCTAGGGATTTAATAGACTAGTTGAAAGACACTGTTTCAAGGAAAACTTTTATCCTTCTGAGACTCATTGGCTCGCTACGCTATGAAATCCGCTTCCTGTTCTCATGAATCTGCAGTTGAAAGGGGAGATGCAATATGTTTAACTATATAATACATGCCCATGAGCCGTTCCTCTAGCTCTAGGCTGAACAATATGCGCTGTGTTGCAATAATAGTTGAGGTTTTATGGCACTTAGATAATAAACTCGTTCTAGAACAAGAGTTGAGCCAAAATGGAAAAGAAGAAGAAGGAAGCTCAGGCCACCAGATATCAGCAATATATAATCACAACTGAGTTACTGATACAAATCGGGTAGTCCTCATCGATGCCGACATCAGCTCTGCTGAAACTCCATTAACTTGCATCACCAACACTAAAACCTCTGTCAGCAGCATAATCCACAAAGCTATAAAGAGGTACCACACTCTCACCATACTTCTCAAACCCATTCAATTCCCTCTTGGCCTTGGCCCTAAGCTCCTCTGCCACCTCCATTGCCTTATCAACTCCATACACTCCTACATAACTCTTCCCCTTCTTTGGCTCTTTAGTTTCCTCAAATTTCCTCGATTTCTCTTCCAAAACATCATCCACAACTTGATACAACATCCCAACAGCTCTCCCATAACTCCTCAATCTCTGTATTTCGTCATCTCCAGCACCGGCTAGTAACCCTCCACACACTGCAGAGCACTCACCCATTTCCCCAAACTTCTTTTCTTGCACGAATTCAACAGAATTGGAACTGCCCTCAAGGTCAAGGAACTGACCAGCAGCCATGCCGGTGGACCCTACAGCTTGGGCAATCTCTGTGATCACACGAAGAAGACGGGCCTCAGGCACGAGGTCAAAAGGTGTATGGGAGACAATGTGGCGAAAGCCGAGTGGAAAGAGAGCGTCCCCGGCCAGGATTGCCATATCAACTCCATACAGTGTGTGGTTTGAGGGCTGGCCTCGGCGTGAAGGGTCATCATCCATACAGGGAAGGTCGTCGTGGATCAGTGAAGCTGCATGAACCTGTTTAAGAACCAACGGAAATGACTCGATGAACCACAGCGCGAACGGGAGTAATAGTAAGATTCATTGTACAGGTTTTCAAACTAGAAAGAAACTGCCTTTCAGAAATTGTACAGGTTCTCAATTCCTTTTTTAGCCAAACCTTAAATTTTGGAAACCCAAAAGATTACTAGAAAGAAACTGAGTTTTAGATTTTTCGGATTCAATTACGGTAAATTTCCAACGTAACAGAAGACGTAACAGGCATTTAAGTACAGTTCTATTGATAAGATTTAATTTATAAAATTTATAAATTAAAAATGCTATATAAATATTTACTAAGTATATTTAGGTATACTCACACAATTTTCCTATTCACATTTACAAATATCCTTCTTTGCTTCTCAATAGAGTCGATCGAGTACTCGTCAGTAATGTTAAATATAGTAAAAAGTAACTAGGAATTTAAAAATGAAAGGAAAGGGTGAGGGAAAAGCAGAACCATTTCGAGGGCGCATGCGGTGGGGAAGGCAGCAAGGCGGTTGCCACCGAAGAGCTCGCAAGCGGCGACGCACATGACGGGTGGGGCTCGCTTGGCCCCCTTTGATAGCACCGAGTACCGCATGGCCTCGTAGATCTTCTCCGGGTACTGCACCCGAATCGCCTCCTCCAGACTCTGGTTTATCTCGCCAATCAAGGTCGTCCAGTATCCCTTCAGATCGAACTGGGTGGAAACCAGAGACGAAGACGACGAGCAGTGAATCGGAGGTGCTTTGAGGTTTGTGGGTATTCTTCTTGGCAGGTAGAGATGAGGTCCGGACGACATTACCGGCGAGAAAGCCATTGCCTTTACTTCTTTTTCTTGGATACTATGTTTGACAACTCTTTCTCTGTAAGACTGTACCTTTAAACTTTATCTATTTATCAATCCCTCGAGTGTGACTCTTGTTCGAATTGGGATAGTGGAAACGTGTGAAGTCCGTCACTCGAAAGTTTCGGACTCTGAAGTGGAGGTTTTAGGTGAATGCTGTGATTGCAGCGACTGAGGAAGTTGGGTTGTGAATGTGATCTGTCCAATGAGAGCGGTGAAGGATAAAATGGACTTGGGAGTTGACTTGTTTATCACTTCTGATTTTTTCCCTATATTTTATTAAATCATTAGACGCTCTATTTAAAAATTAATAAAAAAATTTATTTGAAAGTTGAAGTGTAAATCAATCTTCTATTTTATTAACAGAACGAATTGTTTTTCTTTTCGGAAAAATTCAAGACTAAAATCTTTTATAAATAAAATATTATAATGTGTTTGCACTTTACACACCAGTCATCAAATAGAAAAATGGAAAATGATGCATGCAAGAGATTTCGGATAAGAAATGCGCACGAACGGTCTACATAGAAAAGGAAACAGTGCGTTTTACATAAATTTCAGTTCCGTTTCAACATGCTTCTCCCCCATCTCAATCTCAGTTCCTATTCAAAAGCTTTCACAAGTCTCACACAAACCCTTATCTCCGAAACATTCCCCAGGTGAAATGAAAACACCATTCTCCTCTATCTCACTCTCCACCTCTTCGAATCTCTTCTGCATTTTCTCCTCTCCAAAGCTTCCGTCGAAATGGATTTCTAAAACATTGCACAGTATTTAAAATTTGGGCCAATTTCTTGACAATTGACTCTGGCTAAGGACTGTCGGTTGGTTAATCACTTCTTAGTCAATGGCTCTATTAAGTAGTGTCTACTTTAGATATATTTTAGTTTTACTGTCGATTTATTTTGACATTCAAAAAGAAAATCTAGAGAATAGTTATCGGAAAAAACATTGTACCAAACAAATAGTACCATAAAGAACAATAAACATTTGATCTTAAATCAACCAGAAAAAAAAAATTCAAAAGGAAGAAACATTTTATCTTTCAACCAGAAAAAAATCAAATAATCCACATTTTATCTTAAATCAACCCGAAAAAAATTAAAATAAATCCAAAATTTAATAGTCTCCATTATTTGGAGAAAATGAACACACTTATCACATATATGATGACGACGTGAATGAGAGAGACGAATGGGCAGAGAATGACGAAGCACTAGTTCCATTCTTGTTTTGTGGATTTCACTCTCAATCTCGTTCCATTATCAGCCTCGTTCATGTATCTACAGTTCCATTTCAGCCTCTGTTTTTTATTTTCTCTTTTTATTTCTTTAATTGTAATTGTAGGTTGTAGTTGATTTAAAACATTGGAATAAAATATTTGTTTCTGCACAACCCTTTCGGAAACTTCCCTGTCTATAGAAAAACTGTAGAAAAATTAAAGAATTAATAGAGCAATGCATCCTCCGGAGTGAGATGATAGGACGTTTCCTCATAGAAATTCAATCCATATTGATTATCCATTCAATATCTAAATAATAATAATATATTATTAATTTAATAATTTTTTTATTTAATTTATTTTTATCACATTTTATAGTTTTATTAATTAAATATTAATAATAATTATATTTTAATTAAATTAATATTAAAAAATCATATTTTCAAAAGTCATTTAATGCTAATAACAAAAGTATTTGATTAAATTCATCTAAAATTCTATTTAAATTTCTTAATTATAAACAAAATAATATTTTCGCTTAAAGTGAGAAATTAATATTTTAATATTTATTTAAAATAATAAAATAATATTTTAATATTTGATAAACCATCAATAGTCTTCTATCTTTGGCTACATATTGTAGTTGAAATCTAAATTATTTTAGATATTTCCAATTTAATGCGAGTCTTTTTTATACAAATTATCTAAATTTTGATAATTATTCTCATATGGCCAAATCAACAAGGATGTTTCATCAGCCAAGAATGAAAGGAAATGAGTTCCGATCTAATATCCAGCCCAATTAATACCAGCAAGCGTGAAGTAATGCCTATATCCAGCTGGGATGAGTCTCCATCCCAGACTATTGCTTTTAAAAGCTCCCAAACGTTGTTGATCCGACGTTTATCTTGGCGTCCCCATGAATGTACCCAATCTCTCTGCCTCTATGCGTTGGTCGAATTTGCAGACTAAACGACGTCCCTACACTTTGGCCCTCCCCCACAGAGCGGCTGTAATGGACCTGGACCGAATCGAGTTTTTGGGTTATCAAGCCGAGTTGAATTCAAGTAATTCAAGCTTAAGCTCAACTGAGAGCTCGGCTCGTCAAGCTCAACTGAGAGCTCGTCGAGCTGAGCCAATCTTGAGCTAATCAAACATAAACTTTAGTCAAGTCGAGTTATTTATTGATATTTATCTATACTCTTTAACGAGCCTAAGGTCAACGGAGTTATTAAACGAGTTTTGTTTACACTCTTATATATATATTTATTTATTTTTAAATGAATTAAATAATTAAAATTATCAAATTACAAAACAAAATATAAAATGTAATGAAATTTTTACAACTAATATATCAACCTTATATTGAATTATAAAATTATAATATTTTTATGAATACATTTCTTATATGGTTTCTACATTGTAGTACATGAAACTACCAAAGTCCTACATACTAACTATTACCGATTATAAAATATATACTATAAATAATCACTTAAGTACTTAATAACCAACATATAATTGTGAACTATATTTAATATATAGGAATAGATGACTAGGCATTAAGTAACTGTGTTATATACTGTATATTTAATTATAAGGGTAACTATGCTTATATTATTAAATTTAATGTGTATAGAAGCGCATATATATATATATATATATATATATCTGTGTGTGTATAAATTAATGCTGGAGTCGAGCACGAACCAGCGTGACAGTTTGTGTTTTCTTGTTCATGTGTGCTCAACTTCATTTGTTTATATCGGGTCGTATGCTCGAGTTATTGGACAGGACGTCCTCGTTCACCTGTGGATAGCTAAGCTGGCAAACATCCACGTTCGTATGAAAAATTCCTTGAAACTAAGAATTGTAGGGCTTTACCCCAGAGGGGAGCCCTTCCAGAAATTCTCGAAGGCCAGGGAAGAACCCAGGCCTAAGAGGGGGTTTGGAAATAGTTTTCAACCAGCAATAGACGCGCCTCGGTTAGAACCTCACTAGCTGCGTCATTGCCCCAAGCGCAAAGATGCCTTTAGTCCTCATTTTGCTCTAGTTTTATATTCACCCATGCAACTCGGTCTGCCAAGAAAAAGCAATGTGGGACTTAAAATTAACTTTATGCACAACAAGAATTTTCCGTTCGGTTTCTCCCTCATTTTCAGCACCTGAGCCATGGAACATTTTCCTTTGGATAATGCTACTCCACCCGCTCCCAGCTCCCGTTGAGAGTTTTGCATTTTTTTGTTAATTTTGTTAATAAATAAATATTTTTTAATGATATTATAATTTAAAAAAAATATTTAAAAATATTAAAAAATACATATAAAAAAAAGTTAAAACAAAAAAAACACACACACGCACCAAAATAACTAGCGAGAACCAACATTACAACCACTCTAAAAATTAAAGAAAATGATACTTTCACCACTGGTTCTTATAGCTCAATATTATTGTTGGAATTTTTTATTTTATTTTTTAATTTTTCTTTTTACTTAGTGATTAAAGAATTATTTTTTAATACTATTGTAATTTTTATTTTTTAAAAAAATATTTAAAAGTGTAAAAAAGCACATGTAAAAAAGATAAAAAAAAAAAAAAAATTATGCCTAATGATTGCTCCCAGCAGCGGGTGCTGGGAGTTGGGAGTTGTGGATGTATTACTGTCATTTTCCTTTTCAGCATTGTATTTATTATAATACGAAATTTTAGTTTTTTAGGCTCGAATTAGATTAAGAGTTTATTTCAACCTATTTTATTATTATAAATTTTATAAATTTTCATATAAAATATAATAAATAATTTAACTTTTTCAAATTATAAACAATGATAATATTAAAAAATAATATTATAATAATATTTTATTTAATTTTTAACTTTAATCTAATCTCAATTCACTATTCAAACCTGACCTTAATGGAATGCGTGTGGAAAAGACATTAAGAACTTGTTTGTTTGAAGAGAAGAGATGAGATTAAAATTAAAAAGTTGAATAAAGTATTGTTAAAATATATTTTTTAATATTATTTTTATTTTGGAATTTGAAAAAATTGAATTGTTTATTTTATTTTGTATTGAAAGTTGAAAAAATTGTAATGATTAGATGAGATAAAATGAAACGAGGCAAAAGTAAACAAACTTTTCCATTATCATAGATGCACTTAAAACACCAAGCAAACTACATCAACACAACTCGTCTTATAGCGGTAGCCATGACAATTAACACAAACTGAAAGAAAACTAGAACACTCATAAAGACTAGAGAACCAGGCACATTCTTGGCTTACTATATATATGAATTTAAGGAAATGCCTCAATTACAGATTGCACAGCACGAATGGGTTTCGCCCTGTACCTGCTAAATCCTGCCTTCCCAAGAACAAGTCCCCACTCCTCTAAAGTTCTCTCTTTGCCCATTGTAGTATGAGCCATCATTATCATGTCTAGCGCCAACCTCGCATCTCTTAGTTTATCCGATATTTTCGCTTCTTGATCAATTACAGCCTCAACAATTATCACCTTCCCTTTGTCCTCCGGAATAGCTTCTCTGCATTTTTTCAGGATTTGGATGCATTCGTTGTCTCCCCAATCATGCAGAACCCGCTGCGATTCACAAACGTAATACATAAAGGAATTATAAGCCAATGAGCTAGACATCGTCAAGGATACTAATCAAATAAATGACATACGTTGATGACAACATTTTCATCGTGGACCATACTTACCATTAGGAAAGCAGCATCAGCCTTTGGAACACTTGCAAACATGTCACCTCCGACATGTTCAATTCCGGGGAACTCTGCCGCATCAGAGACAACATGGGGAAGATCAAAGTTGATGCCTCGAATCCATTGACACGACTTAACCAACAACTGCAAAGTCGTTCCGTTGCCTCCACCCACGTCCACCAAACTGCTAAGCCCGTCAAATACCTCTGGACAACCTTGAAGAATCGCAGGCACCGCCAACCTGGCCTCACACGCCATTGCTTCATTGAGGAGACGGCTATAACCAGGATTTTCTGCTGCATACCTCCATATGTCTTCACCATGAACTACATCAAACGGTGCAGTCCCATGGGCTAGAACACGGGCACTTAGGCTATGCCATGGTGCCAGCATAACTGGGCTGCTCTCAAACAAAATAAGAGCAGCCACGCTATGTTCTCCATTCCGCAAAAGACGGCTAGATAGACGTGTTTGTGCATATCCTGGGGAGCCTAGGGTGGTGGGCATCTCTTTGAATATTCCGCGGTGCGTTAGGAACCTCATAACGCGGTAGAGTGGGGACGGATCGCAACCTAGAGTTGATGACAACTCGGAGAGTGTCATAGGGCCTCCTCCATGGCTTTCAATGGTATCAGCTATCCCAAGTTCAATGGCGCACTTGACTAGTGCCATTTCTGTGAACCCGAATATGTATTTCCAGATACTCACTTCCGCTTGTTTTTCTTCCTCATCCCACTCTGATCTCTGTGTATTTTCCATCTCTTTCTCCCTCTGTTTGAGCAAGCTCTATTAATTGCAGATGTGATGAGACATTTCAGGTTAAAGCTTCATATATATATACAAGAGTCATCTATGTTTATGATTTTTCAAGAATGGTTGCCGCATCAGGGAATGTATTTGTCACAAAGATACTTTCATGCCACCACTGCTATTTTTTTCACGATAATTCAACAAGACTGGCCCTCTAATTTGGACGAGTGCTGCACCTTTTTTTATTTTTTATTTTTTTTATTGTAATTAAATATAGCTGGGCCATAGACAAGACGTTAGTGCATGCATTCAAATCACGTTTAATTTACTAAATCGAACAAAATTACACAAAAGTATAATTTGCGACGTGATTTTACTTCATTAGTTAAATTAAAAAATTATTTTTATTATAAAATAGATTTAAATCATATTAGTGATTATTTTTATGTAATTCATTTACAAATGTATCAATAATCTTACTAAAAAAGTCAATAGACTAAAAACTTTTACTCGTAAAACCCATGGTTTAGCCTTGATCGATGAACTGGCCGTGATTACACTATTAGTTGATGCAGTTGTGGATGTTGGCTTTATGGAGTCTAATCTGTGAGATAAGAAAACGTGAGGCAGAAACAGAGATAGTATAACCTAAAATATGGTTTTCAAGAGTTTTCATCGTATGCCTGTATATAACTCCACAATTTATTCTTATTTTTTATTGAATAGAATCATCTGTAATTTTATAGACGTAGGCATGTTTTCGAATCACGTAAATCTCTATATCATATGATTGTTATTTCTCTCGTTGCCTTTTGCTTGTTTGTAACATTGTTGGTAACTTGGTAAGAATTTGATGGATTTTTTGCAACAAAACACACTCTAACCCAACTGGTGATCACATTATCTTGATTGCAAAATTAATGTGATAACCCATTTTGATAAGGGATATATGTAGGTGGTATATGAGATCTCACATTATTTAAAAATGAGAAGTTATTACTCTTTATAATATTTTAATAAGACTCTAATTATATCATTGATTATTTTTTTTAGAATATAAGTTATGTGGTTATGATTTTGTAGACACCTAGGAGGAATTTTGATTAATGTTGGAGTATAGGTTAGAAAATTACAAAACTCAAGGACATGATTTTGAGATATTAGGCTTCAATATTTAATTATAAGAAAGACATAAAGATTTTTTTTTATAGGAGTATTATTTTTAAAGATCAAGCATTTCATTGGGCGTTACAATTGCAGTATCCACGATATCGGGTGCAGAATATACCTTTTTCCGATCCGAACCTTTATACAATATTGCCCTTTTGTTTTGTTGGTTGATACAGAACTCAGGTTTTTCATGGGTTCGTGCAAAAACATGTGTTATGCTTAATTTATTCTTTTTTATGTACCGCACCAGCATTTTTAAGCTTTAGTGCAGATACGGGATGTTTCCAAATCTCGGCCTGATTAATATTTTATAAGAGTTCGGTAATATATATTTAGTTTTACGTATTTTTTATGCAATGTATTGATGTGATTATCTAAAATAATTATTTTATATTAAAAAAAAATAATACAATCAATCACATTAATAAAATACATAAAAAATATATAAAAATGACTTAACATAGAATTTTTGTAAAATAATATATATCGAAGAGACTTGTCTTAAACCGTCTTAAACTTGTTTCAAGTATAATTCGAAATATTATAAATGTGCAACACGACCTTAATTTAAAATCACAACTTCTAAGCTTAGGGGCTGATGGCCTTTATAATTGTTGGGTAAGATCATATATATAAATATATATTCTAATATTTAACGGAGATTAATATATCATATAAGTTTTATAATGTTTAATGAGAAAGAGATATTTGAGATAGACAATTAATGCAAAGAGATGTTGATCCAATTTTTCATGCATTCATGTAAAGCATGTGCTTTTGCTAAAGATGGAATCCAAAACCCCAAAACAGCGATAATTGGCAGATGGATTGGTCCATTAAATAATCATTGTAGTAATTTGTCGGCCATATATGCATTGCTTACAAAAAATGAGTGGTGCTACTTTGTCGTTTTATTTGTTCACTCTGTGTGTTGTTTAGTATAAATTATTATTATTTTTTTTTTTCAAATATTTTTTAAATATGTTTAAAAAATTAAAAAAATATAAATAATCATTTTCTTAATTATTAAAAAAAAATTAAATACATAAACAATTAAAATGAGAGGATAAATTGAAGGGGCACAAGCATAGTAGCATTATTCTATAGACCTCAGGCAGAAACGTAAAATAAAAGACGCTTGGAAAACAAACGTGTCAAACGGCTCCACTAATTAAGGTTTATTATGTGTATATATATATATATATATATATATATATATATTGTATTATTTTCATACGGTCGCCATATTTCTACACTGTATATGTTATCGAAGCACATAAATCTTGTGTTGATTGATTTTATTTTTGTACTTTACTTTTTTTTGTCTTATTGTTCTTAATAAAAAATAGAGGAATTATTGTAGACATTAATGGTAATGCTCCCCCGCATAGCCAAACGGCTTTATTAGATATGCTGGCTGTGAGCAAGGTCCACATATAGACTCAGCTTGCCCTAAAAGAATGCATAGCACAAAACAATTATTTGGTATTATCCTGAAGGGCCGGGGTTACCAGGGCCAAAGCTTGGGTCCACCATATACATCTCGACACTTCAACATGGGATCACAGATTCAGACTCAAAAAACTTAAGAAATAACTTAATCCAATAAAGAAGAAAAACCAATAAATTATGCCCATTCAAAACAAACTTTATTTTGAGAAATGATTTGTATAATCTCTAAATAAACAAGTTTCATATAAGCCCTTGTAAAAAATTAGGCCATATCTTAAAAAAAAATGTAAAAAAAATTATTTTTTATTAATAGAACCTATTTTTTTATAAAATATTTATATGAGATTTATCTATTTAAAAATTATATTTAATATTACTCTTTTATTTTTCGTAATTTTGGACCGGTTTGTCTAATAAGGGCTTTTATCACTCGGTCACTCCCCTGAAGTGAGTGGTTGAATGAAAGTCGTTCTTTTCAAAAAGAAGCGATATCAACAATAATAAGACCAAAATGGACAAGTTAAATCACAGGTTCTATCCTCTTAGAGATTTTAGGAGACGTTTGGATTTGAAGATGACTTGAGATGAGTTGAGATAAATTGAAATAGATTGTGAATAATAATGAGATGAGTTGTGAATAGTAATGAAATTTGTAAGTTAAAGTTACTGAATAGTAATAAATAGTAGTGAGATGAATTGAGATAAGTTAAGATGAACTGAAGTATTCTACAAATCCAAACGTCTCCTTAGACCACCCAGATTTCTTTGCTATGTGTTGGAATATCCAGAATCTAATAGAAGAATTAGAGTTAAAATCTCAAGTAGCCAAACAGAAGGCTTGACAGTTAAATTAGTTATGCCAGATGTCAATAGTTGGTCAGCATTATTGATCATTTTCAAGTGTATAAATAGAGTCATTTGCACAGACATAATTAATTGAAATGAATGAGAATTTTTTCAATCTAGAATACATCTCTTCATTGATCTGTTTTTCCTTTTTACTTCTCTGTACATTTCTGTACAATTTCACATGGTATCAGAGCATAATAAATACTTTTCCGCTGCTTTCTTGATCTTTCTTGTTTTACAATGTCTGATAATCTTGAAGAAAACGCTTCTATGGCACATACTCCTTCATCAAATGCTTCTGTACAGAATCTTTTTGATGATTCATCCAGCTGCTACTACTTGCATCCGTCTGATAATCCTGGTGTACTTCTGGTTTCTGAGATATTCACTGGTGAGAATTACATTGCATGGAGTCGATCTATGTTAATTGCTCTAACAGTGAAAAATAAAATTGCCTTTGTTGATGGATCTCTGGTTCAACCTATAACTAATGATCCTTGTCTTCGTGTTGCCTGGCTAAGAGCCAACAATCTTGTCCTGTCTTGGCTCATGAATTCAATTGCCAAAGAAATCCGTGGTAGTCTTCTTTATTTTACAAATGCCTTTGACATTTGGGAAGAACTAAGAGTTAGATATCTTCGAAGTGATGGACCAAGGGTTTTCTCTTTGGAGAAATCTTTAAGCTCTATTTCTCAAAACTCTAAATCTGTCACTGAATATTTCAGTGAATTCAAGGCTTTATGGGATGAATACATCAGCTATAGACCAATTCCAAGTTGCAGATGTGGAAATCTTGATCGTTGTTCATGTAATATTTTGAAGAATCTGACAGATCGACAACAATCAGATTATGTAATGAAGTTTCTTATGGGTCTTCATGATTCCTATTCTGCAGTCAGAAGTCAACTATTGTTTCAATCTCCTTTACCATCTATGAGCAGAGTGATTTCTTTACTTCTACAAGAAGAGAGTCAAAGGTCTTTGACTAATGCTATTGGTATTTCTTTTGATTCACAAGCAATGGTTGCTGAACAATCATCAAGAATAGTTTCAACAAATAATACTCGATTCACAAAGCAGAAAGGAAAGTCTGATGCAATCTGCTCTCATTGTGGTTATTCGGGTCACCTTGTTGATAAATGTTTTCAGTTAATTGGATATCCTCCTGGATGGAAGGGCCCAAGAGGAAAAAGATTCAATTCTACACCAACTGCAGCCACAAATTTTCAAAAATTGCCCACTGCAAATAATACTACTGTTTTGGAACAAAATTCAAGTAATCCCAACATAATTTTCTCTCAAGAGCAAATACAAAATCTGCTCACTCTTGCAAATAGCCTTTCCAGCTCAAACATAAATTCTAATGCAACTGCTAATGTTGCATCTACTTCAGGTAATTCTTTTTCTTGTAATACAGTTTCCTTATCAAAGAATCAATTTACTTGGATTCTTGATACAGGAGCAACAGATCATATGATCTGTTCTCCTCTTCTATTTGATTCAATTGTTTTGCCTAAAACACCTTCCAAGGTTCATTTACCAAATGGACAAACAGTTCCAATTATCTTCACTGGATCTGTCAAATTTTCTCCTGATATCATTTTACACAATGCTCTTTATGTTCCATCCTTCAATATTAATCTTGTCTCTACATCAAGATTAACTAATGACAATTCAATTGGATTATTTTTTCTTCAATCCAAATGTATCTTGCAGGACCTCAGCAAATGGAGGATGATTGGGCTTGCTGAAGTTCAATTTGGTCTATACCATCTTCAAAAACCATCTGCTCAAGCAAATAATGAAATGCTTTCAAGTTCAATTGGTTTACCTTCTAGTTCTTTAGTTGAATCATGTACTGTTAATTCTGATCTATGGCATTTTCGTTTAGGCCATATTCCAAATACAAAGATACAACTCATAAACAGTTCTGATTCTTCTATAAAGGCTACTCACAATAATGTCTGTGAGATTTGCCCATTAGCTAAACAAAAAAAGCTACCCTTTCCTGTATCAAACAGTCAATCAAATAAAGCTTTTGAATTGGTTCACATCGATATTTGGGGACCCTTTTCTATTCCTTCATATTCTGGTTATAGATTCTTTCTTACTCTTGTTGATGATTACACAAGATTCACTTGGTTATTTTTAATGAAAACCAAAACAGAAACTCGAGCAATTCTTACCAACTTTCTAGCTTATGTTCATACTCATTTCAACACTAATATTCAAACTCTTAGATCAGATAATGGCCAAGAGTTTAATATGCCTGCTTTCTATCAAGAGCATGACATTATTCATCAATTATCATGTGTTGAAACACCTGAACAAAATGGAAGGGTTGAAAGAAAACATCAACACCTATTGAATGTAGCTAGATCTCTCATGTTTCAGTCAAAACTACCTTTATCATATTGGACAGATTGTGTATTAACTGCCACACATCTGATCAATCGTACTCCATCATCCATTCTAAACAATCAAACACCATACCATCTTTTATTTCAAAAGCCACCAAACTACAACTATTTCAAAGTCTTTGGTTGTTTATGTTTTGCTAGTACAATCACAAGCAACCGAGGCAAATTTCAGCCAAGAGCCACAAAATGTATTTTTCTTGGTTATCCACCAAACATAAAAGGGTACAAAGTACTTGACTTAGCTACTCTCAAAACTTTTGTATCTCTAAATGTAGTTTTTCATGAATCTACATTTCCTCCTATTCCAAATAAAACTCATACACCTTTTGTTTTTCCAGATTTTCCTCAAATATATGAACCAATCTCTTGCATTCCAGACAAAACAGTCTCTATAACCTCTGTTCCTACAAATTCACCTTCTATAACTTCTGTTCAGGAATCTTCAATTGCTGAAAATCCAATTGCTGTAAACAATAATACTAATAGTCTTAGAAGGTCTGAAAGAACTAAGCATTTACCTAAATACTTGCAGAATTACTATTGTGGTAATATGACTAAGATTTCTTCAGCAACTCAAGCACCTTCAAGCTGTTCTTTATCTGGTAAGCCTCATTCTATATTTTCCTTCTTATCTGATTCCAGATTGTCATCTAAACACAAAGCTTTCATTACTGCTATTTCATCTACTTTTGAACCCAAAACTTACAAACAAGCCAGCTCAATTCCTCATTGGCAAACTGCCATGACTGATGAAATTAAAGCTCTTGAACATAATAAAACTTGGGATCTTGCAATTTTGCCTCCAAACAAAACTGCTATAGGTTGTAGGTGGGTATATCGAGTGAAATTTAAGGCAGATGGAAGTGTTGAAACATACAAAGCTAGACTAGTGGCCAAGGGCTATACTCAACAAGAGGGGCTTGACTTTTTTGACACATATTCTCCTGTTGCAAAGATGACAACAGTTAGAGTTCTTCTTGCTATTGCAGCAGTTAAACAATGGCATTTACATCAACTTGATGTAAATAATGCCTTTTTGCATGGAGACTTAAATGAGGAGGTTTATATGCAATTGCCACCAGGTTTTTCAACTTCAAATGACCCACGGGTTTGTAAACTCAAAAAGAGTTTATATGGACTGAAACAAGCTTCAAGGCAGTGGTTCTCAAAGCTGTCTTCATCTTTACTAAATTTTGGTTTCACTCAAGCAAAATCAGATTCAAGTCTTTTTATCAGACAAACATCAACAAGTTTTATGGCTTTATTAATATATGTTGATGTTATAATAGCTTCCAATAATCTTGAAGAAATAGCTACTGTGAAAAGGTTTCTTCATGAATCTTTTACTATAAAAGATTTGGGTGAGCTAAAATATTTTTTAGGCATTGAAGTAGCAAGATCAGCTAAAGGCATTGCTTTATGCCAACGGAAGTATGCTCTAGATGTGTTGGAAGACAGTGGTTTTTCTGGCTCTAAACCAGTTGGCTTTCCTATGGAATCAAATCTGAAACTCACCACTAATGATCCAAGTCCTTTATTATCTGATCCTGTATCCTATAGGAGACTCATTGGCAGACTTCTTTATCTAACAATCACAAGGCCAGATTTAGCATATGTAGTACAAGCTCTCAGTCAATTTATGTCTAATCCTCACACTATGCACTTACAAGCTGCAGAGAGAGTCCTTCGATACATTAAGGCAACACCAGGTCAAGGCTTATTCCTAAAGGCTTCATCTGATTTGCATTTAAAGGCATATTTTGATAGTGATTGGGGTGGATGTATTGACACTAGAAGAAGTGTTACTGGTTTTACAATTTTTATTGGAGATTCTCTTGTATCTTGGAAATCAAAGAAGCAACCTACTGTAAGTAGGTCCTCGGCAGAAGCTGAATACAGAGCTTTAGCCACTACAACCTGTGAGCTTCAATGGCTGTTTTATTTGTTGACTGGTTTGAAGGTAAAGCATTCTCAAGCTGCATTGCTATACACAGATAGCAAACCTGCTTCAGAAATTGCTTCCAACCCAGTACATCATAAAAGAACAAAACATATGCAGGTGGATTGTCATCTAGTTAGAGAGAAATTGCAAGAGGGTTTGATAAAAATCATCCACATTCCTTCAAAGTATCAATTGTCAGATATACTAACCAAACCTCTCGGGTGTCTAAACTTTTATTATCTTATTAGCAAGATGGGAATGATAAATATTCATTCTCATCTTGAGGGGAGTGTTGGAATATCCAGAATCTAATAGAAGAATTAGAGTTAAAATCTCAAGTAGCCAAACAAAAGGCTTGACAATTAAATTAGTTATGCCAGATGTCAATAGTTGGTCAACATTATTGATCATTTTCAAGTGTATAAATAGAGTCATTTATACAGAGATAATTAATTGAAATGAATGAGAATTTTTTCAATCTAGAATACATCTCTTCATTGATCTGTTTTTCCTTTTTAGTTCTCTGTACATTTCTGTACAATTTCACACTATGCTTGGATGGAACTAAGCAAAGCAGTAGATAATCCATAAAAAGGACTGACAACAGCAGACAATAACAATGCACATTATATTATGTGATGAGTGTTGACTGTTGAGTAATGTTCTGTACAAGCTTCTGACTGAAATAACCCACAAGGCACAAGTCGTCAGAATCTGAAAATAATGCACGGGTGGGTTGTCAGGTTGCTGTTCCACCAAGCAAGACCATAAAAGACTGCGCAAACAAACACTAAGGCTTCGTTTGGTTTCCTAATTTCTCTCAACTCATCTCAACTCATCATTACAACTTTTTCAAATCCCAACATAAAATATAATAAACAATTCATTTTTTTTAAATTCTAAAATAATAATAATATTAAAAAATAATATTCTAACAATATTTTATCATCTCAACTCAACTCAACTCAACTCACTTCAACATCCAAACACAACCTAAACGGGTAGTGATAGGGTTCTACCTTTTTATTTTTTACTATTTATTTATTATTTATAATCTATTTATTTTTTTTTATAATTTTTTAACATTTTTAATGATTAAAAAAATTAAAAGTACATATAATTTTATTAATAATTACTTCACCATTAAATAAAATTAAAAAAATAATAAAAATATAGTAATCTATCATTTTTCAACACTAAAAATAGCACACCATTTCTCGAGAACTTGGCATTATTATCACAGCCAAACTTTAACTAGTTGTATAGGGGCAGGATTCAACTGCAGTCCACCCCTTAAAACAATTGGTGTATGCCACGTTGAGCGGCGAACACACGGTATTCTTTAGTAAAAGGCGAAAGAATAGTTCGCTCTGTGCTCACCGCATGGCTCCATATCTAGCATTTCCTGGTTGCAGCATATTAATAAGAAGGGTTCTCGCGTTGGGTTTATCCTCTCATCGATGTGGGAGCAGCATTCCTTGTTTTGGCACAGCAAGGTGGTATTAAACAAGTTAAAATGAGTGGTTTTCTCGTTTATTTTTACAGAGAAGATGAAATGAATTGATATTAAAATTAAAAATTAAATAAAATATTATTAAAATATTTTTTTAATATTATTTTTATTTTAAAATTTTAAAATTTTAAAAAATTAAATTATTTATTTTATTTTGTATAAAACTTAAAAAATTTATAATGATTTGATAAGATTAGAGGAGTTGTGAAAACAAACTTCAAATTGCATAAAAAGTTTTGGCTTTTAGCTTTTGAAATACCATTTAATCCGCGTAAATACCATGGCTCCCATCTTTTACGTAATTGCATGAAAAGTATGTGGAGTTGCTGGAATAGGCTACGAGACTGGTCTTCAAATTGCCTTAAAAAGCTTATTTTTGAAAAAGAAAAGAAAAGAACGGAAAGAGGTGTCAAGGCCGCCTAGAGTACCAAATTAATCCGAGGACGACTTGTACACACCTGAAATTTACAGCTCGTGGCTTTAAATGCTACCCCTATACAACAAAATGCAACCAAAATTATATGTAGTTTTTGAAGTTATGGAACTTAGCATTAGTATTGGATTTATTAAATTTATTCTTAAATTTTGATGAAAAGTATATATTTTTCATATATCTAAAACTTTCTTATCTATAACTTCACGTTGAATTAGCTATTGAATTCATCAAAATAATAATATAATATTATTTTTTTAATAATAATATTATTTTTTTATATTTTATAATTACACTAATCATATGTTAATTAATAATTTAATTTAATTCTTACATTATTATTACAAGATAGTTAGATCATCAAACGTGAATAAAAAAGATTATTAGAGATTAAAAGTGAATAAAAAATAGATTTGATGAGCGAACAATAGTTTTTCAAATTTGAAGAAACCTATAAATTTACTGTAACTCAAAGTTTCATATTTATCTCTTTGGCTAATCCAATGCACCTCTCTTTTGATGAAATTCAACATATTTTACATTTGACTAGACATTTAATGAACCAAATACCAATGCTCTAAGGGGTTAAGAATAAAAACCTCGACATTGATCCATATTGAAAATACCAAAACCTTTCCATTTTTATTTCTTCTTCCAAAATGCTTTCATTTACAGAACATTCAAGTGAATCCACAAAGCCTGGTCCCCTACCTCAACTATTTCTCGCACATCTACATATGGCCTTTGTTCCTGGATATTTATTACATAAATATTTCTTTACAAGGAGGATTTCAGCTTGCCCACCTCAGTCAACAAAGTGGAATTTCCTTCACAAGCTTGTGTTAATACCTCCATCTTCTTATCTACACTGCTCCTCTCTAGCGGTGAACCACCGTTTTGATCACTCATCTGAGATGCGGATGGCTTGTTGTATCGAATACGATTCATCATCATTCCCTGTAACATTCCATAATAAACAATTAAAGTACTCTTCCCCTCTGTTGCTCTATGGAAAACAAGGGAACAACAAAAGAGAAGGCCACGCAAAGCTAACTCCAAAGGTAGTATTTATTTATGTATTGTAACTTTGTAGATGATAAGCTGTTTCTATATCCATTGACATATACAATTTCTACTACTCTCAATTCGAAATTCACACAAACAATGATGGCATACGTTCATGCTAGACTGGATCATTTTACCAGACCCATATTGGAGTTTGACAGATACAGAAAGTTTGTGTACCTCATGGTGCTGCTTCCGGGAATAGTCTCGCAAAAGAGATTTTACAAGCTTGTTGCGCAGCAATAACTGATCAACGGCATGAGAGTGAAATATGAAAGAAGAAAGGTGGTGGATAACTAGTGTATATGCAACTGATCCTAGAGCTGCAGCCCTGTCAAGGGCACCGGAACTCCATGACTTCGCATAAGCCTCCAGAATGTCATAATTGTCCCGCGGAGGAACCAATGACCATACATTTTCATGAAATAAACTAATTTCTTGGGTATTTTATAATTTTTCCGCTAATAATATGAAATATATGCAAGGTGCAACAGCAGCGGGTTTCAATATCAACAAGCTGATAGTTAGGCAGCTGTACCTCAATGGGTTCTAGGTATCCTTCGGCCTTGCCAATGCATTTCTCTAGAGGTGGTAGAAGATCAAGAACACAAGCATTAGTTAAGATATTCCAGGCAGCAAGTCTTGTAGGGGCCTCAACATGACGGTGCAGATAGACTGCAACTTGCCGGCCAAAGATCGAATCACCATAAGATATGGCAGAAAACTGCTCCACAAGAGTTTCAATAAATGTAGAGTAACTTTCATGTATCTCTGACTGAAACATTAGAAACTTGGCATTATCTTTATTTCTGGATTCGGATAATAAATCTACATTATTCTCCAAACTAAGGTCAGCACTTATACCCGTTCTTGATTGGTCAAGAAGCTGCCCATAGATATCTTGCAACGCTTCATAAACATCCCTGCTCTTCTCCTCTTCAAGCATGCCCATCCCGACAAGTAAGATCACAGATAAAGAATGTAATTTCCAAACTAAAGGTACCCACTGAACAGGGGAGGGGGCATCGGAGGATTTGAAAGTGGACATGGCTTCAATGCCTAAATTAAAGAAAAGTCCAGCTTTCACAGTTTTAAGCAAATCATGAGGGTCCTGCACAAGATTTTGTGTTTGATCTATTTGCAGGCCAGCATACTTGCCATCACAGATGGTTGAGATTGGACTCAAAAACCAATGCATTGGAAGTGGGAGTCTCTGGTGAGCCCGCTCTATCACTAAAGAAGTACACTCTTGATATGTCTTATTATTTGATGTGTCCAGGTCTTCATATATGGTATCCAGAGCAACACTGCCCTTTTTAAATGTTTGATTTCCAGAGGAACTATTTCTGACCATGTCTTTGGACTTCACCTTTATAGACAACCATCTGTTTCTGAAGTGAGAAGCTAATGTTTTGCTGAAAACCAGGAGGTCCTCTTCTTTATACGCAGAGGGCTTAAATCTCTTATTAAGGTGAAGGAAACGCTGAATACAGAAATCAAGGAACTTTAGAACATGGACTTGGAGTAAAATATTTAATGCCTTTTCGAAAATATACCTATCCCTTGGCCCAGCAGTCAAACAAACACCTAAGACAGAGTTTATCCTTTGCATACTCAAGGTCATTTCTCCAACCATGGGTGTACCTGTAGAAGACACAAACTGAAAGTTTTCGAGCAAGTTAATAAGAAATCCTGCATCTATTTGCCCCAACAGAGCAGCAGCAGACCAAAATCCTCCACCAGATGCACCCCACCCAACACCCAACCCTGGAGCAGGGCCTCCCCTACCAAATATCTCAATTGACTGAATAATGTGCCACTCTGAAGCAGCCAACTTCATAAAAGTATTTAACAGATTTCTCAATTCCACCATAGAACCCTTGAGTATCCCATTCTCAAGTATTTTAGCTTCTCTTGAGACACTATATTCTTGGGAAGGACTATGGACAGCACTCTTGGCTAGCCGGATCAACTTATCAATGTTTACAACTACCTGAACAACTCCGTGAAGGCAACACACAGAAGCTAATGATGTTTCGTAATTACTTTGCTGTCTCAAATGACATAGTTCCTCAATGAACGAGCCACCTCCAGTCGGGTATGCTGAGGAACCTGAAAAACTCAAAAATCCATTTTTAACAATTTCGAGTCCAACCTTAGGAACAAACTCTGGCAGCCATGGCACAAGTCCGACACTTCCATGCAGGTTGTCACTGTCCTCTGGGATCACCCTTTCAAGCACTCTGCAAAGCATACGCAAGACAGCCGAATACACCCACAACAATGGAGTTACAGAAATATCGTGGAAGACAGAGTCACTTTCAGTTCCTTTTTGCCATTCAAAGAGTTTAGAAATGTGCGGATCACTCTTCAATGCTATCCACTTTATAGCTAAATCAACCATTGGACCGACACAACTCCAAGACCAGATCTCTGTATTGTCACCAGCATGCTCCTGTGAAAAGAGATTTGGAAGTCTTCTAGCCAAAGCCGCCAGAACGAGGTATGCCTCCTTAGAGATGGAAACAAATTCACAAAGAACACTCTTCTGTACAAGTTTTTCTATTGTAGGTGGATTCAGCCACAAGCACAAGGTAGGGAAAATATCAGAAAAGTATGATGCACAATATCCATAATGAATGCAGACCTTCCAAAAATGTAATTGTTCAACCATCAAAGCCGATGAAAGTTTATGGTTCTCTCTTCCTGATTTTACCCAGTGGTCAAGGGATGAAACATGTTGATACAAATGCCATGTCATATGTGAAATTGTACAGAAATGTACAGAGAAGTAAAAAGGAAAAACAGATCAATGAAGAGATGTATTCTAGATTGAAAAAATTCTCATTCATTTCAATTAATTATCTCTGTACAAATGACTCTATTTATACACTTGAAAATGATCAATAATGCTGATCAACTATTGACATCTGGCATAACTAATTTAACTGTCAAGCCTTCTGTTTGGCTACTTGAGATTTTAACTCTAATTCTTCTATTAGATTCTGGATATTCCAACACCCCCCCTCAAGATGAGAATGAATATTTATCATTCCCATCTTGCTAATAAGATGATGAAAGTTTAGACACTCGAGAGGTTTGGTTAGTATATCTGCCAATTGATACTTTGAAGGAATGTGGATGATTTTTATCAAACCCTCTTGCAATTTCTCTCTAACTAGATGACAATCCAGCTGTATATGTTTTGTTCTTTCATGATGTACTGGGTTGGAAGCAATTTCTGAAGCAGGTTTGCTATCTGTGTATAGCAATGCAGCTTGAGAATGCTTTACCTTCAAATCAGTCAACAAATAAAACAACCATTGAAGCTCACAGGTTGTAGTGGCTAAAGCTCTGTATTCAGCTTCTGCCGAGGACCTACTTACAGTAGGTTGCTTCTTTGATTTCCAAGATACAAGAGGATCTCCAATAAAAATTGTAAAACTAGTAACACTTCTTCTAGTGTCAATACATCCACCCCAATCACTATCAGAATATGCCTTTAAATGCAAATCAGATGAAGCCTTTAGGAATAAGCCTTGACCTGGTGTTGCCTTAATGTATCGAAGGACTCTCTCTGCAGCTTGTAAGTGCATAGTGTGAGGATTAGACATAAATTGACTGAGAGCTTGTACTGCATATGCTAAATCTGGCCTTGTGATTGTTAGATAAAGAAGTCTGCCAATGAGTCTCCCATAGGATGCAGGATCAGATAATAAAGGACTCGGATCATTAGTGGTGAGTTTCAGATTTGATTCCATAGGAAAGCCAACTGGTTTAGAGCCAGAAAAACCACTGTCTTCCAACACATCTAGAGTATACTTCCGTTGGCATAAATCAATGCCTTTAGCTGATCTTGCTACTTCAATGCCTAAAAAATATTTTAGCTCACCCAAATCTTTTATAGAAAGGATTCATGAAGAAAACTTTTCACAGTAGCTATTTCTTCAAGATTATTGGAAGCTATTATAACATCATCAACATATATTAATAAAGCCATAAAACTTGTTGATGTTTGTCTGATAAAAAGACTTGAATCTGATTTTGCTTGAGTGAAACCAAAATTTAGTAAAGATGAAGACAGCTTTGAGAACCACTGCCTTGAAGCTTGTTTCAGTCCATATAAACTCTTTTTGAGTTTACAAACCCGTGGGTCATTTGAAGTTGAAAAACCTGGTGGCAATTGCATATAAACCTCCTCATTTAAGTCTCCATGCAAAAAGGCATTATTTACATCAAGTTGATGTAAATGCTATTGTTTAACTGCTGCAATAGCAAGAAGAACTCTAACTGTTGTCATCTTTGCAACAGGAGAATATGTGTCAAAAAAGTCAAGCCCCCCTTCACTAGTCTAGCTTTGTATCTTTCAATACTTCCATCTGCCTTAAATTTCACTCGATATACCCACCTACAACCTATAGCAGTTTTGTTTGGAGGCAAAATTGCAAGATCCCAAGTTTTATTATGTTCAAGAGCTTTAAGTTCATCAGTCATGGCAGTTTGCCAATGAGGAATTGAGCTGGCTTGTATGTAAGTTTTGGGTTCAAAAGTAGATGAAATAGCAGTAATGAAAGCTTTGTGTTTAGATGACAATCTGGAATCAGATAAGAAGGAAAATATAGAATGAGGCTTACCAAATAAAGAACAGCTTGAAGGTGCTTGAGTTGCTGAAGAAATCTTAGTCATATTACCACAATAGTAATTCTGCAAGTATTTAGGTAAGTGCTTAGTTCTTTCAGACCTTCTAAGACTATTAGTATTATTGTTTACAGCAATTGGATTTTCAGCAATTGAAGATTCCTGAACAGAAGTTATAGAAGGTGAATTTGTAGGAACAGAGATTATAGAAACTGTTTTGTCTGGAATGCAGGAGATTGGTTCATATATTTGAGGAAAATCTGGAAAAACAAAAGGTGTATGAGTTTTATTTGGAATAGGAGGAAATGTAGATTCATGAAAAACTACATTTCGAGATACAAAAGTTTTGAGAGTAGCTAAGTCAAGTACTTTGTACCCTTTTATGTTTGGTGGATAACCAAGAAAAAGACATTTTGTGGCTCTTGGCTGAAATTTGCCTCGGTTGCTTGTGATTGTACTAGCAAAACATAAACAACCAAAGACTTTGAAATAGTTGTAGTTTGGTGGCTTTTGAAATAAAAGATGGTATGGTGTTTGATTGTTTAGAATGGATGATGGAGTACGATTGATCAGATGTGTGGCAGTTAATACACAATCTGTCCAATATGATAAAGGTAGTTTTGACTGAAACATGAGAGATCTAGCTACATTCAATAGGTGTTGATGTTTTCTTTCAACCCTTCCATTTTGTTCAGGTGTTTCAACACATGATAATTGATGAATAATGCCATGCTCTTGATAGAAAGCAGGCATATTAAACTCTTGGCCATTATCTGATCTAAGAGTTTGAATATTAGTGTTGAAATGAGTATGAACATAAGCTAGAAAGTTGGTAAGAATTGCTCGAGTTTCTGTTTTGGTTTTCATTAAAAATAACCAAGTGAATCTTGTGTAATCATCAACAAGAGTAAGAAAGAATCTATAACCAGAATATGAAGGAATAGAAAAGGGTCCCCAAATATCGATGTGAACCAATTCAAAAGCTTTATTTGATTGACTGTTTGATACAGGAAAGGGCAGCTTTTTTTGTTTAGCTAATGGGCAAATCTCACAGACATTATTGTGAGTAGCCTTTACAGAAGAATCATAACTGTTTATGAGTTGTATCTTTGTATTTGGAATATGGCCTAAACGAAAATGCCATAGATCAGAATTAACAATACATGATTCAACTAAAGAACTAGAAGGTAAACCAATTGAACTTGAAAGCATTTCATTATTTGCTTGAGCAGATGGTTTTTGAAGATGGTATAGACCAGATTGAACTTCAGCAAGCCCAATCATCCTCCATTTGCTGAGGTCCTGCAAGATACATTTGGATTGAAGAAAAAATAATCCAATTGAATTGTCATTAGTTAATCTTGATGCAGAGACAAGATTAATATTGAAGGATGGAACATAAAGAGCATTGTGTAAAATGATATCAAGAGAAAATTTGACAGATCCAGTGAAGATAATTGTAACTGTTTGTCCATTTGGTAAATGAACCTTGGAAGGTGTTTTAGGCAAAACAATTGAATCAAATAGAAGAGGAGAACAGACCATATGATCTGTTGCTCCTGTATCAAGAATCCAAGTAAATTGATTCTTTGATAAGGAAACTGTATTACAAGAAAAAGAATTACCTGAAGTAGATGCAACATTAGCAGTTGCATTAGAATTTATGTTTGAGCTGGAAAGGCTATTTGCAAGAGTGAGCAGATTTTGTATTTGCTCTTGAGAGAAAATTATGTTGGGATTACTTGAATTTTGTTCCAAAACAGTAGTATTAATTGCAATGGGCAATTTTTGAAAATTTGTGGCTGCAGTTGGTGTAGAATTGAATCTTTTTCCTCTTGGGCCCTTCCATCCAGGAGGATATCCAATTAACTGAAAACATTTATCAACAAGGTGACCCGAATAACCACAATGAGAGCAGATTGCATCAGACTTTCCTTTCTGCTTTGTGAATCGAGTATTATTTGTTGAAACTGTTCTTGATGATTGTTCAGCAACCATTGCTTGTGAATCAAAAGCAATACCAATAGCATTAGTCAAAGACCTTTGACTCTCTTCTTGTAGAAGTAAAGAAAACACTCTGCTCATAGATGGTAAAGGAGATTGAAACAATAGTTGACTTCTGACTGCAGAATAGGAATCATGAAGACCCACAAGAAACTTCATTACATAATCTGATTGTTGTCGATCTGTCAGATTCTTCAAAATATTACATGAACAACGATTAAGATTTCCACATCTGCAACTTGGAATTGGTCTATAGCTGATGTATTCATCCCATAAAGCCTTGAATTCACTGAAATATTCAGTGACAAATTTAGAGTTTTGAGAAATAGAGCTTAAAGATTTCTCCAAAGAGAAAACCCTTGGTCCATCACTTCGAAGATATCTAACTCTTAGTTCTTCCCAAATGTCAAAGGCATTTGTAAAATAAAGAAGACTACCACGGATTTCTTTGGCAATTGAATTCATGAGCCAAGATAGGACAAGATTGTTGGCTCTTAGCCAGGCAACACGAAGATAAGGATCATTAGTTATAGGTTGAACCAGAGATCCATCAACAAAGGCAATTTTATTTTTCACTGTTAGAGCAATTAACATAGATCGACTCCATGCAATGTAATTCTCACCAGTGAATATCTCAGAGATCAGAAGTACACCAGGATTATCAGACGGATGCAAGTAGTAGCAGCTGGATGAATCATCAGAAAGATTCTGTACAGAAGCATTTGATGAAGGAGTATGTGCCATAGAAGCGTTTTCTTCAAGATTATCAAACATTGTAAAACAAGAAAGATCAAGAAAGCAGCAGAAAAGTATTTATTCTCTCTGATACCATGTGAAATTGTACAGAAATGTACAGAGAAGTAAAAAGGAAAAACAGATCAATGAAGAGATGTATTCTAGATTGAAAAAATTCTCATTCATTTCAATTAATTATCTCTGTACAAATGACTCTATTTATACACTTGAAAATGATCAATAATGCTGACCAACTATTGACATCTGGCATAACTAATTTAACTGTCAAGCCTTCTGTTTGGCTACTTGAGATTTTAACTCTAATTCTTCTATTAGATTCTGGATATTCCAACATCATAGTTCGGAAAGCCCCATTCTTTATAAACTCAAGACAATTCTCCTTGTGTGATTGAGCCAAGACCTTGTTTTCCATATCAAACGTAGAAAAATATTAGCACTTTACAAAGCCAAATACAGGAAAATTCTCAATTGAAAAAACAAATATAAAACTCTCCCAAAAAGAAAAAGGTAATAAAATATCTTACCCGTAAAAGGCTAACAGATTTTATTTTAGAAGGATAAGTTTCTCTAGTGTCTTTCATAGTAAATCTGTGGACAACTGTTTCAACAAGCCTTTGGCATTTCATGATTGCATTTACGCATCTTGGGGAATGCCTCGCTATCCCAACAAGTATAGAAAGTATGCATTCCTCTAAAGCCGCTGTAGGATCTGTCTGAAGCCATACAAATGAATACCTATTAGAAAACTTGAACATGAAATACAGTAAACAGTATGCATTCCTCTAAAGCCGTTGTAGGGTCTTTCTAAAAACCATACAAAGGAAATACCTTTCTTTTTTTATGAGTAACCATACAAAGGAATACCTATTAGAAAACTTTTTTTTTTTTTAATAGGTAAAAAGAAGTTTTATTGATCCACGTAAATAGGCAAAGCCCGAGTACACATACCTATTAGAAAACTAGAACATGAAGTACAGTAAGTACTGAGATTTTGGGAGACCATTTCTACAGACATTGATTTTTTATTTTGATAAGTAAGAAGAATTTATCAATCCACATAATTAGGCAAAGCCCAAGAGTACACAGCATTACTACAGACATATGATAAGGGATAGAGCAAGAAAACTTCTTTCCGCAATTTTATCTGTGCATCTATTCGATGACAGGACGTTTGACATATATCAACACAAAATCAACATGCAAATCAAATAATTCTTATCAAAATGACCACCCTTTATTTATTGGAACAGATAATGAAGCAAAGATAGACAATGCACTTGTATTCATAGACAAAAATGCACTTTAAGTTATATAATGAGCATATGTGTGAACATGTTGCAGACAATACACACACATGCACCCACAATCACATGGCCCGCACCCATATGAAGACATAAATACCAGTGTTTAGATCTTAGAGTTTCTGAGCCCAGCGCCTATTTCCAGAATGCAATGAAACAAAGCATTATAAGCAAAATGAAGATATTCATTCATTATAGCCTTTCCAATATGATTTATGCCACTAGCAATGTCAATTAGAAAAATGAAGATATTCATTCATTAAATCCTTTCCAATCTGATTTGTGCTACAGCCAATGTCAACTACCTCACAGTCTAACTTAAGTACTTTACAACAATAGAGGAAAGGCAGGCAATACGAGCATCAATGCCAACAAAGTCGGAAGAATGAAAAGAGCAGGTGAATTCAGAGAATGTATTTGGTATATTAGTATAGTTGACTCAAGCATGAAGAAAACAAAGGATCTTCACTATCATCATGCTTACCTCCAACAGATAGAGAAGCCTTGGAAGGATTCCCATCCGAACCAAACCTGAGCAACGACAAAGCAATGTGGGACTTAAAATTAACTTTATGCACAACAAAAATTTTCCATTCGGTTTCTCCCTCATTTTCAGCACCTGAGCCAGTGAACATTTTCCTTTGGATAATGCCAATCCTCCCAGCTCCCAGCTTGCATTTTTTTGTTTTTGTTTTTAATTTTGTGATTAAATAAGTATTTTTTAATGATATTGTAATTTTTTTGGAAAAAATATTTAAAAATATTAAAAAAATACATGTAAAAAAAAGCAAAAAAATAAAAATAAAATTCACACCAAAATAATTAGCGAGAACTAACAGTACAACCACTCTAAAAATTAAAGAAAATTATACTCTCACCACTGGTTCTTACAGTTCAGTATTATTGTTGAAATTTTTTCTTTTATTTTTTAACTTTTTTTTTACTTAGTGATTAAAGAAATATTTTTTAATAATATTATAATTTTTTATTTTTCAAAAAAATATTTAGAAGTGTAAAAAAACAAATGTAAAAAAGATTAAAGAAAAAACAATTATGCCTAATGATAGCTCCCAGCAACGGGGGAACTGGGAGCTTTGGATGTATTATTGTCCTCTTCCTTTTCAGTATTGCATTTATTATAGTACAAAATTTTAGTTTTTTAGGTTTGATTTGGATTGAGAGTTAATTTCAATCTATCTTATTATTATAATTTTTATAAATTTTATAAATTTTTATAAAAAATATAAAAAATAATTTATTTTTTTTAAATTATAAATAATGATAATATTAAAAAATAATATTTTATTTAATTTTTAACTTTCATTTCATCTCAACTCACTATTCAAGCCTTATTTTAATGGAATGCGTGTGGAAAAGACATAAAAATTGTAAAAGTAAACAAACTTTTCCATTATCATAGATGCACTTAAAACACCAAGCAAACTACATCAAGACAACTCGTCTTATAGTGGTAGCCATGACAATTAACGCAAACTGAAAGAAAACTAGAACACTCATAAAGACTAGAGAACCAGGCACATTCCTTGGCTTACTATATATATGAATTTAAGGAAATGCCTCAATTACAGATTGCACAGCACGAATGGGTTTCGCCCTGTACCTGCTAAATCCTGCCTTCCCAAGAACAAGTCCCCACTCCTCTAAAGTTCTCTCTTTGCCCGTTGTAGTATGAGCCATCATTATCATGTCTAGCGCCAACCTCGCATCTCTTAGTTTGTCCGATATTTTTGCTTCTTGATCAATTACAGCCTCAACAATTATCACCTTCCCTTTGTCCTCCGAAATAGCTTCTCTGCATTTTTTCAGGATTTGGATGCATTCGTTGTCTCCCCAATCATGCAGAACCCACTGCGATTCACAAACGTAATACATAAAGGAATTAAGCCAATGAGCTAGACATCGTCAAGGATACTAATCAAATAAATGACATACGTTGATGGCAACATTTTCATCGTGGACCATACTTACCATTAGGAAAGCAGCATCAGCCTTTGGAACACTTGCAAACATGTCACCTCCGACATGTTCAATTCCGGGGAACTCTGCCGCGTCAGAGACAACATGGGGAAGATCAAAGTTGATGCCTCGAATCCATTGACACGACTTAACCAACAACTGCAAAGTCATTCCGTTGCCTCCACCCACGTCCACCAAACTGCTAAGCCCGTCAAATACCTCTGGACAACCTTGAAGAATCGCAGGCACCACCAACCTGGCATCACACGCCATTGCTTCATTGAGGAGACGGCTATGACCAGGATTTTCTGCTGCATACCTCCATATGTCTTCACCATGAACTACATCAAACGGTGCAGTCTCATAGGCTAGAACACGGGCACTTAGGCTATGCCATGGTGCCAGCATAACTGGGCTGCTCTCAAACAAAATAAGAGCAGCCACGCTATGTTCTCCATTCCGCAAAAGACGGCTAGATAGACGTGTTTGTGCATAACCTGGGGAGCCTTGGGTTGTGGGCATCTCTTTGAATATTCCGCGGTGCGTTAGGAACCTCATAACGCGGTAGAGTGGGGACGGATCGCAACCTAGAGTTGATGACAACTCGGAGAGTGTCATAGGGCCTCCTCCATGGCTTTCAATGGTATCAGCTATCCCAAGTTCAATGGCGCACTTGACTAGTGCCATTTCTGTGAAACCGAATATGTATTTCCAGATACCCACTTCCGCTTGTTTTTCTTCCTCATCCCACTCTGATCTCTGTGTATTTTCCATCTCTTTCTCCCTCTGTTTGAGCAAGCTCTATTAATTGCAGATGTGGTGAGACATTTCAGGTTAAAGCTTCATATATATATACAAGAGTCATCTATGTTTATGATTTTTCAAGAATGATTGCCGCATTAGGGGAATGTATTTGTCACAAAGATACTTTCATGCCACCACTGCTATTTTTTTCACGATAATTCAACAAGACTGGCCCTCTAATTTGGACGAGTGCTGCACCTTTTTTTATTTTTTATTTTTTTATTGTAATTAAATATAGCTAGGCCATAGACAAGACGTTAGTGCATGCATTCAAATCACGTTTAATTTACTAGAATCGAAAAGAATTACAAATGTATCAATAATCTTACTAAAAAAGTCAATAGACTAAAAACTTTTACTCGTAAAACCCATGGTTTTAGCCTTGATCGATGAACTGGCCGTGATTACACTATTAGTTGATGCAGTTGTGCATGTTGGCTTTATGGAGTCTAATTTGTGAGATAAGAAAACGTGAGGCAGAAACAGAGATAGTATAACCTAAAATATGTTTTTCAAGAGTTTATTCTTATATATAAACTCCACAATTTATAACTCCACAATTTATTCTTATTTTTTACTGAATAGAATCCTCTGTAATTTTATGGACGTAGGCATGTTCTCAAATCACGTAAATTTCTATATCATATGATTGTTATTTCTCTCGTTGCCTTTTTCTTGTTTGTAACATTGTTGGTAACTTGGTAAGAACTTGATGGATTTTTTGCAACAACGCACACTCTAACCCAATTGGTGATTACATTATCTTGATTGTAAAATTAATGTGATAACCTATTTTGATAAGGGATATATGTGTAGGTGGTGTATGAGATCTCATATTGCTTAGAAATGAGAAGTTCTTACTCTTTATAATATTTTAATGAAATTCTAATTATATCATTGATTATTTTTTATAGAGTATAAGTTATGCGGTTATGATTTTGTAGACACCTAGGAGGAATTTTGATTAATGTTGGAGTATAGGTTAGAAAATTGCAAAACTCAAGGACATGATTTTGAGATATTAGGCTTCAATATTTAATTATAAGAAAGACATAAAGATTTTTTTTATAGGAGTATTATTTTTAAAGATCAAGCATTTCATTAGGCGTTACAATTGCAGTATCCACGATATCGGGTGCAGAATATATCTTTTTCCGATCCGAACCTTTATACAATATTGCCCTTTTGTTTTGTTGGTTGATACAGAACTCAGGTTTTTCATGGGTTCGTGCAAAAACATGTGTTATGCTTAATTTATTCTTTTTTATGTACCGCACCAGCATTTTTAAGCTTTAGTGCAGATACGGGATGTTTCCAAATCTCGGCCTGATTAATATTTTATAAGAGTTCGGTAATATATATTTAGTTTTACGTATTTTTTATGCAATGTATTGATGTAATTATCTAAACTAATTATTTTATATTAAAAAAAAATAACGCAATCAATCACATTAATAAAATACATAAAAAATATATAAAAATGACTTAACATAGAATTTTTGTAAAATAATATATATCGAAGAGACTCGTCTTGAACGGTCTTAGAGTTGTTTCCAGTATAATTCTAAATATTATAAATGTGCAACACGACCTTAATTTAAAATCACAACTTCTAAGCTTAGGGGTTGATGACCTTTATAATTGTAGGCTAAGATCATATATATATATATATTCTAATATTTAAACGGAGATTAATATATCATATAAATTTTATAATGTTTAATGAGAAAGAGATATTTGAGATAGACAATTAATGCAAAGAGATGTTGATCCAATTTTTCATGCATTCATGTAAAGCATGTGCTTTTGCTAAAGATGGAATCCAAAACCCCAAAACAGCGATAATTGGCAGATGGATTGGTCCATTAAATAATCATTGTAGTAATTTGTCTTCCATATATGCATTGCTTACAAAATATAAGGAGCGGTGCTATTTTGTCATTTTATTTGTCCATTTTGTATGTTGTTTAGTATAAATTATTATTTTTTATTTCAAATATTTTTTAAATATGTTTAAAAAATTAAAAAAATATAAATAGTCACTTTCTTAATTATTAAAAAAAAATTAAATATATAAATGATTAAAATGAGATTAAAATGAGAGAATAAATTGAAGAGGCACAGGTATAGTTGCATTATTCTATAAACCTCAGCAGAAACGTAAAATAAAAGACGCTTGGAAAACAAACGTGTCAGGTCCCATGTCAGATTCACCCTCATTTACTAATAAACATCACGTGTGAGATTCAGATTATGTTCATGGAATGTGTTATTAAATAATAAATGGAGCAAAAAATCACAAAGGTCCAAATCCAGCTCAAGCTGAATAGCATTGGTACTGCAACATTCAGCTCAAGCTTGAAAAACAAAATGCTCCCTATGAGAAGAGAATCTGGGATTGATGGATCTTACTTTGAAAATAAAATAACTTATAAGGATAGATACTCTTTAAGTAAAACGATCGAATTCTCTCTATAACCAAAAAACTATAGCAGAAATTATATACAGATGTGTAAAAGATGTTGGGTTTTTTATTTGTAGCATGACCCTGTTTGACGGTTGTTTGATTTGATGATCCAACCAGACAAGATTTTATTACGTTCTTTTGTTTTTGGATTTTTAGTGAGCTCGCCCTCGTATAGAAGGAGGGGAGGTTTCCAGGGGCAAATACTCCGAAAAAACCTTGGACCCTTTTTTGTTTTTCAATCGATCCGATCCGACCACTCCACTAATTAAGGTTTATTATGTATATATATATTGTATTATTTTCATACGGTCGTCGTATTGCCGCACTGTATACATTCAAAGCATATAAATCTTGTGTTCGTGTGTGATTAATTTTATTTTTGTACTTTATTTTTTTTTTCTTATTGTTCTTAGTAAAAGATAGAGCAATTATTGTAGACACTAATGGTAATGTTTCCACACATAGCCAAACAGCTTTATTAGATATGCTGGGTGTGAGCAAGGTCCACATATAGACTCAGCTTGTCCTAAAAGAATGTATAGGATAAAATAAAATGCTTATATAAGATTTGTCTATTTAAAACTTGTACCTAACATTACTCTTATATTAAAGATTTCCTTCCCAGGGCCAAAGCTTGGGTCTACGGGCCGTCCACCATATACATCTTGACACTTCAACGTGTGATCATAGATTCAGACTCAAAAAACTTAAGAAATAACTTTATCCCGTAAAGAAGAAAAAGCAATTTATGCCCATTCAAAACAAACTTTATTTTTCCTAATTTTGGACCGGTTTGTCTAATAAGGGCTTTTATCACTCCCCTGAAGTGAGTGGTTGAATGAAATTGTTCTTTTCAAAAAGAAGCAATATCAACAATAATAAGATCAAAATGGACAAGTTAAATCACAGGTTCCATCCTCTTAGACCACCCAGATTTCTTTGCTATGCTTGGATGGAACTGAGCACTTCAGTAGATAATCCATAAAAATGGCTGACAACAGCAGACAAGAACAATGCAACATTATATTATGTGATGATTGTTGACTGTTGAGTAATGTTCTGTACAAGTTTCTTGAAGGCACTGAAATCCACAAGGCACAAGACGTCAGAATCTGAAAATAGAATTATTGTATTTGCAGTCCCCGACAGTCCCCGTTCGGGGACTGCGAGCGCACCCCAATTTTTCACCTGACTCGTCGTCTAACCCATCCCCTCAGCTTGACGAGTCCTCTCAAAAGTGTGAAAGGAATTTCATCCCCTTCCTCAGTTCTAACTGTCATCCCCTTCCTCAGCCCTCACCACTGTCCCCTTCTCAGATCAAGTTCTCTATTGCCTTCCCCAACTCTAACCGTCATCCCCTGCTCGAGTCCATCCCCTTCCTCAGCCAAGATGTTATAACTTATTTCAATACCGAGAATATGATTCCTGCTATGAGCTTGTCTAGATCTAGGCTTTATAACAAAAAAAAGGCTCACATCACAAATACCTTTCCTGGAACCAATAGAACCGAGAGCCAAGATCATCCACTACAATAACATGTAGACCCCAAATACCTACGAGCTTGTCTGAACAAAAATTAAAACTAAAAATCTAGATTAATAATACCACTGGACCCAAAACCCAAAACACCCCTGGGGGACCCAAAACAATGTGAGTTTCATCTAATTTATTCCTACAAGAGATTCATCCAGAAAGAAAGGAACACAAAGAAACACCAGATGTTTAGACTTCTGCAAGAGAAACATTGGATTTCGGAAGACAAACAAATTTAGGGCTGACAAATTCCTTACGTGCTAGGCGGCCAACGCTGATGGAGGAGGCCGGCGATGGTGGGAGGAAAATTTTCAGATTTTGAGTTTCAGTTGCTTTCTCGCTATTTTATTTCTCAGATAGAAATTAGGGACAATTTGGTCATTCGCATGATAAACACGTGCAATGTATTAAGAAAAACTCTATACACAACCGGCCAGGAGAATCGTGGAGAAACCGCATCCCACGTGGCAAATTGAAACGATGTCGTTTCCTTCTTTTCTAAAATTTCCTTTATTTTCCTCTGTCTTGTTTCTTTCCACTAAAATCCTCATTTCCCCTTCGCCTTCCAGAGCTCTCTCGAAATCCCTCTTTCCTCATTCGTCTTCGTCTTCCACCTTCTCACTCAATGGTTCCCCTTTCCCCTTCGATAGTACTGCGTAGGTGATTGTGACGATGATGATTATACCCAAGTCGATGAGATGAAGATTAGGACTCGAGGTTGCTCTCAGCGCAATCAGTGAGTCGACTCAACCTTGATAATAAAACTAAAAGGCTGAGTTTTTGCTCCAAAAACAATCGTTCTGATCAAAACTCCTCTCAACTTTGCTTCAATGAAATATCTTGCTCCTTTTTTTTTTTTTTTGCTAACTTCGCTTTTGAAACCCCGCCCCACTGTGACCATAAAATTCATTAAAAAATAGGAGTAATCAACAAAAACCTAAGTAACTAGCAATGACCCAAATAAGATGATTAAAAAGGAGGGAGACAAATGGAAAATAATTTTTGGTTATGCAATGGAGCTTCACTTCTTTCATGGCAATCTGATGAGCTTCACTATTATCCACTATTTGCAAGCCTTCAAATGGTGCTGAGCTTTGAAAATGATTGGGTGCACGAGTGTCTTTGATACTATCATTGATGAAATTTTATTGCTGAAAGCTAGAGGCAAGCAGGAAAGCAATGGTTGGAGTAATGGTAGTAGTAGAAACTGAGGAGCCGACGATGGAATAATTTGAGAGGAGCTGTAGTAATGGAGCTGTACCGAAAGAATCCTGAAACTTTCTAAGGGTTTCATCTTAGCAATGGGGCAGTGGTGTGACTGGTGTCCCTCTTTTGGTGGGCCCTCTTTTTTTTAACTCAAGAAATGAAATAAATAACAGCCGGTTGCACTGCGGTTCTGCAGGCCAGTTGTAACTAGCGGAGCTGATGTATTAATAGGACTGCAAGGGGAATTCCCGAACTGGGACCGTACGTAGTGGTGCTCCTGAAAATAATGCACGGGTGGGTTATCAGGTTGCTGTTCTACCAAGCAAGACCATAAAAGACTGCGCAAACAAACACTAAACGGGTAGTGAAGGATTACTATACTTTTATTGTCGAGAAAGTCTACTTTACCTCTCCAAATTAACACTTCTATTTGATTAAAAAAGCCACCCTTTATTATTTATAGTCTATTTATTTATTTATTATTTTTTTAAGTAATTTCTTAACATTCTTAAACATTAAGATAAAATTAAAAATATATGTAATTTTATTAATACTCACTTCTTTAATCATTAAATAAAAAAAATTTAAAAAAATTTTAAAAACTTCAAAAAATAAATAGTAAAAAGATAATAGTTTATCATTTTTCAACACTAAAAACAGCACACCATTTCTCGAGAACTTTGCATTATTAATATTATCACAGCCAAACTTTGACTAATTGTATAGGGGCAGGATTCAACTGAAATCTACCCCTTAAAAAAATTGGTGTATGCCACATTGAGCGGCGAACACACGGTATTCTTTAGTAAAAGGCGAAAGAATAGTTCGCTATGTGCTCACCGCATGGCTCCATATCTAACCTTTCCTGGTTGCAGCATTTTAATAAGAAGGGTTCTCGCGTTGGGTTTTATCCTCTCATCGATGTGGGAGCAGCATTCCTTGTTTTTGGCACAGCAAGGTGGTTTTAAACAAGTTAGGAAAAATCTTCAGACCAGATAGTTGTGAAACTATTTTTCACACCGGCCAATAAGCAAATTCCACGTAGGCATTTCGAAAAGAGAGAAATTGCAGCTGTATACACCCCATCTCTCCCTCTCCTTCTTTCTCTCCCTCTCCCATCTGCACTCACACCAAAGCCCTATCAATCTCTCCCTCTCATTCTTTCTATTCTTCTTTCGGGACTATCTGCACTCAACGTTAACGGAAGGAATTTGAAAATAATCAAAAACTTGTTTGGAAGGTTTAATTTTAAATTACATAAAATATACAAAACTATTACACAAAAGATTACTATCTATCTCCAATCACCCATTTGCCATATCACACGAGAGAGAGATTTGTTGCTGGACAAAAATTCAATTATATCAATTTATAGACTACATGTTGACAAAACTATAATAATTGGGTATATTAATAAAGATAGAAGAATTCCTTCAATCCATATGCGTGCCCCCCGCGCGCGCGCGCGCGCACATATATATTATATATATATAATATAATCAATCTTAACAATAAAATTAAGTTTTTAACAGCAATACTGTGTTGTGCCATCAATCTGAAAGAACCAAAACCAACAAACCAACAAGACGATTTTTTTTATTGGAGACAGAGCTACTTGAAGGAGAGGAAACCATCAACAAACGCAACTTAAAAAGGAAAGACAAATAAATAAATATTGTTTCTACAATATCTGGAACTTCACCAAGCAGTTAAGTTTTTTTAACCTTTCGAACAAAAGATTGGGTAGGGAGAGGGAGAGATGAGGTGCATGCAGCTGCAATTTCTCTCTTTTTGAAATGCCTACATGGAATTTGCTTATTGGCCTGTGTGAAAAATAGTTTCACACCCATCCGGCCTGAAGATTTTTCCAAATTATATGTAGTTTTTGAAGTTATGGGACTTATTAGGGGTTAAGAATAAAAACCTCGACATTGATGCGTATTGAAAATACCAAAACCTTTCCATTTTTTTTTTCTTCTTCCAAAACGCGTTCATTTACAGAACATTCAAGTGAATCCACAAAGCCTGGTCCCCTGACCTCAACTATTTCTCGCACATCTACATATGGCCTTTGTTCCTGGATATTTATTACATAAATATTTCTTTACAAGGAGGATTTCAGCTTGTCCACCTCAGTCAACAAAGTGGAATTTCCTTCACAAGCTTCTGTTAATACCTCCATCTTCTTATCTATACTGCTCCTCTCTAGCGATGAACCACCGTTTTGATCACTCATCTGAGATGCGGATGGCTTGTCATATCGAATAAGATTCATCATCATTCCCTGTAACATTCCATAATAAACAATTAAAGTACTCTTCCCTTCTGTTGCTCTATGGAAAACAAGGGAACAACAAAAGAGAAGGCCACGCAAAGCTAACTCCAAAGGTAGTATTTATTTATGTATTGTAACTTTGTAGATGATAAGCTGTTTCCATATCCATTGACATATACAATTTCTACTACTCTCAATTCGAAATACACACAAACAATGATGGCATACGTTCATGCTAGACTGGATCATTTTACCAGACCCATATTGGAGTTTGACAGATACAGAAAGTTTGTGTACCTCATGGTGCTGCTTCCGGGAATAGTCTCGCAAAAGAGATTTTACAAGCTTGTTGCGCAGCAATAACTGATCAACGGCATGAGAGTGAAATATGAAAGAAGAAAGGTGGTGGATAACTAGTGTATATGCAACTGATCCTCGAGCTGCAGCCCTGTCAAGGGCACCGGAACTCCATGACTTCGCATAAGCCTCCAGAATATCATAATTGTCCTGCGGAAGAACCAATGACCATACATTTTCATGTAATAAACTAATTTCTTGGGTATTTTATAATTTTTCCGCTAATAATATGAAATATATGCAAGGTGCAACAGCAGCGGGTTTCAATATCAACAAGCTGATAGTTAGGCAGCTGTACCTCAATGGGTTCTAGGTATCCTTCGGCCTTGCCAATGCATTTCTCTAGAGGTGGTAGAAGATCAAGAACACAAGCATTAGTTAAGATATTCCAGGCAGCAAGTCGTGTAGGGGCCTCAACATGACGGTGCAGATAGACTGCAACTTGCCGGCCAAAGATCAAATCACCATAAGATATGGCAGAAAACTGCTCCACAAGAGTTTCAATAAATGTAGAGTAACTTTCATGTATCTCTGACTGAAACATTAGAAACTTGGCATTATCTTTATTTCTGGATTCGGATAATAAATCTACATTATTCTCCAAACTAAGGTCAGCACTTATACCCGTTCTTGATTGGTCAAGAAGCTGCCCATAGATATCTTGCAACGCTTCATAAACATCCCTGCTCTTCTCCTCTTCAAGCATGCCCATCCCGACAAGTAAGATCACAGATAAAGAATGTAATTTCCAAACTAAAGGTACCCACTGAACAGGGGAGGGGGCATCGGAGGATTTGAAAGTGGACATGGCTTCAATGCCTAAATTAAAGAAAAGTCCAGCTTTCACAGTTTCAAGCAAATCATGAGGGTCCTGCACAAGATTTTGTGTTTGATCTCTTTGCAGGCCAGCATACTTGCCATCACAGATGGTTGAGATTGGACTCAAAAACCAATGCATTGGAAGTGGGAGTCTCTGGTAAGCCCACTCTATTATTAAAGAAGTACACTCTTGACATGTCTTATTATTTGATGTGTCCAGGTCTTCATATATGGTATCCAGAGCAACACTGCCCTTTTTAAATGTTTGATTTCCAGAGGAACTATTTCTGACCATGTCTTTGGACTTCACCTTCATAGACAACCATCTGTTTCTGAAGTGAGAAGCTAATGTTTTACTGAAATACAGGAGGTCCTCTTCTTTATACGCAGAGGGCTTAAATCTCTTATTAAGGTGAAGAAAACGCTGAATACAGAAATCAAGGAACTTTAGAACATGGACTTGGAGTAAAATATTTAATGCCTTTTCGAAAATATACCTATCCCTTGGCCCAGCAGTCAAACAAACACCTAAGACAGAGTTTATCCTTTGCATACTCAAGGTCATTTCTCCAACCATGGGTGTACCTGTAGAAGACACAAACTGAAAGGTTTCGAGCAAGTTAATAAGAAATCCTGCATCTATTTGTCCCAACAGAGCAGCGGCAGACCAAAATCCTCCACCAGATGCACCCCACCCAACACCCAACCCTGGAGCAGGGCCTCCCCTACCAAATATCTCAATTGACTGAATAATGTGCCACTCTGAAGCAGCCAACTTCATAAAAGTATTTAACAGATTTCTCAATTCCACCATAGAACCCTTGAGTATCCCATTCTCAAGTATTTTAGCTTCCCTTGAGACACTATATTCTTGGGAAGGACTATGGACAGCACTCTTGGCTAGCCGGATCAACTTATCAATGTTTACAACTACCTGAACAACTCTGTGAAGGCAACACACAGAAGCTAATGACGTTTCGTAATTACTTTGCTGTCTCAAATGACATAGTTCCTCAATGAACGAGCCACCTCCAGTCGGGTATGCCGAGGCACCTGAAAAACTCAAAAATCCATTTTTAATAATTTCGAGTCCAACCTTAGGAACAAACTCTGGCAGCCATGGCACGAGTCCGACACTTCCATGCAGGTTGTCACTGTCCTCTGGGATCACCCTTTCAAGCACTCTGCAAAGCATACGCAAAACAGCCGAATACACCCACAACAATGGAGTTACAGAAATATCTTGGAAGACAGAGTCACTTTCAGTTCCTTTTTGCCATTCAAAGAGTTTAGAAATGTGCGGATCACTCTTCAATGCTATCCACTTTATAGCTAAATCAACCATTGGACCGACACAACTCCAAGACCAGATCTCTGTATTGTCACCAGCATGCTCCTGTGAAAAGAGATTTGGAAGTCTTCTAGCCAATGCCTCCAGAACTAGGTATGCCTCCTTAGAGATGGAAACAAACTCACAAAGAACACTCTTCTGTACAAGTTTTTCTATTGTTGGTGGATTCAGCCACAAGCACAAGGTAGGGAAAATATCAGAAAAGTAAGATACACAATATCCATAATGAATGCAGACCTTCCAAAAACGTAATTGTTCAACCATCAAAGCCGATGAAAGTTTATGGTTCTCTCTTCCTGATTTTACCCAGTGGTCAAGGGATGAAACATGTTGATATAAATGCCATGTCATAGTTCGGAAAGCCCCATTCTTTATAAACTCAAGACAATTCTCCTTGTGTGATTGAGCCAAGACCTTGTTTTCCATATCAAACGTAGAAAAATATTAGCACTTTACCAAGCCAAATACAGTAAAATTCTCAATTGAAAAAACAATATAAAACTCTCCCAGAAAGAAAAAGGTAATAAAATATCTTACCCGTAAAAGGCTAACAGATTTTATTTTAGAAGGATAAGTTTCTCTAGTGTCTTTCATAGTAAATCTGTGGACAACTGTTTCAACAAGCCTTTGGCATTTCATGATTGCATTTACACATCTTGGGGAATGCCTCGCTATCCCAACAAGTATAGAAAGTATGCATTCCTCTAAAGCCGCTGTAGGATCTGTCTGAAGCCATACAAATGAATACCTATTAGAAAACTTGAACATGAAATACAGTAAACAGTATGCATTCCTCTAAAGCCGTTGTAGGGTCTTTCTAAAAACCATACAAAGGAAATACCTTTCTTTTTTTATGAGTAACCATACAAAGGAATACCTATTAGAAAACTTTTTTTTTTTTTTTATAAGTGAAAAGAAGTTTTATTGATCCACGTAAATAGGCAAAGCCCGAGTACACATACCTATTAGAAAACTAGAACATGAAGTACAGTAAGTACTGAGATTTTGGGAGACCATTACTACAGACATTGATTTTTTATTTTGATAAGTAAGAAGAATTTATCAATCCACATAATTAGGCAAAGCCCAAGAGTACACAGCATTACTACAGACATATGATAAGGGATAGAGCATTTCAAAAGAAACATTAAAAAACATAACAGGTACAATAGTAAATGATGTACTTTCTTCAAAATGTTGTAATCATCAATTTTACAAGAAAACTTCTTTCCGCAATTTTATCTGTGCATCTATTTGATGACAGGACGTTTGACATATATCAATACAAAATCAACATGCAAATCAAATAATTCTTATCAAAATGACCACCCTTTATTTATTGGAACAGATAATGAAGCAAAGATAGACAATGCACTTGTATTCATAGACAAAAATGCACTTTAAGTTATATAATGAGCATATGTGTGAACATGTTGCAGACAATACACACACATGCACCCACAATCACATGGCCCGCACCCATATGAAGACATAAATACCAGTGTTTAGATCTTAGAGTTTCTGAGCCCAGCGCCTATTTCCAGAATGCAATGAAACAAAGCATTATAAGCAAAATGAAGATATTCATTCATTATAGCCTTTCCAATATGATTTATGCCACTAGCAATGTCAATTAGAAAAATGAAGATATTCATTCATTAAATCCTTTCCAATCTGATTTGTGCTACCGCCAATGTCAACTACCTCACAGTCTAACTTAAGTACTTTACAACAATAGAGGAAAGGCAGGCAATACAAGCATCAATGCCAACAAAGTAGGAAGAATGAAAAGAGCAGGTGAATTCAGAGAATGTATTTGGTATATTAGTATAGTTGACTCAAGCATGAAGAAAACAAAGGATCTTCACTATCATCATGCTTACCTCCAACAGATAGAGAAGCCTTGGAAGGATTCCCATCCGAACCAAACCTGCAGCAAAATCCTGTCCACCAACAACAATATCGTCCTGAATTGTATGTTTCCCTTCAGATTCCTCATCCACCATGTCCTCGTCAACAGGAAGAATATTAGAAGGTTTAGCATTGTACTTCCAAAATCCACCATGCAGGAAACCAACATCAATCTCTGGTTTGCTACGGAACACAGGGGCAGTAAAGATCTCCTTCTCATATGTTGCTGTTTTCTGAAACATATTTTATTAAATTGAGCACAGAATAGTTATAGAATAAGAAAAAATAAAGGAAAAAATCCTCTACCTCCAACATCTCAAAGAAGTTCTCGTTCACATCACAACTTAAAACACATTGAATGACTTTGGCACAAGCTAGAACTACAGAGCTGTGGTTATCATCAAGAGACATCCTACAAATAAATAAAACACTACTTAAATCACAGTACTTGAATTCAGCAAGTATCCAAAGTTCAAAAGATGGTCAAACAGAAAAATATATAAAAAAGGAAATAAATTTAGAAAACAAGGACTTTCATCAATAATAATAAACTAGGAAAAATTGCTGAGGTATAAAATTTAATCTCAATCACCAAATATACCCTCAAACTTGGAAATGTGCATAAAGCAGCACAAAGTGACTAAAGATTTGGAATATATTCTGTTGCATGTACCCTAGTTGACTTACGAAAAGATTTTTCTGAATGAAAGGCAGCAATGCGTGCCCTCAAACAGTCCCTGAATACAACAGTGGACAAGTTAAAATGTATGATACAGGAAGCTGGGCTATAACGATTAACAAGTTTCCCAGGCCTGTATCTATGCATCATTATTATTATTTTTTATACGTAAACAAAAATGTGCACCATTATTGTAGGACGTAATTTTTTTTATAAGTAAAAAAATCTTCATTAGAAAGCGCAACCAACTATACAGAATGTATACACAAGTGAAGAATGAAAAAAGATACATGAAAATCATGAAAGTTATAAGCATTCAAATGGTATCCACCTCAGTGATAAAATAAGCTCAGGTTCCGGACCCAGTGCAAAAGCCCATACTGCCTCCCAGTCTATATATCTGTTGAGTTTGTTAGCATTTCCCAAAGGGATTCCAACTTCGGTCTGATTAATACCATGTAATGCCTTCTCAAGCAATGAGGCGATGAGATGCAAGGCAAGGGCTCGTTGTCCAGGAACCTGAAAAAGCCAAACATAGACAATACTAAGAGAGAATGGAAAAATGCAGCAAAAACTATAAGATGCCATTAGTAATAATTCCTATATCCTAGAGAAGTGATTTTCCGAGTTTAATTTATTACAAACTGGGAGACCATAATATCATTAATTTCTTGATTCCAACATCAGCAAATGTATTGGGAACCCAATCAAACAAGATATAGTCCAGCAAACATCATTTTTTATGACATGAAAGTTCACTAAGGCAGGGCCCTTCAAACCCAATCCCTGAGAAGTAAACTTGAATACATGACCCCATCCACCAGAACCATGTATCAAGTAATCTAGGATAACTCTTAGTGCGGAATCAAATCCAGGATGTTTGAGTGTACAACTCATCCCAAGCATGCCCCTTGACAACTAGGTTGCACCCTGTCGGGTCAAACATATACAATTAGAAGAGTTAAGCAACACGATACAAGATATAATGTAAACTGACCACACTTCGAGTAAGTTCCACAGCTTCTTTAATTGTGTAACCTGCTGCACTGGGATCGCCTTCAGTCCGTAGGAAGTCACGCTCTGTAACCTTGTCAGCACTATGCCCATTCTGAGTAGCAATACCACCTAGAGCAAGAGAAATAAAGATGTATGTAGTCAGTATCATTTGGAGGCATAGGTATTTTTTATCTCATGTAGTAAGAACAACATTCATGTACTTGCATTTTCTATACTTACAATATTACTTCTTTGCTAGGTATTTTATCACCAAAATCTATTAAGAATTTTTTACAATGGAATCAAATCACCTAAAATAAAGTTGAGTATATAATAACAAAAGATAACAATAGGAATCCATAGGCAACCAGGAATATTGATTATCATTTTTGGCTCATGTACAAAAACCAAGAAAATTTTAATTGATTACATATAACATCAGCTCTAAGAAAACTATTAACAATCATTATTCAACATAAGCTTCTATGGAAATGTTGCAACACTTCTCACTGTTAAACCTAATACCAGCATAATCTATCTCATCAGCTAATGGCAATCAAAACATTACAAACACAATAGCTTCTGAATATCGCACAATATTTAGCCTATATCGTTTTGCTTAAAATGCCAAAGTAGATCAGTTGTTTTGTAATTCCATTTACTTAAGCATAAAAAAATGCAAAACTAGGTAAGCATAAAAAAATGCATAACTAGGTAAGCATAAAAAAAATAAATGCATAACTAGGTAATGATATGCATGAGAGACTAAACAAGCCTTTCTGATTAAATAATCAATATCTGGACCTAAGAAAATAAATTACATATCTTTCTCTTTTGAGCCAAAATCATGCAAAAATTAGGTATGAACAATTACCAGATAAACAATGAAAATGCAGATGTTATTAAACATAATTCAAAAGTAACAACTAGAAAAACTTGGCCTTACCATTCCCGGGTACCTGGACATAATCATTCTCAATCACAGTCCCATCCAAGGAAAATCTTAATTCCCTTACAGCCTCAACTCTGTCACTCCAAATATTCCATAAACTGCAACTGGCTGCTCCAGATGACTTCTGCAACTCACCATTGTCTTGCCCACTCCGTGTACCATTAGATGTTGTCACCATATGAGAGCTATCACGGTCAAAATGTGCAAAACCTTTTGCATCTTGTGTATTCTCATTTTGGAGAGTACTTTGTTCACCATAGGTGCTGACTTCTAACATTGAGCCTTTTTGAATCTTTAGTTTGTCTTCACCCCTCCTTTTTAGTGCTTTTAGAATTGAAGGGTCCAACTTCTCCATTATCTCTGCCTGTGCTTGTGCAATCTCATCAGGTGACATTTCCTGTAACTGGGCACGGTTCTCAGCATCAATCTGGCTCTCAAGTGACAAGGTCTCTTGTTTCGTTCTCTCCACAATTGAGTTAAAAGGGCTAGTATCTTTAACTTTCTCCTTCAGACCTAGTTGGTTTAGGTTATCTAATTCCATGGCATTGACTAAACTAAAGTGTCCATCACCAGAAGCACTGATCATAGCCTCACCAGATTTGTCTATATGTCCATGAGCATTTAAAATAGGTTCCATGTCCATTTTCATTGGAGAAAACACATTTGCATCAGCTAAGGATGGGTCGCTTGACATGCTTGTCTTTGCTGTATTTCCACCTTTTCTTTCTTTTTCATTTTTCTGACGGCATGAGAGATCTTCGTCTGCTTTATTTGCAGACGACTTATCATCCGAAACAAGCTCTCTCCACCTGCTTAAATCCAATCCTTTTTTCTTCTTCCTCTGTACTGGATTTGCAAAAGGTGCCATTGGATCATATTCCATGGAAAATTTAGCTTCCTCATCATCCTCCTCGTTTCCATCACTATTATCATCATCCTTAACACTAGCCGCTGGACCCCAATGCTGATAAATTAAATAAAACAATGCGTCATTTAGAAGGAAAACGGTATAAGTAACTTTTTAACTGCACAGCAGTAGTAGGGCATTAAGGCCGGACCTTTTTGTAGTGCTTGCAGGAATGCAAGTGAATGAATCCCATGCTCTATATCGTTTATTTTCTCAGTAACAACTGATTTAAGAACTTGAACCACATTCCGGCCATATTTATCAGCCCCATTAACCCATTAAAAGAAATGAATGATCCTTTACAACTCTAGTGGCATCTATTTTAGTTTCTCGAAAATAATTTATTTAGAAAAAAAGTTAACTCAAGATAAGTCAAATGATCCTAATAGGCTCACTCACTATTAGTTCCTAAGTAATGAAAGTTTTAAATTCCAAAGTTGATTCCTTTTCTTCTTTTCCACATTTCCCAGCAACTAAACAAGTACTGAATACCAAAAAGAGAACAAGATATTAGGGTTTGTACGATTATAGCCGGTGCTGCTGCTCGGAATTAGAAGAAATTGAGGCAAAGCAATGATATTATACCGGACCGTGGGAGCGGTGGCGAGCGACGGGGAAAGGGATAACGGATGGATTGGGAGGGGCAGTCTGGCTGCTCGGTGTCTTGTCGGAGATTCCCTTTTCGACAATCCCACCCACTATGCACGAAGCATCGCCCTCGCTGATTTGGAGAGCGTTGGCACCGAAAATATTCGGTCGATAGGAGGAGCTCTTGGGTTCGCTCCGTTTGCTGCTTTCCTGCTGCTTCTTCTTCTCCATGAGAGAGAGAGAGAGAGAGAGAGACGGTGGTGGGAGGGCGGGATTATTCAACAAACGGGTGCTCTACTCTAGAAGCGTTTAACACAAATCGACATTATAAACTTTTAGTTGTTGAGGCGACAGAATGTTTTTAAGGGCGACAACACAGCCGCAATATATATCAAGAAAAAATATTCGCATCAAGTCACCGTACATTCAATGAAAAAAAAATATATATATATATACATGTGAGATGTGAGATGTGCTGCTGCTTCTTACTAATGCATAGTACAACTCATATATTAAATGAGGGTTATTTTTTAAAAAATGAGAAATTTATAGATATTTACATATTTACACATGATTTATAACATATATATATATATAAATTTAGAGACTGATTTATTTAAAACATATTTACCACCTCTTAATTTTAAAATTTTCACATGATTTTATAACATATAAACATGGTTTCCTGAAATAAATATTTACAAAAGGGAACTGCCTCCTTCCATCTTCCGTGATCCGACCACCTCAACCTAGGTGATACTCGCCGTGACCACTGATAGAGTGGCAACCAATCATGCCTCTCAATATGCTTGACCATTTTCTTTGAGTCAACCATTGTTATCATCTTTTTATTGAGATATTTAAATTTAAAAAATATTAGTCATCTTTTTTTTTTATCATTACATTTTTAATATTTTGATGTAGAATGTAATTGATAAACTAGTAATAAACATAACAACTAATTTTTAATTATTTAAATCATATTAATATAATGATGAAAAATATGATAAATAACATTATTTTTAGGTCATAAAATATAAATAGTAGATTTTATTTGTGTCTTATTGAGTACAAATTTAACTATAACTAAAATAGGTAGTTTCTGTTGCTGTTACGAAAAAATTTTATAAAAATAAATTTATAAATTTATTTTAAAATAAAAATAATTTTACATTATCAAGTATTTCTCATTAAAAATATATTTTATAATAAAAATAATTTTACTTAATAAAATATATTAATTTATAAATTTATTTTTATAAAATTTTGTTGTGATTAAAAAATGTCTCATTAGATATAGTGATAATCTTTTATTAAAATCTAAATTTAAAAATGAGATTTAAATTATTGAAGATAATATTTCAGAATATAATTTTTTTAAGGTCCGTTTGAATATGGTTTTATTTCATTATATTATTATAATTTTCTTAAAATTTTATATTAAATATAATAAATAATTAAATTTTTTTAAATTTTAAAATAATAATAATATTAAAAATTAATATTTTAATTAAATTTTAACTAAAATCATCACATCATTATCTCGTTATTTTTTTTATTATTATTGAAATCTTTATCTCGTTATTAAACAGAAGTTCGTCTTTTTAATCGAGATTATATTAATATTTTACCTTATTTTTTCTCCTCCCAATTTTTCCCACGGTTTCCTGAGAAAGGTCCCCCTCCCTCTCCTCCGGCACCCAATGGCAGACTGGTCTCAGCTACCCAAAGAACTTCTAAACCTAATCGCCAAACAACTCCACAGCCCCTTCTACCAAATCCGTTTCCGATCCGTCTGCTCCTCGTGGCGATCCTCTTTCTCTCCTAGACCTCGCCGCCGCTTGCCTGGTCGTTTCCCTTTCCTACCTAACGATGGAATTCCCGACGCCACCTGGGGTTTCCAGCTTTCCAGGCGCACCGTGTTCCTCATGGGATTCCCTAATCCTCGTTCCCAAACACCCCCTGACTCCTCCTGGCTCGTTAAAGTGGAGGAAGTCCATCCCGATCGAATGCGCTTCCTGAACCCGCTCTCTCGGTTCCAACTCAAGCCCTTGCCAAAATCTTTCCCCAAGGTAATGAACCTGTCGGACCTCGAAGTATTGGAATTGGGTCAAGAATACGTTCTCCACTACATGAATTTCCGACCCTTCGGCGAGTCTCTGGGCGATGTGGGAAACTTGTACATGGAAAAAGTAGTTTTCATGTGCTTGGGCTGCGACGAAGCCGATGAGTTCGCGTTGCTCACGATTCATGTTTCTGGGAAATTGGCTATGTTCAAGTCTGCTCGTAAGCGGTGGACTATAATCCCCGATATGCCTTCGCCGTACGACGATGTCGTTTTGTTCAGTGGGGAATTTTACGCGGTTGATGGTACGGGGAGGACCGTAGTTGTTGGTTTGTCGTTGAATGTGGGTTTGGTTGCGGAGCCCGTGTTTGGCGGCGACAAGAAGTTTCTGGTCGAGTCCAATGGTGAGTTGTTGTTGGTCGATATGTATCTGAGTGTGGGGGACTTAGGTGTTGGCGATGGCGATGGCGATGGCGATGGCGATGGCGATGGTGATGAGATTGTTGAAGAGGTTTATGATCGGTATGTTGGGGAGAGGACGGTTCGGTTTAAGGTTTTTAGATTGGAGGCTGAGGGGAAGAAGTGGGTGGAGATGAGGAGCTTGGGGGATCGGGTGTTGTTCTTGGGGGATGATTGTGCATTTTCGGCCTCAGTGTCGGAGTTATCAGGTTGCATTAAAGGGAATTGCATATTATTTACGGACAATTTCTTCTACATGAGCTGTGAAGAAGGTGGTGTTAGTGGTGGTGATGTGGTTTTTAATGGGCGTGATATAGGCGTGTTTGATTTAGATAACGGTCGTATTGCACCTTTAGATTATTTTCCCGAGTATTCGAAGCTGTTCTGGCCGCCTCCAAATTGGGCCACCGCAACACCGGTGGCAGTTAAGTATTGTTCTTGGCATTAATGAAGCTTTTTAGTTAGTTTAATTTGTTCCTACATGGCTTGAATCGTTCATCGGTATGAGCTTCTTATAGTAATCGTGTATGCTCATATGATCTTTAGCATATATTCATTTCTTTCATTGTAGTGGACACTTTTCTTTAGATGCGACGTTAATAGCTATCAAATCAATGCTTGGTAGTTGGTACAAAAAACTCGTAACTTGATATGTGCTCCATTTCCTTTTTGCTCTAGGTTATGTCATGTTGATTTACTACTTGAATGTAACTCGCACTCTATTGTTGTTAGTTCTTTCATTTTTGGCCGAGGCTCGAAGGCTGAGAAGGTTTCCCTGTGCTAGACAGGTGAGAATTTGAAATATAACATGGCTAACTACTTCTCAGCCTGATAAACTGGGTAAACATCAAGCAGACTATGACAATTTTTATCATCCATGAGATGGAGTTTATAGTTGAAGGGTTCTTAGTTAGCAGGGATGCTCAAGTAATTATTGTACTACGAGGTAATAGAGAAAGTTGAGGCATCGTGCCTTAGTTATAGTCCCAGGACGTGGGTTCTGTTTGCCCAAGGGCAGCTCGGAGGGGGGCTTCAGAGCTGATCAAACTTATTCAAATCATTTGTTCCTGAGCTTATTGATTTGCAGGGCTAGGTTTTATTATTATCAACTGGATAGGCTGGCTCCAAGGATGGATCTTGAGCAATATCATTCTTGGGGCAGCAGAGATCCTTCCTCCCATTGTATGCTAACAGAAGCATTGCCTCTGGTACTTGGAAGTGCAACCTCTTAGAGCATTGATCTACGCAAGAGGTCTATGACAGCTGATAAAAACCAAAAATGTTTCAAGCCTCCTTCATCCTGATTCAGATCTGTTTAGTTGAGCATCTTGTAGCAGTTATTTGAGGGCCTGAGGCAAACAACTTGGGGATGAGTGGGGTGAGGGAAGGCCTGAGCTGTGTTTATCTCTCCAAACAGTCTGGGTAGCTGAACCTGAGAGATAGAGAGGGAAAGGGAGAGAAGGGGAGGAGGGGAGGGAGAGTTGCCAGAATAAGTCGACGAGAGAGTGAGACTTATTGAATTCATAAAAAAAAAAAAGACAGAGAGACTTCTTGAGAATAGACCAACATTCTGATCTTTCAATTTAGCAGGTGTTCATGGATATCAAAACCGAATATACATTGACATGGCTTAGTAAATGCAACCAGTATTCCTGTGGAAATTCCTTTTTCTTTAATTTTGCATATAAATATTTTCTCATCGATGTATAATGGTTTTTGAAGTGCTAATTTGGTGACTGCTACAGGTGCAAAATCAATTAGAAGAACTGGCATTGTAAAGTGATGATTATCTTCGTGGTTTATGGCCGTCAGGTAAATTGACAAACAGCTTGGTGCTTGCTAGGATCTGGAGCCGTGAATGCTTCTTAATTAATAGCTGTTGGTGTTTTAAAATCTTTTTGTACACATTATTTTGCTTATATGCAATGGAATTGGATCATTGCATGATTTTCTTTATCGGTGATTACCAAACTTCTCAAAGTGACTCAAGACACTCCCATTTATTACAAAAATGAGCCAGGCAACACGGATAAAAACATGTTTCTGGCCATTGAGGAACTATATTTCTCATAATTGATTCCTTCTGAAATTCTTCATCTTCTCAAAGAATCTCTATGGCATCAGCATATGGTAAATGGTTGTTCTTCAGTGCTTTGGAGTTTTGGAATTCTACCTTTGAACAAAATGTGCATATGCTAACAACACTAATAGTACCCTCCCCCCCCAAAAAAAAAAAAAAACCAAATAAACATTCCAATTTTGTTTGATGTCCTCTTGCAATGTTGAAGATTGACAGGTTTCAAAATATGCTCTGGATATGTATTTCAACTTTCTCATTAGCCAGAAAAGATATTTTCCCTCCGCAGATTCAAGTGCTCGGATGGTAGTAAAAAGAGGAACTTGATCTAAACATCTGTCCGCGCTGGTGCTGTTAAAATCACAGGTGGGAGTAGTAATGGACATGGAACGGCACCAATCTGACGTTTTGTAGAGATTATATCTTGAATAACAGAGTTCGACACGGACTTGGGGCGCCTAATTAAGCAATTGCAAGATGCTGACTCCTAGTTGTTGCTCTAGCAAATCTCGGCTTTTGATAATGTATTGTCGCAGTTGAGACTTGAGAGGGAAACAGGGGGAGCTATTGGCAACGGCTTTGCTTCTGAGAGGCGGTGGGAGCACTAAGAGGACAGGATTGTTCAGTAAAAATAACTGTAGACTGTAGTCAATAACTTTTTTGTATTTTGTTTTTCTACGCTAACGAAAGATGTTCATTCCCCAAAAGATCTCAATTCTATTATATAATACCTTTTTTGTATCATCACGACGACTCTCTCCACCTCCCGACTCGAAGACGTTCTCACTGATGAAAACTATGATGTTTCCTTTACACCCAGGAAAAGCAGAAGCTGAAACTTGCAACTATCACCCCAAAATAGCACTCCATCCCCCAAGCTTTCCAGCCCAACCCACTTCTTCTGACCTTCTCAAACTTGACCACGAAATTGATCTCGGCACCTTGACTTCCAGGACAGAAAACAGGCTGCAGGCGACAAACCTGCACAAACATGGAAACCAACTACAACTCGCCACTCCATTCGACAAAGACGTTCCTCTTGCAGGGAAACGCACAAGGCAAGACCAAGTCCAAACTTGCTTCCAAATAGGCATGTGCAGAAAACATTAGGACCCGGCCTGTCTGTATGGCCCGACCTGACCAAAACAGCGGGTTGAAGTAGCTTGCGGGTCGAACCCGCTGAAACCGATATAAAGACCAAAAGAAGGGGCAGTTCTTCTCCATCGTTGAAACTTGAAGTTCACTCACTTGAAATAAAAACTCAGAAACCCTAGCCTCCATCAAGAACAACGGCGCCATTTGTGGCCTCTGCGGCTTCCATTATCGGGCTCTACGTCGCCATCAAGAATAACATCGACATCGAGTCCCTACTCGAGAAATTGCACATAAGTGGTGTCAGCTCCTCCACCAAGGGTCACGCTGCAAAAGTTTCTTCTTCTTCTTCTTCTTCCGATGGGTATGTGGTAAAAAACGTTTCAGGGGGGTAAGAGATGAGATTTCAAGGGGATTTGTTTAGGGATTCGCAAGGAGGCATCAGATTCACTAACGGCTTCCGTAACTTTAATCTGGTTTTGGTTACCAACGTTGCAGGGGTAGGAGACATCGTGCGGGTGAGCATTAAAGGATCAAGCACTGGGGTTCGATTTTTCCAGCTTATTTTTTTTTGTGATTCCCCCTTATTTTAACTTGCTTTCCCAGCTTCAATTTTTCTTTATTTTCTCTAAAAAATTTGAAGTGATGGAGTGATGATAGTTTCAAGTTGTGTTTGTAATAGTGGGCGTTGGTTAAATTTGAAAATTCAGGAAATTGATTGTATAGAGATTGTGCATTTATCCATGAATTATCGAGAAAATGTGCACTTTTTGTATTGGTTTATGCTGGGTTTTGATCATATTGTATAGGGATAGTGGGATTTGTGAAATGTTTTTTGGATCTGTTTGTACACAATTCGAGATACCATTACCAGCTTCCAATCTCGGGTCGGGTCAGCCCATAGCAGATTGACCCGTTTTTAAGCAGGGTCGGGTCGGGTCGGGTCGGTCCAAAACATGGTGCGGGTTGGTCGGGTTGCAACCCTACTTCCAAAGGTTTCTTATGAATCGACAACAACAGTTGTTCTTGTGCTTTCAACTAAACAAATCTTGTTCTTAAATAGAACCACGTCATCGTACCATAGTTGCTGTTCTTGAATCATGTTCCATTGCTCATTTCCCGATGTATAATCAACTATTTTGCCACGAGCAAGGCTGGCCAATAAGATATCCTCACATTCAGAACTCAATCACAGGAAAAACAGCCTTCATGGTGATTTTTTTCATGCACGCATGAGCTGAAAAAATCTTATGACCCAGTTTAAAGAATCGGAAGTTTCTAATGTCCAATGCCATGGGAGTTCTTCTTTTCGAACTTGTAAGTGGCCTGTGGGTTCAGAAGGTGCAATCTCCCGTGCTTGTCTTCCTCTATCTTGACCAAATAATGACGAGGAATAGTTTTGTCAGGATCAACAATACTTTTGTAATTGGAATATTTATTTATTATTAAAAAAATACATATTAATTTTTTAATGTTCATATTATTCTAATAGATATAATTTTTTAATGATCTTTTTGAAGATTTGAGCATTAATGGATTTAATAAAATTTGACTAAAATTTAGCTAGAGAATTCACTTTTATAAATTTAGCTAACCACTTTTTAACAACATCAAATAACACTCTCCAACTCTATCATTATTCTATTAAAATATTGATTTTGATATTTATATTTATTTTAATTTTAATTATAATTTGAATATTTATTCGTTATTAAAATAGTACACATTAATTTTCTAACGTTTATATTATTCCGAACGGATATAATTTCCTAACAGTCTTTTTTTTTTTTTACAAAATTCAGAATCTTTCAACTGTGGGAGACGGCAACGGCTATTTTTCCTTCATCTGAATCAGTTGTTCTTTTGTCATTCTCAACTCTTGGCATAAAGCACATCAACTAAAGTTGTTGTTTTTTCATTTTTCTCTTCTTGCATAGGAGTAAGATAAATTTTTCTATATATTTTCTTCTTGCGCGGGAGGAACAGCAAGCAGCGGGAAAATAATTGTTTATGGTAAAAATAATATTTAGCCAGCCTAAGAGGCTAGCCATATTTGGCCAGTGAATAAATCTTTGGCTAAAATTATTATTCATTTATTAAGTCTATTATAGTGAATTTTTGTGCAACCTATCTAAACTTTGATCAAAATTTAGCTAACTTGAATTCACTACTTAGAGCATTGACAATAACCTCGTCTAAATTTTAACTAGAATTTGAAGTTTTGGCTATAGTCAAAACTTTTAGAGAGGTTAATACACATTAGACTAGCCATTCTAAAATCAAAATAGTAATATAATATTATATATTTTAATAATATTTTGTAAATACACTTGTATTTAATATTTAATATTTTGTATTAATATTAAAAGAGAGAATTAGTTAGAAGAGAAAATTATAAAATATTGATTTAGACATTCTACTGTGACTCTCCAAATATGACTAAGGGCCCTAAATTACTATAACTCAAAGTTGCAACAACATCTTTTTGACTAATCCAATGCAGGATTTTTAACTCAAAAAAAGTTAAAATTTAGACTTAAACTTGACAATGATTATGCCATTTTCAATGTAGAGCACTCTCATTGGATTAGTTAAATGTTAAATCCAATGATAATTTAACTATTAAAGAGTAAAATACACTCACATTGGATTAGTCAAATTCCAAATTTGGCTACAGTGACTTTCAAAATTTTTTCTAAATTTGAAGGTTACTGTACATACATCAAATACATATTTTATTAACTATTTCTCTCACTTTCTTTCTATCACATATTTTATCCCAATTAATATATTAATTTGACTTAGTGATATATTAATTTAATAAGAACATGATTATTAATTAACATATAATAAGTAGAATAGTAAAATATGATAAATAAATTAATAATTAAAAAAATTAAATATTTTTGAAATTATTAATTATTCATTACCATATAATGAATAAATGTATAATCTAATGTGAAGACTTGATGTGAATAACCAAAATCAAATTCATTTTATATTATTTTATGATTATATAATGAAAAAATAACTATTCTAATGTGGAGATTTATGTGAATGAAATAGTCAAAAGTCAAATTTTTTTTACATTCATCAAAATTATCTTTTAATTTTGAGTAATCTAATAAGAGTGCTCTTGTGATAATGGGAAGCCGGCTGGGGAAGCCAGGACGAGGTTGGGTGGGAGCCTCGACCACAAGAGTGAGGAATCCTCGACGTGAGACACCATTCCAATAATTGGACGTATAAATCCTACAACATAATTTTGGGAATCACGGATGTTCATGAATGAGAATATTTTCTACCAAGTCTAATTTTTATTAAAAAAAAAAATGGTTACGTCTTCTGAAATGTTTTGGAAGGGTGAGGTCCGAGATATGGTGACATATATAGTGGTTGAATCACCAAACCAGCTCTTCAAACTGCCCAGAAGAAAACAAATTGAAGGATCAGATGTTTAAGATTGCAAATTTCACATCGATATTAACAGCCGAAGAGTCCTTTTCGGGACTTAAGGATGTTAAACGAAGATCAAAAGTCGCTTTCACAGCAGACAGGAATGGATGGATGCCTTGAGTAAATTAGAGTGGGGTTATAGGCGTGAATGCATCAATGTTGGTAGGTTAGCTAGAAGGTTGCTTTCTTGGCGTTTCTTAGTCCGGACAGAAAGAAATTATAACATTTGGCATGGCTTGCTTTGCCCTCTTTAATGCTTTTGAGATTTACCTTGTGCTGAAAGTGATTGTGCATAGTTTTGAGTAAGAACCCTTTCCGTCAAGAGTCAAACAGTGCGTACTCAAAGCATACTCTCAACGGAAAAGAGAGTTTGGCTTTGACATTGGGAGGGAAAAAAAATAAAAAAATTCAGAGCATTAAAAATATGAGAAAATATAATCTTTTCACTTATCACCTAATAAAACTCCATGATCTAATGTCAAAACTTTAAACCATCCTAATTGTATTGCTAAAAATATACAATATTATCCCCTCCCAGATTTTTCTCGTTCTCACAGCCTCAGGGCTTTCAGTCCACCTCTGCAACTTCTTTGTTAGTTTAAGTCAACTGTTTTAACTTAAATTCACCTAGAAGGGTAAATTACACAGACTCAGTCTCGCTCCGGAGCATTTCCGGGAACCCTTCTGGCACTGAGGTTCCCAGTATATGACCACACTCGGTCTAAATCAGCAACGACTAGTTTTTCAGACTTCAAATCGATTGCATCCTTAGGAGTGGTCCTCCTCCGAGAGGAATGTGCTCTCCCAGGGCTTCCTATTACTGGTGTAGAACAGAAGGTTGGAGTCGCAAATGGTGAGCCATACGGGGTGTGGTGGATTGAGAAGGGGCTAGGAGACATTCTTTTCTGAATAGGAAGACCACCTAGACCTCCCCTGTTGAAAATGGACATTGATTCCGCTGCAGCACATTGCTTGGTCGCATCATCTACATAGAGAACGTCATCTATCCTGGCCATTATGTTAAATGCCAAGCTTTCCATCACTCTTGAGTAGCTTTCCAGAATTGACTGCCCTACATCCTGCCAGAAAATTTCTAACATGTTTTACTTCACTGGAAAATTCCTACCATTTATTCCCAAAAGATACTGCATGGTCGTAGCATGGTAATTGGTAAAGACAATATGGGAAGCTTCTTCAAACAGAAGAAGGGAAAAAACAAAGAACTCTAAATCAAATTCCCCATTCATCACTAATAAGACTCAAGAAAGATTTGCCACTTGTACTGTAATGGGAAGTAGGCGATTTCCTAGACCAAGAAATCCTGTCCCTCCCTCTCCCCCCTCCCATCCTAGACCAAGATCTGTCAGTTGTCCTAAGGCTCCACTAAAATGGTCCAGCTACAAAACTTAATCCAGGAAATGAATCATTCACTATTGCGTCTCTTGAGGTACTTACTGGTACAGACCACACATGTTCTGATTGTGAATTATGGCAACAAGACTATATAGTTAGAAGTATGTACTGGCACAAGGACGCACCAAAGCTTTCAATATCACAATGCCCCCAACTTTCCAAGAAACCCCATTTCCTCACTGCACCATTTGAGCCACAATGTATTGACAACCAAATTCTTTTTGATAAGTATTGAAACCAAAATAACAGTGACAGATATTTGTTGCAAATAAACCAAAAAATTGAGTCACTACATATTTGGCATCAATAATCAAAGTAATGCGTGTTTGTGTATGTGAATCTGTTTGTAAAATGTCATGTTTTTAGATCATAAAAGTTTATGAGAGCATCATACCTTATTGTATTGGATCTTGTTCATGTCCAGTGCAGTTTGTGGGAGGCCAGGGAATCGAAGCCTCAAGCTCTGTAAGAGGGTCTCTGCTCTTTGGGCCAAAAAATTATTCTTATCAGTATCAGCAACAAGGCCCTTGACCTTGCCACCCCAAGACGAGCGCCTAGATTTCATGTGAGTTGCGAGTTTCCTCTGGTCTTTCTGCTTCCAGACATGGGTTGCTGCCTCCATCCTGTTAGCTATCTCCAGAGTGTGATGCTCAGATGAAAGGTCCAGGCAATCAAGTAGACAGTCTGGAGAGAACTGCTCAGCAGTTATGTAGCGATAAATGATATCACCGAGACAAGTTTTCCCACTCTGCAATGGAAATCAAACAACAAAAGGAATCAATATCCTAATGCACAAGAACAAGTTTTTTCCTTTTTTTGGTTATGGGGGTTGTAGACCCATTTGTTTACATTCTCATTGATTTTTAATAAAACCATTAGCACCTATCATATTACTTAAAAATAAATTTTATATAAATTAGAGAAGCATGCCACAGCATAAAATGAGAGAGGTCAGCGGTTAATAAACAGATAAAAGATTCAAGCATCTTCTCGTCTTCTAGGCACTTTAAATAGGGATTTGGCACTGGAAAAAAGACCACAGGTATATATCCACCTACATCTCCTTCAATTAACAACCATTTCCAACAGCAATTGGTTATAATGGACCACTTATAAATTGCAAACACGGTAAATGGGTCAGATGCAGTCTAATATATGAAACAAAGCCGATGAAATGCATGCAGACTTATACATGCTAACTGTGTCATGTTAACATCACAATTAACCAGCGTGGAAACCCATACCTTGGGTAATGTCTCCAAGTAAGCACTGGGGATCTCCATCTCAGCTAGCACACTGCTATTAATTGCCAAGGCCGCCTTCAGTATCTGGTTTGCACAGTCCCTACACTGCTGCAGCCTCTTCCTTGCACCATCTGACAACCCACATGGCTGTACCTTTGGACATGGCAGCCACCACTTCTCTTCCTGCCTAACTGAAGGCCTTGCACCCCGCGATGAGTAAGTATCACAATCTCTTGTTTCACCCACAACTATCCCCCGATCATCGTACCAAAATTCTGTATCACAAAACCCATCAAGTATACCAAGCAACATCGCATCAAGCTTTTTAAGAGCAGGTAGATTTATGTACAAATCCGAGCGTGGCCTAGTTGCCATGACTTCGTATGTGCCTCCACCAGGGAACTGTTGTATTGAGGGGACGAGCTCCACTATGGAATCACTCACACATAAGAGCCACTCCATTTCTCGGCGCCACATTGCCTTCTTCTGCGGCGCCAGTGGCTCTAACCTCCACAGTTCACCAAACACGGTAGCTGCAATGGGAAACAAAATCAAAGTATTCAAACCATGAAACCAAGATATTACCAGGGAATAGATTCACATACATACATATATATATAAGGAAGAGCAGAGACAGCTGACTGACCAGAGAGATTGGTGATGGCATTTGAGATGGCAAGGGCAGTGCACACTCCTTTCCCTCCTCCAGACATGTCTTCTCCGAGAAGAAGCTTCGCAAATCTCTCCTTCATCATCTCAACCTCTGATAAAAAAATAAAAAATAAAATCAACACTAAAGTTCTTCTAAAATTATAAAGACTGAGATCTCAGCTTAACAGAGACCCTGCTTGGTCGCAGAGAAGCTGGAGTAAATTTGGCAAAAACAAAAAACTGCAGTAACTATTTTGACGCCATGCGTTCCATCATGCTTCTCATTAACAATACAGTGCATCGGCAAAAAATAATTTGAGTTTCAGAATTTTTTTGTTTTGTAAGGAAACAAACAGAGACGACAGAAGTTTAAAGAGGAGACATAAAATTACTCGGACAAAGTAAAAATTAAGCACACATGTATCACCCAGTGTCCCAGTTTAGTAAAAACAAATTTAGAGCTAAAATATTCAATAATAACTAAAAATAAACAAGACAAAAGAAACGGACTACCGGACAAATCTGTTTCCCGTTTCTCGGGCTTCTGATCCCAAAGCAGCACATCCTTGCCTCCAATCACTGGCAGCATCACTGGCGCCATGAGACCGAAATTCCGGACGAGGGGACGGGGAGAGGAGGTGAAAGAGCTGGATGCGCCACCCTCGGCGTCGAACCGCCGACAGGTGAAGCTACTGCAGCTCTCGGACTCGCTGACGTCAGCGCTCAAGCTGTAACTCCCGCAACGCTCGCTCTGCTCCTGGTCGGAGACGTACCCGTCCTCCTCCTCCTCCTCCGAAATGCTTCCCATTTCCACTGCCAAGATCGGACTCTCTCAACACGGATCTAGAGCAGTCAAGCGGACATCTGCTACAATGCGATGCAGCGTGGCAAATTCAAGCGAAACCAAACCCAGAATTAAAACAAAAAATAAAAAAGGGCCGCGTGGTTTGAAGCGGTAATGTGAAGATGATGATTGACGAAAAAGAAAAAGCGGGTACAAAAAAGCTCTCTGCCTCTCTCGGAGATAGGTTTACTCCCAACGTACTCTTTCTCCCGCTATATTTCAATAAAACAATATTACTTATCCTCTCTCTCTCTCTGAAACTGGCGATGGTTTGGTAATGCGAGTGGACCCAGTGCTACTAGTGCCACTGCTGCTTCTGTTATTGATGCGAGCAAAAGGTCCAAGAAAAGCAAAAGAGACGGCGTCTGCAGGGCTTAGCACCCGACACGCCCACTTTTCACCTGGTCCCACTCTGCACCCTCCTTAATTAAGACGTTCCTTCTTACCCAGAGGCCCACCTTGCTGACGTGGACGTAAACTTCTATCGTCGGTTCCCATCAGGCAATGTCGTGTCATGAACCATAGTATATTGTAACGAAGATAAATGTTTACTCGTTATTCTCGTCTCACACGTCAATATATAATTGGTTATTTTTATGCTTTAATTTAAATATAAATATTTATATTTAAATAGAAGAGTAAAAATAATAAATTATATATTAATATATAATATAATAAATAATAAATAAAATTTTTCTCTTAACCAACTATAAATATAAAGTGAAAGAAAAATTATATATATCATCTTTATATCACATATCATACATTATGCACAAAAATTTAAGGCTTGTATGCTTAAAATTTGTACTCACTTGTTTATTAAAAAAATTTGCAGTTAATTTAAGAGAAATAATATGAGATTAATATGAAAAAAAATATAAAAAAATATAAGATTAATATAAAAAAAATTAATTATTTAATAATAAATTTTATTTTTATTAAAATAATTATATAATATTTTTTTTATAATTATATCTAACGTTACTCTTTATTTAAACATCTTAAATATGTATCTAAAATTATTCAATTATTATTTTATTTTTTTTCGGATAGTTTGATTAAGGGTGTGTTTAGCGAGGCGTTCTAGATGATGTGCTCTGGATCTCCACCCCAAGTCTGATTCATTTTTATCTTAAACTGAATTGATAGTTAAGATTGTATTTATTTTCATTCATTTCAAAAATCATGATTGAATTAGGATACAAATTGTAATTCTTAAACTTTGTGAGGGTAACTACAAATTCGATTCAATAATAAATGTTATGTTAGGGGTGCTACCCATGTTGGTGGCAGGGTTTCATACCCCGTCCCGCCCAACGCTCAATCCATTATTTAAAATTTCTTTCTAAACTCCAATTATAATATAATTTAAAATATAAATTAAAATTTATATATTTAAAAAAAATATAAACTCATTAGCGTTATATTTTGAATTGTCTTGACCTTCTATGACAACTATTATGTAAGAGACCAAAATAATACAATAGTGATAGCTAAGCAATCGTTAACTTGAAGTTGAATTCAAGTTTTTAACAAATTATATATATCTATATATAATATATTTATAAAAATATTAAAAATTATAATTTTTTATATTAAAAATTGAGGGAGTGCGGAGCAAGGGGTGGGGGCGGGGCCCTTCGGGGTCAATCCACCCCCCCGCCCCGCATGGGGTGTTCCATGAGGGGCGGGGGCCCCTGCCCACGCATGAAAGGTAGCCCGCCCGCCCGCCCACCCATGCGGGGGCAAGGTAGCAGAGGGCGGGGCCCCACTGCCCACCCCTATGTTATGTCAGTAGTAAAATCTATTTTTTAAAAATCTATGTCCGATTTACAAAAGTCATCATAAGTTATTGACTCATTTCAACTCTTTTTTTTTTTTTTAATGGAAATAAACTCCATCTCATTCAATGAATTCAAAATTATAATTATGACTAATCAATACAGGAAAAATCCAGATTACTAGCTAAACTACTCATCTGTTAAGGGCTCCCCTGCCCACAAATCTCTTTATGGCGGACATTGTCTTAACTTCTATCAACTTTTTCCTGACAAACGTCAAAGAGAAAAACGTTCTATAAAAACAGAACTAAACAATCCCCATCCTCCAAAGGAGGCGAGGTACTATCACTCTCCGTCCCCCAAAAGAGGCAAGGTACTCTTCTGCTATGGACACCAAGTCCAATAGCTTATTTTATTATTATTGTTATTTTTAAATAACAACAAAGGACAGAACATCAAATACATAGGAAAAAATTGAAAAAAAAAAATCTTCAAGCATAAACATTGGATTGAGCAAAAACACTAGGCAAAGGGATGTAGTGGCGCGGGAAGGACGCACGCCACTCCAGGAGTTAGCCCGACTGTCGATCTTGAAAACCCGGCATCGCTAGCCCCAGAAATGCCAAGCGTGGCATCAGCAGAAAGCTTCTCGCAATGGCGTGGAAGCCACGCGCCACCTTCAACTCGCGTGTGCATGCTACACATCGCTTATTTTGACACCACGTTCGATAGGACTGGAAGATCGGCTGCTGAGAAACACCAAGGTGGGGCACGTGTAGTCTTTTGGTGCCGAAAAATTCCTGATCGGTGTTTCTCCCTTATTTGACCTAAAAAAACACACAAAATAAAAATAAAACACAGGAAAACAACATCTGGACGGGTAAGGAGGGAGGGAGAAAGGAGCTGAATCTCCCACCCCCTCTCGGTTTCGTTTTTTGGTGAGGTTTTAGAGAGAATGGAGAGGTTCTCTCCGTCCAAGCGACTTATCCAATGACTATATATGCATTTCAACTCATCTTATATGTTTATTGTAGCTCTTAAATTCTCACACAAAATATAATAAAAATTTTTTTACAGATACAAAGAGATTACACAAAATAAATTCACAAACTGATGTAACTTCATAGAATCCATTAGATCTACTTTATAATAAAATTAATTTTATAATCTGAATTACAACATCAAGCCACATCAGTTTGTAGATTTATTTTTGTGTAATTACTTTATAGTTAAAGTATTTTTCTACAAAAAATAATTGAAAATTTCCAGATCTCAAAAAAATGATATTATTATTTTTAGTAATGCTACTCATTATTCATTTTCTCGTCATCCAGTGATGTTGCATTAAATGATTGGAGACTATTTATTATGTTTCATTTGTAAACCTATCATTTAATATCTCATCATGAGATGATGAAATGATGATGAATATAATTTTTCTGAAAAATAATATTCTAATAATATTTTATTCAATTTTTAACTTTCAACTCAACTTACTATCCAAACATTTCCTAAAGCCTATGATTTGGATAAGAGTAGTGCTACATCTATTGATGGTGTTGCCTGACAAATTGTCCCGGTCATTTGGTCTTTTTTTGTTTTTCATTTCATTTTTTTTATACACTAAAACATTTTTAAAAAAAAAATTATAACATTATTAAAAAATACCTTCTTAATTACTAAAAAAAAAAATTGTATCAAAATCCATTGTTGGTAGGATGCTCGAAACAACTAACATTATTCTTTTGATAAATTTTAAGATTTCGTTTGGATTCAAAATTCACCTTAACTTATATCATTATTATTATAATTTTTTAAAATTTTAATATAAAATATAATAAATAATTTAATTTTTTTAAATTTAAAAATAATAATAATATTAAAAATAATATTTTATTTAATTTATTTAATATTTTATTTAAGTGATATGAATGGAGTCAAAGGTCGAATACCGTTGAATTGCAATAAATAAATACACTTTTTCCCGTGAAAAATCATTTCGGAATTATTATTATGGTCCATCGATGGGATATAATTCCCACTATTGAATGTACGACCTGATACAATCTAGATCGTTAAAAGACAAGAGATCCAAGGTGAGGGCCCTACTACCGGTCATCGACGGTCCAGGTTCTACAGAACCTGAGACTGAGAGAATTCTCGTCAGCTAGTGTCTACTGATAAAGGACCGAAATTGTGTGGTGGAAAGTATTCTCTCTCGGATGCCATTACGTATTCAACCGGTCTTACGTTAATACATTTTCTAATGTGGCGATTTGCGGTCTCCGATAGTCAGATTCATGTATGACCCAAAGCAGAAAATATTACCACGTTTCGAATCCCAGCTGCCGGATCCCTCGTGACGGATTTGGATTACGTCATGAAAATACTGGAATCGGATGGCTGGAATTAAATACCGGTTTTAATTCGAGTAATAATTACACTCTGTTGTCTGATACAAATAATTTAAATACCTTAATCCCCGTGCCGAATTATGGGACCCATTGCACGTGAATAAGATGGAAAGAATATAGTAAAGTGAATCGGAGCTTGGGAGAGTAGGCCAGGATGAGGACCACCGTGGAACTTCATGCACGTGATGAACCAGACGGCTCAAACCTATATATTACCGTAGGTCGTCTGGTCGGATGTGAGGAGCATAACCCGGATGCAAAATTCTATTAATTATTTATTTTTTTATAATCTTTTCACCATCTCATAATATATTATTAGATGATTAATAATTATTTATTATATTTTATTTATAAATATATTATCTAATATCATATTACGAAGGGATAAAAATTAAGATAATAAATAATATTATTCTAAAACGGATAAAGTGATGAGATTAAGATTTTCCGTCTCAATGCTATATATCTTACAACAGCCTTAAAAAGTGTCATTTTGCAAGTAGAAGTAAATGTAAATAATGACACTATTTTGGGTCGTGGTACCACAGTAGATGAGGAGAGTGAATGGGTCTTTATTGGATTGGATGGGAACAAATGTGATTAAATGTAGTGTCCACTCAAAGTGAGGCATAGAGCTTTATTTCCCATAGCATATTTATTTGAGCATTCTTTCAGTTATTATTTTCCATCATACTACAAAGTACAACCACACAGCACATAAACAGACTTTATTCTAGTTTGACTTGACTGAATAATATAAGAATAAATCTTCTCAACCTCCTAACACTCCACACTCCACATTATTTTTAATTTTTATTATTTTTTTCTTTTATTAAATATTTATTATATGAATAATAAATAGAAAATTTAAAATAATTTTAAAAAAATAAACTCAAAAAAAAATTTTAAAAAAATATTAAAAATTTTAAAAATTAAAAAAAGGGTGGAGTGTAGAGTGTGGTGGATGTTGTGTAGCAAAACCCAGAAGGCACGCCACTAAGATAGGCCGAATACCCATTATCCCTATTTAAAAAAATAATAATAAATACCCATTAGCCCCAAAATCACCCGACCGGTTACAACATCGAGCATCCGGATTTAGCTATTAGAAGATAAAGTGGCATTATAATAGATTAGTTCAATTCCAAATAATTAGAATTTAATTACAATCAATTTTAAAATAATTTTTAAATTTAAGAGTAACTATTTATACATCAAAAACATTTTATATTAATTATTTATCTCTCCATTTTATATCAATTATTTATCTCATCCTTTTAAATGACAATTGAAAAAATATAATTAGAATATGATTACTAATTAATATATAATATTATGAATAGTAAAATATGATAAAATAAAATAAATTCATAATTAAAAAAATTAAAATATTTTTGAAATTATTAATTACTCATTACTATATAATGAATAAATAAATAATTCAATGTGGAGATTTGATGTGAATAGTCAAAGTCAAATTTATCTTATATTATGTTATTGTCATATAATGAAAAAATGACTATTCTAATGTGGAGACTTATGTGAATAAAATAGCCAAAAGTTAAATTCATCTTACATTCATAAAAAATGTACTTTAGCTTTAGCTAATCCATTGAGAGTGCTTTTAGGTTGCTCGCAAATGCTAGATATAGCAGATGTATACACTGTAAGTTTTTTGCGCTCCCTTTGAAATAAAGTAGAAATAATTTTTTTTAAATAAATATTATATTTACCTATTTTTTTTTAAAAGAAGTGAGCAGTGCTCGCTCACCTTAAAATTGCACGTATGATTTCTCATTATATAGTTTTTTCGCTTTTAGTCATGCTTAATATACCATTCGTATAAATTCATTTACAAATATGTACACGCACACTCAATAAAAGTTGTCGACATAAAAATTAATTTATAAGACATGTCAAGATATATCAAGATATATAAATTTATAAATTTACTTTTATAAAATATGTGTAAGTTAAGCATATCTCTAGTAGGCTTGCAACCCGACCAGGGAAAACTGGATTTGGGATCGACACGACCACATGAGCTCACCAGACCAACCTGATCAGACCCGTAACATTCGAGTTGGGTCCTGATTAGGGTTGTAATCGAGTCGAGCTGGGCTCGGTTCGACTCAAAATACTCGAGCTTGAACCAAAACCCAAACTCGAGATTTTTATTTTTTTATTTTTTGTTCGAGCTTAACTCGATAAACTAAACTCTCAACTAGAGCTCATCCCACAAACAAGTTCGAGTCGAGCTGAACTCGAGCTCAAATTATTTATTTTTATTTTATTTTTTAAATAAGATTTAATAATTAATAAATTAAAAAAAAATAAAATATTTAATATTAAATTTATACAATTAACACATAGAACCTCTATTAAATTATAAAATTTTGAAAAATTTATAAATAATTAATATTTAACTAATTAATATTTATCCAAAATAACAATATATCATATACCTACATATATTATTAATACATATACTTAATATGATAATATATATTTCATATATAATTCATACATATTACTATATAAAATTATTAATTAATTATTATATAAATTATAAAATATACCAATAAAATATATTCATTATACAGAGCCTAGTCCGATGCCCCCCCGCCCCCGCGGGAAACATTCCACAATTCCATATTCGGATCTTTCCAACATTGTATAGAAATATGTGCTAATAAATCTTGAAGTATCGCGTGGATAAGATTGGCTTTAGTCTAGATCCCCGCATGCTGCAAAAAGTGAAAAAGTAATGCTACTCATCATTCTAACTTTTATTATCTTTTCATTATTATATGATGTGGTATTAAATAATTAGTGATTATTTATTATATTTTATTTATAAATCTATCATTTAATACCACATCATGAGATGATGGGAGGATGATAGAAGTTGGAACGATGAATAGAATTTTTTAAAGTGAAAATCTTATTCACAAATTGTGCATCTCAGTGGGACCAGCACTTCTTACTATCGCAGGAAGCTAAAAGTACCTAATGAAGAAATTCATACAGTGCTAATCAGGCAGCATATGGTCCATACCAAAGTGTTTCATATGTACAAAAACTATCTATTACTCCCCTTCTAAATTATAAAATATACAATGAACTTGCATAAGCTGTTAACTGTTTCTCGTACTTTTTCCAACCTAAGAGCAGCACTTCACACAAGCGGACATGCATCAAAACTGGCAGAAAGAAAGGGTTTGCAACAACTGCAAATTTAGCATATTATTAATGTTATGAATGCTTTCAAAAAAATATTCTGCAGATTCTCAGAAACATCCAATAAACCTTATGCATATTAATGAATTCAAAAATGTTTTCATAAATAAAATATTGAAGTTCAAACGTATCCTCTGAAAAAAATATCAACTTACCAGACATCAAATTGACATGAATATTCCCATATTGGTTTGACATCGGCAAGTAGATCAAGAACTATCATTTTTCCATATGGAATAGAATGTAAAAGTGCCTGCAGATATTGACAAGTTGGAAAGTTAATTATCAAGATCGAACAAAATAAGAAAAACAATGAATATGTGTGCAGCGAAAACCATTAGCAATTAGCTTAGTGCAAATAGAAATCTTAAGACTATGAGTTGTACCATAAATATATAACACTCAGAGACCAAAAGTTTGAAATAAAACTAAAGAAGTTGGGCAACAAATCTATCTCATAAATAAATGAAGGAGAATAGGATTATTAGATACAATTGCCTAATCATTGTATCAAAAACTTGTTGCTCCGGCACCTTACTTCAAATATAATATCAACAATTCAACATGGTACTTTTTAGGTGGAAGGTTGTTCTCCTATTATTTCCATTAAAACCACAAGCCCTCTTTACTCTGGCGCAACCACAAAAATGCCACCCCTTCTATTCCATACTTAAGGTAGCATATGGAAACTAACTTGAAATTTATAGGATTAAGGCAGGAAATAACTCTATAGTCTTTTGGCATGCACGTTGATTGCAGAGTAAGAGTACCAAAGCTAGTTGTTAATGTTATGTTTCGTACATCCTTGGGTCGGATTCTAGCAATTTGGGTCTTTATCATTGTACTTGCACACTTAAGGAAATACAGAGAGAGAAAGGCCTTGGTGGAGGCCAGGGAGTCTCCAATGCTTCAGTCCGTATATTTCCTTAATAGTTTGTGCGAGAGCTTAGTCAGTTTAGAGAGAGTTATTCGTACTTGGGAGTTGGCTTTCATACTGGATTTTTGGGTGGAGACAACCCATACTTTACCTCGGGGAGCTAATGTCACCTTAATTGTTTGCCTAGTCTAAACCATTTAATGCGGTGTGGCTTTTGCGATGGCGCCATTAATGCGGCGTGACTCCCTGACTACACTTTAGCCTGCAAATGATTATTGGTAAATCTCTTCATGCCTGCTGTTAGGAGATCGAGAGTCCCCTGCATCTCTCACCCACCTGCTTGCATAGGTTCCCAAGGGCTAAGTGTCATTGTGGAGTGTCAGGGTGGCGAGTCCCATCGATCCCTACTTTTTGTCTTTCCCACGTGAGGGTTGCTTCTCGGGTTGGCTTTGCTCAAGGACTGAGTACTTTGTAAAGGTCAAATGACCCATTTTAGAGAAGTGTTGTTGGGCTTGGCTGGGCTTTCTCCCTCTCCCCCCGAGGTCCCTTATGGACTTGCTACATGGACCAACATGAGGTAAAATCCAATGTTTTGAATACCGTACCGGATGGCGTACCGGTCAAGACACTGGAACGAAATATTTCGGTACCGGTACCGTTTCGTGTACCGTTTCGGGATAGTCGATATATGAATAAATTATATATATAAATATATATAACAATTATATTCTAAAATAATAGTTTATATATGAATAAATTATATATAAATACATACATACATATAAATTATAAATAGTCTAATTTAAATTGGGGGTCAAAAAATAAACTTGTAGTTTGAAAAAAAAAAAAAAAACACAGGCCGAAATATCGGCCGGTACCGGCCGAAATATAGGCCGGTACAGGCCGAAATTTAGGCCGAAACGACCGGTACCGGCCGGTACGGCCGGTATTTTGGCCGGTACGGTATATATCTAGTACCTGTACCGGCCGGACGGCCGAAACGAAAAATTTCGGCCGTACCGGCCGGTACGGTACAAAATTAAAAACATTGGTAAAATCCCCTTACACTAGTAATCATCAGTTGTTAAATTTGTCACCGTCATTAGTGTATCATAGTAAAATAGAATGGTGTTGTATTTGGAATCGAATTGTGCCTCGTATAAACCTAAATACACAACACTTAAATGCACTAATATCTATAAAACACATGTGTATGCTACTCTTATTCAAACACAACCATCACGAAAATGTCAAATCTCCATTCTCAAGACAATGGTTCTCATCAAAATGTCCAAATATTGGCACCACAAAATACTATTCATAGTTAAATGGAACATACATAACTCAATTGACCAATTCATCATCAAATACCAAACTCAAACGACTGAGAAAAATGAGAATTTTTATTTGCACAAAAAGAAAATATTAAATGAAAATTCAAATATTGCTCTTATAGATCCCTCGTGAGAGGCTGCGTATGTTAGAATCGGTGATTTCGAGGAGTTCCTTCTCTCAAGAGAGAGAAAATGAGCCCCAAATACCTTGGGAGAAACAACTTTAGGCACAATAGAGAACCTACATAAGTGACGCCAAACCCATTAAAATCGAAGATTAAAAAAACACTTGAAATCGAAGTTCAAAATTAAAATTGAAGATGGACAAACCGAGAGCTTGAGGATCTGAGCCAAACGACGGCGACGATAAACAGAAAGGGCGAACAACGACGATGAACAGTGGTTAGGGTTTGAGGAGAAGAGAAAAGGAAGAGAGAAAGAGATAGAGTAGAATGAAGACGACAAATGGAAAAGAATAACTTCGACGATGAAACGGAAAGGTGGCTAGGGTTTGATGATAAGGCACTCAAGTCAAATTGTTTTTCTCGGTGATCGGTTTTGACCTATAATAGGGTATAACAGACTTGATATTGGGCTTGATTCGATGAACCCAACTTTGGTCAGGTGGGCCCATGTCACCTTTTATGTACAAGCCTACTCTTTAATACAGAAGTACAATCTATTTAAAATAGAGTTATGTGATTGGATATATCTGTGTGTGTGTGTTTGCTTCTTGTTTCTTGAGCAATGTTATTCCTTATTTTAATTGCTATCATTCTCAATCACACGCAATGATGACTTCTATCAAACATTTAAATGCCACCCATTTGAAATCTACCACTACATCAAATGAGATCGAATGATAAGAATTAAGATAAAAAAGTAGGGATGCAGTCGGTCCGACTCGGCCTGATTTTGGACAAATTCAATAACCAAATTGATATATACTGATTTTGAGTTTTGAAGAATCGATATTGTACTGATTACAATCCTAAATAGGTACTTCCAGCTTTACCGGTTCCAGTTCGATTTTAATCATTTGCCATAAAAATATATATATATATATATATATATTATAAAAATATAAAATCTATTGTGATAATAATTAATATGCTAGTGGTTAGATATATGCTAGGGATAATATATTATATAATGGTTACATACACTTTTTATATGAGTGTATATGATCAAATGTATAGAAATGTATTTATGAAAAAAAAAATATTATAATTTATTATGCCATAAAATGTATTTATCCATGATATATATATAGTTCATATTAATAACATATGATCAAACAAATGTTCATGTTTAAGATTTAAAACTTTATGTTATATTCATTTCATGTTATAAAATTTAAATTTTTAATGTTATATCAAGGTTTATAACATTAGTTATTTTGTTATTATGAGTAATAGAATTTTAGAATTTAGTCTTATATTAATTAGCAATTTAACATATAATATAAAATTATTTTATATATAATTATATATTATATAAAAATTATATATAATATAAAAATCATACAAAAATATTTTATATAATATATATATATACACGAACAGGTCTGGTCTAGTGCTAAAGGGAACCATACTGTTTCTAGTCAATTTTTCAAAAGATGAAATAGATACCAGACCAAATCAACAGGTTCAACCCAGTTCACCAATTTACCCCTTTTTATTTTCACCCTTAGAAAAAGTATGAAATTCTGCGTACTATATTTTTATCTTACTTCCATCAGGTTATGATGATGTGGTATTATTTATCAACCTTTGAGTTTTATTTTAATAAAAGTAAAGAATGATTTAAAGATGATTTTTAAATGATTTAATAGTGATAAAATCATAAATTGAATGCTTTAGCTATAAATATGTTTCATAAAAGTAAACCTTAAAAATTAAAATAAATTGATATAATATGTTAAATTGTAAATATATTTTTATTATAAAATATCTAATCAATCATATAAAATTATGTCAATTGTGACTATAACACCTCTCAAATCATAAAAGTAACACATTTTAATTAGTGGGATGAAAGTGTAATTTGCAGACTTACTCAAAACATATGAATAGTGCTACATTTACATATAATTTTATGCATAATATTATATATATAGAATATATGTTCCATTTTACTATTTTTTAACTTAAATTATGAATTTCGGATTTCAAAATCTTTATTATTTCAATAATTGACACATTATTACGTATGGATATGCGAGTAAATAGTAATTTTTTTAAAATAAAGAATACTAAAATTATAAATGTAGACAACATTTTTTCAAAAAAGTATATCTATTGTACTTGTAATTGAAATTAGATAAAAACCTTTGACTCCCAACCGGTAAAGCGGATGCAATCGGCACCCTTGAACCGCGACCGCCTTTTGTTTTACCAGTCGGTGACCGCTCACAGAAAACGCGGGCAGCTTTCTCAAGTATCATCCCCCGAAGATCACAATCGATTACCGTTAATCAGAGATTGTTATCCCTGACGACGTTGTAGCTCAGTCGAAACCCCAAAGAGAGCGACGCGATGCCGAAGAAGATGGGCGTCAACAGCAAAGCCGAGGTGGCTAGGGCTCGCAAGAGCGCCACCGAATCTGAGCGCAAGGACCGCGAGGCGCGGGAGAAGGAGGAGCAGTACTGGCGCGAAGCTGAGGGAGCCAAGTCGCGCGCCGCCAAGAAGCGCGAGGAGGAGGCCGAGAAGCGGGCCGAGGCCGCCGCTCGGAAAGCCGAAGCCCGCCGCCTGGCCGAGATGGAGGAGAAGGAGCTCGAGAAGGCCGGTAAGAAGCCCGACAAGAAGGCGAATCGGGTCTCTATCCCAGTTCCCAAGGTGACCGAGGTAGATCTGAGGCGTCGGCGGGAGGAGGAGGAAGCCGAGCTCCAAAGGAAGTCTGACGAGGCCAAAAAGCGGCAGAGCCGGACCGCAGCGGAGGAGGAGTACGAAAGGATGGTGCTGGTGACGAATACGAATCGCGACGAATCGCTAATCGAGGCGAGGACCCTGGAGGATGCGATCGCACAAATGACTGTCGCTGATAGTTTGCCGGTTGATCGCCACCCGGAAAAGCGGCTCAAAGCCTCGTTTAAGGTACAATTTGTTGAGAATTGTGAATGTTCTGGTGGATTTCGAATATTTTGGAGAGTTAGGATTTTTTTTTGTTCTGTGAATTGTGTTGAGCTCGATAAACATATTATTCACACTGATATATATAACTTTTTGATCGGTAACATCGTTCACACACACACACAAACACGTGTATGTGTGTGCTTATATATTATGTTTGAATCTAAATCTGTTATCTTTCCTTGGTGTAATGAAGTTTATCTTACTTTTGAGGGGACGATTGTTGTTATTGTTATCGTCGTTGAGAACTAATTCTCAGTCAGAAATGTATTTTGTGCATGGTAGAGGGCTAGATACTTTAGATTGTCAAGGGCACGAGTTATCTATTTCAATCGATGGGGTTTTTGTGCCCTGAGATGCAGATGGTAAACTGGATGATGTTAAGTTAGTTTATGTTAATAACTTTGTGTACATTGAGTAGAGTTGAGGAGTAACTATCTTTCTGCCTGTGTACCTGGGCTTTGCCTATTTCTATGAATATAACTTCTTGATTATCGATAAAAAAAATGGGTAGAGTTGAGGACTGATAGATGCTGATTGTAAATTTGGCTAAGATAGCATGTCACAAAGACTATATTAATAGGAATTGTTAAAGGGAATTGAACTCTTGTGGTATAAATTGCATTTGGTGAATTGGGCTACGATTTGTACTCCGACACGCGAAGGAGGGTTGGGAATTCGGAACTTGTGGGTTTTCAATAAGGCCTTATTGGGTAAGTGGTTGTGGAGATACCAAAAAGAGAGGGGAGCTTTGTGGAGGGTTTTAATAGATCTAAAATATGGTGGATATTGGGGAGGATGGTGCTTGAAAGAGGTGAGTGGATCACACAGGGTGGGGCTTTGGAAACACATAAGAGGATGGACAATCTTCTCTCAATGCATTCGCTTTGCATTTGGGGATGGTTCCGGAATAAAATTCTGGCATGAATTATGGTGTGGTGATCGAACCTTAAAGGAAGCTGACCCAGTGATCTACGGTATTGCACGGAGATAGGCGAGGCTTCAATTGCAGACCTTATGGATCTATCTAGTGGTTTTGCTCAATGGAATGCCATCTTCCTTAAAGCTGCACAAGATTGGGAAATTGACACATTTACAGATTTTTTCAATCTTTTGTATACTTGTAGAGTGAATGGGGGAGAGCTGACAAGATCTTTTGGTATCCATCCAAGAAGGGGAGATTCATTGTTTATTCGTTCTACAAGACCCTTGTGATGCAAAATACAAATCCATTCTCATGGCAGAATATATGGAAGACTAAGGCCCCCCTAAAAGTTTTTTTTTTTTTTTTTTGGTATGGTCAGCTTCATTAGGAAAGATCCTCACCTTAAGGAATCGCTGAATCATTGTGTTGGATTGGAGCAATATGTGCAAAAAAAAAAAAGAGGAGTCCATGGACCTCCTATTATTGCATGATGTAGTTATGAACTTATGGAATGATTTCTTTGCTAGAGTGGGGCTCTATTTGGTGATGCCACGAAGGGTGGTTGATTTATTGGCAAGTTGGAGAGGCATCCAAAGGTAACTCTCAAATGGCAACTATGTGAAGATGATCTTGATTTGTTTATGGTGGTGCATATGGATGGAGAGGAATGGTTGGAGTTGTGAGGATGTTGAATGGACAATGGATGAGCTTAGAATGCTTTTTATTAATACCTTATTCCATTGGTCAATTGTAATAGATTTTACTGGCATGAAGGTTCATGATTTCCTTGTATCTTTAGACATTCATGCATAGGTGTTGCTCTTGTATATGTCCCATGTACTTGAGTATGCCTTTTTTTATAAAGTTCTTACTAATAAAAAAATTGCGATCAAATGGCAAGGATGGGCTGTGGATGAATGGGAATGTTATTAAGTTGGTTAGGGAGTGGTTGATACAAATCATATTTGCTTGTGGGAAGATAGATGAGAATGGTTTATGATAGGGAATTTGTTGATGATATATGAAATTTTAAAAGTTTTTACAGGCTTATAGAGGATGCCAATCTGATTTAGGAAATTTGATGAAGGCTGGAGATGCCAATTGAAAATATTCCATGGTGTGCAATCTTTATAACCATCTGTTGACTTTTTGCTGTTATTTTCTTGAATTGCCGAGACTGATATAGTGTGAAGCTTAAGGGGAGCTAGAACAGGTAAAGAGAATGATGCACCTTGAAAGCATGAATTAGAGGAGCGACATTCTTCTCTCTTGGTCTCTTTTGCGTGCATGCACATACACACTTGTCTTTTAAGTGTGACGTGCTGATAATTTTTCTCTCTCCTACTGAAAGCTTGCATCCCTAAAAACAAATAACGCCTATCCCCAAGAAAAGAAAATATAATTTCTTTCTTTCTTTCTTTTTTGTGTGCACATGCCCACTCAAAGTTTCATATATTTTATTTGTGTACAGTGTATACACCAAAGGTAAGAATTGAATGTAGCAATTGTCTGGATGGGTTTTGGGCATTACACGATTGGAAATTAGTCTTTCGAAAGCAGGAGATTATCTCTTTGTGATTTATCTCATTGATCATCCTTTTATGGAATTGATGCTGCTGCTGCGGCCGCCGCCACTTCTATGATATAACTGCTACTGTTGATCTCTTCTTATGAAATTGCGCTTTGGAGTTTGTAGTTAGAGGTCCCAACTTCCACTTGTATACTTCCTGTATATTTGGGTTATGCCTATCTACTTGCATTAATAAAATCTCTTATTACTTATTAAAAAAAAAAAAAAAAATTATGAAACTAATTTAACCATTTAAGGGTCACTTGGTGACTGCCAATCTACTTTATTGAGTTGGATGTTCTACTCCAATGCATTTGCTCCTTCCAGTATTACGTGGTCCTATTTTGGCCACCGAAAATTGTCTTCTTCCTTTCGTGAATTCTCTGTTACTTGCAGGCCTTTGAGGAAGTTGAGCTCCCCAAGCTGAAGGAAGAGAAACCAGGCCTTACTCACAATCAATACAAGGACATGATATGGAAGCTATGGAAGAAATCTCCAGACAATCCTCTTAACCAGGTGATTCCCAACCAAGGCCTTTAAGGACGATCCAAGTGTTTGTAATCTTGTTGTGTTTTTCTTTTATCATAGATTAGGTAGAATCTACATTTTTTTGCCTTACAAGCTTAGTTCTACGTGAAAACTGATCAAGATTCACCTCTATTTTAACATCATGTTGTCATGTCTTTCCATAACATACGGTCCGCAGTCTTTTCACAACTTATTTTTCCTGCTGTTGTAACCATGGTTTTTTTCTGCTCGTCCAGATTGCTGAATGAGTGATCACAGCTGCATCTTCAACCTAAAACAGCAGGCAGGTTTTCATTGGGGCTGGTTGAGGAGAACTGCATTTCGACGAATGGCAGAGCATTAGTAGTTTATATACTATGTGCTTTCTGATCTATCTATGATTCTATGTCTCTCTTACACAATAAGATAGATTGAGAAAAATAACGGTCGCTGTATACTCTTAGTCCATTGAATCTGTGGGTAATTGGTACAGTTGTCAATAATTTTCCCCCCTTTAAGTAGTTGACTGTTGTATATGCAGAGAAATGGTATTTGATATGAAAATCAGAGAGTTGCTATTTCCGTTAATGCAGAACATGGAATATGCCTGATTGGTTGTTTTGGAGGATGGATGTGTTCTCTTTCTTCCATATGTAGAAGGAAAATGATAAAATTTCAACTCTTTTTATAACTCTATTTCAAATTGTGTCTGGTATAGATCATAAAACTCTGGGAGTTGGTTTTAGATTAAGCCGATAAATGCAGAGTAATGGCTCTCTTTGATCGGCAAATGCTAATTTCGACGTGGTGGTTGTAAGCATAGAGCCCTTGCCTGCCAAGGGCTGCTGCTTTGTTACTACAAGATCACCAATCAGTTTTAATAGCCCCCGCAATAACCGAACAATTCACTTCTGCTTCTTTATTGGAGGGTAGCTCTTGTTGAAGCGTAAAGACAGAGAGCCCGTATCTTTAGGCCACATTGGTTGGGAAATATCTCTTATTAAAAATATGCTCTACCCATCTTGACACTTCATTTGATGCTGTCGGTAGATCTCACGTCCAGCATTAGTTATGGACTGCTTTATCCTCGTCGTCAAATAACATAATGTCAAGGCGGTTGAATTTTCTATGTGAGTAACGTTAGAAATAAGTTTTAAATAAATAAGTTTCTTGTCGGTTTTTTTATAAAAAAAAAATAGATTCTACTAAAAAAAGAATTTTTTTTTTTTCCTTTTCTTTTCATAGTGTTCACTTTTTAACAAAAGAAATGTGCGAGGCTAAGGTATATCTATTTAAAACTTTATACAACTATACAGATCTCTTTGTATATGTAGTAGTTCTCTTTTATAAAATAGGACTACGGAATGTGGCCTTGAATACAGTAATTGCTCTCAACTGCTTCACAAGATCGGTAGTTTTCAAAGTCATTTACTCTTGTTAAATACAAACATTTCGAGTTATTGGAGGAGGTGAAAGGCAGGGGAAACCCCCGCGAGTCTATATTATCAGTTGAGCAACTTGTTGCAACTGCTTCCCTCTTTTGGCTGTTTTGGTGTCTTGAAGCTATTAATTTGTCATAAGTACTGACCAACTATCAGTAAATGCTAAAACCGATCAACTAGTGTTGCAGTTTATGAAATAAATTTTATGTTTCATGAAATCAGGTGTGGAAAAAGCACTTGGAAATGAAACATAACTCCTCGGGTCTCCAATGAGATAGTGTCTGTAAGATCAAGCATCCATATGGTGTATGTTGATTGGAATTGACATCCGAATGCCAGCGCTCTTCAGGTCTAAGACAGGGAAGAGGAGGAGGACAATCATTGTAGGCTTGAAATCAAACAACTGCAGTAGAAAGATGCTTCTTCAATTACTCATTTCGTTTGTCAAGAGAGGGGATAATTTGCTGGGAATTCACGTTCAGGTTGCAGATGATGCTTTTGATCCAAACACTTTCCACATCCATGAAGATCTTTGCAATTGAAAGCAGGTAAGGTATTCCCATATTTTCAGTGGAATGAAAAAATTATGGAGGCAGGAGATTGGATCAGATTAGTGTCGAACGTTGTTGCTTATTTAGTGGCTTGGCTTATCATGCAAGTGGATTTCCAAGTTAAGGTTTGTATAGGAGACTCGTACATTTCTGAACTAACACATCAAGTAAGAGTCAACTGCGCAATGACCCTTGCACTTGGATGCAGCCCTACAGGGTACTGAAACCAATAACCATCTCTCTCGGTGTCTCTCATGTTGAAATCCCTGCCCAAAGCAAACAGTCAACAATGACTGCTTCTGCTCAGCCTCCGTGCCCAGCGCTCAACAAATGCAAATAAATACACTCATACCTGAGGCGAAGTGACAATAAATTGAAGTTGCCAGAGTTTAAGATACATCCAAGAAGCAAAGAAAAGAGAGAGAGACGGGAGAGTTTTGAGAGAAAAAAAGAAGAATTGAGTTGAGTAGAGTGTGATTTTCCTTTTCTGTAATATTTTATTGTGTTCTACTATTTAATAATGAAACTCTTTTCTGTGGATGTAGGCAGTTGCCAAACCACGTTAAATTTTTGGTGTCATTGAGTGCATGAGCGTACTTTTTTATTTCCGCTTTTATTCCTTCCACTATGTTGATTTTCCCAACAAGTAGTATCAGAATTATTGTTGGAATGAGTTTTTTTTACAAAAAATTCGTTTTTAGTGCGTTGCTCAGTTTGAAAATTTGAGAATACTACTGTGTTCGTCTCATCGAGACAAGAAAAACGATGAAAACCAGAGGCCAAACGGACACTGCACGCTCCTACACGCGCCGTTTGAAGATCGGAGAGTGAAGTCCACCATCTACAAGCGCCACACGCGTCAAGAAGAGGCTTGAGCGCGTGAATACCACGCTCATACACGCTCCACACGCACTTCAGAGAAACCCTTGCGCGTGAAATTCACGCTCCTGACGCGCCCCTTACTCCTGATTGCGCGTGATATACAGGCGCCTACGCGTTCCACGTGCACCAGTGAGGTTTCTGCGCGTGAATAACACGCGCCTACGCGCTGTCTGTCGTACCACGCGTTGCACGCGCGACAGTGTTGCTGTTTTGGTTCTTTTGCTCATTCCTTGTGCTATCTGAGTCTGATTTTGACGAAACAAGACTCGTTTCCAACGAAATCAGGTGTTCTAGACACAACGATGCTGTCCGTTTTTAGATATTCCACCTTGAAGATCTTGTACTTACATTTTATATTTAGAATCAATCTAAATCCATGAAGGATTCAGCATTAGGAGCCATGATAAAGCTGACTGTCTCAAACTATAGTCTTTGAAATTTTTGGATGGAGGATCTCTTGAACTGTAAAAATCTGTCTGACCCTTTGAAAGATGAAGGGAAGAAGTCAGATGTAGTTACGGATCAAGTGTTGAAAAAGATGCACAAGAAGACTATCGGTCAGATCAGGCAATAGATCGACCATAGTGTCTTTCACCACGTGGCCGAGGAGACAGATGCATATAACCTCTGAAAAAAGTTAGAGGATATGTATCAGGCTAAGACAGCTTGAAACAAAGCTCTGTTGATGAGACGGCTTGTTAACTTGAAGTTAAAGAGCGACACATCTGTTGCCGAGCACGTTAAATTCTTGATGTCATTGAGTGCATGAGCGTATTCTTTTATTTCCGCTTTTATTCTTTTCGCTGTATTGATTTCCCCAACATCTCATATGGTTATTTGTTATGCAGGCCCAAACAAGCAGTAGTTACTACTTGTCTGAAAAAGTTTGCCTCACACTTGCTCTCTTCTGGTTTTGGATAAAATAGGAAGAATCCTAATCCACAGGCAAGGAACTTCCCAACAAGGCTCTTCAAGGGTAGTCCTCCAATCTTCTTCATCATCTCCATCATATCATACTTTCTTTCATCAATCAATTCCCGACTGGCTTTTTCGAAAGTCATTAACCGTACCATGCCTGTCTTCTTTGATGACACAACAAATATACGCTGAAGGACTGCGGAAAGTAAAAAATGCGGCGCAGGTTCCTGACTTTTTCACCCAGAAACTATTTCAGAGATTGGGACTCCTAGAAGTGGAAGGATCTATCACACATTTCACATCAGAAGAGCTTAGTTGCGCAACTAATAACTTTAGCCCTGCAATGGTGATTGGAGAAGGTGGCCAAAGTACTGTGTACAGAGCAAACCTCGAGGATGGTCGTGATGCAGCAGTGAAAGTCCTTAAAAACGCACATTGGTCAGCAGATGATCTTCTCCGAGAAGTAGACCTGTTGTCTGGAATAAAACATGACCGCATAGTACAGATGATTTGGATACTGTAATAACAAGGACATGCATGCGATCGTGTATAGTCTACTAAAGGGAAGCCTTAAGCAGAATTTGAGACAGCTAAAGTGGAATGAGAGAATGGGGATCGCAATTGGTGCGGCAAAGGCATTGGAATACCTTCATCATTCTTGCAACCCTTCTATCATTCACAGAGATGTGAAATCATCAAACATTTTCCTCTCTGACCATTGCCAACCACACGTAAGTTCATTCCCAAAGTACTCAAACATCCACTAATGCTAATTGGTGATGTTTATCTTTTCAAGAGACAGCCTGCTGTTGGAAATTTCCCCCAATGAAACTTAATCTAAGAGTAAAAGTCAGATGATCTGACCTTGTTAATTAATCAGAAATAGTATGTCTGATATTATTTTTTCTATTGATATAACTCGGCAATATATATTAAATTACCTCAAGTTTCTATATTGACCTTGTTATTTGTACGAGTCTTCTTGGTATGAAAGGGAAGCATCTTCCCAACCTCTGACAACTTACTTTCATGTTTAATTTGTGCCTATGATATGATATTATATTACTGCATTTCATCCTGAATATGATTTTTATCTCTGCATTCTATGTAAGCTTCCACATCAACTGATTATTTTGGTTTTCATTCTCAGCTATCAGATTTTGGAGGAGCAATGGTACTTCAGAAATCTCAGCAAACCTCAGAAAATGCAAAGTCATTAGATGTTGTTGGCACCTTCGGATACTTGGCTCCCGAGTACATGATGTATGGGACATTTGATGAGAAGACAGATGTGTACTCCTTTGGGGTTGTGCTTCTGGAACTCATCACTGGAAAAGAGGCAATTCAAACCAACCAGGAAAATCACGAAAGCTTAGTTCTCTGGGTAATGGAACAGAATACTTGGCTTCGGTAATCCTTAAAAAACCAGATTTCTTAAGATATTGAGCAATTAAATGTGCTGGCTTGACATGTATGCAGGCGAGGTCTTTACTCGGCTGCGGCGTTTGCGAACGTCTTATAGACCCTTACCTGCACGAAGACTACAACAAGGAGGAGATGGAAGTAATGATGGTTGCAGCACGCCTCTGCCTCTTGGATACATCTTCTAAAAGGCCAACAATGAAAATGGTAACTTTGTTTTACAGAAAAGAATATCCTCTAACTCTTAAGACATTCTCACTTTGCACTCTGAACTATCAAAACTTAAATATCACACTCTCAAACTTATTCTTCATCCATTTTAACGGTAAAAAATTGATCAGGGTACTGTTTGCTAGTCTTTTTATAGCTTCAGGGTGTAATGTGCCAATTCTAGAGATGCTGTGTTATTTTGTTTCGCAGATACTGAGGTTATTGGAGGAGCCGGACTACTGGCAAAAGATGCGGAGGGATAGAGATGAGTCCCTGCATGAAAACAGTTCGAAAGGTGAAAGAGGCCCGTGGACACATGATGACTCAGTCATTGATAAACCTATGGATGATTGTACAGATTCTCTTGCTTTTTAGCCACTTATTTGTAGGAAAAGTTATCTGAAAAATGCAAGCTCAATGAGCTATCAGTGAACATATCCCAAACTCTATACAAAGTCCAACCACTTTTCATAGAAGATTTGGGATTTGGATTACTTAGGCCCCCTTTGAAAGTAAGTTCAATCTAATTTTAAACTGAATCTGATATCCAAACACTCAACTCTCAAATTACTAAACTCATCTCAACTCAAAATTTCTTTACACGTGAAACACACAATTTTTCAACTCAATACCTTTTTACATGCATGACCCACAACCTTTTTCAATTTCTTATAAATACATTTAAACTCATCTTAACATCCAAATACATCTAAACTAATCTTAGGTGGGCCCCATAAAACTCACTTCATCATCTTAACTCACTATTATTCATAAAAAACTCAATTCATATCAACATCTAACAGGGCCTTAGAGTGGGAGATACATGCATAAAATGAGTCTTACAATATTTATCAATATTCAACTATTCTTAGAGAATTCAGACAGGCAGCCATAAATGCCACTATATATATATATATATTTATATATACATATTTTTTTTTCTTAAACTCGAGACTCTAAAAATCTAAATCCAAAAAAGTTAAATGTACCGTTTCTTAATAATTGTTAAGTTAAATAGCTGCTCATTATGTTTACTAGAAGAACAAGGCATGTAACGGAGAGGACATATGCTTTTCAGCCTTCTAGTTGTCAAAGCCTGCATACTGGTATTGGGATTCATAATTTGGGTCACCAGGAATTTAAGACATTGATGAATTATTATTAGCACTAAACTTTTTCTGATTAATTAAATGAAGATTTGACAAAGAAACAGAATTTTCAGAATACAATAAAGATTTGCCATTTTTTAAATAAAAACCTATGAAGCATATAAAGAGTAATAAACCGATAAGAGTAGGGACTAGCGAGGATATCAGAGCGGTTCTCGCCCATTGATTCTCTTGTTATGCCCAAAATCCCAGACCCTCCAAAGGCGAAGTTTTTGTACGTTTGAAGCTTTTGCTTTACTTAAAACAGATGAGCTGTTTTCAAGTGAAAGAAAGGGGTGGTGGACTTCTCTCGTAACCCAAAAGCTTTGCTGACCAAGAAACTATAATCAAGAGAGAGAAGGGGCGAAATTTGAAATTTTGAATAACGCCATTAGCTATTTTGTTCACAAATGCATGGAACCATCATTAAAAGAGGGGGGGAAAGACAATGTGAATAATGCCACCAGCTATTGATTCAAACAGATGCATGCATTTTATGGAAAAGGTAGTGTTTGAAACTACAGGCCTGATTATTTTCCGGCAAGTATATAATTAAGCCCTGTAGATTTTCCCATAAATTGAGTTAGAATGTGCTAGAAATATACCAACCATGAAATTCAGAACTATTAAGCCACTTTCCAGTGATGAACCATTTAAGATCTTGCCAGCAAGTGTTTATATTATAAAGCGGCCATTTTCCAGCAAGAATGCATACATGCGAAAGAACGGAGGCCAAAGCCATTGCTTGGTCGGATTGTCTTAGAGGGTTTTCCCAGGCCCGGTTGACCATGACATAAATCAGTCATTACTGAATGAATGAATGGCAAAAAACAAAATGCAATTAGGACGAGCAATAGCTGAATTTCGAAACCAGATGCTGCAGTTAGGACAGCTAAAGTATGCGCACTTGCCTAGTTTAATGTGTTCCAGTGGATTTTAGCTTAGTGAAAGATTAAAAGAAAAGCAATATGAACAAATTGAGTTAGAATTATTCTGCTAAAACTTTTGATAAAGGTAAAAGTAGAAACCTATTGACATTGCAATAAAGTGAAAGTGGTTAGCCATCTTTTGTATTACTGTCATATCTGTGTTCAACAAATTGGTTGTTGGAGCTGTAAATCATTTCATGGGGACATGTAAAAGCTAAATTCCTTGCCAAAAGCAGGTCAGAGGCCGGTTGTCTTTTGTCCTCTCGTGGGGTTATTGATAAAGTTTCCAGTAAGAGGAAATTATTTCATTAACAATCAGTGAAAGACATAAGACAAGAAAGGGATGAAAATCTAAAGAAAAGCCCAAGAAGGGCTTATAGCAATATACTCCACTCCACACATCAACATGATTGAAAAAATGGTTAGAGGAAATCACAAGAATTTTTATTAACCGAAAATTAAATTGAAGTATCCAATCAAATGCTAAACAAATTCTAATGCAGAAATTTACTGCTAAAACTTCAAGGTTTACACAACTAAAAACCAAGCATAACTCTTCAAAGCAAAGAATGGGAACCTCGAGTTGAGGTCAATTATATATATAAATATATATATATATATACTCGTAACTGCTAATACTCTTATCCTCTCCAGCTTTTATTTTGTTTTTTTTAAAGAGGTCTTGTTTGTCTGCCTACAGCCCTGCCACAGAGAAGGGCATTCGCTGGAATGGGGTATTCATCTCTGACAGATTTCACTGGAGAGTATACGCGCAGATAAAATTGCTGTCCAAGGTACTGGCGTGCCCAAAACTCAGTTCTCACATTCCACATTCCCACATTATCAAGTGCCATGTAAATAGCAGTCCACGACTTGGGATACACCTGTGCCACCACCAATTTACAGTTCAGTTCCATATTCCAATCCATTGTTTAAATTTGAGGACTTTGATTTATGAAACCAGAACAAAAATCACCCACTAACCTGTGTGGTGCAACGTGAAACTGCATCTCTTAGATTGTACTGGTTTCTTTTTGCTGGCGTCCACACTCCTCCATCCATTCTGTTTGACAACATATATCCCGAAATTAGTAATGCATGAGGTACATTGGGAATGCCAAGGTTGAAAGTTTTTGTTCATGTTCTTACCCAACAACCCAGAATGAGTATCCATCGATGTGCCAGCTCTGAACTATGTCCTCATGGTTCTGGAACACGATCTCAACAAAGGCTCTAAAGTCGGCTCCCATGACTGATGTGTCAAGGTACATCTTTTTTCCAGTAGGATTATCGGAGATGCTTCCAACACGAAAAACACCATCAATGTCGAAGTAGTCTGCAATCTTGAGCGGTGTGTCAGCAGGGACAAAAGATACGCTATTGACTGCATATCTTTGCTTGTGATTAATTTGAGCAGCAGAGCTCTCTAGCTTGATACTCCTCGTTATGTTGATAAGACCATAGTGGTATGAGCCCTGTGGGTTTGGTCTTGGTCCACTTGCAGTAAGGTTAGTCCTGAATACACAGAATTTGAACCATTTCTTAGTTGTTATGATTCATTAACTGTCTAATATGCCAAGCTGCTAAAACTCTGGAGTCCTGATAATGTCTTTTGGCAAGTAACTTTAACTCCCGAGAATCATGGGAAGAAATTTGAACTCGTTAGAAGTACCTGATTGAACGAGCCTGATTAAGAGACCAATCAATTTCGGTGGTTGGTCCACCAGGAATTGGGCCGGAAACTGGACGTTTGGAGTTGCTGTAGTGAAGGGTGGCAGTAGTAGTGAGTACTGGTTTGGTGAACCGGGTTGAGACTGCAACGAAGTGGTCCTGAGCTGGCTGATCTGCTGTGATTAGGACTGAGTAAGATTGACCGGCATGGATGTCAAGCTCTGAATAGGTGGTTTGGACAGTGTGGGTGCCCTCAACTTCAACAAGTTTCATCTTGTGGCCTTGAATTCTGAAGTTGAGTGAATGTTGAAGACCCACATTCGATATCCTGAGTCTGTATGTTTTTCCTGCAATGTTAAGATGAATACACGTCGTTATTGACTATAGACAACCTGTTTGTCACACACAGTACTAAGACTTATGTGACAAAAAAATAGAAAGGGCTTTGGATAAGTTACCTTGTTCAACAGTGAAAGATGTACCATTTGGTCCCTGACCGTTTATTAGAATACCATCAGGAAAAGGAAGCCTATGACCACGGTCTAAGATAGCCTTCAATTTCTGAAGAATATAGCAACATAAGAATGTGAATATATATGTTACATGAATAGATAAAATTATGCAACAAGTCTGCAAAACACCATGTAGCTAGCTCATTGAGAATGAAACCATTAATTACCGTGTGATTAGTCTTGTACCAATCTCCAATGAGAAGAGAGTAATCTCCGGCGGGTTCCGGGAATGGGACTGGAATTCTAGGCCTGCTGAGGACTTTGATGGCTCCAAAGCCACCAGCTGCCTTGTGGAATGCAAGTGATGGGAAGTAGAAGAAGCTGCCGATCTGATCTTTCATCTGTAGTGTGTAAGTGAAGTTCTTGCCTGGAGGGATGGGGCATGTGGTTCCATACACTCCATCTTGGTAAGAATTCTTCCTTTGCTGAACCCCATTCCTGTCATGTTTTTCCATGCAATTTAGTTTGATACCAACTTATTAATTTCCTACATTTTCAATTCCAAGCTAGCAAATTTCCTTTTTTGGTGGGATCTATTTATTTCTAAAGGACTTGCCCCCAACCGAACTTTCACGCCTAATCAGAAAGAAATCTCCAAATCTAAAGAGTCACTCATTATGATAAAATGTCCCAGTAGTCAAAGACTGAGACATAAAGTGGACCCATTTTGGGCCCTTGTGTTTGATGTTTTCTTTCTTGGGTCGTAGCCCACCAAGTTAACATCAGCTAATTCAACAAATTAGCCATCCTGTGAGTGTATGCCAACTGTAAATTCGGTATAATTAGTTAAACGCGACATAGAAAATCATTAAAAAAGAAAAAGAAAAGAAAACTAAAACAAAGAATATATGTCAGTGGATGGCAACATTTGTATTTCACCCACACAGGTAGATTACTGGTACTTGTGATCAACTAATCTAGACCGTATCCATATCCATATTTATACGAGGTCGTATTAATGCGTGATGCATGCAACCAGTTTTTTTCTTAAAAAACAAAAAAAAAAAGGAATTATTTAAATAAACATCAATCTGTCACCAAGAAAGTAGAGTTTGGTACGGGAAAGGAGAAAAGCTGGTTACCTTACCTGCATATTATAAAGGTTAATCCCGTAGCATTTTTTTTAACCTATCGTGATCATCCACGTGGAACGATAATTACGATATTTGATTGGCTATTTTATTGCTTTAGGAATAAATATCGGATTTTATTTTATTTGTTGCTAAGTACGTACGTAGGACAATATTATTCAGGATCTCTAATTTATATTAGATTGGAATAGTAGTTGAGTACGTGTTTCGGATACAGAAAAAGGAGACTTGTTTACTCACGAATGTAGTACATAAGGAGTATAAAAAAAACTGGGTGTTGGTTTCTGACTCAGGACCCATATGGTACCCATTAACACTGTAATATAATGTTGTTCATTGGCATCATGCAAGAGCTCATGAACTACTTGAGAAGAAGCAAAGAAAGAACACAAAGATTTGCAAAAAGAAAGCGAAATGGAAGAGCAAATAGAGATCGTTAAATTCTGACCATGATAAGAGGAAAGGTTCTGGCAAACTGTTGTGCACATTTATGATCAAGTTGTCATTGGTAACAGAGTATATCTCGGGCCCCGGAAACTGGCCATTTATAAGAATTCCCTGCAACAACGACCCAAAAGATCTGTAGATCAGAAGCATGACGACGTACGACATGAATTAATTAATACTGATCATTCTCCCTCAGATCAAACGCGATTAATTAAAGCAACCATATTCGCAAGAAATCTACAAACCTGTTGACGAACGCCGAGGGGATATATATCTCCATAGGTAACATTCCAGTTGAAGAACCTGTAAGGATCTTCTGCAGTTACGATGCTGATCAAAGCCAGAAAAATGGCACACAACCGCCATGCAAAAAGTCCTGCTTGTTTTAGCAGCATGTTGCAGCAGCAGAAGCTAGCACAAATTAAGCAAGTATGGATGAAGAAGAGATCAGACACTTGAGAAAGAGACAGAGAGAGACAGGAAGAGAGAGACCAGAGAGAGAGGGAGATCTAGTGTTTTGGGTTTAAGAGGAGATCACACTTGATATATTATATATATATATATATATATGGCTGTAGATCAGGTAACTCATGAGTAAGAGAAGGGTTGGCTTTATTTAAATCGGGTTACATGCAAAGGGGAGGGAAGCCACAGTGCCAAAAAGGAGGAATAATTATGGCTTATTCCACACAAACCATCAAAAAGAAATGATCAATTTGGCGTCGGTTGGACGTCAGTTCTGGACACCATATTAAAATGTATAACATGGTTTGTTTAGTGGGGTAGAATAAAGCGGTGGGTGGGTCCAACTCTACAAAACTATTCATTTTTCTCCATTCTCCACCGTGGATTATGTAAACCTGTTAGGTCCTAACACGTGTACAAAACTGAGTCCCCATTTTTTCTTTTGATGACAAGAATATCCTTGCTATTTTAGGTGTCACAATTCTGGTATTGAAATTTGAAACTCAGCACAAACGCGTAGGCTTTTATTGCTTCTTTTCAATGATGGGCTGGACAATCGTGTAATACCCGTGATTTCTGACGCGACACACGGCATTCTCATGTGCATCATTTTCTCTCCTCCCAAACACGGCACTGAAGCTTCTCAGGTGGGGCTCCTCAACGGTGCATGTTGTTTCTCTCGTTGGGTCCACTGAGAATGGAGGGTCGGGATGGGGAATGATAGCCTCAATGTACAGATCACGTATATAAATGGGAACTGTGCGTTTGAAAATTAAGTATGGAAAACTTAAAAAAAGAAAAACAAATTATACGCGGAAACCAACTATGATTGGCTTCTGGGACAGTCTTATATATGCTTTTTGCCTGTTGCCAGAAGAATATTAATGAATCAGGATTTGTGTTCTTTTTCTTAGAAAGGAAAGGCCGCGTACGTTGAATGCTGTAACCTAATCAACTTTGACTTGTTATTACTAGCAAAAGATAAATGCATTTTTTATATCCAAGGATATGATCATACACATCAATCATCATCATTGCATGTTAGTTTTTCAATTGTGCTGGCGTAGTATTATTTATTATTTTAAAATAAATTTTGATTTGATTATTAATAAACTGTATCTCATGTATTAACAATGTGAACAAAAATTCAGATAAATTAATGTAGTATACATTATAATTCTATAACGTGTGAATAGAGATCAGTCTAGAGACCGAGTTGGCTGGACTTAGGTTGTGTTTGGATGTTGAAGTGAGTTGAGTTGATTAGAGTTGAGATGATAAAATATTGTTAGAATATTATTTTTTAATATTATTATTATTTTGAAATTTGAAAAAATTGAATTGTTTATTATATTTTGTATTGGAATTTGAAAAAGTTGTAATGATAAGTTGAGATGAGTTGAGATTATTTTGAGATCCAAACGAAGCCTTACTCTAGCCGTGACGCTTTCGTTTTCCTGTCAATATGATGTGTGAATATGGGACATGTCACATGCAAAATAATTTTGTACAGCAAACATGCAATGATGGCTAGTCTTGAGTCTTGACAAATGGCAAAGACACAATTATATCCTTAGATCATCATGAATATTCAATGGCATTGTGCGTATAAGCTTACACTATAATGTCACTTTAAATTCCCTGTCGTATGTCCTTGCAATAAACTAATTAGATAAGTTAGATCTGTCCCGTTGGTGTAAAGGCAACTTGATCATGATTTAGTACTACTAGTCCGTTTCCATCTTTAATTCGTTTTTTGAAAGAAAAAAATTCCCCCCCAAAGCTCCAGTAGTTTCTCCATTCTTAATTTCTTATTCCATGCACCCTCTTTGAATCCAGGCCAAGACCCCTTTCCCTTTCCTCTCCTACTAATTTTTCTCTACCTTTTCCTCAAGTTTTGCAAGGCTACTGTTTTTCGATTCGTTATACCCACGTACGCCAATTCCAATCAAATTGGAATTGTCATGCACGTTTCTAACATTTAACTCAACCCATCGATCGGGAGGCCAATTGAAGCATGGCTGCCTTCATGAAATGTTGCGCGAGCACCACACACCACTTCTGTAGGGGATGATGCTCTTTACCTCCATTGACCAGGTTTTGCAATACCGGCTCTTTTGATTGTTCCTCAACTAAATTTTCTACAGTTTTTTTTTTTTTTTGCCCATTTTCCTCCCCGTCTTTCATCAGAAGAAAAAAAAAAATGTCACGATCTTCTACCTTTTACCCACCCATCAATTGCGACGAACCAGCCAAGCTGGGCTTACCCACCCTTTGATCCACTATATTTGTGGGGTGTTTGTAAATACTTTTCTGCCTTTGCCTTCATTTATCTCTCTCTTTTTAAATGCAATGCTACTAATAAGATATTTAAAAAAAAAACAAAAAAACAAATTGGGGGCCCCTGCTAGGCCTATGCTCATCTTACAACGAGGTCAATCTACAGAAAAAAATGGGAAGGCCCATTCTCATCCCACAGACAAGGCTAAGCAATTGATATCCAAATGGGCTTCGACAATGTTTTACAGACCAACCAGAGAGAGAGAGCTCATGGCAATTGCCGTTTGGCCAGGAAAAAAAAACAAATAATAAATAACTAGGGGGTGAAAAATAAATAAAAAGAATGGCAGAAACACCACCATCGTCCTGATACTGGATGTGGTTCCTTATCCTAAGCCACTCGCTCCCAAGATTACACTTGCACCCACCGATGACAGTTCAGTTCCTTCTCTAACCCACCCATCCCCAGCCACCAAAACCCACAAACACCACACGATCACACCACCTATGGACGCTCTAACCCTCAGCCAATCTCTCTCCAGACTCAAACTCCCCACCATCCCTTCTTCATTTCCTTCCCAACAACATATCACCCTCAAACCTAGCTGCTGCACTACTCGTAGCTTCATTGTGTTTGCCGTCCAAAACCAAGATTCCCAGAAAACTCTTGCCAGAAATACCAATGAGGACGAGTCCTACGGCGAAGTCAACAAAATCATTGGTAGCAGAGCATTGGAAGGTGGGACCGGGATGGAGTACTTGATCGAGTGGAAAGACGGCCATTCCCCATCATGGGTCCCCTCCGATTTCATAGCCAAAGATGTGGTGGCCGAGTACGAGACTCCCTGGTGGACCGCTGCCAAGAAAGCGGACGAGGCGGCCTTCCAACGGCTCATCTCCGCCGAGGAAGACCTGCGAGACGTGGACGCAGTGGACCCAGACGGACGCACCGCGCTTATTTTCGTCGCCGGGCTCGGCTCTGAGCCGTGCGTGAAGCTCCTGGCCGAAGCCGGCGCGAACATCGACCATCGCGACAACAGCGGCGGGTTGACGGCTCTTCACATGGCGGCCGGGTATGTTCAGCCCGGCGTGGTGAAGCAGTTACTGGAGCTCGGCGCGGATCCGGAGGTCGAAGACGATAAGAGACGGACGCCGTTGGATTTGGCGAAGGAGATATTGAGGGTGACGCCGAAAGGGAACCCAGTCCAATTTGCTAGGAGATTGGCGCTGGAGAGGGTGATTAGAGTGTTGGAGGAGGCAGTGTTCGAGTACGCGGAGGTTGAGGAGATCATGGAGAAGAGGGGGAAGGGAGATCATGTGGAGTATTTGGTGAAATGGAAGGACGGTGGAGATAACGAGTGGGTGAAAGCTGGTCTAATCGGGGAGGACCTGGTGAGGGACTACGAGGCCGGTCTCGAATACGCAGTAGCCGAGGGAGTGGTGGGGAAGAGAGTTGGGGACGATGGGAAAATGGAATATTTGGTGAAATGGACGGATATGGAGGACGCCACGTGGGAACCTGAGGAGAATGTTGATTCTGATCTGATCAAAGAGTTCGAGGAGGCCCAGGCCCAGGCCCAGGCCCAGGTCCAATTGAGTACGGATGGGCCATGAAAACACTTGGGCCTTTGGGAATTGGATGTTGTGTTCATTTCTGCTGTAATTTTTTTTTTTCTGTACCTCTCCAATTATAAGATTGTGTGGATTATGAGTATGGACAATCCTAATTGGTGTCGGGAGTAATTCTATATATAATTCTACATATAATTGTGAAGTGCATAAACGTTATATAATCGTTTTGAAAAAAGTGGGATTTATTATTAAAATTTTAATTTTTTTAATGTGAAATTTCATGTTTTATTTACTTTTTTCAAAACGATTACGCGACAGTTGTATAATTAGAGTTGCAAATATATTTTCTCCACACTAGGTAATTGACTTTTAGTATATGTAGACAAAGACTCACGGGCAAATAACTAAATTCAAACGGCGTGGTCGCACGGGCGCCTAGATCACCATAGACCATGGAGTTTTTGGGAGGAAAGATTCTATCATCTCTTAATTATTTTTTGATGTGATGTCAAATACTAATTGATTTTTAAAAATTCATTTAATAATAACAAAAATATGATGATAAATAATAATTCAGATTATATCAAATATATGAACAAAAATGGTATAACAAATGTAAGTAATATACACGAAAAAGAAAAAATAAATATTTGAGACAAATATCATATGAGTAATGTCCGTGTCAAAGGCCCACCATAGAATAAATGCCTGAATTCCTCACGTACCTACAGTAATAGACCTGCACCTTTCCCACTCATTGGGCTGGGGACACGGCGTTACTTTATTTTGAATAATGCTAGATGAGTAATGATATACGACTAGTCGAGTGTGTAAGTTATGTATAATTTTTTTTTAAAAATTATTTTATTTTTAAATAATTACAAGCTAATTATTACTTAAATTTAATTTTTAATATGAATATGTTATTTATTCACTTTATTTTAAATATTATTTATCGTTTATTTTTATTTTAAAGATTAGAAATTATTACTTTCATAAATTGGGAAGCAATAATAATATCTGTCTCTGAAAAAAGTAATTGTACTTGGAATAGCCAATACGAGGTGAATCCCAAGGAATCCGCCAATCCGGTTGTAATTTTGGAAAGAGAGTGAGTCAGGTGGGTCTACATGTCGTTCCTGGATTACTTTATCCTTCCCTTCCCTTCATTCTCTCTCTCAATTTCACCCTCGAAAATAAAATCTGTGAGAAGTTGGTTCCAAATTTTCCAATCTATGAGAATTGTAATCATATCATATATATATATATATATTTAAGAGTTGTATTTATTATTATTGTCTAATAAAATAAGATTTTTTTCGTGAAAACGTTTGTAGATTATAAATAATATTTTTGTACACTTCCATTAATAGAGATGATGAAGAAGCTAAGGTATTATCATGGCGATATCCAGAAAGAAAACAGAGTTAAAAAAGCTGACACTATAAGCGAGAAAATATGGTAATGACAGCTAGCACTTGATTGTCACGTACCTTCTGGTATCTCTATCAATTGCAGGGGACTCTTTGAATTTTGAAAGTCTATCGAATGAATGATTCCATGATTTCCACAAAATTAAAAGCAAAAAAAAATTCGGAAAAGTCTATCAATTACGAGCATGGCATGGGTCCCTAACTGTCAAACTATCCAAACGCCAACATTCACGCCGTTGATAGGCAAATGCCATCAAACATGATGTCGTGGACTCTAGTCCGCATTTTTGTTTTCGAAAATTACATATGTTAATGACTTGTTTTTGCAAACAGACTAGAATAAATGAAAGAATAATCTCTTACCCATGATGATGGTCCTACAAATATCATAAATAGCTACTGTCTGTATTACCCATCCCTCGGGAGTTTATAAACAAATACATATAGTTGGGAACATTGATATGCATTTCTTCAGGTTCATCTATGAAATAAATAGTAAATAAATAAATAAAAATAAATAAAGAGACACACAAATATTTACATAGTTCGGCATAATATTTACGCCCATTAGTTATTTGGAGGCAAAATCTATTATGATTGGTAATTTTACATTCTCTTGTGACCTCTTATATAACTTAATACAATTGAGAAATCTAGAGTTTCGAGAGGTTAAAGATGATGCCTCTCTTGATAGAGTAGTATGTGGAGTTATGAGACAATGTAAAATCACCAATCATAATATATTTCGCCACCAAACAACTCGTAATCGTAGGCATTATGCCGAACTACGTAAATTTTTGTGTATCTCTTTATTTATTTTTATTTGTTTATTTACTATTTATTTTATGGATAAACGTGAAGAGTCTCGTATAAACGCCCGGACCATCATCGTGGGCTGGAAATTATTATTTCCTCAATTCCAGTCTGTTGTGCAAAAATAAGGCATTAAAAATTGGCGTCGTTTGTGGGATTGACGAAATCTTCTGCATCGAGATTGGGAGAAGGATATTCTCTAACTCATGGGATCGTCTTCGAAAAACCAAATAAGATCTCCTCAATTTTGTTATTTCTTATTATTTATTCTCTAAACATTGCAATGAATGGAAAAACAAAAAAATCACTCGACAGCAACACAACCTTAGTCAAGGAATAGTTGAACGCAGCAACCAAATTACTCTGCTCCTCGAGGTTCCACTAGAGAACTAGTGGTGGGCATCACGTGTCCTCATCAGAATAGATCGTTTGGTATCGCAGGCATCCCGTGTCCTCATCGTTGGCAAAACATGGTTGCCAACGCCCATGTGTCACCAGCCTTCACCACAATCAAGTGAGATGTCTCAGGTTTGCAAATCTCAACTTGTGATTTGGATTATTTAATCTAACTTGTTTGGTTTTTATCTTGGTACAATCTAGTTCTAGCTCCTGCCACAGAGTGTGGTCGCACTTTGTTTCCCATTACAACGAAGCCGTTAAAGTCAACTTTAACATCAACACGGTCGAGGTATCCTCCCACTATGCTTTCATCGCTAGAGTTACGCGATCGAGACATCCTCCCGCTATGCTTTCATCGCTAGAGTTACGTAGTCGAGACATCATCTCGCTACGCTTTCATTGCTAGAGTTACGCGGTTGAGACATTCTCCAATTATGCTTTTATCACCAGAGTTACGCGGTCGATACATCCTCTCATTCCACTCTTATTGTCGGGATTGTGGGATCGAGTCATCCTCTCGCTACACTCTGATCGTCGAGGTTATGCGGTCGAGGCATCCTCCCGCTACACTCTCATTTCCAAAGTTACTCAGTTGAGTCATCCTCCCGCTACATTTGCATCGCTAGAGTTACACGGTAGGTACATCCTCCCGCTACACTCGCACTGCCAGGGTTACGCGGTCAAAGAGTCCTCTCGCTACACTCGCATTGCCAGGGGTACGTGGTCTAGGCATCATCTTTCTACACTCTTATCGTCAGCATTATGCGGTTTAGGCACCCTCGTGCCAAACGCAAGTCGAGTGTCTCCACTCGCCACGACCACGGCCAGTGGGTTTTCTTAGGGAACGAGCCTCTGAGCTCTACAACAACCTCACGTAGGTGTCCTTCAGGAATGAGTTGATGGACTCAGCAACCGCCTAAGATGGATCCAGGGGTCGATGGGCTCCCTGACCACTTAAGTGCGGGTTTTTACAAACAAACTCTTACATCTATATCAAAACGGAAACATTAAACATTAAACACCAACTAAAAATCGTGGCACAAAGCAAAATCTACTGAAGCCACCAAGAACAAAAAAGATCATCGAGTACGAAAATATGCGCACTTCACTAGCTGTCACATGCAATCATCAGTACACTCAATTATCACGCAAATATTCTTACAAACAAACTTCATAGAAGCCCATCCTCAAAGGCTCTTACTACAAAGTTCACAAATTCTTCTTGATGATCACTCATGGAGATCACCATTGCATTGCATAATAGTGACAAACTATGGACCAGTTTCTAGAATTATTTTTTCTACAATTTCTTACAAGTTACCTCGTTACGATTGACTTCAAGATTCTCAAGACCTTCTTGATAAACAAGTTTATCTTAAGAATCGTGGGCATCTGTTAGAGACTAAATTGACTAGGTCCAGCCTTTTGAAAACTTATCACTAATAATAAGAAAAGAGATAAAGCTGCGAGATAAGGTAATGAAGAGATGAGGCAAAGAAGAGATAAATCAAAATAAGTTTGCTTAGACTTCTAAAAGGAAAAGGTTTCACAAAACAAGTTGGAATCTGTTACTCAAAGGAAGAAAACATATCTCTATAAAAGGAGGAGATCTCTACAAATGAATGGGGACTCTCGATAGGCTCGGGATGACTTCTCTATGCCTAGACTAAATTCTTTCATTGTATTGAGTAATATGTGAGGTCATGAGAGATTGTAAAATCACTAATCACAATGAATTTTATTTCCAAACAACCCGTGGACGTAGACTTTTATGCTAAATGACGTAAATATATGTGTCTCTTTATATTTATTTCTATTTGCTTATTTATTATTATCTTATGGATGAACGTGAAGAGCATTGTATAGAAACCCGAATCACCATCGTAGGCCGGAGATAATTCTTTTCTACGTTCCGATATGTTGTGTGAATTTAGACATGAATAACATAATATTATATTAAGATGGTTGATGCGTGTTTTGTCACCGCCACATAGGTTGGACTCCCTACCTTCCATCTAAAGGTTGGTCGGAGCTGGGAAGCCTCCAATGCTAAAGTCAATGAAATCCGCTTTTGTCCTGCCTAAAGTTCGGGAGTCTGAGTTCCTTACATGTTTCCTGTCGCCTTCTTTTCCTTTTAAACCATTGCCCTTTCTCCGTTTCTTGCTTTGCTCCTCGTAAAAAACTACATGTCATGATCATCTCCCCCTTTTAGGGTGACAGCGAGAGGTAGCCCGTAGCCTTTAATGTGACCATCAGCAACAGGCATCGAGCCCTGCTTTGAGGAAGACCACTTTGAGCTGAATTTAATATGGTTGATTCCTTGGGGACTAGACTCTAAGCGATCTTAATCTCATTTAATGCACTAAGATGGGGAAATAGGACTAGCTGCCGACCGAGCTTCTTCCCTTCCCTCGGTGGTTGTCGCCTGGGCCTAGCTACTTCAAACTTCTCGGACTCGTCCCCTTCTGGCATTGCAGGCCTTGTGAAGTGGCATGAGCCCGACCCAAAGTGCATAAATCCCCCTTCCAAATATAGAAGAAAATATATGAGAGACGGATATTGTATTTATGATACAATGAACGATTAAAACCAATAATAGAACGACTAACATATTTAATGAAGATCCTTTTCTAATACGGACTAAAATGTACAAAATTAACAAATAATTATGGAACAATTACCATTTATACATACTTTAGGCCACTTACCCGCTCGACGCCCAATTACCATTTATACATACTGTAGGCCATTTATTATTATTTTTTTCTTTTATCAAATATTTATTATATGAATAATAAATAGAAAATTTGAAATAATTTTAAAAAAATAAACTAAAAAAAAATTTAAAAATTTAAAAATTTAAAAAAATGTGGAGTGTAGTAGAGGTTGTGTAGCAAAACTCTTTTCATCATCCTAAGCAATTATTAATAAGGTTGTGCATCTGGATCCGCATCCGGATTTTTGAAATCGGGCAGATACCCATCCAGGCAAAATCGATTACAGTTCGACAGGGTATCCGGTTTTAGATTCTAAGCAAAATTCAGTTTAAACCCATCACTCATAATCAAACTTTAAACACATAAATGTAAAAGTTACAATACAAATTGACACAAACATTCAAAACTGAGAGTGATGAACATACCGATAATAGTGAGAAAATGCTAGTTATTTTATGATGTTAAAGGATGGCGACCTCTCACCAGTGACGACTGATTGATAGGGATGCTATTTGATAGGATTTCAAGAACTTGAGAGAAAGATAGAGCAAATTGTAGAGAGAGAGAGAGAGATGCACACTGTATGTGTAGAGGTAGGGCAAGTTGGGGAAGTAATTAGTATTACAAAATGTCGTGGTTTTGTTTAAACAAAACCACTTTGTTTTTTATAAAAAAGATTCGGTTACGAATAACTGAAGAAATAAACGGTATCTGTAACTGGATTCGGGTGGATAATTGCCAGAATTCACTTAGATTTATGGGTTTCAGACCGGATTGAAAATATATTCAGCCTAAATGCACAACCTTACTTACTAATAATTATTATTTCAAGAACCCTAATATTAATTAACTTTGAAATATTACGAGAGACTTGAGTTTTGGGTGTTTTTTCCATTGCTCTATATGGGGAGTCAGAGAATAAATTGAGGTGTTGTTTGAATAGTGAATTGAGATAAGATGAGTTGAGGTGATGTGATGTGAAAGTTAAAAGTTAAATAAAATATTGTTAGAATATTATTTTTTAATATTACTATTATTTTGTGGTTTGAAAAAATTGAATTGTTTACTTTATTTTGTGTAAAAATCTTTAAAAATTATCATAATGAGATGAGATAAAATACTTCTTATATCCAAACGGTCTGAATTTGATATCCCAATAATCAATATTGAAAAATGCTACTTTGTCCACTCAGTTTGTCCCCTCGTTTTGACACATAATGTATTTTAGTTTTTTTCTTTATTTAATAATCAAGGAAGTATCAGTATATTAATTTTTTTAATATATTTTAAAATAATAAAAAATATAAATTAAAAAACTAATAAAAATAAAAGAATAATCGGAGGTAACGGTAAGTTGCAGTGAGCGGGAGAGCAGCACCGATCATCAATATTTAAGGAACTCTGAAATGTTTATTAATATTTACTCCAAAGCCACCCTAGTCCTAAACGAGATGCACAAACGAACAAACATTGATCCTCGCAATTTAAAAACTTCAATTTAGAAAGTCTCGTTATTTGCCGTTTTAATAGTGTCATATTATTTTATTTTATTTTATTATTATAATTTTTTTAAATTTTATATAATATATAATATTAAAAAATAATATTTAAAACTATCTCTTCTATCTATCAAACCGCACCGATATCTCTTGCACCTTCGTGCTCTGCGTTATCTGTCAGACTGCCACTTCCTTTCTTGGATATATAACAAATAAAAATACAGAAAATATAACCCTCGGGCACAAAGCCATATCCCCTATCTTCCTTAATCCTTCACCGTGTCTCTGTGTCCGCGTGTGTTTTTATGGCGATGGCAATGCACGCGAAGTCAGACTCGGAGGTGACGAGCGTGGACCAGGGTTTGTCACCGCCGCGCTCTCCTCGGAGGCCCGTCTACTTCGTGCAGAGTCCCTCGAACCACGACGTCGAAAAAATGTCTTACGGTTCGAGCCCCATGGGCTCCCCCCACCACTACTACCACTGCTCGCCGATCCACCACTCTCGCGAGTCCTCCACCTCGCGGTTCTCCGCGTCCCTCAAGAACCCCAGAAACCCATCCGCCTGGAAGAAGATACAGAAAGAGCCACAGTCTGACGACGACTGCGACGATGACGACCACGAAGGTGGAGTCTTCGAGGGTCCGTGCCGCAGAGTGAGGCTGTACTTCTTCTTCGTTTTTCTCTTCCTGCTGCTTTTCACGATCTTCTCATTGATTCTGTGGGGTGCGAGCAAGAGTTACGAGCCTAAAGTATTCGTTAAGGTAGAGTCCCTTTGTTTTCATTCATTTCCTTCTCTCCCCGGTATTGATCATCCGTTTCGAGTTCAATAGTACAATAGGCTCGACTCAGTTTTTCGGTTCATGGTTTCGTTTACCCCAGAAATCGTGGGATCATATGCCGTTGCGTTGTACAAATTATTCCTTGAATCCCGCAAACATTTAGCTTTTTGCTTGTTTATTTGCTGGATTGTTTATAGATGTATCAAATAAATTGTTGCCTTTTAAATATTACTAAGAGATAAAGCAGATAAAAAGAAGCGTATCTTTTGGTTTTTGTCTTTGGGCAGAACCTAGTTTTCGAGAACTTCAACATACAGGCGGGGAATGATCACTCAGGGGTACCAACAGATATGCTCTCGTTGAATTCGACGGTCAAACTCTTGTACAGAAATCCAGCCACGTTCTTCGGCGTCCATGTCACGGCCACCCCTTTCGAACTTCACTATTACCGGCTCCAACTTGCCTCGGGAGAGGTCTGTACAATTTGCATGCTTAATTAATGCACTTTTAACCGTGCTAGATTAGGTTTACAAGCTCGGAAAGTCTTTTTTTACCCCTTTTTAACATTTCATTCTTATTGTATACATGGGTAGTATGGTCCTTCAGAAGGTCTTCTTGGAGTGGGGTCAGACTGTTCTTGGTTTTGTCATGTTGGGAGGTGGGACGCAGCAGAAGAAATTGAATTTGATTGGTACTTTCTTTATTATATTGCCTGAAAAAGCCTGTTTCAAGGCTGCACGAAGCAGAGCCCCAGCCCAGCTGTTTATCAAAAGAGCACCAGGGTTAGGGTCCATTATGTTGTATTTACTTGGCTTGTCCTTTAGGGTCTCGTGTTCTTGCCCCCTTGGAAACTTCCTGCGTTTGTCCGCGTGGAAAATCAATGGTCATTTAATCCATGATGGAAACTGATGTAGACTAGAACGGTTGGAAGTTGAGTCCTACTTCAGCGAATAAAAAGTAAAATCCAGATGAAGAAAGCATCTTGCCATGTAAGAGAGGAAAGGTTTAGAAGTTTAAACGAGGGGTCATAATCGCGCTAAAAGCTATTTATGAACAAGTATCGATTCAACTCATCTCTATCGGCAGTCCTTATTCCCTGATAATTATTAGGGCTCATGTCTTCATTACCCTCTCTAATAACATAGTGTTTCCATAAGGATATACTGGACATGCTGTTGGTTCGCTCTATTCCCTATTAATAATGTTTTCATTTTTTTTTTTTTTGGGGTGACGGATCGATGAAATAGATGAAAAAGTTCTATCAGCCAAGGAAGAGTCAGCGAGCCGCAGTGACGGTGGTTCTAGGGCATCAAGTGCCACTCTATGGTGGGATTTCGGCAATCCCAAGCGTGAGAGACCACCATGAGAAAGTAGCCATTCCTATGAACTTGACATTTGTGATGAGGTCGAGGGCCTACATTCTGGGTAGACTAGTAAAGTCTAAGTTTTATACAAGAGTCCGATGCTCTGTAACTCTTAGAGGCAGTAAACTGGGCAAACCCCATAATTTGACACATTCATGTATCTATCATTGAATGGCCTACACCTTCTTGTCTTTCCAATTTATATGAATTGTCTCAGTGAGTAATTACTTCTCAATTTTCCGCCTGTAGATGATTTTTGTCATTCTTATTCGTAAAAATTTGATGTACTAAGTATATTTCAATCTAGTCCTCGGTTTTTTGGTTGTTTATTACTTAAAAAATGGATGATGGGACTCAAGAGCAGATTTTCACTTTCTTTTCCAATGTAAATCTCATTAGTTCTATGTAAGATACATTATGTAAAGTAGGAGCTGCTGGCCACTGATTCTGTGGGAGGCATTTCCCATGAAGTGTCTATCATTTTTTATTGTTGAATCTAGAATCCCTCAGGAAGGTTGGTTTTTTTATGTGATAGTTGGACATCTGGATTCATATTGTAACTGTTATGTAAAATTTATTACAGTTAGAAATTTGCACCAATTGCAAAGAATCTCGGTTCAGTCATCACTGAACTGATGACGGCACTAGAAGTAGATCTCACAAGTTCCTGAAGACAATTGGCATAGCTGGAATTTTAGAGGTGGTTATTTTTGTTGTTGATAATTGTCATGACTCATGACATATTTAATTGAAAAATAGGATATCTTTAGGCTTTCATTGACATCTGCAGAACATCGTCACACTGTGCTAGGGCCTGTATATGCCGATGACATATATGTTCCTTATTCCTTTGAGGAAGATTGTAGAAGCTTAGAAATACCTTCTTAGGAGAGGAAACAACTCTTACAAGTCTTTTAGTTTGTTGCTAATGTGATGAACATACTTACTATTCAGTAAAACATCGACACATATTGAAATGCTTGTGCTGTAAATGTTGCACGGGGTTTAGTGATATTGTTTGCAGCTTCTTAGAATCCTGTTTTATATTTTCTATTGTATTTAACAGCGTATGTACGTATATCTGTTCCTTCTGTTGTTTTTATATCTGTGAACACAGAAGCCTGTGATTTGATTGCAGCCAACTCAGGCATTAGGCTTTAAAGAAGTGCTTCCCTGACGAGAAGCGGAGACTAAACAAGAGTTCCCGTTCCCATTTCAAATTTTCAGTTGAAGGCTAACCAGATGAAAATTTTGGCCCGCAAAGACAGCCTTCATGAGCCATTAAGCAAAACACACAACGTCTACAGAGTGGGGAAAAAAAAAAACTACATCTAAAAAACTAGAAATCACCAAATCAAGACTCATGCATACATATGAAGCAAGCTGCACGGGAAATGTGCGCGATGAAAATTCCTTTCCAGGTTCCATTTTAGTCAATCCTTCTTCTCTTCATTCCTCTGGCACCCAGGCAGCTTCTCCTTAATTTTCTCCAAGATTCCTTTCTTCTCCTTTGGTTCACCTTCAGGGCTCATTTGCTTCACACCCTTCGGAAGCGCCTTCTTCCGGCTTCTTGTGTTGTCCTGGAAGTTTTTCTTTGATTTTCTCTAAAAACCCTTTCTTTTCCTCTGGGTGTGTTGCTTCTGCATTTGCTTTTTCATTGCCATTGTCAGCTGGAATGAATGTTTCGTTGTGCTTGGTATCTTCCTCTCCTTTTTGGCCTGATATTTTTTTCTTCAACCCTTTCATCTTGTTCTTTTTCTTCTCTCCTCCATCGTCTTCATCGCTAGACTGCACATTTCCAAAGCAGGCCGGATATTCTTAGTTAATAATGACAAAATTGACTTGTGTTTATAGAACAATCTACGGTCGGTTTCTTCTCCTAGTTACGCTATCCTATCGACGTGCTGCCGTAAATAATCAAATTATAGCTTACCGAGCCGGACTTGCTTTCAGACTGGCGGAGCTCTTCCAAGAGATTGGGCTTCTCTTCCTCTTCCATTGGTTCAGCATCCGTCACGGCCACATCCTCTTGAGGTCTCTTGTCTTCTTTCTTTTCTAAGAACATCCCAGTACAAAACACTGATTCTCCGGCCACCTTTGGGGCTGCCTCATCTTCCTGGGCTTTAGAATGCTGATCTGCCATGGTTATAACGTTAGCAATGAAAATGGACAATAAATGATAATGATAATGATAATGATAATTACTAACACTGCTGGGTTTTTACAGTAGGAAGTGGTGCTATTTATAGAAGAATCCAAGGTTAGTCCAACTCAAGTTGAGAGAACATAGCTGATGAGGCATTCTATTTTACTGCGTTGGTTCAATAAAAGAAAGGAAATATGCTCAAAGTGCTTGTTAACGCGCTCTAACAATGCATGATTTAGCAACAATGCGAATAATTCGAGACGGACTTAACTTTCTTTGTGAATGTGTGCTGCACGAAAGTTGAAAATGTGTGATGCAGCATTCAAGGCATTGCTTGCAACTGGGTATGGTTTGCATTGAACAGGGCTTGCATGGCTCTCCTGTTGGCCATGGGGAAGACAAAAGACAAAGCGAACGGGGGTCGGTATAGTCGGTCCGCTGTTACCAAGAGGTTCCTCTCCTCATGGTTGCCAATGGGGGAGGTTCCAAGGTTAGGAATTTGATTCCTTCGAACTTAGTACTGATTATATATAAAGAACTTCAAAGGCTCAAGAAACATTTAAGAGCTGTATCAATCAGTAATTTCATGGTAAGAAACCATGGGAAACAAGCACTTGGATTTACTGTTATGCTTCGACCCTCCTAATTTTGTCCAAATACTGATTACTAGTTAACTGTTAGCTCACAAAAACTGCAATATATATCGCTTTGTAAGACAGTCTATACTATGTTGTCTTTAGGCCTTTAAAAATCTATGCTACGCTCCGAATTAAACTCGAAGCATCTCTATTTTCATTTAGATTCTGCTTACGTTCTCTGTATTCTGATAGTATGCTTGCATAGCTAGAACTTGGTTATGTTCCGTATTCTCAGGTTCAGCCTATTTCAGCTTCTTATGTTTGCTCTACAATGCATCTTTTTTTGCCAAATAAATGCATGATCTAGAAACTTGATGCTAAGATGACATGGTCCATCTGATTCCCATATCATAAAACAGAAAAAGATTCATTGAAAGCAATTCTTCTTGTCGGCATAAAATTTGCCAATCATATAATTAATCCAGAACCCTAACAATTATATACTTTAACATGATTTCACATCCTTCCCAAGTTCCCATGCATGGTCAACTCACAGATGAAGCAAATGCCGCACTTCCTAGCAATTTGCTTAGCCGTATCACATGGGCTCATAAACATTATTATCGAAGGAGATCCTTAGTTTGTAATATCCACAATAAACAGCACCTTCCTAAACAAAGTATCATTTGCTCATCAGATCCATCTGTGACACATGATTTCTCTGTTTCGAAGGCATCTAAAGTCCATAGAGCAGCAAATGACACAACACTTGTGTCACAATGCTACTTCTCTGTCAATATGATTGGCGCAAATCCCCCTATCATCAATACCTCAATAATATCATACTGCTATAATCTGATATTAGTTCTCCCAGCATTTTTATCTTTTGCCTTGAGAGAAGAAAAAAAGTAAAAAAGAGGATATGTAAATTACATGCTTTAAATTACATTAAAGATGATCTCCTTTTGTCAAGGCTTGAGGAAATTGGCAGTTAAGCCTTTGTCGGCTAAAGTCCAGGCGGCTGCAACAGCTAAAAGAACACTAAAAACAACGCCGAAGCAACCGAGCCCCAAGTTTAGACACCACACGAAACCATTCGGGCGCGGTTTCTTCATGGAAAGCCACATGAAACAGGGATAAGCAAGCGTCAAAGGCAACGTGATACCTCCAATCAGAGGAGCTAAGCTTCCCAAGAATGGAAAAGCCACTGCTACAAAGAAAATCAGCCCTCCAAAGAACAGCCGGATCCCTATGCGAACCCACCTCGGGCAGCGCTGCTTCTTCTTGGATGTGTACCTGGCTTCCAAGTTGTCAAAAACTGGCATGGCGTAGACTTGGAATGTACATAAGCAGTTCGCCAAAAATAGTATGTAGATGAAGCCCATCGTGTACTTCGAGGTGTTGGGTCCGTGGACTTGCGAAAAGGCAGTCAGCAATCCTCCATTATAAGGTACCTGGAATAATTCAGAGTAAACATGCACATTCTCATTAAGTAGGAATATTATTGTTTCTCCCCAAGGCGAGAACAGAATGCATGGCTTGTCCATGTCCTACAACAGAGGCAAGAGTAGACAAATATCATAATTGGAAATTTTCTTGCCTTGTTTCCATAAACCCAAAATCCAGCGATTGCGAGGGGAAGTTGGCACATGGCAATTATTAGATAAGATACTGCCACTCCTTTGCACATTGGCTTATGGGATGAGTGTTTTGGACTCGAAGGCAATGTTCCCTGCAACAGTACATACAAGTTTAATACAACATGGAAATTTGAGGTATTCTTACCAAGCTCTAAGATTAGATTATGACCGACCTCAAGTTTAATAAAAAAGGTAGGGAATGCTCTACCTGTATCTCAAGAACAAGATTATGACCTCTGAAAGCAAGAGCAATGATCCCAAGAGCATTGAGAATATTGCTTATTTTGCTCATGTCAGAGTTGGCAATCTCTGGGGGACTGTAGGAGACGCCACTGGGCTTTCCCTTGTGGATGGAGAGAACCCAAATCATAGTAGAATAGAGGACGGCAGTGATGGCCCCGATCAGAGACAGGCCGGTCAGAGAGTTGAGGTTTGGCAACTGGGCTATAAGAATTGCCATGCACGTAAACACCAAGAACCACTCTGCACCGCTCAATGACTTGGCAAGACAAGTGGCCTCACCATTACACATGGTTTTGAACAAGAGCTTCAGGGTCCCACCACCAGTGATGATCAGCATGGCACAAGTGCCCCCAGATAAATACATCGTCGGGAATATGGCGAGCAATTTCCCTAGCTTTGCACCTAAATATATATACATACGCCCGTATGTCTTCTTAGTCAAGACTTGTACAATAGTGCTGGATAAAATTCTTCAGGTAAATACATTCATTCGGTTTTCTTGAAAAACTCTTGTATAAAAAACCAATCGAAATAAATTTTTAGTATCTTTTGCTTTATTAATAGATTCTAATATACTTTTCATCAAAATCTATTAATTAATTAAAGCTTTTGACTTTAGTACTGATGGTTAAGGCACGCATACTTCGTATAGACTTGTAAATAGAATAACATCTTTGCCAAATGTTGAAAACTTAAAAAAAGATTGTTAAAATTGCAAGATTTTTTAGATCTTAAAGAAAAGAAAATATATAAACGTGCGGTGTATATACTAACCGAATGCAGCAATAGCAAGTTGAAGATATCTGCTGTAGCGGACTGATCCAGGGAGTGGTTGGTGGAGGCGGACGAGAAGACATATGGTGTAGAGCTGCCACACGTATGCTAGTAACCAACATGTGACGCCCCATGCCCTGCAACCGATCGAAATGGACAAAACATGAAAATATTAGAGAATTATCTTCGAGATAAAGGCAAAATTGGGACGGAGACTCTTGACAATTTAATGCAGTACGTCAGATTGTAAAATTATTTTTATTATAAAATAGATCTATTGAATCACATGAAAATATGTTAATTTATGAATTTATTTTTATATATATGTAGCACTTCTCATATATATAGGTACTATTTGTATTGAGATGAAATTAGATAATTTTATATAAAAATTAAAAATTAAATAAAATATTATTAAAATGTTATTATTTTTAATAATAATATTATTTTAAAAACATTCTAATAATATGAGATGTAACATTTTAATCTTTCACTATCAGACAGGATATTACTCTAACCACTGTATACAACTTGGAGGACTTGAGAAAGCCGACTGGGTAGCTAGGTGGTCCAGTACGAGGACTTGACTGGGCCGAGTCAAGTGGGAAATTAATACAACACAAAACATTTAATTCCGTAAACATATAATCTGAATCGATGTAAAAAATCTGGTAAAGAAAACTTAGTACACTCTTCGTTCTTTAATTACTTATTTAGATTTGTATTTGAATAGTGTTTGAAAAAAAAAATGAGATGAGATAAAATGATGTAGCATGAGATGAAATTATTTCCAAGTCATCACCTCTTAATTAGCACATGATCTAACATATAATATGGCCTGTACGTACGTGTGCTTTTCTTGAAGATAGTAACGTTAAAAAAATAATTTAATGCCATATAAACAATATGTATATACATACATGAGTACTTGGCCTGGTAACCACCAATAAAATGATCTTGTGCTTCGCACAACACCAACACCAGATTTTTGGATGAACTTCCAATCTAGCTAGAAACGATGAGGGGGTCGGTATATATAGATCGACTTTATTAATTAGATCCACGTCTTCATGGAGTCAACTGGGAAGCTGCTGGCCTGGAGGCCGGAACGCAGTTTCCAGCAAGCAAATAAAGACTAGCAAAGTCTCAAAAAGTTGAGGGATCACCCTTTTTTATTCTCTAAAATGAAATAAATACACATGTTAAAAAAGCACATGGCCAACCTAGACTCTGAAAGTCTGCAGGCCTGCCTGTCATTAGAGCCACCTCGTAGTCAGCAAATTCATACTCGATCTTGTTTAGAACAGTTTTGGTTTCACTGATATCGATCCATTTCATGTGAAATAAAAGCATTGTCTTTCTATCTCGTCGACCGAGTTTATTAATAATGGCGTAAACGAGCAAATTTGAGTAGTTGAATCTGACAAAGTAAATCATGGGCCGGATTGAAAAGCTTGCATATAGTTTTCCGAACGAAATCTCTCACAGAAGGAAAAGAAAAAGGAAAGAAAACTTACCATCCAAGTGTGCCAAATGCAACAGGAAGCAAAAGGGCCTGCATTCCAAACCCAGAGCAGAGTAAATGAAAGGTGACAGAAAAGGTGTTGCCATTCCTGGATTCAGTGATGGGAAGCCAAGCTTCTTGTTCGTTCTGCTCGTAACCTTGCCAATCTTTAGATCCAGTACGAGAAATCTCTCTCGAGACTAGACTATTTGTAATATTGATGTTACTGGTAATTACCTGCAACACCAGATGATCTTCTAGGCTTTTGGTACCATTGGAAGGGTGGATAGGCACTATGTCTGCAGGTCCGTAATTATAATTTGCTTCCAAAACCAGCTCTCCCATGGCTGCCTTTCACTATATATTCTGAAGTAATTGGTACAGACTTCAGAAAGCCACGCTCCTAAATATATCTATGCAGGCAAAACTCAGTTGAACATTTGGAAGTGGGTGTCGCAATTTAAAGCGTTCATGGTTGGTGGGGGATTACAGTGACTGCCTGATCAATGGTGGAGTTGTCTGGTCCCTGTGCCTGTGGAGCACTCGCTATGTATATATTTCATACCAATTCCAAATTAATTATAATTTCTAAAGAGATTAGAAGAAATTATATATCATGCATGTTGTTTTGGCCTTGGGACTTGTCGACATGATCATCTAGAGGCAGCCCCGGTCAATGTGGTGGGTGGTCATGATGATGAGTAGGTTTGCATGAAAGCGTATATATGTATATGACTTGGATTATTCGTCAAGAGTGACATCATGATACTGATATAATCCTGTGACGTAAAAGTACTACGACCCACATGACCTTTATAATTCCTTTTTTTTTTTTTTTTTTTTCCCGTGTATACGGGGCATTAATTTTATTCAATTTTATATATAAAAAAAAATTACTATTTTACCTCTTACTTTAACGGTTTAAAGTGATGGCTTGATTTTTTATTTTTTATTTATTTTTTTATTTAATGATTAAGAAAATAATTTTAAATATATTGATGTATTTTTTAATTTTTTTAAAATATTAAAATATTTAAAATATATAAATTAGAAAATTAAAAAAAAACACTATCGGTCAATTTGAGCGGCTACTCTGAACGAGTGGCCTGACTCATCAAAAAAGACCAAGCAAGATACATGCCGAACGTATACCCAAACTAAAATCCGGATTTTAAATACAGATCAAAACTGATTAGTCTAGTCCAGACCAGGACATAAACCCTGATGAAATTCCAGGTTCCTAGTTCACTTTTTTTTTTTTTTGGATGTTGAAGTAAGTTGAGTTGAGTTGAGTTGAGTTGAGATGATAAATTATTGTTAGAATATTATTTTTTAATATTATTATTATTTTAGAATTTGAAAAAATTGAATTATTTATTATATTTTATATTAGAATTTAAAAAAATTATAATGATGAGTTGAAATGAATTGAGATGAAACTCACCCATGTTTCAAACGTACAGCTTATCTCCTGGGTCATGTCCATTGTCTCAGGTGAAAAGCTGAAAACGTTTGAATCTGCAAACTCTCTGCCCCAAGAATATTGGCCTCCTTTAATGACTCTTGAATGCAGAGAGTAAAGTAATAACTCTTGGATCTCAATGGCCTCTCGTAGTAGGTCAGACGATTCAGACCAATTAAAATCGTTATCACACTTTCACCCGACCTAATTTACACTTGCTTAAAAACACTTGCTTAACCATTAAATAAAAAAAATAAAAAAATAAAAAAATATAATTCGGTGAAAATTTTCGGTAAGAAATTTAAGATTGTGTTTGGATGTTGAAGTGAGTTGAGTTGAGATGATAAAATATTATTAGAATATTATTTTTTAATATTATTATTATTTTAAGATTTGAAAAAGCTGAATTGTTTATTATATTTTGTATTAAGATTTAAAAAAATTATAATGATGAGTTGAGATGAGTTTAGTAACCAAACTCACCTGAGTAGAAATATTATTTTCCATTGAGTAATCCAAACCATTGGAAATTGGAATTAAAGACTGCAGGCGTGATCCTAACCAATGAACCATCACTCTTCATATCATCAATATTCTGTTTGACAGTACCCAGATCATCATCAGACATAAACATCAGGGAAAAAGAAAAGAAAATGATACTAGAATTTTTTTTTAATTTTAATTATTTATATATTTATTTTTTTAATTTAATAATTAAAAAATTAATTTTTAATGTATTAATATATTTTTTAAATATATTTAAAAAATAAAAAATAAAAATAAAAAAATAATTTTATACTAACAGACACGCCCAGCAATTAAAGTGGCACGCTAGCACTACTCTAAACATCAAAGTTCAGCAACATTTGTGACCATGTGGATATTATTTTAACATAATCAATATTGGTATTAAAAGATATTCAAATTAAAAAGAAAATAAATTGAGTTCTGGATTTAAAAAACACAGTACCGTAATTTTGTAACCTAGGTTCACGTCTAGATTTGTTTCGGGTCAAAACCCAGAAATGGAATCCAATTTTCATTCTATATCGAGCAAGGTTTTGAGCCGAAAAAAAATTCAATCCGAATGAATAGTCTTAATAAATATATATGATTAGTTGTAGTTGATAATGATATCTCTTCGTATGAATTATTTTATTAATTAAAATGTGATTAAAAACTTAAAACCAAAAAAGAAAAATCCAATTAAATTGGTTTATTGAGTTATATATATACAGTATTAATTGAAACGTTCAAGATTAATCTGAGGTTACGTACTTATTTTGGTTTGAACCTCTAGGTAGGAAATTAATAATTAAGGAGATCAGGAAAATACGATCATAACAGGAAATTAATTAGGAGGATATTATCAATTCCATTGGATTGGGAAAAAAGCTATCTCAATATTTGAACACGTGCAGCTTGATCTTCAGGCCGCCGTTGACGGACGTTTGGTAATTAAGCTGTGCAAGTCTTCCATCTCCTCTTTAAATCACATTACACTTTCTTTTATTTTTTTAAATTTTATTTGATTTTATTTTCTTAAAATAATTGAATTATTCTCATCATCATTCATATAATACACATTAAATAAGAGAAAAAAAAAATAAAAAAAATAACAAAAAAATAATGTGTGGTGTATTAAGCTTATAAATATAAATTTTCTTTTAAATAAAGCAGCCAAACTTGGACTCTTTCGGATTCTACAAATGACGTGACATGATCAATAGGTATATATAAATTAACTATGAATAATGCTAGGGGCACTGCTCAGGACTTTTGTTGTACTTTAGTTATTTTTTTTATATAGATTTTTTTAATAATTTTAAATATTTAAAAAAATAAAAAATATTTACAATATTATTAAAAAATATTTCTTTAATTACTAAATAATATTTTATTTTGTGATTAAAGAAGTATTTTTTTAATGATTTTTTAATGATTTCTAAATTTATTTTATTTTTTAAAAATATTTAAAAGTGTTAAAAAAATTTATGTAAAAAATAACTGAAAAATAAAATACATGACAAAATACATGTTAGAGTATGTGGGAGCCCTAAGCGGGGGGCTCTAGCATTGTCCATTAACTAAAGCAACATTAAGGTCTGTTTAGATAGTGAGATGAGACGAGACGTTCTTAAATGAAAATAAAAAATTAAATAAAAAATTATTAGAATATTATTTTTTTTATTTTATTAATATTTTGAGATTTGATATAGTTGAATTATTTATTATATTTTATGTGAAAATTTAGAAAAATTGTAATGATGAGATAAGTTGAAATGAGATGAGATGAAATGAAATATTTTCACTATCCAAAGTGGGGTAAAGAGTCGAGACAGGTTTAGGAGATGTGATGAGATACAAAATTCTCATATTATTTTATCTCATTATTACATTTTTTTCAAATTATCATATAAAATATAATAAATAATTTAACCTTTTCAAATCTCAAAACAATAATAATATTAAAATATAATATTTTAAACTTTTAAATAAAATATAAAATTTGTATCTCACTTCCAAACCTGCCGAATTTTTGAATAAAGCAATAATTTTATTTAAAACTACTTTTGACTACTACTTTAATTTTTTTATATAAAAAAGGTACTACTTTATTATATATAAAGTTGTGAATTTGATGTAAATAGATTGTGATTAATGTCCGCGCGTATCAAGGTCATATACTTTATAACACGCAACAAATCAGGAAAGCAAGCTAGGCACGTGAAAAGAGTCATGCATGCGTGGAATCACGCCTTGGGTATCACGATTCACGAAAATTGTCTGGTACACGCGGGCGGTACAGTACTTTTCTCTGCAAGAAAAATTGAAAATTATAACCATCCTACCAAACGAAAAAATTAATTAAAATTTAGATAATTTATAAAAAAAAGATTTTACATTAGATTGATTATCCCTAAAATAATTTAAATTTCTACTATAATAATTAATCAAATATAGAGAATTACAATTAATTCACCAAACATTAAAATAATAATTTTTCACTCTAATTAAATTTAATCAAAATTTTATTTTATTAACATTAAATGACATTTGAAAATATGATTTTTTTAATATTAATTTAATTAGAATATAATTATTATTAATATTAAATTGGTAGAATTATAAAATGTGATACAAATAAATTAAATAAAAAAATTATTAATTTAATAATATTTTATTATTATATAGAAAATAAATGACTAATTTAATATAGAGATTAAATTTAAATAAAATAAATAAATATAAAAAAATATAATATTAACTAAATTTTAAAAATAAATTTGACCAATGTAATGAAAATGCTCAGTATGCATGCATGTGAGTTTTCTGTACATTAGTTGACATGAGTTGTGTATATATTATAAGAGTAGGCTGCCGGTCAACTTTTAACAGTTGGGCGTGATGCTAGCATAAATGTAGGTTTTTATTATTTTATTATTTTATATTTTTTAATATTTTTAAAACATAAAAAAATACATTAATATATTAAAAATTATTTTCTTAATTATTAAATAAAAAAAATTAAATACACCAACAATCAAAGTGAGAGAATAATGTGAGGGGATAAACTAGCATTTCCCATATTATAAACTGATAACCCAATAAATATTTTGTATTCATATTATATATATCATGTATATATAACATCATCTTTCATTAATCTGTCGTCAAGTCGGCCATGAATATAAGGAAGTCTAAGTACAATGATAATGTACGTATACAAATTGGCCTGAAGCGCGCATCATGATCACGAACATGATGATGTTTAAATTAAGAATTATGGATCTGTCACTTTTTTTGTATTTTTTAGAGAAGAGCCGGTAGCCATCCAGTATATAACAGTTCGGTTCCAATTTTATTATTAAGCCCTCACTTGATTGGACAGATTTGCTAGATCATGTGTGTATACTTTATTGAAATCAAAATGCCACTTAAGAAAATGCATGCACTCAACATGATTCAACAATCTTTTTATTGGCATGTTTGGTTGTTTGCCATTAGTTAGAAAATTACAGAGCAATCGCCTCGTGCAAGTCATTATATTTTTTATTCAATCGATTACTCCAACTTTCTCAGCGACATCATTCATCAACAGGGTCAAAAAGACACTCCAATATACGTTGCAGTGGTTAATTAAATATATATAATTTGTTTTTAACTTATTTTATTGTTTCAATATTCAACAAAAAAATATAAACTATATATAAAGTTGAATACATTAATAAATAAGACTAGTACATATACATGGGTCGACAATGGAAATTACGTCACATGAAGCGTTATATAAGAATAAAAGTATAACTAAAACTGTAAAACATGATAGTCAAAGTGTCGAGGAAAACAATTATAATATGAATTGAGTCACTTTAATGTTGCTTTCTGCTGGTGCATCATATTAATTTGGGAATATATATATATATATATATTAATCCACAAGGCACAGAACAAAAAAACATAACGTAAAAAGAAAAGGAATTTGAAGCACGTGTTTGCGTGGAAGGTATATTTGCATGCAAGATATATATATATATATATATATATTTATATATAAGAGGAATTAAAAGTACTGCATGCTCACTTCCGTTGCTTTTCTTCTTCTTCTTTAGATAGCCTCCCTTGATGTATATGAACATCGATGGATGGAAATCTTGTTCGAATATTATTAGAGTAGATCATTCTAATTCAACCCTGTTGATAATTTTCTCAAGAGTACTGCTACATCTCCAGAGAGATTTAGCCTAGAACCCACCAAAAAGGCAAAAGTACTAATTTTTTTTTTTATTATTATTATTTTTTTCATGTATTTTTTTAATTATCATAAACATTTAAAAAAAAATAAAAAATTTACAACATGATTAAAAAATATTTTCTTAATCACTAAGTAAAAAAAAAAAAATACAATATTAATAAAAAATACTAATTCTTTAATTACTAAGTAAAAAAAAAAATCATATTCGAAATACAAATTCAAAACTCAAATTCGAGTCTTAAAACATTTCTGTTTTCTCGAACTACCAGGAACGTATGCATCATCATTAACCCTATTAACGTCTCAGGCAAATTGCTGAAAAGATCAATACGCGCGTACTTTAACATAATGTATTTAATTGTTATCTTGGATCACATGATGGCCGGCGACGATATTTAAACATAACGTACAAATTAAGCAAATTAATGGCCGGCCTGAAGCAGACGGCCGGAATTTAATGAGCGACATGAATTAATATATATTCCTTTTGCATTGTCAATGTTAGATAATATGTTAATTAAAACTGATACGCAATTGCATGCGTGAATCTGGTCCACTTTTGAAAAACAGACAATTTATAAACAGAAATTCTATGGGCAACCGGGGTGCGTCCCCGGTGCGTCCCCGCGGCTGACGTGGCTCATGCCGCGTCAGCAGGTTCTGTTCTGCTGAACATAATATTTAATTTTTAAAACAAAATAAAATAAATTAAAACAAAATAGCCGAAATAAAAAATGCGGGAAATCAAAATGAAACCCTATTCTCTCGATTCGTCCTGCATCTCTCCCTCGTCTTCTCCGTGTAAACACATTTTCTTCTTCGTCCCGAGCTTCATCTTCGCGTTTTCTCCACCCCTCCCGAGTTTCATTGTCGAGTTGGCTTCACCCCTCCCGACCTTCATCTTCGAGTCGATCCACGAAGCAGACCGTCGTTTTCCCTCCGGGTCGATTGATTTCTCATCTCCATCGAAACCCCCATCTGGCCGCCCGAAGCCTTCTCCCCATCGAAACCCCCATCTCGCCGTCTTCATCTTCTCCCCATCGAAACCCCCATCTGGCCGCCCGAAGCCTTCTCCCCATCGAAACCCCCATCTTGCCGTCTTCATCTTCTCCCCATCGAAACCCCCATCTCGCCACCCGAAGCCTTCTCCCCATCGAAACCCCCATCTCGCCGTCTTCGTCTTCTCCCCATCGAAACCCCCATCTCGCCGCCCGAAGCCTTCTCCCCATGCAGAGCCCCATTACAAGCGTAGAGCCGTATACATCCAGAGCCCCCATCTAAGCCATCTGCGTCTTCTCCCCAGCCAGAGCCTTGTGTCGTAGTCTTAAGTCTTCTCCACCTTCAGAGCCCTTCTCTTGCATCCAGGCCACATGTCTTCTCCACGAACACACGAATACCCATAGCAGTACTGGTTCCATCCCACGAAGGCCCTTCGCCTTCTCCACGGAATCCCCTCCAGATTCTCCACCCAGATCTGAAGGGGACTTTCGTATTCTGTTTGTGCAAGGTAACCTAATTATTTCAGGTCGTTTAAATCTTTATTATTTGTGTTAACTTTTTATGTGACCTGCAATGCTAGTATATGTATGGTTTTGATCTTGATTATGTTATGTGTTTTGTAGAATTTGGATAATTTGGCTTAGGGGCTGTCATATGCTTTTCATATAATGTTAAAATTTCTGTAGTTGGCTATATAGTTTTTGTTTTGTACTTATAAAACAAAAGTATTTTCTTATACATGTAGAGTTATAGTTTTGCTGCTTCATATGATTTGATGAATTTATTATACCTAACATGTGTTGTCTCTATTATTCTCGGTATATTCCCGATAAATCTTTTATCATATTCATCCATATTTCCCCTTTGACATCTACTGAAGCCCCTAACAAATTTCAGCATTTTCATTACACAAATGTTTTAGAAATCCCCATCCATCAACCTTCCCCTAACCAAATTTCAGCATTTTCCTTTCTCTATTGAAAAGCAGCCAACAAATTGATGTAGATCATGTTTAACTTCAGCTTCTCCCATCATCATCTATTACATATTAATTAGGTTGAATTCTCATTAAGATAATGGATAAAAGTATTTATCCAGTTTTATAGAAATCAGTATAGAATGTCGTCGTCATCAATGTCTTCTACATCGTTTGGAAAACGTTCTTTGGGACAACCATTTTGCTACTGTAAGGAAGAAGTTACATTGAGATACTCAAATACTACAAGAAATCCAGGACGACCCTTCTTAGGGTGTCCAAAATACAACACAGAGGTACATCATTTTTATATCTAACATTTTTATATTAATTTGGTAATTAATATTAAAATGTGTTGTACATCTAACTCTTTTGTTATGGATATAATTACAGGGATTACCATATTGTAAGTTTTTCATGTGGGCAGATAGTAATCAAGAATTTAAGGCCCAACTTACAGAAAAAAATAATGAATTGTTAAGGACGGAGAAAAAGCTCAATCAGATACTTGATGATGTTGAAAATACGAAGACTGAGCTCCGTAAGAGAGCGGATGAAATCGACAAGAGAGAGGTGGAGGTATCCAATAGAGAGATGGTGGTAACCACTAGAGAGATGGTGGTAACCAATAGAGAGATGGTGCTCTTGAAGCGCGAAACTGAAATAAGGCGTTCACACACAAAACTTCGGGTGTATTGGGCTTTTTCATTTGTAGTCTTTTGTTGGTTGGTAGTATTTAAGTAATTGGTGCTTGTAACTGGTTATTTTTGTACTTTAACCGCTGCTCCCTACATGTGATAAGTAATTTAGTATGTAAGTTGTGACTTCTTACTTAGGTTGGTGCTAACTTGTAACTTGTAAAATAACTCATTACTTTTTGTATATATTAACCTGGAAATTTTATTGACTGCATGAATTTAGTGTATCATTTTCTATGTACATATATTTTTTGTGAATGGATTATTATGAGATGACTAGAGCAGGTTGGCACTTGGAGGAAAATACATTATCTTCCTGTTATTTCCATGAATTCTCTGCTCTGCTATTTATTTGCATGAAGAGCTTTTTTTCCCACAGCAAATGGGCATGATGGAAGAAATAGTCTAAATTTAGATTCGACTATGAATGCAATTTTTCCAGCAGCCTGAGTTTCATAAACAATTGATCACAATTTGGTTTAATTTTGGGTCGGAAGATGACTATAGTAATAGCATATGAAGGATAAATGACACCCAAATGTTAAAATGATCATCAATACCATCTTTTAAGAACAAACGCAGAGCTTAAATTGACGTTATTGCAGCAAATTACTTGACTTGATGCAGATATTGGACATGAAAACAAAGCACATTAGATTCGGGGCTTAATACAAGTATATTATCCTCTGAATCCTAAATAGAGCTGGGAATAAAATAAACAAGATGAATCGAACTTGGAGTCCTGAAGTTCTATTTAACATGAAAACAGATATTGGAGTCCTGAAGTATAAATAGAGCACATTAGATTCGGGGCTTAATACAAGTATATAGATCACACAACTTCAACATGTTATGTAAAGTTGTTCTGTTTCAACGTGGATCATTTGAATCCATTTGTGGTAATCTCCTCAAGTCCTCCTTCTGGGCCTTGATTGCAATTCCAAGAGGCGATACAAGTAGAAGCAGAAGAAGTATCAAAGTAGAAATACGTGCCCATAATGGCAAAGTGAATATGTTCTCCAAAATGGCAACAGCAGAGAAACCATTTAAGTGTTTCTTGTCATCCCCCGTGGTTGCTTGTTAAATTCTCACACAAAACATAAGCACAAGGGAGACAAATGTAGGCAACAGAGCAAGCATCAGGATGTATGTGCTTGGCTTGCCCTTGCACACTGTGTCATACACTTGGATTAGTATTGCTCCACTGAGACCAAGAAATCCCTGTCCATCAAAGAAGTTAGAATGGCAAATTTTCATAGGAAAGTATTAGAAGTTCCAAGAAGACAATAGCTGGGAATTTTGTTCATCATTGACTTCACAATGAAAATTAACAACACCTGTACTTCACTATTATAAAAAAATTACTTGTTCAAAAAATTACTTCACAAGGAAACTATTAAATGAAACGCTGAAAACAAACCTTAAGAAACTGAATCCAGCTAAAAAGATTAACTTCATCGATAACTTATTCATCAACTCGAGTTTCATTTTTAGAATTGCATCTGCTGGAGATTTCGAGAAAAAAGTGACTTGTGGAACTATGAATGAACTGAAAGTGCACGAGGGGAAGACCAGAAGGTAGTAGTTGTCTAATTAGTTAGACATGCCATCATTCTAAATTGCTCCACCAACTTTTGCTTGAACAAGAACCTTATATCAGAGTTCAATTGGAATTAAAATGCATTTGTTAAAAATAAGCTATTGGTATCCCAATACTAGGTAGATAACGAACATGGTTTGGTTGTCCCCTACAGTATGTAAAATGATAAAATCCTTTTCTGTGTAAATGGCTATGAAATTAATAATGGAGCAAGCTGTCATGCAGAAGAACCCAACAATATTAGGCCAATGCTGAACTGTTAAATGAAACTATTGTGGAGTCCTGAATATGCATACCTTGTGCTGCTCTGCAACACTTCGCCAACTGCAGACTATGAAAAGAATAGCAGTCCATTCTCAGCATTATGACATGCTGCAATAGTTGTTTGTCAAAGAGCACCAACCCACCAAATATTATCCAAACAGCAGCAAAAACTCGGCACAACAATTAACACAAAATCAATATACTCCAATTTGCTGCTTGCAACACAAAATCAAACATCAAAACCAAAACCAAAACCAAAATGCTGTCACCAAAAAGCAGAAAACAAATAAATCCATATAGAGTCAGAATGAAGAGCATAGCATACATTCTATTCATTCCACAAACAATAATACTATTCCATACAAAGTCTACACAACTTAGTTATATTATCACACTCATCCAACAAAACAATACAATAAATCCACAAATTAAACATGAAATCTACAAAAGTCCTTGAATCAAATCTTTGTACCACAAAAACTCCAATCCATACATCCATTCCCAATAAAATACATTAAATACGTAAACCATAAATAATTGGGAAGATAGGTTTTGAATCATATCATTGGAGCGGTTGTGACCCATCCCACCCCAAGTCAACCGGTTGTGATCCATCCAACCCAAATTGCATCTGCAAAAGAAAAAATATCACAACCTAATTTTCATGTCGATATTAGCATTTAAATACAATAAACTCTTGAGATACACTTACACTCTCTTGACTTGGAATCACTGTTCCTCGGATTTGGGTTCCACTAATGTCAAAGGTTGTGATTTCTTGAACAACCTGATGAGAAATACTCGTAAAAATGTCCCCCAAAATTAGAATTTTAATATAAAAATGTACTTATTAATATACCTGCTGTCCAACATCGGATGCATCCACCTCTGAATGGAAAAATAAAGGTCTCCGTGTGTCCACACATGGTGTATCTCCTCCATCCGGCTAATAATCAAGTAACAAATAAATCCATCAATGTTGTCACATTTCAATTTATTTCTGTTATAAAATCTTAAATAAAAAGACATATATTAAATTCGATCCACCTCTTTGCGTTTTCCTTTAGCTTTTTTCGCTTTGACTTTTCGCATGTCTTTCTCCATCCTGGATGCTCTTCTCAGTGATGGGGGTCTGCCTTTTCCTCGCACAACATGTGGACTGAGTACTTTCTTAGAAGTACCAACTGTAGTTGTGTCATTTCCTGAACAACCAATATTGCTTCCTGTTTGGGTAATCGATGGGTGTTGTTGGTTGGCACGATACAACTTCATCATAGCGTACAACTTAGTCTTCGCATCCTCAGTATGCTCTTTCGAACTCGCAGCATCAGTGATCATCTCATAACAGATATTCAACAGCTCTGAATATCTATTAGAATCTGCCCGTTCTTCTCCTGCATCATAGCTACTACGGATTAATGTGTATCGCCTTTTGATATCCTTTCTCCATCGATCTAAGATGTACCTATCTGGCAAAATTTTAATCTCGTTACATTTGAACACGGCCAAAATGTGCCGACACAATATCCCTCTCATCTGGAATAATCCACAAGAACATTTTGCAGCTGCATCCCCCTCACTAAAGTCCACAGAATATGTAACCACCTTAGTGAACTCCTCGAAACGAACTTCATCCTCTACCAGATAGGTTTTTACCGCACCATCACTCTTATTTAACTTTGGATTCATATCGATGATGCCTGTAATTTGAAGCTGAACTTCTTTGAATTTAGCATTGGTGTACAACTCTTGGAACCTCTTCTCAATTGGAGATCTAGAAATGAAGGGAATCGTGACACTAAACGAGTGAAAGTCTGCAGCATTTTCATTCTCAATCTTTTTCTTCAACGCGTTTTCAAACTGGTCAACAAACTCTTTTAGGTTCGTCTTTGCATGAACATAACCGTCAAAAAAAGCATTCATGCTCTCACTTCGTTGTGTTGTACTCATTCCAGCCCAAAAGTACTCTTTCAAAAAGGCTGGAACCGAATGCTCACGCTCAGCATATAAACTCTGCAACCACGCATTCTCATGCAAACTATACTTAACAATCAACTGTTCCCAACACCTCTCAAACTCTTCAATATTTTGGGTGTCATACACACACTTCATTAACGCATTCTTCATCCCAATTTTATAGGAAGCATAGGAGCCAAGTTTTTCAGGGACTTTCTTCAGGATATGCCACAAGCAAAATCTATGTCGGGTCTCTGGGAAAACAATAGCTATTGCATTTTTCATTGCTCTATCTTGATCAGTGATAATTGATTTCGGAGCTATGCCATCCATACACTGCAACCAGGTCTTGAATAACCACACAAAGGTCTCCGTATCCTCACTAGAAATCAAGCCTGCTCCCAATAAAATTGACTGACCATGATGGTTTACACCAACAAATGGTGCAAACGGCATCCCATATCTATTCGTCAAGTATGTGGTGTCGAATGTGACCACATCACCAAAATATTGGTACGCAGCTCTACTACGAGGGTCTGCCCAAAAGACATTTCTTAACCTCCCATCATCATCTAAATCCATCAATGCAAAGAATCCCGAATTTTTGTACTGCATCCTACAAAAATACTCTCGAAGCGCACCAGCACCACCAGCGCCAAGTCGTAGATGTCTTGCCTTATCGATATAATTACGACAATCTTTTTCCAAAAATGGAAGGTTCTCGAATCCGCCCGCACCAACAACAAGAGATCCGAAGCTCTTATTCATTCGGATGCCAGCCAAATCATTTGTATCTAAAACTCTTTTTACGGAGTCACTCACTTCTCTATTACATCGAAAGAAGCGAGATTTCTTTGGACTCAGGCCGTGGTTATGGATATTATGAACTGTAGTCAACCGAAGCTTTCCATCAGATTTTAAGGCATTGATCTTTGCCTTACATTCTGTTTTTCCGGTCGGGCGTGGGTTGGTGACATTGAAAGTCCTATTACGGGCCTTCCCACCACGAGCACAAGCAAGGGTGACATACCTAACCATCTCATCTTCTCCCCTCTCAGTCCTTTTTGTCATCACCCCAAACCCGCACTTCTTAGCATATTGTTTATAATAACTCATTAAATCTTCAAAGGAGTTAAACTCCATTCCCGACTTTGGCTCCTCAATCATGTCATCACCATCCATTTCAACATTCTGAGATGTCCCCGCACTGCCATCCTCAGTTTCTTGAGGAAGTGGTCTATCCTCATTACTTTCCTCAACTCTACCGGATGTACATTGTGCTTCAGTTTCCCCACCCTCGAGTCTATTATCCTCTGAATCAACTATTCTACTCGTAGCAGAGCTTGTATTGATGAGAGGAATCGGAGGATATATGGCATGTGGGAATGGATAACCAGCATTCTGCAAAAGACAAAGAAATGTGCAATTAAAATCCTGAATTGGAAAAACGAACTTATTCATAAAAACTAATAATGTAATTGATGGTATGTCCTAACATGTTATTGGATTTGCCTTATTGATGAATTTTAAATATCAAGTCAAAACATTCAAATGTAATTGATAGATTAAATTATATAACATACCTCGAATGAGGAATTTGAGTTGGATGGTATTGGCGTGGATGGGTGTTCTTTATCGTTTCCCATGTTGAGAGAGAGCTAAAAGCAAATACTGGATCTACAAAGTAAAAATGCAAATAAGGGCTGCTATAGATATATGGGCTGCTATAGATATTCCTCTATACAAGTATAGAATGTGCAGAAACAACTCATAAATTGACAGTTTATTAGCAGACCTATGACCATACAGATTCATCATTGTCCATCATATATTATGCACTTGTTTAATTAATTTACAGCCTGTCTAAATAGGAGAACTCCTGCTCTATCTACTCTAGGGACTTTCTGTTTTCCTGCTTTTCAACAACAATAATACATCGAAACCTCCAATAATTCGAGCATGTTGAAACGTAGATAACTGGACACGCACCACCCACTCTCTGTTTCACACTCTAGTTTCACTTCCACCCACTCCCACACACTCCCACACAGAACTGGACACGCACGCAGGAAGTCTGATATTAAAGCCAACAAAAATGTGTAACTACAGCAAATGAGAATGTCAAAGAAAACAAACTACACCGACCATCAACAGTTGGCTTCCAACTACATCTTATCCACTGTTTATTTAGATTTCTCAGCAACCAAACGCCACAAAAAATTAAATTTCAGATCAGCAAATGAAGAATAATAATGAAAACGAAAAATAAAACAGATAGATCGAAAAAGATAGTGAAGTTGCCTGTGTCTAGCTTGAAAATTGTCGGAGTCGATTTGCTCGAACTCGCAGTCTCGACTAACCCGCTGTTGGTACAGATCTGAGGCCTAAAATGCTAAACGGACTACTTGAAGCAGTGAGTGAGAAAGGGAGTCGGGGACTGGCAGGAAACGTTGAGGTGGACGCACCCCGTTGTTCTCTCGGGAGAAGATGGAGCTCGACACTTCGGGCCCAGATGAGAGGAGAGGAGAGGACGGAGCTGGGAGCTCGTGATTCTGCAACTCGAGAGAAGAAGAAGCTCGGGCACAATCGTTTTCGTTACCGATGAACGCAACTCAAGATGACGATCTGCGTGCGGGACCGAGGGGCAACAAGACGAGGGAGAGAATCGGGAGTCTGCAATTCCAAAACGGAGAAGACGAGGGAGAGATGCAGTTTCATTTTGATTTCCCGCATTTTTTATTTCGGCCATTTTGTCTTAATTTAATTTATTTTGTTTTGTTTTAATTTATTTAATTTAATGCCACGTCAGCCGCGGGGACGCACCGGGGACGCACCCCGGTTGCCCATAGAATTTCTGATTTATAAATTAACAAGCGAATTGGGTTATTTGCAGTTCTAGCCGGCCCGACATTAATGGTACGATCATCATGATGATCAGGTCAGGTTCATGAAATTAGTGATCAATTACTTCTAAGCCTATTGATCGATCATAAAGAATTTATTTATTTTTTTCAAATTTGCAACATTAATTAAATCCAATGATACTCCTGATCTCATGATACCAACTACTACGAGGCTAGCTAAATATATATTAAAACTCATCATGTTGTCTTCCAACTGATCACACATTAAACGACAATTAAGTTTTTATATATATATATATTTATATTGTTGACCTTCATATATTTATATAAATTAAACGACATCTACTTTTTCTTTTCACCCACATTAGTATATATAGAACTACTACGTCTACGTACTACTAATTCTTACATTGAATTAAAGGTATTGCGCTAGCTAGCTAGCTAGCTAGCTTTTTCTAACCATTCATCTTATATATGAAGACGAGTTTTGAGCACGTCCAAATTAGAAACCTTTCCACGATATTGATCCACGCGTCCTGCTATCACTTAATTTTTCATCTTTTTTAGGGGTTAAAATTATGCTCTGTGACGTCCTCATCAACTAAAAATCATGCACTACTCGACTCGTGGATCATGAGATTCATGACCAATCGGGCAATATCAATATATAAATTCATGAATTCGAGCAAAATCTCGTGAACTTCTCGATCCATTAATTAATGTCTTGACGACTTTGCCATCGTACGTCGATCTTTGTTTATTGCTTTGGCGCAGCTCACGGGATCAGCTCTGCTGCCCATTGGGAGCACAACGATCACATGATGATCTTAGGATTATATATCATGATCGATCGAATATTGATGATGGTCACAACTACTGTTTGTTGTGGACAGTGAAATAACATCAGTACTTCTATATTTATTATATATTTATATATATTTGCTTGGATTAATAAATAATATATACAATTGATGACTTTAGCATGCATAATATCGTACGGTAGTTATGATTAAATATTCATATTATATACTCATTCTTTTTTAACATAATTATTAATGCCGCCCTACCCGGCCCCCATTGTTTTCTTTTTTCCCTTGAAAAAACCAGATATATATATATATATATATATATATAGCTGTTAAATTCACAACTGATGACGTTAGAATACATTGAGTAGTCGTTCATGGAGGCTTCCTTTCGTATGTAATATTTAATATTTATAGTAAATTATTTTATTGTTCTAATTTGCAAATTTATATTAGGAAAATCATGACTTGTATAATTATAGATAAGTGTGCAAGTCCTGCTCGTTCATTTTAAAAAAAATGAACAAATCTGATAACAATTTGAGGGCTGCTAGAGACACAAAAAGATCCTACACACTAATATGACACACTAATAATATTTCATGTATCCTTTTTTTTCATCTCTATTTCTCTCTTCTCCTAGGCATTTCCTCTTCTTTTTTGTTTTTCTCCTTTTTTTTTTTCTTCCCTCTCCCCTCCTCCCATGCTCCCCGTGCCTCTTCCCTCCTCCCCTTTTACCTTACGACGGGCCCTCTCCGCTACTCTCCCCTCCCTCTTTGTTGATTCTCGCATAGACGCCCCCTTCTCCACCACTCTCCTCACTGCCAGCCCCTAATCGCAACCCTCCCAAAGCCATTGACGAGATTCTCTACTCAGTGTTGTCGCCGACGTCTTTTTGGTGACAACCAAGTACCACCGACGACGGATTGTGATTTGACTGTGTGTTTGTGGTGGGCAATGGAGAGGATGGTGAGTGTCAGAGATGGTGGACAATGGGTTTGAGAGTGGGTTTCATTGTGATTTTGAATGGATTGTGATTTGATTGTGGGTTTGTGTTGGATGATGGAGAGGATGGTGGGCGTCGGAGCTGAGGGGGTGGGGAGGGGTTGGAAAAGGGAGAGGGAAGGGGGTAAGAGGGGAAAGGCATGGGGGAGGGGGTAGAAAAGAGAGAAAAAAAAAAGAAGAAGAATAAGAAGAAGAAGTGAAGACGTGGCACATATCAGTGTGTAAGATCCCTTTGTATTTATAGTGTTTTCTTTTATAGTTTAATAGGGAATTTCTTTCTTTCTTTCTTTCTTTTATTTTTTTAAAATACAACACTTTAAAATTATATCTAAGATTATTTTTTTGTATTATTATATATAATCCATTTCGAAATTTCTCTTTTTTGTTGGACACGTCACATTCGATTGTACAAGTAATTTAATTCACAGGTCTTCTATACATAGTCGCCCTATGCAGGCGTCATGCAGTCGGTCAGGCCACGCCACCAAAAAAAAAAAAAAAACATTATTCAAGAACATTATTCTTCTCGGCCTCATTCAATACAAAAACGGAGAACCTTTCCTGGAAATCCATGAAACCCATTTCACTGCGCGAACCAAAACGATATTATGTGCTTAGCGGGTGAAGGCGACGGGAAAGGCCTCCGAAAGAACTTCTTTGGAGTCGCCGACCCTCTCCCTGGAGACGGCGACACACTGCTGGGTAGAGGACTCATGGAAACGTCATGAGGGTAAGGGCTCGGCCAGGAGCTTGGATTGGAGGACCGAGCTGGCATGGTCTTTAATGCTTGCACGTTGACAGCACCATTATTTTCACTGCCGCCACCTTTGCCCTTTGGCTCGTCCAACCATTCAATTGGTTGAAGAAGACATCTCTGGAGAAACCTAAGGCTGAAGGGCAATGATATTGACGGAGGGTCTTCTCGGCACTGTGTGATTATTCTTCTGCTTCTGGGTTGGGCGAGAAAACAGAATGGATTACGTATGAGTAGTGTTTTGTTTCTTTTACTTGTCTGTAACTCTCCTTAGATGGGATTGCAGTGACAATAACATGTTTCATTGTTAACATTTCTTTCATATAATTTGAACTAGGCTTTTGTTGGACTGCCATGTTTGAGATGATCGTTCTTTCGGGCGTTAGGCATCAAAATAAATAAATAAATAAAAATAAAGCAACACTGCATGGGTTCTGAATTGAAAAGCTGAATCGAGATTCGAAAACCAAAAATACAGAAAATAAATAGAAAAAATAGAGGGAAGAAGAAAGAGAAGTGTACGAGAGGCCCCGGGTGAGTTCACGCTTGTAAACGAGCTACTGCAAGTGGACACATCGGAAACAATAGAGTTAGTTTGGAAGAGGGTGATAGCAAGAGCCTCTGTCTTCGCTAATTCTATTGCTACCTTCAATTTTTCCGTAGAAAATAAAATGACAAAACGATGCATTTCACATTTGTCCTCCATTCATCTTTCCCAACGAAATTGAGTCACTTTTTCAGACTAATTATTTAGTCTCTCCAATCTTTCTCCCTTCGTCTTCTCCATAAAATCAACGACCTGCACAACTTTGCCTACCCCTTTTCTTCCCCACATGACGATCCGTACATCTCACCTCTCTCACTCGTTCAGTATGGAAGTTGAAGGCCAACCTTTAATTTTTGACGATCATCACCATCAAAATCAATTTGTCAAAACCTCTCTCCCTGGGTCTCTGCACTCATTTTTACATCTTGCATTTCTTTTTCTTTTGAAGTATGAAGTTTGACTGCAATCCTTTGCAGCTTGGCGACGAACTCATGATTTAAGCGAAGTGCGGCGTGGTTATGGTTCGTTTGCCCTAACTGTATTCAGCATTTTACTTTAATGCATTTTACTTTAATTCATTAATGGGGAAAGACGAAAGCTTGTGTGAAAATGAAATGACCACGATCTAAAGCTAATTTTGAAAAGTGTTTTGGAACTGGTGATTAAAGTGGCAGAGAGATAATAATGCAGCCAATATGCTATTTGCCAACAATGACTTGACTTACCAAAAGCCGGTAGGTAGGAAAGTGTGGTGTAAAGAATATATGAAGGGATGTGAGGTACACGAAAATTAATCCTTTGTTCTTTGTTTTTTGTTTTTTGTTTTATTTTTTTCATTTTTTTATAACAACTATATATTCATTTTATGTATAATTTTCTTATATTTATTTATTTTTTAAAAAGTAAGATATACCGTTTAAAAATCAATTTTTTTACATAATTTTAAAATTTATCTATTTTTTTTTTAAGGAGTACACATGAAAAATAGAAGTTGCATTTCTCATCTCCCTTGCCAATAGAATTTCAACAGGAAACAGGGCTCCTTTTTATGCGCTGATATCATCTATACGTGAACTATTTGCTGCTAAAGCACCCTGATATCATGATCATCGATCTGCTACCGTGTACAAATGATTGCGTGACATATATATATATATATATATATAGATCGTGAAAAATGATATATGGTGGGTATCTAAATGGCTAAAAATGATATTAGCTAGGCAACCAAGATTTTTGGATGGTGTAGTACATAACATTTGGGAAAAGTCATAAATACTGACTTATTCGGCGACTAACATTCTCATCAGTTATGAAAAAAATATAAAAAAAAATTCACTATCACCTTCAAATAAAAAGTTCATGGTAAGTCACTCTTAGAATTTTTCCTTCACATTGTTCTTGTGGAGATCATGTTCCCATAGAAGTTGCCATTACATTCGGGAATTGTATTTGCCAAAATTAGTTCCCGTATTATTGTAGTATGTAAGATTTTTTGCGAGATGAGAACTCGATACTGTATTTTTATGGTAGTAAAGAATTAGGATGCCGATTCTGTATGTGGAAATCATTTTTCACCGAGATACCAACTCCTTGTGTGGATTTTACTGTAATATGCATAGAAATCTACGTACAGTGTACTGAAATGATGTAATTTACTATGTTCTAAGCTATTACAGTTTTAATACCAATGTCTTTATGTTGTATGTAATGAACACTTTTTAATTAATTTGTGTAATTATTTACTTTTACTGTGAACTTTTATATTTAGGTAACTTTTTTTTTCCCTTTTTTCCAATTTGACAAGCGTGCCTTGTCCATTGAGCCACTGCTAATATATCTACTCTATTGTAATAACTAGATATCTAACTAATGAATAGTAATTCTTGTTGTTTTCCATCAACTTTTTCATATTTTACCGTTTAAGTCTATTAACTTTTCATTGTGAGCCACAAGGCCACTGCACACTTAATTAGCTGTCTCAATAGATTTTTCCAATAGCATTTCCTCCTATCCCATTTCACCATTTCCTCTTATCCAAACTCCTCATAGTATGTACCCTCCTTTGTGAAAGCTCGGCAACACCACTTCAAGTAACCACAACCCAGCCACTGCGTAAAGCCACGGCAGTCCTAGCACAACACCTCTATCCCACTCCTCACAGGAAGGCCTGCTTAGATCTCACCGCCATAGCCAGTTAAGATGATTTGTAATAGTTGAAGAAATGATGCTAAGGATAATATTCTGAGTATGGAATATGTTCTAACCGTTAGTGTCTTTTTTTTTTTTTCACCAAGACATCTTGTCATCAACCAATCAGGGATAGGAGTATAAGGCTAAGAGTAGCGAAAATCACCTTCAAGATGCGAGATCTGAAATCCTAGAACCGCGGAGCCAATATTATCCTCTTGAATCGAGTCTAATTTCAGGAACGAAGCAATGAAGTTCCTAGATTTGGATCAAGGTCAGCCTTCATAGAATCGCGAGGTTCTTCATGCGAATGGGATATCTGAGGTTTTCGTCGGGTTAGATCGGACGAATTCTCACACGATGTCATGAGATCCGGTGGGGAGAACAAAGGTAGACACAGACAAAAATAAAATATTTGTGGAAATGAGAGGGCTGTATTAACGAAGGGGCGGAAAATTCTTTAACACGACATCGTGTATAAAGCACATGCTCTCTTTGCTATCTATACTTACAATATTATTTACATAATCATAACTCTTGATTTCTAAAATATTGACCGTTTCTCACAAAGGCCGTTCGTGAGAACGAGTCTCTAGCTTCCTTAAGTTTAGGAGCCATTGAAGTGGTCCACTCTGATTTATTCATCACGTTCATAGAACGTAGAAACTGATCTAATGATAAACTGAGCACGTGGAATACGTAGCACCAAAGCTTGATGAAGGCTTCGGCTATAAATAATGTGTTTGGTCCCCAGACTCACTGACTCAATCCCCTTCAGTCTTACACCATCTAAATAGAGTGGAGTAGAGTTTGGAAGTGCCAAACATCAGTGAGAAACCGCAGCAAAATAATGAAGAGCATCAATGGCTGGAGGTACTATTTTTGTCATTAAACTTGTCGATTCTTGTTTGTAAAATGTTTTATTCTGCATTAAAGAATCGTCTTTAAGCTTTCTTTTGGTATCAGAGTCAGGTTTTATCTAGTGATTTTATTTTAAAATTGGAAAATACATTTTATGTTACAAGTTTATCTAGAAACTTGATTTCAGTTTCAAGACTAGTACCTTTAGAATATTTCTTTAATTTTTCAAATTTATCAATCAATTTATTTTATAAATCTGATTGTGTTGGGAATGATAATTTATTTGATGGTCTTTGCTGCATCAATTTACAAAACAATGTCACTTATGATTCAATGCATGTTCACACTGGCACTAAAAGATGTGTTATTAATGAGGATTCCTCTAAATTCTGACATCGCAGATTAGGTCATATCTCCATAGATAGAATTAAAAGATTAGTAAATGAAGGGATACTTAATACTCCTGATTTTACTGATTTTGAGACTTGTGTGGACTGCATGAAGGGAAAGCAGACCAACAAGTTAAAAAATGGTGCTAATAGGAGTTCAGACATATTAGAGATCATATATACTGATATATGTAGTCCAAACATGCATTCACATGGTCAGAAATATTTCATCTCTTTTATAGATGATTACTCAAGATATATGTATCTCTACATGTTTCATAACAATAACGAAGCATTAGATGACTTTAAAATTTTTAAGGTTGAAGTAGAGAAACAATACGGTAAACAAATTAAGATTGTGAGATCAGATAGAGGTGAAGAATATAATGGTAGATACACAGAAAATGGACAAGCACCTAAGTCATTTACAAAGTTTCTTCAAGAGAATGAGATTGTTGCCTAATATACCATGCCTGGTTCACTGGACCAGAATGGTGTAGCAGAAAGAAGAAATCGAATATTATTAGACATGGTGCAGAATATGCTTAGCAGCTCCAATCTTCCTAAATCCTTGTGGGCTGAAACACTTAAGACGACAGTGTATATATTAAACCAAATTTCAACTAAGGATGTTCCTAAAATGCCATTTGAATTATGGAAAGGTTGGAAACCGAGTTTGCGACATATGCGCGTTTGGAGATGCCCGTCTGAGGTGAGAATTTATAATCCACAATAGAAGAAACTAGACCCAATGACTATTAGTGGGTATTTCGTTGGATATGCTAAAAGGTCTAAGGGTTATATATTTTATTTTCTATCTCACAGTACTAGGATTGTGGAATCAAGAAATGAAAAATTTCTTGAAAATGACTTTATCAATGGAAGCGATCAAACCAGAAACATAATTTCTGAGAATGATCATTTAGAATCTCAACTTTCTACCTCAAGTGATAGATTGGTTATTGTTTACAACACCCCTAAAGTACAAACTTATTTTGAACAACCAATCATTGAAGTTCCACAAGCTGCTGACGACATTTCAGTAGATCGGGTAGTTCAAGAGTTGTCAAGAACTTTTGAACAATAAGTTGAACCACATACTTCTCAGGAAGATGATAGTACAACATTAGGAAGATCTATTAGAGCAAAGAGATAGGCAATTCCTAATGATTATGTTGTGTTGATCTCGAGTTCTTTTCACAAATCATGAGTTGTAAAGAATAATAATTATGGTACAATGCCGTGAATGAATAGATGAATTCTATGAATAATAACAAAATCTAGGATCTTGTTGAGTTGCCTAATGGTGTAAAAGTTATTGGATGTAAATGAGTATTTAAGACTAAGAAAGACTCATTGGGCAATATTGAGAGATATATGGAAAGACACATTGCTAAGGGATTCACTCAGAAAGAATGAATCGATTACACGAAAACCTTCTCTCCTATATCTAAGAAAGATTCATTGCGTGTTATTTTGGCATCAGTAACCAATTTTAACTTAGAGTTGCAACAAATGGATGTGAAAATAACATTTCTCAATAGAGATATAGATGATGAGGTTTACAGAAAATAGCCTGAAGGATTTCCCTCTAGTGATGGTGAGCAATTGGTTTGCAAGCTCAAGAAATCCATATACGGTTTAAAACAAGCATCTCACCAATAGTATTTGAAATTCCATAATATAATTTTTTCATTCGGTTTTGTAGAAAACGTTATAGATTAATGTATATACCAGAAGGTCAGTGAGAGTAAAATCTGTTTTTTTGTTTTATATGTGGATGACATTTTGCTAGCAACTAATGATAAGGGTTTGCTGCATGAGGTGAAACAATTCATCTCTAAAAATTTTGATATGAAGGATATGGATGATGCATCTTATGTCATTGGCATTAAGATCCATAGAGACAGATTTCGAAGTATCTTGGATCTGTCTCAGGAAACGTATATTAATAAAGTTTTAGAGAGATTCCGGATGAAAGATTGTTCACCAAGTGTAACTCTCATTGTAAAGAGTGACATGTTCAATTTGAACTAATGCCCAAAGAACGACCTTAAAATGAAACAAATGAAGAACATTACATATGCTTCTACTGTCGGAAGCCTAATGTATGTTGAGGTCTGTACAAGACCTGACATTGCATTTGCTATGGGAATGTTGGGACGATATCAAAGTGATCCAGGTTTAGACTACTGGAGAGTTGCAAAGAAAGTAATGAGTTATCTTCAAAGAACCAAAGAATACATGCTTATATATAAACGGACGGACAATCATGAAGTAATTGACTACTCAGATTCTGACTTTACTGGTTGTATTGATTCACGTAAATCAACATCAGGATACATATTTTTGATGGCCGGTGGAGTTATATCATGGAGGAGTGCCAAGCAGACTTTGACTGCCACTTCCACAATGGAAGCCGAGTTCATATCTTGTTTTGAGGTTATTTCACATGGTGTATGGCTTAAGAGTTTCATTTCTGAGTTTAGAATTATGGATTCTATCTCTAAGCCATTGAGAATGTATTGCGACAATTCAGCTACTGTTTTTATGACTAAAAACAATAAAAGTGGGAGTCGAAGACATTAAATATTTAGCCATAAGGGAACGTGTTAAAGAAAAGAAAGTGGTCATTGAGCATGTCAGCACTGAACTAATAATCGCTGATCCTTTGATTAAGGGCATGCCACCGTTTAAATTCAAGAATCATGTAGTGAATATGTGACTTGGTTCTATTATGTAATTTTTCATTGTATGAATAATGTTATTTTAATGAAATTCTTAAATATTTTGATTTTTTTTTTCTCATATTGATGTGCACTTTAATTTAATTTTGAGAAAATTCATCTGTGTTGGACCAAGAATAAACATAGGGTTTATTCATTAAGAAATTATTACCACATAAATTATAATATTTAAGAAATAAATACATGGTAATACATGGAAGGTAATACTCATCATTAGAGGACCTATCGCCATGATTCATGTATTTATTACTTAAATGCAAATTATCGATGAGTTTAAGATGAAATATTAGATTAGAAGTGTGGACCAAGTGGGAGAATGTTGACCGTTTCTCACGAAAGCCGTTCGTGAGAACGATTCTCTAGCTTCCTTAAGTTTAGGAGCCCTTGAAGTGGTCCACTCTGACTTATTCATCACGTTCATAGAACGTAGAAACTTATCCCATGATAAACTGAGCACGTGAGACACGTGACACCGAAACTTTATGGTGGCTCCAGCTATAAATACTGTGTTTGATCCCCAGACTCACTGATTCAATCCCCTTCAGTCTTATACCATGTAAATAGAGTGGAGTAGAGTTTGGAAGTGCCAAAGTTCCAAACATCAATGAGAAACCGCAACAAAATAGTGAGGAGCATCAATGGCTGGATGTACTGTTTTTGTTATTAAACTTGTTGATTCTTGTTTGTAAAATGTTTATTCCGTATTAAAGAATCGTCTTTAAACTTTCATAAAATATAATTATTTACAGTATGTATTTACTTTATTATTTTCTCCGTATAATATTTACAATATAATTTTATAATCTAATATATCAAATCAAACCACGTCAATATGTATATTTATTTTTATAAAATTTCTTTGTAACTAAAATATTTTCTCCATATAATATTTTTAATATAAAATTATAGGTTAGCGTGGCACTACTCATTACTTTGAAAGAAAAAAAAAAATATAGTATACTATAATTTAATGAATGAATTTATTACAGAAAAAATTTTAGTTCATAAAGATGTATTAATATTTTACGTCGAAGGTAATATATTGGTTGGATGCAGCAAATACCCTGGCAGATAACATTTAAGAATAAATCTACACTCACCAAGGATCCATCCTGAGAAGGGTCCTGATGCAAATTTATTCTCAAGATTCAAGAAAATTGAAAGACAAGTCAGCAGATAATCCTCCTTGATTTACTCTATGTTTTGTTACAGCACAATCAGTCAAGGACCTTGGAAACATAACTGCCATATTTGGAAAGCCAGTGCCCACACTCAATCCTTCTTGATTTACTCTATGCTGCTATTAGATAACTTGTAAAGTTATTTATTGTTTTTGAATCTTCTTTCCTGTTTTGTTAGCTACCGCCAGTATTTTTTTTTTTTGGTTAGTTCATTTTTTGTTCTTTCTTGGCCTGTATAAAGAGACCCTCTCAGCTTCCTCTGTAATAATTATTCATTTTTACAATATATCTGAATGTATCAAGACTCTCACAATACTTTGTCTTCGTGCTATCTTCTCCTTGACAGAGTTATGCTTTATTTCTCTCATTCTTCATTTAATTCTAACAATTATTATTATTTATTACAAAAGGAGAGCTCATCGAAAGACCTCTGTTTTTGCATCTCAAAGCAGAGCACTTCATCTTGTGCTGTGCCACCAGCCACGGCAAGGGAAGCCCAGCGACGCCGGCGCCCCAACCACTCCGTGATCTACTGCTTCCCAACCACTTTTTCGTCGCCACATTGCTGCCCTCTCGATGAGTATTCAGTGCGTTCTCTCTCTCCCTCTCACTGCTTACTGATCTTTTCTCTCTCTCCATGTTTACTCTCTCTCTCTCTCTCTCTCAGTGTGTTTTTCCCACGTCGTCGACCACCGCCTAGCCTTGGTCTCTCCGTTCGCTGCCTCTCTCTCTCGGTGAGTCTCCATCACTCGGTCTGTGTCTCTCTATCCATGGGGCTTACTCTTTGTAAACTAAAATAATCTTTGCATTTTCTTTACGTAAAGCTTCGTGCGCAGGTGGTGTTGAAGTTTTATTTTATGATTTTACAATTTTACCCTTTAGTTAATATTACGAATATTTTTGTCCTCAAAGTTATAAGCACGATGGGTTTAAACTCATGTATATTTGAGATTACTCCCGAAAGAAACCCTGCATGTTATGGTTAATTTAAAAAAATACCCAAAAAAAACTGGATGTTATGATTAGAGCGTACCCATTTTACACACATGAGACTCTTTTCTTTTTTTTTATCTCCGCTGGATATATGATATCTGATCTCTCCTCTGCCCCTTGTACAAAGTTATTCGTTACTTGGCCTTTGAGAAAATGGAGGAAATGTGGAATTTCAGATTTCTATTATTTTCCCGTTCTGCTGGTTAGGATTCCAAAACGAGGGTACTAAGATGATTGCAATTTGAGCCCAGGGGGTTTAGTTAAAAGAAAGTAATTTTGTTTTACTTTCCTGCATTTTTCAACAACTAAAATGTACCTTCAGTGTGAATGTTTCTCTGAAAATATATATACGTATGTATATAGTAGGAAAAGTTGATAAATCTCGTTGGATAAAACGTCTTCGTTTGATATAGAACATGGGTTGGGCTGCTTAGGTTCTCGGCCCACAGAAAGACAGTTGGAATTAGTGACATACTCACTCTCACACCTAATTATATCATATTAAAAAAAACTTTGCTATTCATAAATCTCACATATTACATATCATAATTTTTTGGTTTTATATTTCTTAAAATAATTGAATTCTTCTACTTATTATCCATATATAACATATTTGATAAGAAAAAATAACTAAAAAAATAACAAAAATGATAATATGTGATGTATAAAGCTTATGAATATAATTTTTTTTTGACTCAAATCATCCTTACATTACTTTGGAGTCTGGATCCTATTTGGAGGGAGGAGGAGGTCCTCCAGACCGGACGCAGCGCTGTAATAGGATTTACACTCTCTAAATAAAAGGATGACACATGTTCAGCCTATACAATTTTCACGCTAACTTAACAAAAGGTTAATTAAAAAAAAATCAAGTAAAACAAACAAGTGATCGCTTGTGAAATCAATTTTGTAGGATAACAAAATTACACAAACACGTATGCTACACATGATGAATTAAGTCTTGAACATAAAATCAACCCTACCCTTTATTCCCTACATGACTATATCAAGATGGCTTGAAGAATTGCACTTCAATCCCGGTTTCGATTATAATATATATTCCGGCTGCTGTCAGAAACCCGCTTAGAGTCATCCCAAGGATACCTAATCCCCAATTAAGGCACCACATGAGGCTGTACTTCTTCGGCTTCTTAATCTTGACCCACATAAAACATGGATAAGCTAAAGTTACGGGCAAAGCAATCCCTCCGACTAGGCCAGCTAGGGTGCTCAAGAACGGCACTGCCACCGCTGCAAAGAAGCAGAAGTATCCAACAACTGCTCGGAAGCCTGCCCGAAGCCACCACGAGCACGGTTGCTTCCTCCACTTAACATACCAAGACTCCATAAAATCGAAAAGTGTCATGCCATAGATTTGGAACGAGCTCAAAGAACTAATTATAACAAATAAACTCGTTAATCCAAGTATAAATCGCGAGGTATCTCTTGCATGGAATGTGTACAAGGCTGTTAGCATGCCCCCATTTGGTGGTATCTGCGAGTGAGATGATCAGAACAATATGTTAATTTTGAATTTAATACAAAACATGAATTATTTTGAAATTCAGATATATTAAATTAGCTAGGGAAATAAAAGTAACATACCATTTGACCGTATGCCCAATAACCTCCTATTGTGATGGGGAATATGCACATTGCTACAAGTATATATGCTAATGTGACCCCCTTCCTCATCGGGACCCGTGATGGATGCTTTTCGCTTGAAGGCATGGTGCCCTGCCAGACAAATTAACAACATGCATTAATTAGAACTCAGGCAGGCCAGCCGGGCCGGGGGGAAAAAGATTTTCCAGAAATTCTGGTACCGGTTATAAAGTCAACACCTTCGATCTGTTTTGAAGATTTATACAGTACTGCAATTTGATCAATAGTCAACTTTATTTTCTTTTCTTTTTCTATAAAATATAGATACTAACGTAGAGATCAAGGTTAAAACCCGAGCAAACATGATAAATTGTTTACATGGGATGATCTGACACGTAAAACAAAATAAAATATTTTTCACATGACAACCAAATTGCTTGTGCTCCAAGGCACTGGAATTAGTAAACGTAAGCTTTATCTTATCGTTCATAATTTTTATGGAAAAAAAAAACTTTTTTTGTCTTATATATGTCCATATGTAACAGCTAGCTATAGCTATGAATGTATTTTGTCCCATATCTATATAATATACCTGTATCTCAAGTATGAGATTATGGCCTCTGAAGGCAAAAGAAACGACCCCAAGTGCGTTTAGGACACCAAAAACCTGAGCAATTTGCGTCTTTTCTTTCACCGGCTTGTAAGAGACACCGGGAAGCCTTCCCTCGGCGACTGACACCACCCATATCAGAGTGCAATACCCGATTGCGGTGATTGCACCCATCAATGACACCCCAGCAACGGAGTTCAAGTTTGGTAGCTGAGACAACACGACTGCGGCGGTTGTAAACACCAAGAACCACTCCACTGATGTCAGTGGCTGATGTGCTGCGCACGTGGCCCCACAGACAATATCGTAGAACATCTTCGATGTGGAGCCTCCGATGATGATCAAGGCAACGCATGTTCCTGCTGATAGATCCAGGATTGGAAGTCCTGCTAACAACACCGCTAGCCTGTCACCTGAGAAAACATAAGATCAGGACGGACGAATTGATTAATCCTGCTTAATTTAAGACATTGTCGTTGTTGTGATGAGTTCGTTGTTTAATTAGATTTCGGATTCAGCAGAAGTATCGAAAGCATATATACCAAAAGCTGCACTGAAAAGTTGCATGTATCTGCTGTAGCGCAGGCCGGTTTCAGTTGATTCATGTAGTTCCACCAGCAAGTAGAGGGTGTAAAGTTGCCATATGAATGCTAAAGTCAAGCTTATGATTCCCCATGTCCTGCAACAACCAAACAGTACTTCATAATTAACCAGCCTGTTCAACCTTGTCACACTAAATACGCGCGTCATATACATATATGGAAAACAAAGAAAGTTCCATGTATATATATATATACTTACCACCCTAGAATGGTGAGGGCAACAGGAAGCACTAAGGCTTGAATCCCTATTCCAGAACATAGAGTGTGGAAGGCAGCGTAGTATGCGTTCCCGTTTCTGGACTCGGTGAGTGGGAGCCAAGCATCTCGAGGGTCGAGCCTCGTGAGGTGGAGAGCCCTCCTGATTGGGCTCCCCAAAGGAGTGAATCGTGGAGTTCGAAAGGCTTTTGGGGTTGAGGATTTCGGGGTTTTGCTTGTGATTTCAGTTTGTGCAAGGTCTTCGGTGGAGAGTAATGGCGAACGAGTCAGAGACGGGGAGTGAATCTGTGAGGGAGGAGCTGAGATTGGCGGGGATGAAACAGAGGCAGGCCGTCTAGGTGACGTTGTTGAAGTTGAGCTTATTTCCACAACTTCATCCATTTTCTCTTTGCAAAGTGCGCGCTAGCTAGATCTCCTCTTCAGAGTCTAGATGCGTTCCCGGCCTTCTTTGCCCACAAATTCACTGGCTGGAATCAAACTACCAAAAAGAGTATTTATAACCCGAGCATGCAGGAAATTCGTATTCAATTCTTTTTGTTATTAAATTGCGACCCCACCTTGAAACATAAGAAAAGGTCGAATATATATCATGATTATTGATTCTTATTTCACTCAATATAAATAAATTTTTTTATTATATTAAACATGGGACATTTAAATTATATATATATATATATATATTGTTTTTAAAAAGCATTAAAGCAACAAGTAAAATGACCAAAGCATGCACTTCGTATTTTTACCAAATAGGTATATATTATTCATTTTAGATGAAATATAGAGAAATTAATTAAGGTGCAAAAAATTCATCATATATTCAACAACAGCAAACGTACACATTCATGAAAACCATTGGCTTATCATCCATATATAAAAAGGTATGCCATTAATGATTACCGCTGGGCGTCGCAAGCTAGTCATCGATCTACATCAAGTTTTTGGTCAGATACAAGCCCTTCTGATCTTCTCAATCATAGGCCTTTATATCTTTTTTATTTTATTTTTGAATCTTGACTTGGAAGTTTGCCCTTATCTTTTTTTTTTCTCTTGACTTGGACCAAATCCTAATTTTCCTGGGACGTAACTAGGAACAGAAAATATACTGGAGATGCCAATTTATCAGAATTTACAAGATTAGTATGTATTGATAAGCAGGTGCATTAGGACGTACAGCACGTAGCAGCATAGGGAACAGCAACGAGATCAGTCCAAGGAATGTTGCTGCAATTTTTTGTGTGTCATCCCACGAGGTCAACAAGATCAGGGTGAAAGGCTGCCCCTGTACGTGTTTTCAGTAAAGATCGATTAAAGGAGGATTTCCCATTGAAAATGAGCAGGCTACATTTTCATTCCACTCGTTCCATATAATAAAGTGTGGCATATAATTTATATATAATCTTTGGACCATCGTTTATTTCTCTAAAAAAAAAATAATCAAAAGTTGATGGACAATATCACTTTATTATAGTGAGATAAAAGTGATCAGATGTTATTTTCTTATCTATATTTTATTTTAAAAACTTTGATTCAATGTCAAACAAAAATTTAAATAATGAGAATCTATTTTATGTTATTAATTGCCGTCGTACTAATTTGAATGGGAAGATGATGATAAGTGCCCGGGCGATGACCCGCAAGTTCAAGTTCAGTGTGTATGCAATCAAAGATAATTTACATAACACACTCAGTCACATATATATAATATAATATAATATAATATAATATATAAACCGTATAAGGAATAAATTATATATACGTTTCTTGGCTCTGTTGGCTGAGCTCTGAGATTTCTCTACATTTTCTAATTTCCTTTTGGACTGATTCTACGCAAAATAATTAAAAAAAAAGCAATAAATTAAGGGAATTGGTTGGAATGAATTCCCATTAGGAGGACAAGTAATTAATTAAAGAAGATCAGACGACCTTCTACGTTCGTACGTACAATAGTTAAAGATTAATAATTTGTACAGAGTAGTACTGCTGATCAATCACCTAAGATCTTTACCAGATTTGATTAAACAACCTCATCCTCGATCATTAATCCTGTCCTACTGATCTATTAATATATATTCTCTCTCTCTCTGATCTCTCTCAAAGTTGTAATTATCTCCAAATCCATTTGACTGGATCGATCCATGCATGGTGTTCATGTTAACTCGATCGTAACTCACAGCTTGTAAGACATGGCTAGCTAGCTATAATGAGATCATATTGGCCGGTCACTTCCCGATCGAGTTTGTGAAATTTGAAGGCGATTTTTCCTTAATTCTAATCCACAATATACCCAATTAATAGCTAATTTGAAGGGTTAATTTAAGTCTGAAAACATGAGTACTAATTTACATTACTAACTTTAAATTCGTGTGATTTTTTTGTGATACTTTTAATAAGTTTGATCACTTCTTATATATTGTGATTATTGTCAAGTACTATAGCCTGTATAGGACCCAAACTCACATACCCTTATGGCACATTGCTTGAAAACAATGGGAAATTTAGAAAAAAATAAAAGAAAAATATATATATATATATATAGAGAGAGAGAGAGAGAGAGAGAGATTTATAAAGGAAACCTTGATTGACCAATTTAAGTTGAACCACTCATACCAGTCCAATGTACCCAACATTAATCCAAAAAATATACTAAAGATCAGAACAAATAGAAAAACAAAATCAGAAAAAATATATAGGAGAAATATTCCGGCTACCTACCAGCTATGGCTGTTCCCATTAGTTGACCGAACAAAGTAAATGTAATTCAAATTGACGAATGATTTGAACCAGTCATCTCTCACAAATATATATATATATATGTTCTACGTATAACGTACATCATCTTGATTTTGACATTAATTTAATTTATGATTCCATTTATATATAATAATCAAGTATTCAGCTTTGCAGTCATCCTTCTGAATTTTCCACATTCCCTAGCTAGCTTTTACATAAAACCAATGGGAAGCAAAGTCAGCTGGCAAATGATCATTCGGGTGATCACAAGCCTGCATATAATTTTAAGGCTCTCTCCACCTTACACAAACATGCAGTTCGTTGCTTTCTTCTCCAAAAGAATGCATGAGTCTTATCTTAATGTTGAATCTTAAAGCTTTATTCGAATCTGTCAAACTCCATTGACCATTATTATTAATGGAGCAAGCAATACGCACACGCTATACATTCCTAATGTTTTTTTTTTTGAAATCCACGTAAGGATCAGTTCTATGCTTACAGCTAGATTTAGATCAAGCTAACACGTACAGTATATTTGACCAGCCTCAAGGATTATTTTTTTAATATTCCCGATTACTAATTTTTTGAATCGCAAGTTGCTTGCTTAATTGCAATGAAATATATATTATTAATGCTAGTTGCAGCTGCCATGCATATGTCGGACAAGGACTCCTGGCTCTGGTACACACCAGGCCTAGCTACCGCTGAATACGCTTATATTTTGCCACCATTCACGGTAAGCAAAACCACGTGATATTGATGGTATATAGGAAAATGACACATCAACCGAATTACCGAAGCATGCATGGAAGTCCATGATAGTTAATTCTTTTTTTTAATATGGAGTCGGACCCTCCTGGTCATGTCTCGGATAGATGAGAATCAATGTTGACAATACGAACCGATGCAGTAGTACTACTCCATTTTACTATGACATCAAAACCTGTTGGTAATTAGGTGATAATAGGGTTAGCCGATTGCATGACCGCCTTAAAAATTTAAGCTGATTGAAAGAAGTAATCTTAATTCATTTAAATTTATGTTATGACGCGGGGTAACCATACATCGATCATTTCTATCAAGCATAATTGTTTGCCAATAAAAAAAAAACATAATTAAAGTTTTATCCAATGTAATTATTTTGTAATGTTAGTTCTTAATTCGGTTTTGAAGTCAGTTCATGTTATATTAACCTGTGATCATATCATATCAAGATTTTTTTAGATAGAAGTGATACACCTGCTTAATTTTGTGGGTTGTAATCAAATGCAACGAAGATTTGTATTGGAAAGAGATCCGAAGATTAAATAATTAATGGTCGAAGAATTTAATAATAGTATCATATGTACATGATGTCAATCAATTGCAGAACAAAATTCAATTTGCTTCAGAAGCTGCAGATCTGCAGGATTTGTGGGTTCGGTATTGGTACATGTGGTGGGAGATATGAAGATGATGGACAGCATTCAGTAGCTATGGCTATGGCCAATGCTTTCTCCAGATTTTTGGCTATATTCTGTTGGATCATTGCAACTACATACTCCACACACGCTGCATCACATGGCAACGTGATAGGCCCATTTATTGGCAGACCAAATTCTTCTTCTGCCATTCTAAAGAGCTCCTTGAAGATTTCCTTGTTAAGATATTCCAAAGGAAGAACAAAGCGTCTTTTGTCAGCAGTGTATACAACGAAATGACCCTTATCAGCCACCGCTGAAGTGTTGCAACTGCCTGCAATCTCACCTCCAGTGGCTTTTGGGAGTGTAATTCTTTTTCTCTTGATGCTAGCCAGCTTTTGCCACTTCCTTGCCATTTTCAGGAGCTTCTTCGCGCTGATCATATTGTCAGTAAGGTGGTAAGGAATTCGAGACTGAAGAAGAAAGGAGGTCTGTTGTTGTGCTGGATAGAAGGCAATGGATATTGGCTATTTATTCACAAGGGAAGAGACGGTCCTTTTCTCATGCGGGGATCCATGAGGAGCAATTCCATGTGATAATTAATTTCTAGGGCTGCTTGGAAGGTGGCATGTTTTCCTTTATCCGAAAATTAGAGCATCAAAATGGAGAACAGAGGAGATATCATATCCATTTCTTTCTGCCATGTGATTTAAGAACAAGAGGGACCAAATGCCGGTTGATCCTTTGGCCACAACTCACAATGGACTTTGTGAGCCACATAAATAAGATTAATTGGCAGGATCGATTAAAGATAAGGAAGTTGCGCTTGTTTCATTATGTACAACTATATGAAGGAAAGACAAAGCCTGTTGGACCCAAATGTCCATGAGCTGCCTAGCAAAAGAACTTGTGGTTCATATATCTCTACCTGTGTGATATTTGGGATTATTACAATTAAGAAAGGTGGAAAGAAAAAAAAAAAAAAAAAAGGAGAGAGAGACACTCCCCCTTGAAATTTACATTTGGGTTTTGTGTTGTCTACAGGCAACTTACTCTGTATACGTCTCTGCTTCTATTTCTTGCAATTAATTAATCAGTGCTCTATACCTGCTGGTTCCTTAGAGTTTTAATGGCCCAGAGTGGAACAGTTATCAAGGCCAGTAAGGGTTGTCTGTGGCCTGAATTTGACATGTAAAAAGTTAAAAACATCCCCATATTCTTGCAGGCCTACTTAAACTCATGCAGTAACATTTTACCTCCCATTGAAGAGTAGAATGACAACTACTTCTCAGGAGAACTTTATAGTGTCCTTATCTGGTTAGTTTTCAGTTTTCAGTGATGACAATTTGCTGTATCATGTAACCAGCTATCCTTGTACAGTTATTTACTAACCTTATCTTTTACAATTTCAAAATTCTCATTGATCAGGTTCATTCTAAAGGTCATGCAAAGCAGGCTACTAGGTGATGGGAGAAGTTGTTGAGAACACAATGGCAATATTGATTAACCAATTTTTTTTTTCTCTTGCAAGAATATACGTACTCTTTTGGTGGTCAAATTACAATATAATAGTTTCGGATGTCAGATACTCAGAGTAGATAATGGAATTAGCCCATATCTCCTTCTATAATGCAAAGGTATATGCCGTTTCTAACAGGCAGAACTGGTTTATCCAAGGTAAATATTTAGTACGTTAGTTATTTGGGTTTCATGTCATCAGTATCTGATTCACTTTAAAATTAGACGAACATATCATTTATATAAAAACATGATTTGTAACTTAGAAACGTTGATAGTCTCCATGTGGCATTTATTAACTATAATCAGCACCTGCTATTATGGACTCTGAATATATGACCTATGGTGCTTTCAAGACTTTTACAGATCAAAGTGATAAGCCTGCTGATTTCGTGGGTTAGAAATGGTAATTACACAATTTCAAGGGAAAGATAACTGAGCATAGAACAGTGGCTGAAAAAATTTCATTGAAGTATCATTATGTACATGTTAATCATTTCCAAAACAGTCACTTTGCTTCAGAAGCTGCAGATTAGCATTTGTTGGTTGGGTGTACATAGATGTGGAGGGAGATATGAAGATGATGGACAGCAACGAGTGGCTATGGCTATGACCAATGCTTTCTCCAGATTTTTGGCTATATTCTGTTGGATCATTGCAATTACATACTCCAGAGACGCTGCATCACATGGC